>NW_026126461.1:12992500-14192500 GCF_943737965.1 Phodopus roborovskii
GATGGTACATCCCCACCCATTAGTAAAGGACATAGTTGCAAGTTGCTGTTTAAGAATACAACAAAGACGGCCTCCCGAGGATTCAGGACTGAGACGGATTCGGGAACCCATCTGGCAGACTGGCCTATCTGGAGTCTACCAGCATCCTGGTCCCACCTCCACCCACGGAAGGAGCCTGCTTCCCAGTGCCCTGCTCAGAGCTGCCTGAGGACTGGGAACTGCATGTGGGGGAACCCGTCTGGCAGACCAGCCCATCCGGAGTCTGCTAGTACCTTAGCCTCACCTCCACCCACTGGAAGAAGAGAGCCATCGGAGTATTGGACCTGCTTGTACCCACCGGAAGACAACCCTGGTCCTGTGCCTACCAGAATAGGGGGAGACCTCACCGGTACGCACTGGAAGAAGGGATGGGTAGACAACAGTAGAAGAACACAGTCAACAACAAAAAGATAAATATGATGTCCCCAGAGTCTAGAGACTCCACACCAGCAGGACCTGAACATCCCAACACAGACAAAACAGAAGAGAATGTCCCTAAAAACAACTTTATGGAAATGATAGGGACCCTAAAAGAGGGAATGAGAAGACTCTTTAAAGAAATGGAAGGAAAGACAAACCAAAAATTGCAAGAAACAATTCAAACAGTGCAAGGTTTGAAGGCTGAAATAGAGACAATGAAACACACACACACACACACACACACACACACACGAGTCTGAGGGAATGCTGGAAATAGAAAAGAAGGGTAAATGATCATTAACTACAGATGCAAGCATAACCAACAGAATACAAGAGATGGAAGAGAGAATCTCGGGTGTTGAAGATATAGTAGGGATAATAGATTCATCGACCAAAGAAAATCTTAAGTCCAATAAATCCCTAACACAAAATATCCAGGAAATATGGGGCACTGCACCGTGAAAAAGCCAAACCTAAGAATAACAGATATAGAAGAAACCCAACTCAAAGGTGCAGAAAATATATTCAACAAAATCATAGAAGAAAACTTTCCCAACCTGAATACAAGAAGCTTACAGAACACCAAATAGAGTGGACCAAAAAAGAAAGTTCCCTCATCACATAAGAATACAGAAAGAATATTAAGAGCAGCAAAGGAAAAAGGTCAAGTAACATATAAAATGTCAAAAATAAGATTTCAGGGCAAAATATTGTCTGATGGATCTTTATTCCGGGAGAAATCACTTACACCAGAAATATGACTGCCGCAGGTTCCTGTTCTAAGGATGCCTCTGGATGCTCTCTATCTACAACCAGGAAGTAAGAGAGCAAGCTGGGGTCCGTGACCCCAGACCTAGTCCCGCCAGGTCACGCCCACACCTGTCCCCACACCCCCAATGGGTGTGGTCAGTGCAACAGGTGCTGGTGGGTTGGATATCTCACCACAAACTTATAAAGGCAAACCTATCAGAATAACACCTGACTTCTCCATGGAAATTCTGAAGGTCAGAAGATCCTGGATATTCTACCAACACTAAGAGATCACGGACACCAGCCCAGACTACTATACCCAGCAAAGCTTTCAATTACTATAGATGGAGAAAACAAGATATTCCATGACAAAACCAGATTTAAACAATACTTACCAACTAATCCAGCCTACATACAGAAAGTTCTGGAAGAAAATCTCCAACCCAAGGAAGTCAACTACACTCACAAAAACAAAGGCAACAGATAATCCCACTTTACCAATAGACAAAAGAAATGGGGGAAATCCATACATAATATCACCGCCAACAAATCCAAAACAAACAAGAATTAACAGTCAATGGTCATTAATGTCCCTCCATATTAATGGTTTTAACTCACCAATAAAAAGACACAGGCTAACCGAATGGATACAAAGACAGAATCCATCTTTCTGCTGCATACAAGAAACACACCTCAAATTCAAAGACAGATGTTACTTCAGAGTTAAGAGTTGGGAAAAGATTTTTCAATCAAATGGACCCAAGAAACAAGCAGGCATAGCAATCCTAATATCTAACAAATTAGATTTTAAACTACAATCAAAAGAGATGAAGATGGTCATTTCTTATTCATCACAGGAGAAATCCATCAAGATGAAGTATCAGTTCTGAACATCTATGCCCAAAATACAAAGGTATCCATATTCATAAAAGAAACATCACTAGAACTCAAATCTCACATAAAACCTCACACAATTATATTGGGAGATTTCAACACCCCACTCTCAACACTAGACAGGTCCACCAGGCAGAAACTAAATGAAGAACAAAGAAACTAACAGAAGTTATGACTCAATTGGGCTTAACAGACATTTATAGAAATTTTCATTCAAACACAAAAGAATATATTTTCTTCTTAGCGCCAAATGGAACCTTCTCTAAAATCAACCAATATAGCAATATAGCAAACCTCAATACATACAAATAAATTGGAATAACCCCATATATCTTATCAGACCACCATGCTTTAAAGTTAGAATTCAACAACAACACAAACTGCAGAAACTCTACAAACTCATAGAAAATGAACAATGTACAATTGCACCATTCCTGGGTCAAGGGAGAAATAAAGAAATTAAAGACGTCCTAGAACTCACTGAAAATGAAGGCACAACATAACCAAACTTATGGGACACTTTGAAAGCAGTACTATGAGGAAAGTTCATTGTACTAAGTGACCACATGAAGAACCTGGAGAATAGTCACATTACAGAATTAACAGCACAACTGAAAGCTCTAGAATAAAAAGAAGCAAACTCACCCAGGGGGAGTAGATGCCAGGAAATAATCAAATTGAGGGCTGAAATCAATAAAGTAGAAACTAGGAAAACAATAAAAAGAATCAATGTAACAAAGAGTTGATTCTTTGAGAAAATCAACAAGATAGACAAACCTTTATCCAAACTAACCAAAGGGCAGAGAGAGAGAACATGCAAATTAACAAAATCAGAAATGAAAAGGGGGACATAACAACAGACACTGAGGAAATCCAGAGACTTCAGTTAATATTTGAAAACCTGTACTCCACAGAATTTGAAAATTCAATGGAAAAGGACAATTTTCTGTATAGATATCACTTACCAAAATTAAATCAAGAACAGATAAGCAATTTAAATAGACCTATAACCACTAATGAAATAGAAGCAGTCATCAAAAGCCTCCCAAACAAAAAAGCCCCAGGCCAAATGGTTTCAGTGCAAAATATTACCAGAAATTCAAAGAACAGCTAATACCAATACTCCTCAAAGTGTTCCACACAATAGAAGCAGAAGGGTCATTGCCAAACTTTTTTTTTAAACAAGGCTACAATTAGTAGCCTTAGTACACAAGCCACACAAAAACACAACTAAAAAGAGAACTACAGACCATTATCCCTCATGAACATTAATGTAATAATACTCAGTAAAATAATGATAAATCTCATCCAAGAACACATCAGAAAAATCATCCACCATGACCAAGTAGGCTTCATCCCAGGGATGCAGGGATGGTTCAACATATGAAAATTCATCAATGTAATTCACCATATAAACAAACTGAAAAAGAAAAATCACACAATCATCTCACTAAATGCCAAAAAAGCCTTTGACAAAATCCACCACCCCTTCATGATAAAGGTCTTGGAGAGATCAGGGATAACAGGAACATAACTAAATATAATAAAAGCAATATACAGCAAACCAACAGCCAACATCAAACTAAATGGAGAGAAACTCATATGGGATTTCTCTGAAATCAAGAACAAGACAATGCTGTCTACTCTTTCCGTATCTCTTCAATATTGTACTTGAAGTACTAGTTAGAGCAATAAGAAAACAAAAGGGGATAAAGGGGATACAAATTGGAAAGGAGGAAGTCAAACTTTCACTATTAGCAGATGATATAACAGTTCACATAAGTGACCTGAAAAACTCTACCAGGGAACTCCTACAGTTGATAAACACCTTTAGCAAAATGGCAGAATACAAGATTAACTAATAACTAAATAACTAAATAAATCCATAGCCCTTCTATATACAGATGATAAAGGTGCTAAGAAAGAAATCAGAGAAACATCACCTTTTACAATAGCCACAAACAACATAAAATATCTTGGGGTAATACTAACCAAACAAGTGAAAGACCCATGTAATAAGAATTATGAGCTTTTAAAAAGGAAATTAAAGAATATACTAGAAAATGGAAAGATCTCCCATGCTCTTGGGTTGGTAGGATCAACATAGTAAAAATGGCAATCTTGCCAAAAGCAGTCTACAGATTTAATGCAATCCCCATGAAAATCCCAGCACAATTCTTCACAGACCTTGAAAGAACAATACTCAAGTTTATATGGAAAAACAAAAGACCCAGGATAGTTGAAGCAGCCCTGTACAATAAAGTAACTTCCAGAGGCATCACCATCCCTGACTTCAAGCTCTATTATAGAGCTAACATAGTTCTGAAAACAGCTTGGTATTGGCTTAAAACTAGAGAGGTAGACCAAGGGAATCAAATTGAAAACCCTGATATTAATCCACACACGTATGAACACCTGATTTTTGGCAAAGAAGTTAAAATTATACAATGGAAAAAAAGAAAGCATCTTCAACAAATGGTGCTGGCATAATTGGATGACGGTGTGTAGAAGACTGCAGATAGACCCATGTCTATCGCCATGCACAAAACTTAAGTCCAAATGGATCAAAGACTTCAACATAAATCTAGCCACATTGAACCTCTTAGAAGAGAAAGTGGGAGGTACCCTCGAATGAATTGGTACAAGAGACCACTTCCTGAATATAACACCAGCAACACAGACACCGAGATCCACAATTAATAAATGGGACCTCCTGTATTGAAAAGCTTCTATAAGGCAAAGGGCACAGCCAACAGGACAATATGGCAGCCCACGGAGTGGGGAGAGATCTTCACCAGCCCCACATCTGACAGAGTGCTGATTTCCAAAATATACAAAGAACTCAAGAAGCTAGTTACCAAAGAACCAAATAATCCAATTAAAAAGTGGGGTACAGAACTAAATAGAGAATTCTCAATAGAGGAATCTAAAATGGCTGAAAGACACTTAAGAAAGTGCTCAGCATCTTTAGCCATCAGGGAAATGCAAATCAAAACAACTCTGAGACACCATCTTACTCCTGTTAATGGTTAAAATTAAAAAAAAAAAAAAAAAAAAAAAAAAAAAAAAACACCAATGACAGCTTATGCTGGAGAGGATGTGGAGAAAGGGGAACACTCCTCCACTGCTGGTGGGAGTGCAAACTTGGAAATCAGTATGAAGGTTCCTCAGGAAAATTGGAATTAGTCTACCACAAGATCCAGCAATTCCCACTCTTAGGCATATACCCAAAAGATGCACATTCATACAAGGACATCTGTTCAACTATGTTCATAGCAGCATTATTTGTAATAGAACCTGGACGCAACCTAAATGCCCCTCAACTGAAGAATGGATGGAGAAAATGTGGTACATTTACGCAACATGGTAGTACTCGGAGTGGGGGGGAGCAATGGAATCTGGAAATTCGCAGGCAAATGAATGGAACTAGAAGAAACCATCCTGAGTGAGGTAACCCAGTCACAAAAAGACAAACATGGTATGTACTCACTCATATATGAGTTTTAGACATAGAGCAAAGGATCACCAGCCACAATCCACACTGCCAGAGAAGCTAGGAAATAAGGAGGACCCTAAGAGAGACATACATGTTTCCCCAGAGAAGGAGAAAGGGACAAGATCTCCTGAGCAAATTGGGAGCATGGGGGGAGGGGAGAGGGAGTCAGGAGAAAGAGAAGGGGAGAAGAGGAGGGGAGAGGTGGGCATGAGGAAGCAGGAAAATTGAATCAGGGAAAGAATAGAGGAGAGCAAGAAAAAAGATACCATAATAGAGGGAACCATTACAGGTTTAAAGAAAAATCTGGCACTAGGGAAATGTCCAGAGACCTACAATGATGACCCCAACTAACAATCTAAGCAATAATGGAGAGGCTACCTTAAATGCCCTTCCCCGATAATGAGATTGATGGCTACCTTATAGGCCTTCCTAGAGCCTTCATCTAGTAGCTGATAGAAGCAGAAGCAGACACCCACAGTTAAACACTGAGCTGAACTCCTGGAATCCAGTTGCAGTCAGGGAGGAGTGATGAGCAAAGGGGTCAAGACCAGGCTGGAGAAACCCACAAAAACTGCTGACCTGAACAAGGGGGAGCTCATGGACTCCAGTCTGATAGCTGGGAAACCAGCATAGGACCAACCCAAACTTCCTGAATGTGGTATTAGGAGGACTGGGCTTCTGGTAGTAGATCAGTATTTATCCCAAGTATAGGAATGGACTTTGGGATCCCATCCCACATAGAGGGATACTCTCTCAGCCTAGACACATGGGGGAGAGCCTAGGCCTTGCTCCAAATGATATGACAGACTTTGAAGACTTCCCATGGAAGGCTTCACCCTCTCTGGAGCAGAAAGGGGATGGAATGGGAGTTTGGAGGGGGATGGGAGGGAGGGAAGGGAGAAGAAACTGGGATGACATGTAAAACAAGCTTGTTGCAAATTTAAATAAAAAAATATTTTCCAAAAAAAAAAAAAAAAACAAAAACAGAAACAAAAACAAAAACAAAGAGAACAACAACATAGATGTTTCTATCAACAAAAATCAAGATTTGGCGGCTATCTCCATTCATTTGATCTTTCTTTCTTTCTTTTTTAATCACCATTGTCTGTAGACACTCAGACTCATTGGGGACAGCATCTATTTGTAAGACTGTTCTCTTTCCAAAACCTTTATTTAGTGACTTGTTTTTTATTTTCTATTATGTTAATAACAGAAAGTTGAATAGACTGCATGCTGTATGCATCTTTTATGGCTGAATGGTGCTTTTGGGCACGTGAGTGTGCATGTGTGGTGCACACCCCCCTCCCCCCAAGACACAGGACAGGAAGATCTTGGGCTAGAGAAAAGTTAGCCGGCACCATCAGCCTGCTTGAATGTCCCCAGGCCACTTTCCATCAATGCCTCTCATCTCCTGATCTTTCAAGTGACGCCAAACTGTGGAAAAAGTTTCAAAAATGCATGACCGTCTCCTCCATCCTGTTGTGAATGAAACAGCTGAATCAAACAATATTTGCTCTTTTGGAAGTTTCTCTCTCTTCATGAGCTGCTGGCATCCTTACAATTATTAGCCAAGGATGCTCACAGTACAGCATGCTGAAGGGTTACTTCTTAGACATGGTTTTAGTTTGGGCACACATTCCTGCAGATGGTTGCATTCTGGTGAGTTCTGTGTATCTGCAATGTATCTACTACACATCCCTGGAGAGCAGGACTAATCTTAGCAGCAGGTCCACTAGGCAGACCATTCCATTCACTGGTGGTCCCATGGCTAAATTGTGGTTTATCCATACGATGACAGGGGTAGACTTGACTTCAAGTGACTTTCCATTTCATCGACCAACTGTCAATGAAATGAAAAAAAGGAAGAGAAAATAATAGTGTGGTGACACTCTGCTTCCTGAGGTAATGATGTAATAGACAGACATGTCACGTGGCCTCTTCTCAGCACCTCACAGACAGGTGTCCACCTGAGACTCCAGTGATGGCTAGACTCACAGGAAGTTGCCCAGTGCTGTGCCCAAAGCACAGAAGGACCACGAGACTGTACTAGCTCTGCCACCTGCTTAGACATGAGATGATGCAAAGCCTGTTTCTCTCACAACTAATACCTACACTGTGGGGTTGGGGACGTTGCTAACAGGTTTAGCAACTCTTGTTATCCAGTTAGTCTAAAGCAGACACAGACCTTCCCACCATTTAAAAATGTGCGTATTTGAAGAAAATGAAGTTGCTATACATCTGTGTTGTATGCAGTCGGTGCTGTATCAGACATGCAATGCTAGACACACATATGATAGGAACGCTGTCATACATTACTAAAGCAAATACTGTGCAAAGCTCCTAATTTTAACTCTCATCCAGTCCGATATCCTCACTCTACTGCCCTCTGCCAAATGCATGGACATTTGCCATTACCTTCTTTCTTTTTCTCTAAATGCACGTGTGTGTCAAAGAGCACGCTATTTGCTTTTGACTGTGTTTAAAATTTAAAAAGTGGTGCCGTTTCAAACATTTCCATTAGGACTTACTTCCTTCACTCAAGCATCTCTTTCCACTCTCGAACTTGGATTACCTTTCACTAGTTTGTTTCATTTCATAAACAATATCAGTTGCCAGGCATCATGGCACACCTTTAGTCCCAGCACTGGGGAGGCAGAGGCAGGAGGATCTCTGTGAGCCCGAGGCCAGCCTGGTCTACAGAGTGAGTTCCAGGACAACCAGAGCTATGTAGAGACAAATCAGAACAAACCCTTATTAATTATTGCTTATGAATGTCATTCTTATTTGTCTTCTACTGCCTGCCTTCGGGGTCATATGTGTATGTTTTCCTCTGAGGAACACTTGTGAGGGGAATGGCTACATGTGTGGTCGCCTTTGTCAGGTAAGAGTCAAACTTGAGAGTCTTTCCATTGATATTTTGTTCCATACTTAGTCATGCGAGGCTTGGCCATTGGTCATGAAATGTGTATCTTGGGGTTTGCATTTATGTGAACACAAATAAATTTGAGGTTGTTTTACACGATACTTGAGCATCTGTTTTCCCTTTTGCCAAAAGTCTATTGACATCTTTTGTCCATATTTAGCTGAATCCCAAAGATCTTCACATACTCTGGGTACTGTTCATTCTTGGCAGTTCTGTGTTACAGATATTTCATGTTAGCTTCTGATCTTAGCCTTCTGAAGAGCAGGAGTCCCTCATTTCAATATAAAGAGGACACTCAATCTTTTTTTTTTATAAGCTCCACTTTTAATTTCTGTTTCCGAGATCACTAGAAAAAGGTCCACAATATCATGAAGATTTGAGACTTTGTTATGTTCCTTGAATCCTAATTTTGACCTTTTGTTAATTTTTACTTCATCTATAATAAACTTTTTTAAAAATAACAATGCAACCAGTTTAACTGCTCTGATATTTTATAAATGTTTATTTTAATTTTTTGTATGTGAGCGCCTGTTCTTAGGATGTACACAAAGGGAAAAGTCCCTTAAGAGCTTTCTCCTAACATGTTTAAGATATTGGACTTTCTATTCATGAACACCCTAACGTGTGTGTGTGTGTGTGTGTGTGTGTGTGTGTGTATGTGTGCGCGCGTGCGCACGCACGCTTGCTCACAACCTCTCAATGTTTTGGTTTATTTTTATGGATTGATAATTTTTCTGCAGTCATTAGTTATGCTGCTGGGGGCTGGGCATGAAGCTCGGTTAAATGCTTGTCCAGCATTTGTGAGAACCTGGGTTTCACTCCCAGCGTCAGGGTTGTGACTCTGTGTATGTGTTGCTGTCATAAAAAGTAGTTTTGCTAGCTACCATGTGGGTGTGCTGGGGATGGAACCTGGATCCTGAACAGCAGGAGCTATTTCTCCAGCCCCCCAGGGGTTTAAAAAAAATCACACCATTCTACTTCACCATTGGTCTACAAGGATGTAAGTGAACACTATTTTAGCACTAGCGCCAACCAACTCTTAGATTGTTTTTATCAGCTTTAATGTGTGCAATCCTTTGAGCTTTTTGATTGTCTTGGCACTCTTATCAATATACCGAACTCCGATTTTTTTTCTCCCATTCTAGAGGAATCATTTTATTCCCGCATTGCTCCCGACTTTAAATGCTAACTGTAAGTGTAACACCAGCAAACAGTCCTCTTGGGTCCAGAGAAATTTTTCCTTGGGTTTCACTGTAGACTGATGGTTTTTCCAGGGTTTTGGTTAAGGATGCACTCTATTTATATTAGTTTCCTAAGATTTTATAATGGAAATAAAAATGCATTTTCTTGAACATTTTCATTGTCTCCATTTAAAACACCACTCATAATTTTTCTTACTTTGTGTTAGTGCACATTGCATTTTGAATGTCTGTATCTCTTCCAAAGATAATGTTGAAAGTTAACTCCAAAGGCAAGAATATCACTAGGATGTGAGAGCCACACAGCATCTCCCCCGTAGGTAACAACACCGACGCCTTTGTTGGGAAATTTAAGTACTTGTCCCTTACAGCTCCCTTCCTCCCCACACAGCTGTAGAACTCCCATGCTCTCAAGATTGAGCAAACTAGTTTGTTCTCAGAATTTTTTAGGTGTGCAGTGCCTATACCTTGACCCCAGGTGTGGGGTGGTGCATGATTTGCTCCTATGCTTAGCCCATCCCCTGGCTTGGGTACATAAGCTCATTACTCTCTGTAATAAATAGCAGCTTCCTCTTCACTTCTCGTGGTGGTCTGCTAAGTGCTTCAATCCCGACACCCTCCGCTGGCTCGGTACTCTGGCGGCGTGGGCGCAGCACACCTTCTCAGGTTGGCAACTGGGAAATCATCCCTGCTCACCTTCCCTTTCTGTCAGTTGAGGTCACCATGATTAAGGTACTTCCTCGGAAGCAAACACTGGTTTTCTACAGTCACCAAAATCACCAAACTTGTCTATATGGCTTCCTCACCTCTAGAACTATAAAGACTAACTTCTATGGTTTTTTTTTTTTTTTTCTTTTTAAGAAAAGAGGCAATGTTAAGGCAATTTAACTGCTAAAGTGTATTTAGGATTTCACTGGCTTATAGATTTTACTTATAATTGTGTGATTTTAATATTTAAGTTAGACTTGCCTCATAGAAACTAGACTCTCTCCAGTTAGGATTTGTCCTTAGCAAACTGCTAAAATGGTACTTACTAAAATCTCCCAATGTGGAGGCAAGCGTCTTTATCTGCTGAGCCATCTTGCAGCCCCCCACCCCCCATGGTCAGCTACCACACAATGTTATTTTATAGCATCACGAGGCTTGATAACTCTCTGTGTGATGTTCTAGATGGCTTGACTTTCTTCCCCTTCTCATGCGGTTTTCTCCCTGGTTTCCTTTGATGGATCTCCTTCTTCCTTCGCTCTTCCTATCTTTGGAGTGTCCAAAACCATAATCCTCACTTACATCCTTCTTTTCCTATCTCAGTAATAAATGATGCCTTTAGACAGGCTGGTGTTCTCATACCCATCCCTCTGCAGCATCTATCCCCAGCTCCATTTCCAAACGCACACTTAACAGTCTCAACACTAATTCATCTACGACTGAATTTCACCAGTTTCTCTCATCATTCTACCCATCATTACCCACGCTGTGTTCTACTTCACTGATTTTTTTCTAGGCTGCTGCCTTATTCAGTGTGAGCAACTTAAAGCCGGGAATGGATTTCATTCATCTTTAAATCCCTTGTACCTAGCACAGGGCTGCTGTTCACTAAGTATTGTGTTTGTTTACCTGCCTTTGGGAGGAAATGAATAGATGCCTAAGTAGATGAGTAACCTCCTGTAAAATGGGATTTTAAACAATTCACTTGCTTACACTTATGAGGTTTTAGTCTTGTTTCTGAATCGTGCTTATCATTCGGATTAGTCAGAGCTATGCGAGTCTGTGGTGAAACATACAAGGAGACAGATGACCGTGTGTCTAAAATGAAACAAAAGACATGCAGTTTTGTTTCTCTTTTATTGCAACCCATTGCAAGGTCAAAAGGTTCACAGAAATATAGAAACTACAAACTGGGTGAATTTTCTTTATCCACTCAAACGGACATTAAATACAAAGGGCCAGACTTTTCCACTACAGCAATATATTTCATAGGTTTTATTCTGAAAATACTGTTGACATTTGGAGAGGATAAAAAGCCCTGCATTAAATGTGTTCACATGTATTTATGACAGTCTAAGGAAAAACACAAGGAACTATATTGCCCAGAAAAAGTATTTTAAGCCTCATTTCAGAGCGTCTAATAAGAGCACATTCAACAACCTCTACAGCATCACTCAAGGTGATGCTTTTCTTGGCTGTTTTTTATGAGATTAATACTTTGAGGCTGGGTATGATATTTCTACAGATTTCTATAAATGAGCCAAAGCAGTGTTCCGGGTTCTGTTGCGTCAGGCTTTCTGTATTAGTCAGCGTCTTGGAGAGTTAAGTGCAGCCCCCCCAACCCCCAAGCTAAAGCGTGTTAAGAGTGCAGAGCCTGAGGTTCAAAGAAGGTAACATTACAGAATCAATTCCACACTGTGAAACCACTGACAGCTACAACACTCCAAAGACTGTTACAGCTTTGAACTGAAATTGTACCATCTATAGCAAAGATGGCTTTCCCTTCTTTTTTCTTTTTGTAACTATTTAAAATATAGTGTGACCTATATAAAAATTAAACTTGTTTATTCACTCAAGCTACTATAACTATAATACAGTCTTATAAATTAGTTTTGGGTTAAAAACCAGTTAAAATATTATGAAATACCATTTTTTTTCTTTTTAGTAGTGGAGAAAAGGGTATAAAATGATACAGTTCAATGTATAAGAGGAAATGTTTTCTAATGGTAAACTGCTTGGTCTTAGAAATTAGACAAATTTTATTCCCTTCAAATTAAACTTTCAACCTGCTTGGTTGTGGGAAAGGAAAAAAAAAAGTATTCCTGGTACCTGCTCAGTATATGTATTTTGAACTGGTTGGAGTTAAAACAAAAGAAAAAGAGCCGTACCAGAAGCATGTTGACACACTGGAAGCAGACACGCCTCTTCTAAGAAAAGCTAGCATACATATGTGGATGGACTCAAACATAAGGCTGCTTTCTGCTTCTTACAGCTCCAATCACTTTAGCCGCATTGGAATTTATAGGGAATAGTCAAACCTCATTATAATTGTTAAAGACCAAAGACCACATAAGGGGAGAATAAATAGCAAGTTCAAAAGTCAAGGTTTTCTTCTCCTACTACGAAAGATAATCACTCTTTAGCTTAAAAGGGCTCCCTGTGGCCTGATTATAGATCTAGACACAGGAGAGGCTTTTGGAGTCCAAGTCCCTACAATGAATTAACTGTAAAATGTGTGAAATCAAAACAGATACTCATTTTCTGATAGGTACTGAGATAACTCAATGCTGGTAATATTTAATTAAACTAAAATACTTATTTCTGGCAAGTGTAAACGGATTTTCTAAATCTCTCCTTAATTCATACATTAGCTAACAGTAGACCTTTGCAGTAGTGTAAGAACTATTCAAAATTATAACATGCATATATCCAAAAAACCTGTTCTAAATCCCAAAGCAAAAGAAAATATTCAACAGGAAGATTGTCTACTTATATCCCATTCATTAATCTTCTATTAACATGACTACTGCACCTCAGAATATATGTTCATAATTACCAAAATAATGAAATGATCTGTAAAATCTTTAAAATAACTGCATACCATTAATTTACATTCGTGGCCTCAATGTGGATAACGATAAGATTAGCCCCAAATGTCACTAGACTATACCCTGACCAGTAACTACCCACAAAGTAAAAGCTAACACAGCGTTAATGTAAAACCAACTAAAATATTTATTACTCAACAGAATGCATTTACAGAATAATGAATAATTAACTTTTGTGAGCTGACCAGGGAACTTCAGATTGTTGCCTTCATATACAAATTTACAAAAGGCTTTATTCTCCCCAGTTCCTAAGTTACCGAGGGGATGGGAAAGCAAGTTGACCACCTGTGGGCAGAGTGAGTCAGCCATTTTCATCGGGGATGGGATGGGATGCTGGCTCCATGCCCTCCAGGAAGGCCCCCATGTTAGGAAATAACTTCACATGTGTGCACAGGCATGAGCCAGCCTGAGAGCTGAAGTATGTTCTGGGAGTCTGAAGGGTACTGTCTCCAGGCTTCTAGTTAGAGCCACACCACTTTCTGTTCCGGCCTTGCCGGAAGTGAACCGTGTATTCCATCACAAAAGAAAGCCTTTTGCCCAGTGTCTCCGAAACGTGGCATAACTCGGAAGCTCAAAATAATACACCCAGTTTTCTGACTTGAGACTTCACAAAGCCTTTTTTTTTTTTTTTTTTTTTGAGAAATAAACTTTTGACTTAAAAAGAGAAAGTCTTGTGGTTTTCATAATCTTCCATTTTTAGGGAAACAAGCCAGCTCACCTGGGGACATAACAAGTGCACTTATGCTAAGCGGTATGCCAACAAGACACACACATAACACGGGTACAGGGTACAGACACAGACAGGTGGCGGTTAAAACTCTCCAGAAGACTCTCTATGGCAGCCGCACACCTCCTCCCGTTTCTCTGCCCTGCTCAATGACCTGAGGAGGCCCAGGGATGGGCAGGAGTGTTAGGAGGAGGCGGCAGACATGTTGGGGGTCCAGCCCATCTGGTAGGCTCTCTCCAAGGTCCGCTTGCAGTCCTGCAGGACAGTGCTGAAGGTGACGTGAGGGTACTGCTGCACCAGCCGCTCCACCGTCCCTTCGTTGACCTGCGAGGAAAGAGAGCCAGCGTCACACAAGGCCAGCACCATGCCACCCTCCCCCGCGGCACGGCACACTGAGGTACTGTGGTGGTGTGCACGGCAACGAGCAACCCTGGGCTCTCCCTTTCCTTCCCACTCAGCACATGCGCTAACACACATTACACATGTCTGGACATGCATGCTTTCCTTCAGTCTGACTCCTCTGACTCCCCAAGACTACATCTGCTCCTATGGATTTTTTAATTAAGCATGATGTCATGAAATCAAATGTACCTGCTAAACATAAATGTCTAAATTTGACTGTGATTTGCCAAGACCTCAACAACATCCCTTAAAAATACCGAATGTGGGGTAGGCGGGGTGGGGGTGGGGGAAACATTAAGGCAGCATTCTCGCGTACCTTTGGCTTCCTCACCCACCAGAGAGCCTTTTTAGGATGAATGCTTTACGGTGGGGGGGAGGGGGGGAGAGAAGATACACAGGATTCTAGATAGAAGTGCAAGGGAAATGTTTATTTTTCTTCCCTTTAAATGTTAAGACATCGCAAACCTCAAGTCCCTGTGTGAGAAGGGCTGGAATGTGAGGAATCAATAATTAAAACATACATGGCTGGCAGGTCAGGGACGGCCCCAGCAGACCTTAGCCGTCAAAGAGCCCACCTTGATTCTTGATTAGACAAGGCGATCAGACAGGCCTAATTAAAGCTAACACCTTTACAGTTGCTGTGCAGTGAAGGGATTAATTTGTCAATGATTTTTAAGCTGATTGCAGTTCATATCACAGAAGTAGACAGCTTCCTTCATCCTTTAGATAAATAAATGATTAACCTAAGAACCACAACTTACAGGTAGCTTTATTTAAAATCTTTATTGAACACTTGGGCATTTCCGAATGCATCAATATTTCATTTGTACTGTGTAAGCTATACTGAGTTAAATCTGAAGGAAGATATTTGTGGTAAACATCTTTGAGCATTCCTCTTGATGCTCATTATTGAAAATCATCACCGCCATAAGCAAAAAACAAAAAGCTGGACAACCCTGGAAGCCCTCGACGTTTGCCTTGAAAACCTGCTTAGAAGTACAATGATAGTGATGTTTGCTTGTCTGCACTTTCCTAAACAGGCGATCTGAAAGTCAGGGAGGCTGTTATTTGGGTTTAATACTGAGAAGTGTTACGATCACATCGTACTGCATACTCCACATCTTCACCACAGCTGGGTTACAGGTATGAACCACTATGCCCAACTGTCAGGAAATTTCTCTAGTTATGATGTGCTTGCCCAAATCAATCTTGCTTTCTTTTCTTTTTTTTTCTTTTTCTTTTTTAAATTTAGGATTGGATCCCTCAGCTATGAAAACAAGATAAAGGGACTTACACTGTAGACTTGTTGCAAGGCTTAAGTGCCATCTTATGCCTAGCAGCATGACGGACATAAGAAGCCCCTCTAAATGGCAGTTCCAGTTATTGCAGGAAGTTCTCCATAGAGAGTTGCTGAATGCAAGGGCTAAGGAGGGGTGTATGAGACAGCCCTATCCTCGAAGTGCTAGTCAGCATCTTTCCAACCCTAGGCGTCATCAGAAGTAAACCTTCATAAAGGTGGTCACAACAGTCTCAAGATGAGAATCACAGCGACATAGGTCACAGACAGGACTGCCCACCCCCACCTGACCATCTCCAGCGCTAGCAGCCAGCTTCTTCCACTGTGGACTTCGACCCCCAAAAGAGTTGGATAGCTGAATGGGAGAGTTTTAATGTCTGGCGGCAGGTGGTTTCTGAGCACGCAAGGGCTGAATATTGATTTAAAATTAAATGCTAACTGAATTGGAGATGTTTCTGGCAGCTCTTGTCCATATAGTGTGGTGTGAGTTCACGGAGGTCCTCAGTCTTGAGCCTGACACATGCGACCTTTGTAGTGTATGCCATGCCACACAGCTCCATAGAGGAAGGCTGTTCGTTCTCCTAGGAGCTGCAGGGTTTGTACTGAACATTCAAGGTGTTCAGCTCCTACAGCTACACAATGATATAGTCACAGAAATCAAAGATTTTTAAAAAGTTTTTCTACCACCAGCATGTAAGTGTCAAATTAGTATTTATTTAGAATGCCTTGTGTAACAACATTTGATTCCTAAGAACTGTTATCTTGCTGGGCAGTGGTGGCATATACCTTTAATCCCAGGCAGAGGCAGGTGGATTTCTGTGAGTTTGAGGCCAGCCTGTCTACAAGGGCTCGTTCCAAAGCTACACAGAGAAACCCTGTCTCGAAACCTCCCCCTCAAAAAAGAAACATCTGTTTTCTAAGTTTCATTTTTAAAAAATTCATAAATGAATTTTGCCATGAGATTAGGACAACCTGCAATATTTCTGCTGTTTTGAACCACCGATACATATCTATGTCCCTATCACAGACAATTATAAAAACAAAGTCCCAGTCAATCCAAAAAACCCGAAGAAACTTTGTGACCCACAGTAGCACATACTCAGCCGAGACTGAGCTCTTCTCATAACAAGTTCACACACCTCAGCAGGGAGAGACTTGCTTTCATCTTTTAAAAAGGCTTAAAATTATTCGTATGCCAAACTATTATTTTTAGATGGATTTCTCTGTGTTCTCTGATCAGCAGATGCTTGATTTGTAGGCCTATTTTATTAACGTGTATGCTCAGGGTCATGTAACATTCCATATGATGAAAAGGGCTGTCAGTGGCCAGTTTGCAAAGGCCTGTTCTGCAAGCCTTGCAGGGTTCAGGTCTGCATCAGGGGACAGCGGTCCTCACACACTTGGATGAAAGCAGGGCTCTCTAAGAGGACTCAGGAACCATGTGGGTCAGAGTGAACACCAGGGAAAGAAAGGCAAGTCCACGTAGGCCAGGGCATTTAGCAGGAAGGAACTGCTAACTAACCCAGACAAGAAAGACGGGCACCCTTCCTCATCCACACACAGGTAAGGACAGTGTGTGCATAGGGCGGATGGTCAGTCTCTTCTGGAGAATCAATTTTTAAAAAAGAAAAAAAAAATAGCAATGTATTATTTCTCCAGAAAGAGATCTATAATTCACCTTAAGCAAACTCACGGATTTATGGAGTATATAAATTAACAGCCTTTCATGGGAGGGCTAATTTATTTCATCAGCTCCCCTAATGTGCATCCTTTTTGATTTTAACAGAATTCAATTTATCTATTTCTTTTGCATGAAGTAAGGTAACCCTGTGTTTAAGAATGGAGATGATGTCATGGGAATTCTCTGGCCTTGTGTAGCTGGGTATGGAATGGCAATGATAGTCTTCAGTAGACAACGCATGCGTGTCTCCTAAGCAACCCCTTTGGTAACCGTGCACCGTAAATTCCTGAAACCAGAGCAGAGGAGAACATGCAAACATCCCATTTTAAAGCTTTGCCGGGGAACTGTTACTCAGGGAGGGTGCAGCGGTGTCTGCTCACAACAGGGAAGGTTCTATTTTTGACTTATAATGTCTCCTGGTAGTGTTAATGGTAGATTTTATAGCCTGTTATGTTCAATGGCCCCTCAGAAGCACACGTGATCCTTGCTTCTTTTCGTAGATTCTAGGAGCGCTCCACAGAGGAGCTTGAGCCTGGTGTGAGACACCAGGAGAAACCAAGCCATCTTCAGTCTTAGGCGGACACACACATGCCTGCAGCCATTTTGCCGTGTACAGTTCCAATCGCTAGGGTGAAAGAACATTCTCTAACTTAAAAAGTATAATGTAAGTGGGGGGGGGGGGAACAAGGTGTTTTAACATAATCCCTCATAACACCTTTCTTTAAAATTAAATTCCTTCTGTTTTTTTTTTTCAAACACTCAATGGTAACTAATTTACTTCATGTGAGATTTGGAAAATGAAGTGTCTTCCTAAAGAAAAACTCAGAAATGTTATTTGAAGAAATTGCTGTGATTAAATGAAAAAAAAAAAAAAAAAAAAAAAAAAAAAAAAAGGCATATGCCCCAGGTTTAAAAAAAAAAAAAGTATACAAGAAAGATTAGATTTTACCATTTCTTCCCAAGACAGCTCTACATTTTCAAGATTATTATAACTCTGTTTAAGGTAGTATGATTTGTCTGGTATTTTTAATCTATTTTGAGTTAACATCTATTAGCACTTTTTTGGAAATGTGAGGCAATTTGCTATGATAATTAAGGTAAATCATGCCATGGTTTCAGTTTATTGCTGCTGCAGAGGGATGAGGAGAGAATTCCAGAGATCCAGTGTACACAGTGCTTTCCCTTCTTACCAAGTCCTCTTCAACACCACCAACAGGAAGTCCCTGATACCTACAAACCCAGGCTAGACTTCTCCAACTATTCCAAAAAGCATACACTCTGATAAAATACGCCGCAGAGACCACAAGCATGGAGTGGCTCTCCCCGCCTCATCTCCACAGGAAATGCTGTGGGAGGCAAGAAATGTGATCCCGGAGCAAGAAGAATCTACTCCAAGTGATCTGTACTATAATTTGTTTTGAAGATTTTTTTTTTTTTCACGTGGCAGGCCAAGTCATGTGTGTGAGTGGCCATGTGTGCAGGTCAGAGGGGACACTGCGTGCTCTCCTCTGCCACTGCCTTGTTCCCTTGAGACAGGGTGTCTCCCTGACCAGGGACTTGCCATGTTGGCTAGCTAGCTGGCTGGCCAGTAAGCTCCTGGGAGCCACTCTTCCCCATCTCCAACGCTGCGGTTACAGACCATGAAGCCCTGGGTGCTGGTGACTGGAACTTATGCCTTCACACTTGCAGGGTTAGTCCCTCTACTCACTAGTCCATCTCTCTCCAGACCCAAGTGCTCTTCTCTTAAATGGAGAAAGTCTGGTCCATTCAAGATAGCGGTGACAGCATCTGTTACTTCATGCTCAGACCATAAGCTCCCTGACAACAAGGAGTACTTCATTCAACTCTGTTTTCTACCCAATGCGCATAGTCTGGTATCCTCACCCAACCAAGATGCAGGCACTACAAAGGCAGTAGTGAATTGCTTTTATACACTGCCAGATCTGCAGCCTCTGGCATGTGCCTACTAAGTAGTACATACTCAATGCATATTTGCTGGCTCTGTGAATACAGGAGTTACTAGGAGAATTTGTTCTGAGTAAATAAAAAGGGAACATGTTGGTACTGTATCAAGTAGAAGTTAACTGTTACCAGGCTGTTGTTTACCATGAGGATATCTAAAGCCTTGATCCTGACCTCAGTCCCAGGGCCCTTTAACAACTCAAGTTCCTGCTCATCTTGACTTTACTGTTTTCTTTCCAACACCACTAGGCACCTCTTTGCAGAAACCTGCCCCCTCCCAGCAGTATAGCGAGTTTACACTCATGATGGTGGTAGAGAAATTGTTGCTGGGTGCAAGGCTGTCAGGCAGCTCTGGGAAATGATTGATGGCAGCCCTCCTTCAACATCAGTTAAGTACACTACAACGGGAGACCGGTTAATAACCTTGGATATGAACAATACTTCACACACCCTACAGTTCAAAAGATTTGATGCCTTAGCTTGAAGCGTTAGCGGCCTACTTAAGACGGCCCACTCAACAAGGCCTGATGGAAAGTCTCAACATTTCAAGACATTTAAAGTCTTCTGGTGTCACAGCTATTTGGTGGTAGAGAGAACAAAGCAATGGCATCTGGGCCTTTCCTTTTTGTGGGGAGAGGGATGCTTCAGGAACTGGGGTAGCCTCACTCCTCCATGGGGCAATGGGACTCAGTGGCTTTCTTTTGTTGTCCCCCGGTCTCTGGCACCGTAGTCACTGTGGTGTTTGTGGAATGGGAAACACACAGCAGATACTTCAGTCCGGAGCTCACAGAAATCACCAAACCATAACTGCCCCAAATACTCACGGCAGATTAGACTTCATGTGGTAGGATAAGACAGAAATAAGCTCTTTATGGTTTACCCCGGAAAAGTTTTTAAAAATGTGTTTTAATCTTTTCACCCTAATTAGAAATAAGGCAGAGCAGAAGCATACCCTTGTTCTAGTTAAGCCTTGCACCAGCAACAAATTCTCTGCCGCCATCAAGAGAGCACTAAATTACTCTGAATTACCTGACCTCCTGCAAAGAGGAACTTAGTGATGCTGGACAGAAAACAACCTCCAGGCCTGGAAGGGAACAATGTAATGAGCACCACTATTTTCCAGTTGTATGCATGCTGACACGTCATGGTATGGACAAAGGGTGGTGCAGTCAGGGTCAGTAGTTCACAAAGTGAGCCAGCTAGAAATGGTGGCCAGGATTTGAACCCGGGCTCTGAACACACAGTGCTCTCCTGATTGAACATACCCTGGTGTCTGGGTAACAGTGTTGAGCATGGAGCATCCTCAGTGAGTTGACTGCTTGTCTGCCTTGGAAAAGGCTTCCCAACATTCATTTCCTAACCTTCAAAAACAAAGATTCCAGCTGGGGTACAAATACATTTCCACACACTGCTCTGAGGAACGATGGATGACACTGGCCTGTAGAGATTGCTGTGCGTTGTGGTTTCAAGATACAATGAAGTGTGGTTACAATTAAAAAAAAAAAAGAAAGTGACATTTGGGACTATAACAAGGGCTCTTCTGATAAAGCCACTTGGGTCACGCCAGACCCGGCATGGCCTTTTCTCCCATCTTCTTTCGAAGTGAAATGTTTCCGAGTGTTCCACAGAGAGAATGGTCAGCAAGATGGATACGGGATGTGGTCTCTTGGAGCTTATAACACAGCAGGGAAGACAGGTAATTACTGCGGAAACAGCAAAAACTGAGAGGAATTTTTAGGAGCAATGTCAGTTGTCACAGAGGGAGTCCACAGCAGGCACCTACCCTAGCAGTGCTGGGAAATGCCTCCCAAAAGACAGGGTGCTGTGTGGACTGTGAAAACAAGGTGCCAGCCTGTTTGTCACATGCATTAAGGGTATACACAGTGTGCAGATAGGAAAGGAAGCCAGGCCAAGAGTTATTACAACAGGACAACCAGGTTTCGACTTTGTAAACCGCAGCGTGCCTCTTGCTTCCAACAGCTGTGCTCTGAGGAGGTGGAAGGTGAAGGAGTCACAAGCAACACACTCAGCGCTTGCCTAATGCAGGACTCCTGTCCTGATGCTGGCCTGTCACTGTTCACAGACTCCCTGGGCAATGTCACTCAATGCTAACAGCCCTAGGGCCTACCTCCAGGCTGCCCATGGGTAGAGTATTGTCTCTGGGGCAATTGAGCAGAGTCTGCTTCTGTTTTCTGGGTCTCTGGGGGACTATACTGGATACCCAGGTATTCACTGGCTGCCAGCTCGTCTCTCAGCCTCAGTGTCTTTCAGCGAGTTCCCACAGGCTCCAAGATGGGAACACTGAAAGTGGTGGACAGTTATGGGAAGTTAAGTGCCACCCGGAATCTGCACGTGACATGGCGAGCCATTGAAATGCAGCGTAAGATAATGCACACGGGGCAAATACTGTTTTTCCCATTGGTGTTGGCAGCTGAGCCAGGACACACCAGGCAGCTGGGCAACTGATCCACCATGGAGCTTTGTCATCAGCCCTTAGCAGAGAGTGAAACACCAGCTGATGGATTGATTTTCCTAGGGTCTGCCATAGCTAACAACATGCATCCGTTCTCTATGGAGCTACGTAGATCTTAATGACTACACTTCCCTCTCATTGCAGCAGGGCTCTTTACGTGTGTTGGTTTAGTGGCAAGCCACATTTTGCTGTGGTTTCCCTATGGGCAGAACAGGAAACCAGGAATTCAATATCACTCCTATCTCTTTTGTTCAACAGTGAGGCAATTCTTAGAGCCCAGTCCCCTAGGTCTGTTATGTAAGCAGTTTCCCCTTTCTTGTTTTATCCAAGGTTTCTGCCAGGAGCCCCACTGATGCATACATAACAAACATATGATACATGCTTCCTGATGTGGGACGAATTCAACTGTGTCTGCCATCAGGAGCAGACAAGAACACAGTGGTTGCCATCCCTACTGCTTATCAGAACAACCAGGGGATGTCTTTAAAAGCCTGGTGCCCAAGCCAACTCCCAGGCAACTGGGTCAGTCTTTTCGAGGAGCCAGCTCTTCAGGTTCAGACGCATGGCACAGGTTGAGGGAACAGCTGATCCTTACCACTGGCACCTGAAAGCAAGAAGTGAAGGCAGCAAATACCTACCCCTCCCAGTGATGCCCTCCCCAGTACACTGACTATGGGAGCTGGAGAAAGAAGCTTACTCCTCTAGGCATCAAATATTCAATGCTGCACCACACAAAAGGTTTGCTCTTTGTCTGGTAAATAGGCACGGGTGTCCTCTTCCCATGCCTAGCCTCAGGTCACCACTGACTTTCCCAGAAGCTAACAGGAAACAAAGAGCCTGAAATCCAGTTCTTCCTTCAAGGAACTGCTCAGGGTGTGAGCAAAGCCACCAAAGAAGACTGTTCAATGTGTTCAAAAGAAGAAAAACTGTTTATCTCATTGGCTTCTTAAATGACACTTGCTAATCAGCTGATCGCGGGGCACACATGACACAGTATGTTTCACTCACAGATCTCTACCTGTGGCTTGAGTTCTTTAAATGAGAAGGCAAAGACAAAACTTGGGTCGCTGACATCTTAAGATTGTAAAGTGCACATGCAGGAGATGGTGGGATGAGGAGAGGGAAGAAAAGGAGGGTGTGGAGGAGAAGGGAAAGGGAAAAAGAGAGAGAGAACACAAACACATATCTCCTGACTTGCAACAAACAAACAAAGCCTCATCTAAAAGTCCCAAAGCGCAGAAAGAGACAGACATGGAGAATGGAGAAGGCAGTGAACCTGACTGGGCAGCCTTGTAAATCCAGTCAACTTTGTCAAATGCACTCATCCCATTTCACAATCGGCAATGATTGGAGCTGCTATGCTCTGTCAATATCACCACAGGCCTGGCTTCATGCTGTCTCTCTCTGGTGAAATGCAGGCTGCCTGTTAACACTAGCACTGCCTCCATTCACTTGAATTAGCACAGTGAGAAAGCAGTGAAGAACCTGGGAGGTTGGGATCACAGAAACGCCTGCAGCGTTAAGTGAGAATTGGGGCTTGCAAACCTGAAGCCTCTAATTAGAGATTAGTGTGACAGCAAGTCCAATAACCTGACTGTCGGAGGAGAAGTTAGTGACATTTTCATTCCTGTTATCACCAAGCAATCTTCTACCGTGAAGGATGTTTCACGCCGAAAGTAAGCTTTTGGTCCAGCCTTTTAAGTGTGATCATGGGCTTGACCAAGACTCTGAACTACACATTTGCTCATGCAGTACAGGCAGTACACAGAAAAACCCAAACATGAACACCCAGAGGAGTCATTTGTGCTGTTCCTAACACTTCAGCAAAAGAACAGCTATTTGAAAAACCTGAGTCTTAATAAGATAATTAATGTAGCCATAGTAGCAAGCACAATGTATTTATGGAACACATCTGGGTGTTTCTAAATTAAACTCCTAAAGTTAAGTTGAAAACATAATTGAGGGGGAAAACTCTCCCTACCTACCTACCTACCTACCTACACACACACACACACACACACACACACACACACACACACACACACCCACACACACACTTTCTTTCCTGACTAATGGTTTTCATTTCTTGTGCCTCTCAGTGTTTAAGTCTTCATTTTCACACGCAGGACTTGGTGATCACCAGGTGAGCACCCAGGGAACCTGAAGAGAAGCTTCCTTCCTACAACAGTGGTTTCTTCCAGGTGAGTTTATGGATCTGACCTGCTTCCCCAAACAATTGGTTATCAGCAGCAATATACTCTGCACGGATATGATCAGTAAAGTTTGGATATTAAAAATCTGAAAATAAGTGTTTTGTTTCGGTGTTGCCCCCCCCCCCCAGGCCATGCCCATACCTGTTCCTGGGAGCCCAGTGGTCAGTGCAACAGGTACGGGTGGGGTGGATATCTCATTACATTTCAGTTTTGGCTTTCAGAATCAAAACTGCACGGAAATCAGAGCACTTCAGGGTTGGACTCTCAGGAAGTTCAAGTGAAACTACACAGCAGGGACCTGAGCCCCAGCTGGATGTCCTTTCATCCCCCACCCTCACTCCCGCTCCAGGGTCCCAGCTACAAGAAATGGGTGTCAAGCCTAAGACAGCATCTTTCTTATTTGGGTAGAGATTTCCTTCATTCTAGATATTCCACCCCCAATCTAGTAAATGGTTAAGAGGTAGTAGGTTCTGTTTTCAAACTTGATTTTGCTGTACAGTACTTTTGTAAGCTAAATTTTGGAGATGTCAAATTTTGACAGCAACAAAGGGCTGCTAATGGTTGAAGAGAATATAGATGATAAACACAACATAATCCACCCACTCAGTCTCTGATACATACTTTGCAGCACATATTGTGTGTCTGATGCTGTGGAGGGCCCTGGTTTTAAAGAATGAGGACTTTCTGTGTGATGAGGATGTCAAGAGTCTGCACCCAACAAGCGAGGGCTAAGGTCTGCTCACTTCATGCTTCATGAGGATGTTTTGCAAACTAACTGGCCCAGTCCTGAGGGACAGGGAGGGGAGATGGGGAGGGTGGGAAGTCAGCAGTGGTGACAAGAAAGCTCCTTGCAGAGCGCAGAGCTGCTATCATTTGAATGCAGCTGCCAGGAGACCGGATGACAGAGCTGGGCACAGAGACAGGGTGGCTATTGCGTGAGGAACACGGTGACGGTGAAACCAGATGAAGGAGGATGGCGTGTGGCCCATGTAAGGGTTCCCATTCAAAAGAATCATTCAGGACGTCCTCCTAAAATGACTCAACAGGAAGTTGCACAATACTCAAGTTCACAATATTCAAGTTGCCATGCTTTCTCGTGAGCTGCAGGCTCCAGGGGCCTAGGAACTATTTCTTCATGGTTTTTCCTACCACAGCGACTGCAGAATATAGTGAGACGCTCAAAAGACATTTATTGAACAGATGAGTAACATATGATAGGATTAGAAGGGGAAAGAACATGATCTCTGAAAACCTTATTGACAAAAGAAACAAGATTCTCAGGGGCGCAGCAGGGTAGGAACAGACAGCTCGCCACTGAGTTCTTGGACCTCGTGGTGGACTGGGCCACTTCCTTCCCCACTGCAGGGAGCTCTCTCTCAGTCTCACTGGTCAGTGAAGCCAGCCCTGTTTGTGCTTGGTCATGTGTTAGGGAACCGCCATTACCCTTTCTACAACCAAATATAAAACCCACAATCCCACAGCCTCATCCTCCCATATTATCACTGAAGCCAGATCGAAGCTCCAAGGCGAATATCGACTGAGAGGCAATGACGCTGTGGGGTGCCTTCAGGCAAACACAACACAGTGGTCTACTGATACTACAGTATTTGGGGGTGGGGCGGGGTGGGGCTGGGAAAAGCGCTGTAGACTGTCGTCACAGCTTGTGGAAAGCAAGCTAACGTTTTCATGAGTTATCAGACCCCTAACAGAGGCCCATAACACATAAGCAGCTACTTGCAGCACAAGATCCTACCAGAAGTCCATCTCCCTCAAGAAGCAAACTCTTGTCTTGTTCTGCACCCCAACAGGCATTTGATTGGCAGGTCTTTACCCTGCTCAAAACAAAGCCAACAATTATAAAACTAAGGTGTCCTCAACATTTTGCCTTCCTCTGTTTGCTTTCAATGAAACAGAACCCTGACGGATGAAAACAGATTCTATTGTTTTAAAATACTGCCGCCGGAGTCTGCTTTTCCTTTTTTCAGATCTCAGCATGTAGAGGGAGGTGGTGGTGCTGGTCCGCCTTTAATCCTAGTACTCAGGAAGCAGAGATAGGTTTTCTGAGTTCCGGAGTTCTGAGGGCAGCCTGGTCTACAGAATGAGTTCCAGGACAAGCTACAGCTACACAGAGAAAAATAAGTGTCTTGAAACCCCCAACCCCAAAAAACAAAACAACTCAGCATGTGAATTTATATTCAGAGCTAGAAAATTCAGCATGTGAATTTATATTCAGAGCTAGAAAATTATTGCTAGGGCAGGTGATGTTTGTCAGATAAAGATCCTGAAACATGTGTGCACACAAAAATGAGAATAATGACAAGCAAAGCGAACAGTTAGTGAATGTTTATAGTGAACCTGACTCCGTGCTCAGTGGTCTACGCTCATTTCAATTACTCTTGCAATGACCCTCTGGAGCACAAGTTATTATTACCATCGTGTTTCCGGTCACTCTCAGGTGAGTCCAGGGTTTGAGATGAAGCTCTGAAAGGTCCTAGAGTTGGTAAAATGACGGAAGTAAACTGCTAGCAATATGGCACAGTGCCATTCTGTCTGTTCCATGGAGGTCTGTCCATGCCATTGCTGCCTGGTTTAATGGCTGAACTCTGGACAGGAGTGGCAGTTACGTTGGGCACTGGAGGTGAGTAGGATGGGAAGAAACGGAGTTGGGAGCACTTGACTACAATGAGGCTGAGAGGCAGCCTCCAAATCTCAGCTGATAGCTTCTCCCTGCTCAATTACCAGGGCTGATCAGGAGAGGGTTGTAAAAAACGTGCTATAAAGTGCTCCTGTGCGAAAATCACCTGCCGAACTGTTTCATCAGCAAAAGGAAGATGCTGATGCTTCAAGCCAGCCAAGGTTTCTGCTCAGAGCTTGGAGCCCGTGTCCGCCTTCCGCCAGCCACCTCTTCTGGCCTCTTTCTTTTGGCACAAGGATGGCTATGCGGTGACAGGTCTCTCAAGACAGAGGCTACACAGTTTAGGTCAGCCAGACCACTTCTGCCTTTGCAAAACAGAAAGTGAATTTTTTTTTTTTCAATGTATTTTTTTTCAACAGGGTATTACTTTTAAATGTTGGCTAAGGGCGGTCTGAAACCAGCTGTGCATACGTGGGGAATATGGAGAGCCCTGCAGGTACTCGATTTTGTTTCATGGCTGAATTGCTACCAAAACAGTCCTGGACACAGTGCCCCACAAATTATTTTTCCCTTAAACTGATTTTTCCAGTTAGTTCTCAGTATTAGTTACAGAACCGTCTATTATTTTCCCCATAGGGTTTTCCCTGCTCACAATCCCTAAACAAGCTACTAAAAACCCCATTTTCTCCCCACAGAAATATTTCGGTTATTGAGGCCTTCTCCTCCCAAAATTACCTCCTGAGAAAAGCAGTTCAGTGGTCAAACATCCCTGAATATTTTCACATTAAATTGGGCACGCAGAACTTGGCCCTTGATAGCTTAAGGCTGTAAAGCAGGGCTCTGGCTGACTGCTTCCCATGCTTGTTTTCCACACTAGCCACCCCTTTGCCATTTAAATGAGGAATTCCACGTGAGAACCAGGCTTCCCTGGTTAGGGGACATTTTATAGCAAGGGACCTTTACTGAAATAAATCACTCGCATCACTCCTGAACTAAGAATTTCAAGGATTGTGGCAGATGAGGAAGACAGTCTTGGGAAGTGAATTTTTGATAAGAAATGAATTAATTTGGTTATTTTCATGCTGTGGACCAATAACAGCCACCGTCCACTGGGCCCCTGGCCTGAAGGCAGCTGGGTAATCAATGGATCCCACAAAGGCAGCTCTCCGCCCCTGGCAAGGCTCTCTGATCTTTTTTCTTCGTGGACTCTTCACGCCTGTGTAATTCTAATTTATGTCAACCAGAAATCAAAGAGATTCCAGGAGGCTTTGGTCATAGGACATTGGAGTGGACCTTTCACAATCTATTTATGTCTAGTCCTTGAGTAACAGGGCCCACATAGCCTTCCAGACACCTCAACTGGCCAAGGAGAAGGCGGACACCTCTTAATGGCGTGGGTGGGGGCAAGGCAGAGTGGCCTAAGGTGTACACCGGGACATTTTCTCCTAGCTCCTAACCCTGCAGGAACATAAGAACTAAGCATTTTAAGTGGATGCTTTGCCAAGAGCGGCTCCCTCAATAACGCTCTTTAATGATACCCCAGACGCTGGCATTTTCAAATCAAATGAACAGTGTGTAAAATTAGTTCTGCATGAAGTTAAAAAAAAAATGGAAAGTGAAAGGGAGCTTTTAAAAGCTCCACATTTCTCCATCCAACTGCTTTTCACAAGGGTTTGGCATTTGAGAATTGCTACGTTTACCATGTTATTCACTGCTCATAATTCAGGCCTGTGTCTCCAAACCTTGGTATTAACACATACTGCAGAGGGTTCCAAGCCAGCCAAGTTGCCTCTGGCGAGGTCTCCTTTTCCAGCCAATGCTGTTCCGCTGTGCCCGCTCTCCTCATCAACCCTCGTTACCCCAAACCTTTTTCATTAACCTTGAACACTGCATTTCCATTTGCCCTACAGCTTTCCCATGCATTTTCCCCTTTCAGTTCTGTTCCCTATCCAAACTGCCTTGTAAGAAATGAGGAAAACATCGTAAGAAACACATCTATACAGTCTAGATTCACGGAAGTGGTGAAAACAAGTTCTATGGACAAAGTCACTACGCACTGTTTATAGTTGTGGAAGCTAGAGCAAACACATTGCTTTTTATTACAGTTCCATTGGTTACCCCAAGTATTTTTAACTAGGTCACTAAACAAATGTGAGTCAAACTGATAGGTGATTTCAGGTCAACTCTAATTCCCAAGGTCAAGTAAGCCTTTGAACAGTGTCTAAGAGTATAAGCTCCCCCCAATTCATCAAAGCAGTCTCACACAGCGATTTCTTCTCTTGGTTTTTACAATGCATTAAAGTTTAGGAGATTATGTGGCGTCAGCTTCAAAACCTTTTAACATGCTTATCCATCCAGCCATCGGAAAAGCTACTCGGAGACTTCTTAATGCACTTCCTAACTTTACAGCTGCGTGGGGAAGGCTCCAGTTGTTGGAGAGCTGGAGGCCTCCTCCCCGGGACTCAGCAATGTTGCAGCCAAACGAATTTCCTGCAAATTTACTTAGACATTGATAATCCGAGTACATGCTTTTTCAGCTGCAAAGAATATGTTTAATGCTTTGCATCTGCGGGCAGGGGGAGGAGATAGACACAGAGATATTGAGATTTTCCTACAACAAATAGAAGGCATTTTGTTATTATTGTTCTTGTAACCTCTTAGAAGCAGAAGTAGGGAGGGTGGTTCCAGTTTGGTGAAGTATAGCCTCCAAATTAAATACAACCAGCCCTAAGTGAAGCTTGCATGTGAAAGAAGATATAACTAGACTCTACCATACCTTTCTCTTCTTAAGAGAGTCTCACTCTGTACCCATGAATGACCTGGAACCACAGTCTATACCTGTCTCCGCAACCCCCCTCCGGCAATTCTAGGACTAAAGGAATTCATCCTCAAGCCTAGCTGACTTTGTGATTTCTCTCTCTCTTTTGTTTTTTGAGACAGGGTTTCTCTGTATGGCTTTGGTGCCTGTCCTGGAACTCGCTCTGTAGACCAGGCAGGCCTCGAACTCACAGAGATTGCCTGCCTCTGCCTCCCGGGTGCTGGGATTAAAGGCGAGTGCCATCCTCCTCCCCCTCCCCCCATGACTCTCATGATTTCTAAGGACTAGAGAACTCCAGAATATGAGTGGAGAGACTTACACACTCACAGACATGTCTCTCCCCACACAGGGATCCTGCTGACCACATTCTTGGGCAGGTGGCTAATTGTGTGGATGAAGAAGTCTCTGGCCCTTGGCTGGCTCCAGATGGTGTGCGGAAGGAAGGAGGTGGGAATCTGTAGCTCACGAACTTTGTTAGTGGTCTGCAGGTCTGGCTGAGTTACAGCAACACAGTGATAAGCATCCACTTGGGTTGTTTGATGCTTTGTTGGCATGATGACCAATGTTTGGGATGCACATCAGAGCTTCTCCATGCTCGGCCCTGGCTTCTCTGTTTCCTATCTCCACTCCTGTTTGCCTTATTTCTTCTTGCTAGTTTCTCTACCCATGCCAACAGCCTTATAGTCATAATTTCTTCATCTCTGTGATGCAGCAGAGGGTTAGGAACTTTTATCCAAATGTTTCATGGAGACTGGGTTTTTAATCAATGAAGTGTGTGGAAAGTAGGATTATTGATCTCTTTCTACAGTTTTTCTGTAGGAAAAACTACAAAGATATTGTCTACGAGTCTGAATCTATTTTATTTCCTCTTTAAATTTGCTTCCAAAATGTGGTTTCTGTGTTTGAGTATTGTATATTGTATTTTGAAATTCACATATCTCAGTATAGTACATATTACTGTAACACTGAGAAGGACAATAATTCAGGATATTTTATATATGATTGGCATCATTCTAAGCACCTTATATACATTAATTCATTTAAACACTCACAATTCTACAAGACCGGGACTAGGATAATATTCATTTCACAAAGGCTGTAGGAAGCTTTGTTTGGGATTACTCCACTATTAAGTGTGGAAGCCCAGATTTGAACCCAAACCCTGGCTCCAGTGGACATTTAACGATGGCTGACATAAAACAAGGTTTGAAATCTGAAGAGCTCTGTAGTTTGGATTTTCCATCCGACTTTCTGTTCAAGGCGTTGCTTGCACATTGTGTGTGGCTTGGAAATGTCTTCTGCTCTCACGGAGCCCTTCCTGTTTGCCCCGGAGCTGACTGAGTCTCAGGAAGGCAGACGCGAGGCTGAGCTCCTTGGGCAGGCTGAGGCCAGGCGGCACTGTGTCAGAGGCGACAGGCTCCCGTCCCGGAGCAGTCCTCTGGCTTGAGAAAAGGTTCAAAACTGAACACAGAACAGGCTGCAACCCTTAGGGAACGCAACTAATTGGAACCACCTCTCCACCTCATATTGCGGTAATTTGTGCTTTTTCTTTAACCTAAAATGTTGATCCGTAACTAGGTGTGGCCTTGTCTTCTAAGCGGAAGCAGACCTTCAGTATAAAAAGCATAAAGAGGGTGGGCTGGAAAGGGTGCTTCTAAAGTCGCTCACTTTGGAGTCCTTGGTGTGAGACAGCATTTATGGGCATGGCTTCTGGTGGAGGTGCTTGCCTGTCACTGTGCTGTTTCCAGAGTCCTCTGTGTACTGCGGACCCTTTAACTGTCAAGTGACAAGGCTAGCAGCAGCGTTCTCTTAGCCAGTGATGAGTGTTGAGGGAGACTTGCTCCTGTGGGTCTCAGTGCTGTTGCTAAGATACAAAAGCAGGTAGCTTTCTGCGCTGGGCTAAGATAAAATGCAGTCCCTAGAACATAACTGGCAAAGGTCTAGAACAGTTGAGATTTTATAGCCTCGGAAACAACAATGACAAAGAACACAAGGGATTTGGGCCACTGTTACTTTTGCCCCAGATTTGTCTCGCATCAATTCTTGTGACAGATTTGTCCCTAAGCATCATCGCAGGAGTAGTACACACATGTGAACTGGAGTGGGCGCCAGCACTTTGTGAGAGCACATCTCCAGGTGCACCTTTTCAAACAAGCGACCTTGGCAGGTTCAACAAACACCGGGATCAGACCAGACCTCAAAGACTAGTGAGTGGCCCTCTGCAGGACACTGGAGTTTCGCAGCCTCCAGCTTCTCCTGCGACAATGCAATAAAGAACTGATCCTTTGATCTGTTATAGGGACTCATGGAGGTCGCAAAGGAGAACACATTTACTCAGAGCTCAGTGGTCTGTACAGATGCTCTCCATTTCCTCCTCAGTCTTCAAATGTTAAGTGCAGCACCGTTCCTAAACTCATGCTCCATCCCTGACGACGGGGAGGCTCTGTGGAATTTTGGCTGGCCCTCTGGGGATATTTCACAGCATGTGATAGGAGAGACAACCTGATACGCAGGGAGACACAAATTGGTTCCTTCTTGCCGCCAATGGCCAGAACACATACGTGTGCAGAAAAGGAATGAGCACTTATGAAAAGCCAATTTGACACTTTACTGTTACAGGAAATTTAAACTCTGGAGTTTTGTTTGTTAAACCCTACAGATTGCAGTTTGCATGCAGCCTTTTAAATTCTGCTCTGTGGATTTAGGAACAGGAAGCTAAATTCTATGATGACACTCTGTGTGTGATTATCTTACCCCCTTTAAAGTACAAAAACCCAGTATTAATCAGAAATACAAAAATGATTCCAGATTACTTTCGCAAACCAGGGTAAGAGTGCATGGCTAGCGGTGTGCAGGAGCACGTAGAAAGAGAAAGTGGCATTAAGCTAGTTACTATAGCAACCACATGCAGAAAACAAACAAGTCCACCTTACTTTGTCACATCTCATCAGTCCCAAGTATCTCAGGGATTTGCTGCTCTGTGCAATCAGGGTGGCTCCTTGATCTGTGATTTCTTTACACCATCCAACGTCCACCGTCTCTATGGTCACGCTGTATCGCCCAATGGCGATCAGTGCTGCCAGGAGGAACAGGGAGAAAGTGTTGACATTAGCAGTGTAAGGGACCTACCTCAGCCCACGATGACTCCTGGGCTCATTTCCTCACTGAACCTGTTCCTGAAATGCTGTGTGCAAATGAATGTTTATAAACTAAATTAAATTTGAAATGCTTTAAGAAAGCTCGCCCTATGACAAACCCCAGTGTGCGGTGAATAATCATTCGGTAATTTCCCTTTCATTGAACACAATCTTTTTTTGGCTTGCTCACTTCAAGGTTACCTATACTTTCAAGCATTCATATTTGCAGGAGGAATATCACAAGTAAATTATAGATGGAGCATTGTAAAAGCCCAAGTGCTATCTAAATTTTATTCAAGGTAACGATAATACTTTTTTAAAAGAATTTAAAAAAAGAACGACATGAACATCATTTTGAGGTGTGTTATATTACATGCAAATTTCTTTATGGACCAGTGTAATTTTTTCCATCTGTTTATGACCTGTAAAATGTAAGAGCATATAATATTTTTCACATTAGTTCTTCTTGGGGCTGTTGGGAATTAAGAGTACATTATACATATAGTTGAATTTAATTGGTGCCAGGCTAGAGTGCAGTAAAGGGAATGTATTTGTTATGGTAAATTTCCTTTCCATATCAGAAATCTTTCTATTTAATATATAAAAAGAGCCTGCCGTCTGCACACCATGACGTTATCTTTAATGTTCTTGATGCTTTACCACAGTACTACTACTAAAATGCAGATGCCTATGATATAGTCTCCGATGGACTTCAGTTACCCCTGCACAGCTCCGAAACCCTTTACCCTGCTAGAGCCACAAATCAGCAAACGGGGTTCTTCTTTAGGGGCGGTGTGTGGTTTGGTAGGCGAGCATGGCTCTAACATTTACAAAGCAGATAAAACATACTTTAATAGCAGCAAGAGTGATGCTACCATGCATTGCTCTGTGAATGGAACCCTTGACAATAATGCCACAGACATTAGAAGGGGAAGAACAATTGTTTGCTGGTTACTTCCTTATTCTGATGACATGGTTTGACTTCTGGAGCTATGGAGGTGGGAGGTATTTTCTAAACTGTGCAGAATAAATTTCTCATGTAAATAAATACAACCCCGGGAAACATCACTTGGCAAAAACTCTGATAACCATCTCAGTGATTATTATTTTTTTAAAATTATTACGCCCATACCCAAGGGTTCCTGTAACAAAGTACTTACAGGAACCCAATGTTTATATAGCAATCACAACCCCAGGGTTTTCAATTAAAAATACCACAGAGACTTTTCTTAAGTTCCTCAGAACACCAGTATTCATTAACACCTGCAAACTGTTTGCATGCACTGAACAGCAGTAGTAGAAACATTATCCTAGGTTAATCCCATGGGTGTCCCGGAAAGAAAACTGTAGGTCATGGTCCCATGGGGTGTCACTGGGCCCATGCTGTGCTGAGCCAGCCCCACCCTTCACGGGCCCTGCCCCTCAGGGGAAAGCCCCCTCCCCCAACTGGGAAAGATGTCCCCACCCCTCACCACAGGCATGCATGTCACCTGCTCAGCACACCAGAGCTCACTCTGCTGTTGGGGTCACAGGTGAGTAAGAGAGCAGCAGAGCTGACCCAGTCCCCCTCCCCCCCAAACACACACAACAGCAATCTAGAGAACGTGTGGCCCCAGCTCCGAGGGCCTGAGACCAGGAGACCTGGCCCTCTCCTTGCTGTGGGCTGCACTGTGTGCGTTAGCTGAGGCAGTGCTGGAGAGCTGTCAGGGAGCCACCATGAGGGAGAGCGGGCGGCTGACCAAACCAGCTACCACCCAGGCCCAGAACCAGGGCTACGAGTCGGCCCACTCCAGCACCCAGCTTATCTAGGAACATGTGAAGGAGACGGACCCGCAGATGCAAACCGGCAGGCTCTCCACAACACAGGACAAGAGGAGATCCAAGGGGAGGTCCCATGAGAGCCTAGTTCAGAGCAGCAGCAGCAGCCAGAGGCCTTGAGCTGGACCAGTGACTCCTGGTAAAGATGAATGGACGAAGGGGTAAACTGTGTCAATCAATGGGCCACACTACAGCTTGCAAGATGAGACTCTTCTCCCTTCCCCCCCCTTTGTTTGTTTGTTACGTTTGGTCTTTGGTTTCTTTGGGGGGGGTTGCAAGGGCAGAGGGCACAGGGTAGATGGAAGGGGATGGGTGGGATCAGAGTGCATGACGTGAAATCCACAAAGAATCAATAAAAGTAAAAGGAATTGAAGAAAAGGAAAGAAAGAAAACTGTTATTCTGTCTGGCATTGGCATCGCTTTCCCTGGCTAACAACACCCTGCAGATCTCCTAGACTAAGGAAGTCGGAGGGGGCATGAATGGAAGCCCCTCCAGGACAGTTCCTATGGTGGCATGTGGAGGATGAAAATGTGCAGGTTGCAGGTGCCCGGGGTGGTAGGTTGTCAACAGCTGTTTTCTGAGACTTAAGGCTGGAGCACAGGAGGAACTTTCACAGGCTGCCATACAGGCAAACGAAGAGTTAACAGCAGCTGCCCGCCTGGTCACTTGTGTCCAGAGTTTTCCCTCTTCCCTTGTCCAAATTAAATTATACAATAAAGGCAGCAACTGCGGGTAAATCAGGGCATTTAGTTTTGTTTTTTTGCTGTTTATTGGAGTTAGGCTTCAACTTCCTTATTTTGACATTGCTCATGTCTTCAGTGATCCTCAGGAGTGCTAAAGCATTTCCATCAACACCTTGCGGGCTCCTTTCCACAAGTTGGGGTCTGGACTACGGATTTGTGGCTAAGAATCTAATTTAACCTTCACAGTAAGCCCGTGGACTCTTCTTATTCCTGCCTCAAAGATGAGCACTTCGAGCCACATGGAGAGCGAGCAGCTTTCATACTGTTGTAAAACAGTGAAGGTGCAAACAGGGTGTGTTAAGATGGAAGCCAGCACCTAGTCCTATCTACCAATCAGATACACACAGCACAGCCACCAGGCGTGACGACATTCTAACAGGGTACAGCCTAGTGGTACACTACTGTGAGGCGTCCCGAGCCGAGGTGCTGGCGATGCAGATGTTCCTGGAGCTCAATGCTGGCGATGCAGATGTTCCTGCAGCTCAAGGCTGATCGCCTCTCCTGGACAGGGATGACGAGCAAGCAGCTACAGTCACCATTAATTCTCCATCGCTCTCTACTCCTCTTCCTCATTTCCAGATCTCAAGTGAGGAGAATCATCACCCGGCCTTTCATCTCGCACTGGAACAATGGCTGCTATGCAAGGCAGTATGACTAGTACCAGCACGTGCCTGACACAGACGGGTTCTTACACATGCTGTAAATGCGCAAGCCACCACTGCCCCTGCCCCCTTTGTGGTGTGAGGGTACCAGCTGGACCTAAGCAATTCCTAATGGAATTCTCCTTAATCCCGTCAGTAGCCTTGCAGAACAAGGAGCATTTGAGAGAAAAAGAACTCAGCTTAAGTAGTTCACAAAGGCCAGCTCTAACAAAGAGGTACAGCCTCCTCCCAGGCTGAAGTCAGCTTCACCTGGAGGAGATGGAGACTGAGGCCGCTCTCTTTGACACTATTCAAGACCTAAATACAGCGTATGGAGGCCAAGTATTTAGTCTGTGTTGATAGCACTGGCTTAATGGAAATTTTTGATCGCAACACACACACACACACACACACACACACACACACACTATGATGCCTTTAACAACTTCTTCACTGCTGCTCATGAGCTAGCTGTGAAAATGTAATATAACTTCAGGTTCACCTCTAGCCACTCTGTTGAGTAGATGCCTGACCTCAGGGTGATACTTAACTTATGTGAGACACAGATTCTTCACCCAGATAATAGGGATATTGACTGTATGTCTCACCCACTTCACAGGTTCAAATGAGATAATGCATGGAAGGGACTTTTTTTCCTACATAAATGTCACAGTTTGTTTGGTGTTTCTGCAAACTACACTACTGAGCAGTTGCTACAAAAAGGAAAGGCCTGACCAGGGCCTGGAGGTGCTGGTCTGAAATGCAAGCTACTTGAGAGGCTTAGATGGGAAGGCCATAAGATCAAACTGGCCTGGCTACATGGTTCAGGGCTAACCTGGACAATTCAGGAGCCTATGCCTGATGTGAACGAGGCTCTAGGTTTTACACCTGTATCACAGAATAAAACAACTTCATGAGGTCAGACAAACCTAAGGCTCTGGGGGCATCATGTGAGTGAGTCCTTGAACTGCACACTCTCTAGTGGGGATCATGGTATGTAAACTTCACCTGCGTTCATAGGCCTGTAAATGGGAATATGTGGCTGCTACCTAAAACAGGGCTGGTGACACACAATACACATAAATAAACAGTATTTATGCGCCTTGGAAAAACATGAACATACATCCAGTAACCCATGAAAGCAGATGCAGAGGATCCACAGCCAAACACTGGGTTGAGCTCCTGAAGTTCTGTTGAAGAGGGGGAGGAGGGATCATATGAACAAAGGGGGTCAAGAGCATGATGGGAAAACCACAGAGGCAGCTGACCCGAGCTAGTGGGAGCTCACGGACTATGGACTGACAGCTGCGGAGCCCCCATGGGACTGAACTCGACTCTCTGAATGTGGGTGACAGTTGTGTGACTTGATCTGTTGGGGGGGGGCTGGCAGGACGTATCTGAGGGGCATACACTGGCTTTTTGGAGCCCATTCCCTATGGTGGGATACCTTGCTCAGTCTTGATACAGTTATACTGTAAAAGGAACAAAATATTGCAATAGTGACAAAGGTAGTCCTCATTCACAAAAGAAAAAAAAAATGCAGTGGCAGTGGGTAGATCCAGAAGACACAGCCATAAAGGACGATCAGTGTGAATGATACATGAATGATACATCACACACACACACACACACACACACACACACACACACACACACACACACGTGTCTCCTGATCATTTACTCAGTAGTATTCCTGAAAAACTAAATAAACTCCACATTATCATAAGAAAGCATCACACTGTGGACCAGCGAGTAAAGGTGCTTTCTTTGGAACCCTGGAGATCTGTATTTGATTACCGGAAGCCATGCAAAGGTGACAGAAAAGAACCAACTCCACAAAGTCGTCCTCCTACATCCACATGTATGCTGTGGCATGCACACCTACATACACACATCACACAACAACAATAAAACCAACAACAAAAGTAAATGCCACATCATATAAGCTCAAATGAGACACATTTTACAAATTAACAACTCAGCAGTATTTATCGAAAGGGTTAGGGCAGTAGAAATAAAATCCCAAACAACAACAACAACAATAAAAACCCAACAGAAATAAGTACCTGGCCATAAGCCAGAGGAGACTGAAGATTGCGTGACAACTAAATACAAATGACAGTGAGACTGGGCCCTGGACCAGACAGGGAGATTAACTTTACAACGGCAAGACTGTGGCCAGGGAGACAGATGACTCTGTAGTTCAGAGCTCTGGCTGCCCCTCCTGAGGACCAGCGTTCAATCCCCAGCACCCATCTGGCATATGACACCCTGGCACAGACGCACATGCACGAAAAACACCAGCATACATAAAGTAAGTCATTAAAATAAAAGCCCAGTAAGATGAAGACAAGTTTAGTTAACAATATTTTTTCAATGTTAATTCTCCAGCTTTTCCAATGTTATTACAGCTATGTCTGTTGTCAACATTCAGGATACTTGATGCTTACAACATGTGATTTCTACTATTACTTTTAAAGTTTTTGTAATATCAATACTTGTTTCAAAACAATAATTTAAAGCATGGACAAATGGACAAAGGATGACAAACGGATGAACTAAGCCGAGAAATAAAATTTTCTAAGTGAAACTGGTATTATTTCCACAGCAAAAGAGCTGATATATAAATGTTAGGACTAAAAATACATCTCCCCTCACGGGAGGATGAGTCACACAGGCATGCTAACGAGGGCCCTGCAGATGCTCGCTGCACACCCTTCTTAGCTCTCTCCCGCCACCGAGCTGGGCGCTTCCAATAAAATCAGAGATGCTCTCATGCTTGAAAGGATAGGGGTTAAAATTTAACAGCAGGATTAACTTCTTTCATGTAACACTCGGATAAAAGCCATTTGTAAAGAAATTTCTTGGCACACTTACAAAGAGATAAATATGAAAAAGTGCCTGTCTCTGTGGAAGCCACAGAGGCCACAAAAACAAAGAGATGACACTTTGAGAGACATTTGTTGCTGTGCTGATGGTCCCCGAGACGACTCCCCCGCCCACCAGGAGTAGACTTCACCCTGGTGGTTCAGGAGAATCACAGGCTCCTACTCAAAGCAGGGGTGCCCAAGTGCGGCCCTGGAGGGTTGGCTTTAGAAGTCGGAACAGCTCCTTGGATCCTCGTATGCAGCTGGGGGCTGAGATCCTCTGGATACATCGACCTACAACTCCGGCAAAGTCAGTCAGTCAACTAAAAACAAAGCGCTGACTCTGACGGGTATAAACAATATGTCCTCTCAGACAGGCTACTTGTCCATGATCTCACACTTGGCTAATCTCTCTATGCCTTGTCCACTTTACGCACCACTGCGGACTGACTATGTGTAGTTTAGCCGATGCTGACTGCACTCTATGACAAGCTTTCCTGATTCTGCTTTTGTAAATATGTATGTTACTGCCTTGCATTTACTTTCAAAGGTAGCATGTAGCAGGATTTTCTGCATCTTATCATCGTGTATCCACATACCTGTCTCCCTTTAAGGAGATTGTGAGCACCCTGGGGCACTGAATTTGGACTATTCCTTTATTTACGAACACTAAATCTCTGAAAATAAAACTTTAGGCATCAGTTATTTTTATCCACAGCTCTAAAGCAAATGTAGAGAGCTGCCCATGAGGAGCGGTATGGCGGTCCTACTTGTCAAGCCCCTACTGTCCCTTCCTAAGCAGGGAGAAGGTCCATGCTGACTTCCAGTCACGGATTGGGTACTCTGAGAATTTATATGAACAGAGTTAGACAGCAGAGTGCACTGTGGCTCTCTGGCGTTGCAGTATGTGTGTGAGGCACAGCCACACACTCGCCTATGCTGGTACAGTGCCATCCTCGTCCCCAGTGCTGTATAGTACTCCATTCTCCAGGTGCATTCGCGTGATTTACACTGGGGGCCACTGTGGACAGGCAGCTGTGCCTCTACACAATGCAGCATTTACGTTGTTCTGCAATCATGTTCTCACTTCACTTGGGGAATGCAACCAGGAACGGAAGCCCGGGCCATTTGCTGACAGACTATAGACTGGATGGGGCGGGGGCAGCGGGGGGGGGGGGAGTTTAAAGGGGATTGGAAAGGAGTTTTTAGGAATGTCAAAAGATCAGGTGTGGTGTGGTGGTGCACACCTTTAATCCCAGCACTTGGGAGGCAGAGGCAGGTGGATCTCTGTGAGTTTGAGGCCAGCCTAGTCTACAGAGCGAGTTCCAGGACAGCCAGAACTATAGAAACCCTGTCTCGAAAAACAAATAAAAAAGTAATGTCATAAATCTGGGTGTGATAGCATATACTTGTAACCTCAACTCTTCCGGAAGTAAAGTCAGGAGAATCATGAGTCTGAAGCAGCCTGGGCTACACACTGAGTTTGAAGCCAGTTTGACCAACCTAATGAGACCCTGTCTCAAAAGCAAGCAAAGGGTTGTGGGAGTATCTTGCTGCTGTGGTGCTTGCTTAGGGTGTCCAAGGCCCGTACCCATCTACATTGCTGCTAAATACATTTTTAAAATAGCAAAAACCAAACAAATAAACAAAAAACCAGCACTTACACAAAGATTCTTATATGGATTTTTACCAACTTGTTCTTTGTGTTCATGTGTGTGTAAGTGTCTTTGTGTTGCTAGGAATACATTGGTTTCTTCTACTGCACAACATAAAGACTTTGTTAGCATTCAATAACCTGTTCATTTTTTTTTTTAAAGTACATTGCAATTCCATTTACCCAGGAAGGGTTTTGTTATCCTTCAGAGTTCATATTCATTCTTCTACTTTTAAAATACTATTTTAGTATGCTGGCCACTGTGATGGCTGCAGATATCTTTGGGGAGATTACAGGGTAATATGTATAGCATGCAGCATTATACACAGGGTAATATAACATTCAACATTAGGCTTTTCTAAAAGGAAAAAGGAAAGGGCAGAGCTTAAAGGGTTGCAGCTAAGCAGGTCGCTGAGTTTTACTAAAACACATAACTTAGACCTCTGCATTCCCTTCAGTGGGTTTTCTATTGAGTCTAGAGTGCTCCAGGCAAACACTCTTACTTACTGGTGTCAATATTCAACCTCTCAAATCACTGGGAATCACATGGGAAGAGCACACTTGCAAAAAAAACTAAAACTAAGCGCAGAATGCAGCTCAGTTATGTGTCCCTCACTGCAACTGTAGCATCTGTGATTGGGCTCCCATGGAGAGTGACTTTTCCTGGTAATTTTTCCTTACGGGTGATGGGGGATGTCCTTCTGCATGCTGTGAATATACTTCTCCTACTAGTTGATGAATAAATCTGTTTCAGTCAATGGACAGGCAGGACATAGCCAGGCAAAACATATAGGCGGGGCTAGCAGATGAGAATTCTGGGAAGAGGAAGGAGAGAGTGAGTCTCCAGAGAGAAGCCATGTAGCCACCAAAGGAGTAACATGCTGGAGCATTACAAGTAAGCCACAACCTCATGCCTACACACAGTTTAATAGAAATGGGTTAGTAATTAAGAGAGAGCTAGCCAATATGAAGCCTGAGCCATCCTCCAAACCGTTTGTAGTCAATGTAAGCCTCTGCGTGTTTATTTGGGATTAAATGACTGTGGGACTTGGCAGGACAGAAACACCATCTGCACAGAGGTATGTCTTTGCCATTAGGAAAAAATAAAATAAAAACATGAGATTCAAAGCACTTCACCTGGAGCTGCTGTGGTCCTGAAGAAAACAGAGGACAGTAAATTATCTGTGTTATCTTTGTCCCTCATTTCCTTATCTTCTTCAGAACATTACCATTGACGGACATTTTGCATTCTAATATATCTGTTCATCTATCAGACATCTACCCCCAAATCCAGAAGTGAAGCCTGTGTATATCATTGGGAACCAAACTGTAAGTTTCAAAAATAAGAGGAAAAAAAATAAATAAAAGGAGGAAAAGGTCGGGAAAGAATAGAGAGAGTAAGCAACAAACAGAAAGCATGTGGTGTTAAGAAATGAAGTATCCCTTCAAACAGCTCAATCACATAAGACTTTGTCCCCAGCTGGTGGTGCAAACGTTAGGGGCCTCCTTGGAGGAAATAGGCCAAGGGGCGCCTCGCTAGAGGCTGCCTTTTGTCTGGGTCCACTGTGCTTCTATCTGACTCCCTGGCACTGTGAGGTGAGCGGCGCCTTCTGCCACTGCGGCCTGAAACACGTGAAGCCAGGAGCCCACATAGCCTTTCCTCCTGTGTGGCACTGTGTCAGGGTTATGAAAGTCCAAATGGTACTGGAAGGAAAGAAAGCCCAAGAGCAGAGCATACCAGTGCAGGATCACACGGCAGGATTGCAGTCCTGGATCTGCTCGCTCTGGGTGCTCACGTGTGAGGGTCACAGGAAAGACAGGCAAACCCAAGCTTACCTTGAGGGCCAAGCCACGGCCTGACCTTTGGAACTACAATTTGCATTTACCAGGGCCTGGGTCCTAGAGGTGTATCCACACAGGGATATATTTTGTTAAATGTGTAAGACACCTCAGGATCACCCTTGTAGGGACACCCCAAAATCTAATATATTCTAGGGTCTGTGAAACCGTGCCTCACTCCTTGGCCCCATCATACTCGGATTTCCGTGGTTAGGGAACAGGTGCTGGGTCTCTGACATGTTTTTCTGTATTATCAAATGGTTGTGGGACACAGCCAGGTTTAGAAATCACTGAAATAAATTTTAAAAGGAAAAAAAGAAAAGAAATCACTGAGAAAAGAGTAGACTGATCTGTTTAATGAGTCCCTGACATCTAGGTAGTATTTTCTTCCTGGTACTTTGCCACCATTGATTGGGACATAAACTATATAACGCCATGTAGCTTGGAAAAAGCTGACAATTGGCAACATTTACTTCCACACTGCAGTGATGAATCACACAGCCCTCTGTGCCTAGTAATTAACTATCCATTTGTATGGGCTGGCTGTACCAATATAGTACTCTTCAACAAGGAAGGAAAGGAATTTGGACAGAACATTAACAGTTGCTAATACCAAGCAAATAGAGTAAATTGGATTTATTAAAAAAGAGTATCTGTGTGGATTTTTACCCACAGAGTTGATATAATTTGTCTAGCTTTCTAATTATAGCTGGGACAGCAAATGGCTGAACCCGAGGACCTCTCACGGTACCTAATAAACTCTTACTTACAGGGGGAACATTTCTAGGGCTGGAGAATGACAAATAATTTACTAAGCTTTTCCTGAAAGATAGCGAGAGGTGTCTCACCTATATCCAGCTGATGAATTAGCTTTGGCTAATAACCAGTATCATGAGACAGCAAAGAAGCAGCCTGTAATTATTCTGAAAGGAGTGAAGGAGCAGATCTGATAAAGAGACTAAGCCAGCTGTCTCCTCCGGTGGCACACTGAGCTGAAAAGAAGCCCTCTTTGCCCGGGGTTTAGAGGGAGGTGGAGGTTCGAGACGCTGGCAGTTTCCACCATTGCTACTATCTGGCAAACAAAGAAACAAACAAACAAAAAAGCCCAAACCCCAGTTTTCCTTACCCTGGGATGCAGTTGGAGGGCTGCCATCCAAGGTTCCCTGCATGTGCCCTAAACCTGAGTTTCCAGTCTCAGGCACAGATATCTAAATCTCGAAGAGGTGGCTTAATAAAATCTGGAGTATACCTGTTCGGGAGGGGGTTCCCTAAAGGGACGGTCACGGTGACCTGGAGACCCTGTGTGTTTATCCTTTTCAAAGCTTACCATGTTAGTTTTTAATTTTTATTCTGAGGCTGTGGTGCTTTGAATAAGAATGGCTCCCTATCAGGCTCATACATTTGAGTGCCACTGTTTGAGAGGATTGGAAGGATTAGGAGGTGCGGCCTTGTTAGAGGAAGTGTGTCACTGGAGAGGTCCAGTCTCTGTTTCTCTGCTTACAGGTCAGGAGCACATAGCTACTGCTCCAGCCCCTGCCACGCCTGCCTCCATGCACCCACCATCATGATAATGGACTAAAGCTCTGGACTGTAAGGGAGCCGCCAGTTACATGCTTTCTTTCTTTAGAGTTACCTTTGTCACGGTGTCTCTTCACAGCAATGCAACAGTGACTAATATATTTCTTTGTTCTGGTTCTGCATTGTATTTCTTAGGTAGGTGTTGTTCACCCCAAAATAATCTTAACCTTTGTAGGAAATTATGAAACACTTGATATTGTCCTTTCTTAGCTTCTAAGGGTCAGAGTGGATCATAGTAGAATGGTTTCAGACATCAAATTCACTGTTTACAAAAGCAGAACACCTCCCAGCATTTTCTCAGAACCTTATCTACAAAGACAAGTCAAACAACAAATACAACCTCGCTCGTTATATAATTATGTGCCTTTAAAAAAATACATGACTGGTTTTTACTTTGTATTTAACCAAAACAATGAAATTGAACCACAACAGAAAGAATTCTAGGATTTACAATGAGAGATAATTCTTTTGAAAACCTATAGAAATAGTCCTGGCCTAATGGTACATTCCTGTAAATCCCATCACTTGGAAGCCCGAGGCAAGAGGCTCCTCAACCTAGGGTACATAATAATCTGTCTCAAAAAGAAAAAGAGAAAAGCCCACGTAAACTGAAAGGTTAAGGAAAACATTAAACACTGGAAATGATTGCAAGCATCCTTCACGTGAGTGCCAGACAAACTTCATGATGCGTCTGGGGCATGGGTGGGGAAGGCAGCTAGCTTATCCTCCTTTCCTGTGTCTGTCAGCTATATTGTCATGTGTAAACTGTTGGGTCTGATGTTCCTATCTGCTTTTGTAGTCACAATCCTTATGGCTTCTTTCCTCTGGTTCCACGTTTGAGTGGCCTAAACACTAACTAGTTGCCCTAAGTTTGCCCACAACGTTAGTCCAGAGATCTTTATTTTCATTAATCCCCTGGGTAGCCAGATGATATCATCCAAAGCCATGTCCTAAAGCAAGGCTCAGCATATACTCCCTAAGTTGCTGCACACTTTGGAAAGACGGTTACCCTTATGCTTAAGCAATAACATGGCTAAATATTTCACTTGGGAGTCACACCTATTTTTATCTTCGCAGCTTTATAAACAGGTGCCTGGTGTTACTGGGCAGAAGCATATGTCTGACCCGATTTCTCCCCTCCCTCCCGTATGTGTCTTGTTTTTAATGTCTGGAAGCCATATGGCTTTTCCTTTGTCTCTCAGGATCGATATCTTTATCAACTATGCCTTCATAATTCTGTAGTGATGTATTTTCCTGGAACTTTGCAGGGCTTATTTTTTTTTTTAATGTACTCAATACTCTTGAGCCACGGGATCTATGGGTTTCACTCTTGCTCTGTGGCTCTCGGGCTCCTCTTTGGCCTCGCACCCCCAGGAACCACGCTTTCAAATAAACGCTGGGTCACACACACCGCAAAGGATCCTGGGGTAGTTCCCTTCGATGCGTTTCTCCGCTGACTGACTGGAAATGGTTGTCTGTAGTAATCATGGCGTGAGGAGGTCAGTGAGATAGATCTGACTACAGTAGCTACTGGGAAAGTCTTATGTCTGGTGTCTGTGACAGAAGTCTATTATTTTATTTTTCCTGACAAATCCTCTCAGGTTTCTCTGTTCAAGAAGTGACATGATACTTAACATCAGAACTGTCAGGGTCACTCTGAGCTGAATTCTGGAATGTTCTTGTCTTCTCTCTTTTTTATCCACATCGTTTCTGGAAACCCTCCCCAATTGAAGGTGGAGGGTGATGGGGGATGGCTCCTCAGCATAGTGTGCCCCCTGCAGGAGATCTGTGCTCTTATATTTGAGGGATATGAAACCAGGACCCAAATGGGCATTCCTATCTCTTCAGATTCAAGGCTCTAATCAAAGGATTGTTGAATATACTTTGCTACCTGGGTATACCCAATTTTTTTTTATGTTAACTACAAATATTTCCCAAGATATTTGTGCCCTCAAAGTTAAATCAAGTTGAAAAAATAAATTATCTGGAAAATTATTGAACTTTTGCTTAATTTTATTGCATGAGTACTGCACATAACAGAACAAAGGGTTATAAAGGATAAATGAAGTAGTCTTTGCCCTCACTTTCAGTAAGAGAAAAAGCAAATAAAATAGGAGATATCTGAGTATTGTGACTATGTAAACACTGTCTATTACTGGGCCAGGAGTACACTAGAAGGAACTCCATTTCTCAGTTGGCTGTGACTCCCATCTTATTTACACATAGGTAACATCCCCCAGATAGTCCCTTACAATTTGCTTCCTAGCTTTTACACAATCCTTGTCTTACCCATTAATGTTTATTTCCTTTCATTTCTAAAGTGTTCTCGGGCAATCAAACTTGGGTCCTTACAGATTGAAAAACTTGTTTATCTGCACAGTTGAGGAGTGTACAGAATTTCAGGGTGAAACCGTTTCTTCGAAGCTTTGAGGCTTGAGTCCTTCTCATCTCAGATCTGCACCAGAATCATGAGTCTTTCCTAGACAGCTTTAGAATCTGCATTTCATTCCTGATCTGAAATGTCACTGGGAGGCACCTCAACACTGCACACAGGGAGCCAGACACTGTGAGGACCATTCAGCCTGGAGGTGTTTTCTTTCTTTCCTTTTTTTCCTTCTTCAAGGTTGTATTTTTAAAAATCTGTGTAAATAATAGTATCAGTGATTTGTTTATTTACTGTAATCTACTCTGCCACTGTTTCCTCTTGGCCTCATTTTAATCTGTTTGTTTCCATAGCTCTTTTATGGATGTGCCTCTTGTCATCTGACCAGTTACCTCGGAAACTTTTTACCTTACCACCTAGGGTTTCAAGAGAATCCAACATCCAACACCTTTTAAAGCTGGGCCTTGCTGATGTTCTGCAGCCCAACGTCTCTGTGCCTGGTGCCTATATGATAGCTTTGGTTATGAGTTCCTGTTCTGCTACAACAGTTACTGTGTCTCCTGATGTTTTTCTTAAAAACATGCTAGCATCTTATAATCGCTCCATCCTTTTTCCTTTTGGCCTTTATCCATTTTGCCTTTAAAAAATTCTCTTGCAGGGTTTTCAGGGATGGCCCACCTGTACTGCTCTTGCAAAAGACCTGAGTTCAGTTACTAAGACACACACAGAGTGGCTCCCAGCCCCGTGTTAACTACAGCACCAGGAAATCCAAACCCATTGGGCTAAGTGGGGACCTGTACACATATGTTCTCTCTCTCTCTCAAACACACACACACACACACACACACACACACACACCTACCTTAATGGAGATGACTGGGGTCAGGTTGGAACCTGATGCAAGGGAAACTTCCAATGGATCTACACGGATGACCCCAGCTGACTCCTAGCAGTGGTGGGTGCATAGCCTGCACTGGCCCTCTCCTGTGATCAGATTGGTGACCACTACAATTGCTATCAACAACTGATGGAAGATGCAGACCCACAGCCGAACATTAGGCTGTGCTCAGGGGGTCCCGCGGAAGGGGGGGGAGGATTATAGGAGCCAGAGGGGTCAAGGACATCACAAGAAAAGCCACAGAATCAACTGACTCATTAGAAACTTATGAAGTCTGAACAGCCAGGGCACCTGCATGGGACTGAACTTGGCCCTCTTACAGGTATGTGACAGTTGTGTAGCTTGGTCTACTTACGGGACTCCTAGCAACAGGAGCAGGGGCTGTCCCTAACGCTCTGGCTGGCTCTTGGGAACCTACTCTACTCCTCATACTGGGCTGCCTTGCCCAGCCTTAATACAAGGGGAGGGGCTTAGTCTGACCGCAGCTTGGTATCCCATGCTTTGTTGATACCCATGATACCATGGGAGGCAGGCCTGCTCCTTTCTGAACACAAGTAAGGAGGGATGGATGGGGGGGGGGTGCAGGGTGGATGCAGGAGGGGATGGGAGGAGAGGAAGCTGTGGTTGCGATGTAAAAAATCAATAATTTAATTAAATTTTAAAAATATTAAAACTTGTCTCATATAAATCCATGTGGGCACAACCATCTTAATTGGCAAAAAAGAAGAGCTCACGGAATATGTGGACTTTCCGGATTGTCCCTAGTTGTAGGCCTCAGGATTTGGTCCCCGTGGAACTGGATGGATCATGTGGTATGCACTGCTTGTTAAAAGCAACGGGACAGTAAACAGGACAAATGCCTGGCACGGGGATAAGCAGTGCACTCTGGGAAATAAGTGCAAGTAAAGCTAGTAATTAACCACACCCCCCAGCTACCCTGCTGCTTGGCTCCTAGATTTATGATGGTGCCTGGAAGAACGGACAGTTTTTAAAATGTAAACTTTATGCAACTAGGTGCATTTTATTATTCTGTCAACCAGTGCAATGTCTGCCATTGAATAAAATACTGAAATCTATGTGCTAGAAAAGTCCTCACATATCCCCAATGACTTTCAATAGTTTCCATAATTGAAACTGTCCTTCGTAACAGATTTGAGGTACGTATGGTTTAACTGACACCTTGCATATGCTGAATACCTTTATTTAAGGTATTTGGAAACAAACAAGAAAACACCTGCTAGTATATGAAGGAGGGAAGTTTTTGGTGACGAGACCACTCTTGTGAAAGGAAATGTCTTGCCAGGACTCTCTTCCCTCTCAGTTTACTGGGCGGACTCAGCGAGGTTGAAATGTAATGGACTTTTATCAAAGAGTCTGCTGCTTCCACATCTTACCCCATCACCTGTTCACAGTATATGCAGCGGGCACTAATTCAACCAACTACAGCTCAGGTCCAGGGAGAGGCTCCGCTCCTTCTAGAGAAGTGACTGGGATTGACGGTGTCCTCAAATCAGTAGTCTCATAAATATTTATATGTACAGTCATAAACACACTATCATTAGTATAAGAAATACAATTTATCCTTGGCGATATTAGCTTTGAAAATTAAAAAAAAAAAAAAAAAAAGCGGGCACTAAACGTTTGCAGTCTCTGAACCGTTATGGTTGCAGCAAAAGCAAACCTGTGCAGCTGAAGACGGTCAGGTGTTTCAGCGCATATGCACACAGCATAAAGCAGCCATCTGTGCCGGGAAGTCTTCCGTGTGCATTACACACACTATTTGGAAGAACTGTTCAGACAGTAAGAAACCAACGTTCTAAGCTAAACTCCGGTTCCCCAAAGCGACTGTGTAAGTACTAGGGATTTATCGAAGCTTAAATTTTGTAAGAATGCACTTAACTCAGTAAATCAAAACATTATTGGAATATGTAATCAACATAAGATATACATGACATTTTACGTCTTTCTATATATTTTGAGTTAGAAATAACGGTAGTACACGCTTTGTACACGCTGCACTTCTAATTTGCGATCAGTTACGTCACAGTGCTCAATAGCCCTGTGTGGCCACGGCTGCCCGCTACTGTACGCGACAGTCAGTGCACTGCATGGTTACATGTTTTACCAGATGGAAAATTACATATGCCATTAAAAAAATACACGCGGGGAGCTGTTGTTGCCACTCAATGACAGGCTGCTTGTCTAGCATGCTCAGGGGGCAGGGGTTGATTCCAAGCATTGCGCATATTAGGCGTAGAGACACCTGTGATCCCAGCACAGGGAGAGGAGGCAGGGGGATCAGAGACCCTGAATCATGTGATATAGTGTGTGTGTGTGTGTGTGCGCGTGCGTGTGCGCGTGTGTGTGCGTGTAATCAGTGATATCTCATCTAACTATGACACATTATATTACACCATTCTTGTCCTAACCCTGTTGGTTCACAATGACTGGCAGGTCTCTGCTATAAACAGAAAAAGATGTTATGACACAACCTGCTCCCTTAGGAAACACTTAGCTTATAGTAGCGGTTCAATAAATATCAATAAACATGATTTTAAAAAGTTACCTTTTCATTGAACAAATAGCCTGTAATTCCTGGATTTCTTTTCGAAAAATAATTTAGTTATCCTACAAAGCTTCCCCACAGCCCAGACACTTCTCAAAGGAAACCCTGGAATGGCTGCAGGGAACTAACAGAATGCAATGTAGTTAATTTTCAGACCATATTTTATTACACATCAACTAAAGCAAGCCTCTCTGGAGCCAGCATGGCATCTCAGGAGGCTACAGGGTTTACATAGCTACCACCTGCTCATCATGAAGGGCTTATCAACCACGAAATATTTTCAATTATTTCACTGAGAGTGTATTATCACATGCATGAACATAAGCTATATTTCCAATGTAATGAAGCGTGGCATGGCATGCTTTAATTGACTTTATGAGGTTTACATAATATTTACAGCTATCTTCTGCATACTGTAAATTTTATTAGGTTGGATGAAGCATTCGCACACATTTGGTGTGGTGAAGATGGGACTCCACAGTCGGGAACAGCGAGAAGATACTGACTACAATACAGTGCCTATTTCACAATAAATCAGCATTTTACTTCCCTTCCCTTCGTTCATACCTCTCTCCGCAGCAGGGCCTTACTCTCTAGTGCATTGGTCTGGAACTCGTTATTAAACCAGACTGGCCTTAAACTCACAGAGACCAACCGGCCTCTACATCTCAAGTGAGATGACTGAAGGTAAACTATTCTACAAAAGCTAAATTAAGAATTTTATCAGTTAAAAATTATTCAGCAATTTCCCAAGTTTTTTATTTTAACTATTTTGGGGAACAAATATTTCTCAAAACTTATACATTCTTTTTCGCTTTTGGCGTAGCATCTACTAGACCAAGTCAAACTTCCTTGACCACAGTTTAATGTGCTGTACTTAGTTGCACTAACAACTGTAGAAGGGTTCCTAGGACAGACAAATGCCTACCGGGCCCGTATGTTTAAAGCAAACCAGGGGAGTTGCTTTATTGCATTATTTATATAGATATGCTTGCTTGCTTGTTACACATGGGATATTTCCTTCCATAAAACAAAATCACATTCTCCCTTTCTCCATGATTCAGCTCTCTAGGCCTAGTTTCCTATTGCTTTTGTTGTTGTTGTTGTTAAATGGAGACTCAGGTATAACAATATTTTCTTCAATTTCTTTGTAGCCAGACTTGTCTTAAACTACAATAAATGACAATCAACATGGAAGCTCAGTGTTGAGGAGATAATGGGGATCATGCTGTGTATACTGAAGGAACTCAAGTCTCCAAACAAATGTCTTGAGCCTTGCATTATGGCCCATGCCTTTAATCCCAGTACCCCACCCATGAGGCAGAGGCATTAATATGTTCTGTACAAATAAAGGGCAGAAAATTTTCTTTAAAATATTTTAAATTACTGAGTCTATTACAACTCGAGGCACAGATTTTTAAGAATGCTGTTACTGCTGATATCATTGGCATACTACTGATGCAAACTACACTGTTGCCATGGGCCAGGAAGTGCAGCCACGATCCGTGGTCATCCTAGCACAGAATCTTTTGTAGGGTAGGAGTTACGCTCAAAACGGCTAATACTGTAAGATTTCAGGAAGCTACGTGTATTACTTTTCTGTTGCTGTGATAAAACACCATGGCCAAACACAATGTAAGGATGCGTTTATTTTGGATTGTGGTTCACAAGTTAGGAACCCATCATGGTGGGTTGGCATGGCGGCAAGCTCCCACACTGGCGAGTGCAGGAAGATGAGACACTGGGCCTTTGACTATAACCAGGCAAGGCTATGAACTCCCAAAGCCTGTCTCCAAGGATGTACCCCCACCACAAGCCTGTGCTTCCTAATGGTCCCTGACAATACCATCAGCTGGGGAGCAGGCATTGAAATACTTCAGCCTAGGGGACCGTTCTTATCCCATCCACCACCCTGTTAAGATGCTATCTCAGACTCAACAGAGCCTGCTACCAAGGAGGCTGCTCTCTTCTTCCAGAAGGCAGAGCAGAGATCTGTACATGACATGCTTTTGGAGCACATCAATGATATTGCTTACTCTGTTCTTCCAATCCACCACTGTTAGCTTTTTAAAAAAGTCTTATATTGTAAAATTAAGGACAAAAGAGGGATTTATGCGTGAATATTGTGGTATCTATTTTAATTGCATGAAGTATTTTAATAACTTTAAGGCTTTTGGTTTGTGCCCTAGTTGAAGTTGGTTGATAATTGATCTCCAGACAATTGAAATTTTACTGTGTTTGATTAGTAAAAAGTCATTTATCACACAGTCTGAATATAAAGAGAAAATTTATGTTTTGTCTTGGGTAGTAACTTCTCTGACTGAAGAATTTTCCTTGGATATTTTATTAACCTCTACATGATAAAAATAAAAAACTATTAAATAATCTTAATTTTGTCTTTATGATTGTCATCTGATCCAAAAGATTGTCATCTTAAACCAAAGGAAATAGGTAACATATTTCTAGAAAATATTTCATATTTTATAATCCTTGCTTTACATTTTCAATTTAAATGTTTACTTTCCTTGATATTTATACCTTTTTAAATATCAATTTCTATAAGAGACATTATCAGTGCAAAGAGTTAACTGAGGCATATGGTGGTAATAGTAGACAGGAATATAATGGCTACTGAAAAGTGCTTATTTGAGCATTTTCAAGGCACCAGAAACAATCTCATCCTTGCTATAACAGTGCAAGATACTGGGCTCAACCCAACCACCTGGGTTTTTTGTTTGTTTGTTTTTGTTTTGGCGGAATTTCCTCAGCTTTATGATTTAACTTAGCAGGTAACATGATCATAGAAAGCTTTTACTACATGGAAACTCAAACTAAGAATAGCAAGTACTGCAGCAGCTGGAGAGGGCCACTCTTCCCTCAGCATGAGCACGGTGTGGCTGGCAAAGCAGACAGAGCAAAGGGTAACAACCAGGGCCCCTTACACAAAGGGCTCTGTAACTGCAGCGTGGAAATAATAACAACAGAAAAGTCGCCCATCAGACATAGACGCGGGCATAATGTCCACGTATTTGCCTTCACGGCAGGATCTGAGATTGTTATTATTACCTCTGCCTCTCTTTGCTCTCTCTGAGTACCATGGGCATATTGGTAAGAGTGAAATGAGCATTGGTCACATGACCCAGACACGACAGGGGCAGGTTTCAGTAATACGTCCAGTCGTCTATTTAAAGGGATAATGCTTTGACTGTCATAACATTGTAATTCAGTACAAAGCAAAACTTTCTTAAACAAACAAATAAAGCGTGCCCTGCTTTTACAGCCTACACAAAAGTCCACTCAAGGCTTTACCCGAATGAAGAGGTACTCAGATACAAAAGTTCACAGATAAACTCGGCATTAAACCCCCCAAATCTATTCACCTCTCTCCTTCATTAAAAAAAAAAAAAAGTGTGTGTGTGTGTGTGTGTGTGTGTGTGTGTGAAAGAGTTGTGAGAGTGTGAATGTGTGTGTGTGTGAGTGAGTGTGTAAGGACAACGTACAGGTGTCCTTTCCCTCCTACCACCTTGAGGGTTCTGGACACTGAACTCAGGGTTCAGGCCAGGCAGCAAACAGCTTTACCCATGAGCCATTCTGTTGCGCCTCCTTCCCATCTGTCATCTGGTTATGGCACTCCTGAGTTGGCCAGAGCTGAGTCAGCAGAGTCACCCTTCACTCCTACTTGTTGTCCCCATGGATATCAAGGCGAAGTTCCTTGTCCAAAGCAGGACCTCACCATCGACTTGAACTCTGAACAGTTCCTCAGTCACCCAGCCCCTCTGCTCCCAGGGCCTCTGCTCCAATTGAGTCCTCATCCTTTTTTGTTCATCAATGATCCAGTCTAATTGTTCTTGGCTGCTATTCTAGACCTGCTCTAGGTTAGCCTCCCTAGGAAGTTTCTTTTCTAGTTCTCAGCCATAACAAGTGCCCGTCAAAGATGAAAATGTCCATCCTCCCTTTCATAGCACAGTTTGGAGCTTGAACTCAAACATCATGAACACAACTCAGTTTCTGGTTGCTAGTATCCACTGACTGACAAGCAGATTATGCCTGAACACTTGGGCCCTTAGTAGGACAGTTACCCATGTTAATAACCATGTATACTAACTAAACCCAAGATGTCCATTTTCCCATGTACGCAGGATCAAGAACAAGACCTTCTAAACTACATCTTAGTCTACCAACTCCATAGTGGGATGAGGAGGGTGAGGGAGGAAAGCTGGGGGGGGGAGCGAGAGCTTCCCTAAATCCCAAGTAAATGCGATTCCTAGTTCCTGCTTCTCACTCACTCACTCACTCACTCACTCACTCACTCGTGTGTGTGTGTGTGTGTGTGTGTGTGTGTGTATTTCTATATATATCATGGCCCTTCAGTGAGGTTAATTGCCAAAGGGAAATTATGCTTAAAACAGTGATTTAAAATGACTGCTTTACCGTTCAGAAGATTTAGAGTGGGTGATAAAGACTCCAGTTCAATGTATAGCACCTAATTGAGTGGGTGTAGTTCAGAAATAGACTTTACCTGAATAATCAACACAAACTGAATTCTTAGTTTCAGACAAAACTGTGTATTCTGTGCTAAGCTGTGCTGTGTAAGCCTGACACATAACTACAGCATCTGGAAGCTGAGGGGCAGGAAGACAGCCAGTTCAAGGTCTGCCTAGGTTACATGGCAAAAGTGAAATTAAGGAAAATCTGTTTATGAAATACACTGCATATTGTTAAAAGTGTTTATCTCAAACTCAATATTTTATTTAATAGCATTCTGTAGTATTTCTTACTTGATTTCTTGTACAATCTATTTCTGTTTCTTAAGCAAGATAACTTTAAAACAAAGAGTAGAATATCCCAACAGATTTCCATGATAATATGCTACTACTTGTCCACTCTTTCTGGTAAAATATTTATTTAGTGTGTCTTAAAAATGATGCATATACAGGTACATATAAGTGTACATATGATACTGTCATTAGCGTACACACACATATATACGTGTGTGTGTGTGTGTGTGTGTGTTTATGCAGCTCATCCCCTTGGATATGTAGATAAGGCTACACTGAAAGATCATTTTCCAGCCATCATGCATCTGGAACTATTTTTGTAACAGATTTTCCTATCATATTTTGGGGTGGAGACTTGCCTTTTAATAAATTCTGTATGTTTCATATTTTCTCTGGGCCTCTCCCGCCTCAGGCAGCTGCAGCCTCCTGTGGTAATTTGTGTGTCTACCTTTGTGCACATGTGCCTCTGGCCAACCCTGCTTGAGAATGAAGCATGGGACTGCAGTCAAACTCGGCAGGAGTACAAGGGCATGGCCACGCTGGGAAGCGATCTCACAGTATACCCAAAGGACCTCAAAAGGAAGAGACTGCTTGCCTAGAGCAAACCGTGTGTGTGTGTGTGTGTGTGAGTGTGTGTGTGTGTGTGTGTGTGTGTGAGTGTGTGTGTGTGTGTGTGTGTGTGTGTGTGTTTCCTCTCAAAGAGTTTAGCAAATCTGGTTAAATTCCATGGATCCAAATGTATATTTTGACCTTTTCATGGAAACTAGATGACAGGCTAGTCAGAATAATTTCTACTAATACATGACTTTTGAAAGCAAGCTACTTAAACATCTCAGGATTCAAGATGTGCTTTATTTACAAGTATTTGCTAACTGAAAATTAATATGTAGACAGCATTTACTATCGTAAGCAACATATACAAAATGATAGGGACAAAGCCATTTTACACAAGGCCAAGCAACCTAGCGTCTACTGCTGTGAGCCAACGAGAACAAAGGAAGGGCACTCCATGGTCACAGTGCAGCAGACCCTGCTGTGGGCATTTTACATTTGCACAATTGGCTCTAATCCCCGATTCTGTGACATAGACGCCATCCGTTTCATATAAACCAGGAAATGATGCTGAGGGTCTGGAGCACCAAGGTCAATAATGGGAGGCAGGGGTGAGACAGGATCGAAGTTTCAGTCTGTCTCACTGTGCCAGACTCCAACACCTCACTTCACATTGGTAGATGAAATAAAACTCTAGAGACAGGAAAGTAAAAAGGGTTCCTTTCTAGGAATGTGGCTAACGACTGTGAGTTCCCTCTTATAGTAAACACAAGTAAACAACGAGGTTGAAAAGCTCCTGAAGGGTAGGCTAGTGTTTCCTATGAAGAATCTGAACGCCACAAAGAAACCGCACAGCCTTGGAAGCTCTGTGCACTGTGGAGGCCGCTTCTAACCCTACCGCTACAGTAAACCGAGTCATCTTTCACTCAGCTACATCTAGCAAGCAGCTCTCAGTCTCCATGGTAAGCAAGGCAATAGTGAAATGCAAGGGCAGACATCCCCTGGTCAAACTTAAAACGTATGGCCCAGCTTTTGAGTGGAAATAACTTAGCAAAACAAAAATCTCACAACATATGCAATAATTCTTTGACGAATGAACCAAAATATTAACAGCCAACAAGTTGCACCCACTCCACCTCCTCCCTGCTCCCCTGTACCTCTCCCTCTTCCCCTGTACCTCTCCCTCGAGCATGTCTACCCATTTACACATCACATGTCTTACCGTGCAAAGAGCCCTGAGGCCCCACTACAGGATAATGGATAGGAAGCTTGTAAAGATGACTAATTTACAGGCAGTGGCGGCCAGGCTGTATAGCAGATTACTAGAGTGTTGACTAGCTATCACTCAAGTCACTTTATAGCTGCCGCCTGTGCAATGCAAATGAAATTATGGGGCATCCACGAAGTGTGCACCCAGGCTCAGCGTCAACACCTGTAGATGTCAGAACACAACCTTGGACAGCTGCACACAACAACTCTTAAAGCAAGACCAAGCAAACAAACCAGGGAAATTTCACCAAAACTCGCATACTGTAACCTTCCTATAGAGGAATTAATTTTTCTTATTCAACAAGTAGTTGAAGATATCTACTACATCCCAGACACGGTTCTTAAATGCTGGTATATAAAAGAATGGGTTGGGTAGGGTGTATAAAAAAAAATGTACCACCAGGTTTTCAAGTAAAAAAAAAGAAAAATGTCCACTTATTCAAAATGAAAGGAATTTTGAATCCCTGCATCAAAACTGGATGCACAACCCAAACCTGTACACCGCTCTCTCTGAAGATCTATGGATCCAAAAGCAGGGAGAAACCTGTGCTTGGTAGGATAAAAAAAAAAAAAAAGACCCAAGGGTGTGAAGCACAAACAGGGAGAGAGGGGGAGGAGCACACTCCAGACAGGCTTGGAAAGGCAGAAGAAGAGTTCGGCAGGCAGATCAGAGAGCAGGAAGCCTATGGTAAGAAATGGCATCTGGTGGGGAGCAGTTTGGGGTCCCCTGGGGAGAGTGTCCAAAGTCAGCCTGTAAAATAAAAGTGCATTTAAAACCCCACAGCCTTGCCACCCAGGATCCAAAGGCATGGTGGGAAAAGCATGGTGGGAAGGGAACCAGGCTGTTCTGCTGAGCCAATGGACACTTTGCTGGCTGTAGTATATACCAAGCGGCTCTCGGGATAGAGTCTGCCCTGATCTTAACTATAATAACCGGAACCTGTGACGGTTTTACTTATAGACTTAAATTAACATAACAGATATGTAAAGCAATCTATATTGAGGTTCTAGGGAAAAATGAACAAAGTTCAACAGAATTCTATAGGGTGAATCAATACCGACAATAAAAGCAGGGAGGATGGAGCACTGCTAGCCCGGTGGAGCACTCCCAGCCTGGGCATTCTGAAGACTTATTATTAACTCCTTTAAGTGGATCCTGAGACCGTCACAAAGAACAACTGAGCCAACTTTCTGTGAAGGAACCATGACTTGTGCACAGTGTCAAATTAGCCTCAAATAATGATGCCTACTGCATGCAGGCAGGGTTATTACTCAGTGCCACACAAAGCTTGCACATTCTTCAGGCTAGCAGAGCTTTAAGCCATAATTAGTTGCCTTGCCTAATGAGCACAAGGAACTTCCAGAAAATGGTTGAATGAAATGGCTCTGAAATCCTGAAGTAACAATAAGGATGACGGAAATACGGGGAATGGCTGGCTATCGGTTCCAGGGCCTTTGAAACGGCTTCCCCAGCACACTTCACATCGGAAGCTTAAGGAACACAACCCTTACTTTCCTTACTAATTAAGGACTTTCTGCCTCAGGGATTTTGCAAGAACACATATTACAAATAGCAGTACCTCTTTACATCCTCATCCAGTGAATTCTGCAACTCTAAATAAAATATAAATCTCAAACAAAGAGACAAGAGAGGTAAGCAGACGGGCCTGGTGCAGTGATGGGGAAACATTTGCCAAGACTAAGGTAACTTCCCCAGGGAATCCCATTCAGAATTCTACAAACATCTAGCTGGAGCCAAGGGGACCAAACCACAACTATTGCCCATGTCCAAAGGAAGGCAAACAGTTCAGAGACAAAAGCTAAACCTGGGGACGACAAACAAGTCATTTTCTATTTGCACCTTATCATGCTGTTAAATGGCTTAACATACTGGATCAACACTGGTTTTAGTCTAAGAAAATTAAAGTCACTAAATCATTCTTGGAGAGTTCATAGTGCACTGAACTACAGTGACCGCACGATAAGCTGCCCAAATGAAGGTGGCTGAGATTCTTCACTGTTAGGAGCTTGCAGTGTGGGATGGAGCTCTGCTGAAGGAGGTTATGGAAAAGTGAAGGGCTGGGCCAGGGGGATTAAGGGGCAAGCTATTCAAAGAATTCAAGAAAAAAACAGTTAAAGGACAAAAATAAATAACAGAATTGGGCCTGAGTCTTTTTAAAACCAAGAAAGAGGCAAATGAAGTAAATTGCAAAGCCTACACTTAAAATTTAATCAGTGAAAAAAAAATATAAAGAATTTCAGAAATACAGAAGGTTGACATGGACTTTTACAGATAATTGGGCTGATTTTAAGAAGTCCAAAATATGAAATAGCATGATGTGGTAGACACTTAAGGGTGTTCATCTGAAACCCACAGCGAGTAGGATTTGATGATTCAACAGTCTAAGTGTCCGTTAAGGCGAAGCAAGGGCAGGCCAGAGCATCTTATCATACAGTCCCTTCACTCATGGCCCTAGACAATGCCAGGAATCAAGAGAAAGAATAAACAAGGAGTCAAAGTGATGTTGACGTCAAAGAACATGCTTGCTTTCTTAGGAACAAAACAAAAACACAAAAAACAGACACCGAAATAAGCTCATCGAGGCACTAGGCAAAGCATTGTGAGTCAACCACAAGAGCCGTGAAACCTACTGTGTCCCAAACGGAGCAGGAGCTACTCAGAATCAACAAGATAAAGAAAATAAATCACACTGACAGCAGCAACAAAATTATATAGGGTTAAACAGGAACAAATGTAAGTGAATATAAGATAGCTTTGTTGAGAAAATTACAAAAATCTATTAACAACTCATAAAGGAAGCTCTAAAATGAATAATATCCAATTTATGGAAAATCCATTGTGATGTGACATTTCTCTTCAACAAAACCTATACATTCTGTGTAGTTGCCTCAAAAGACCAACAGTTTTTAAATTAAGTTTAAGAAATTTATTGTCTTTATTATACAAGAATAAGTGCATTAATGCCAAATGAGGAATAAAGGGGGCAGCGGCAAAGATGACTCTCCAAGATAATTGGTTGACAAAAAGTAGCAGTCATTCAAATAGCATCAGATTAGTGCCAGAATAGACAGGGAGACAGAAGAAATCCTGGACACAGGCCCATACATATCTGAACATTTTATCTATGAAAGAAGTATTACATCAAGTCAGATGGAAAATTGGATTTGAAGAGATGTGGAGGTAACCATGGCCCTCTATTAAAACACACAGATCCCAAGTTCACACACACACACACACACACACACACACACACACACACACACACACATATATATATATATAAATATATATATATATATATAAATAAATATCAGGTAGATTAAGGATTCAAATATTGAAAGAAGAGTAAAATAACGTAATGGGACACTACAGAAGATCTTTTTTCTTTTCTTTTTTTGCTTCAGGATGCAGAGTGGTTACTTCATAATGGAAATTACCCCTACAGTTTTGCACACATGAATCCCTACACTCAACAGAAACCCAGGAAGTAGATACTGTTACTCTCATTTTATGGCCGAGGAATAAGAAGGCACCAAGAGGCTACATTAAGTTGTCTAGGATCTTAGATCAGGAACTGGCAGAGGTGGGATTCTAATTTCTACTCTCAAGAAGGAAGGCACTTAAGAAACAGCTTGATAAATGTGCTCTCCACAATTACATTCCTTTTAGAGAGAAAGGTATTTGAGTCACAGTAAATTTATGTCGTATGGTGAGAGAATATTTGTAGCACATAACAAAAAATATTAGTGTCAAAGAATATATATTTGAACAAAGTCTACAAAAATAGAAAAATTGGCAATTCCCATAAATAATTTAGAGAAGAAATAAAACTGGCCAATACATACATAAAAAATATTCACCTTCCCTACTAATCAGGGAGATGCAAATTAAAGTGTTGCTTAGAAGACATTTCTCATTGAGCAGAGCAGCAAATGAAAAGGCTTGCTAATACAAGGTGTGGGCAAGCTCAGACACCCTCCCACACTGCTGAGGGAGGCAGAAATCCATGTGGCCACTCTGGAGGGCAATTTGGAAGTACCAATTAAAATGAAAACAAGCACAGTCCAAGACGCAGGCATTTACAATAGTAACAGTTCACTTTCTATGGAGTGCCTGCTTTGTGCCAAACCTCAACCCCCAACATATTAATTCCCTTAATTCTCATCATGGCTAAATGATAAGAAGAATGAAATTTAGATTATTTACATAACTTGTCTAAGGTCTTACGCAAGCTAGGAAGCTGAGGACTGAGAAGTAGCCAGTGAAATAGATTGCTCCATTGACCTCAGGGAAATTCAATGAAGTAATCATTTGTAATACAGGAAAATGAAAAAGCATAATGCTGATAAATATTGATATATTCATGCATAAGATACATATACAAATAAAATATGGTTTATTCATTTCATGGGCAATGGAAAAGTGTGTTTTAGCTACAACTTGGTTAAAAGAACAAATAAGATATATATATATATATATATATATATATATATATATATATATGAATCAATATAAATGAATCTCAAAGGGATATTGCTAAATGAATGAAAGCATGCTGTTGGATGGAGATATATATATATATATGTATATATATACATATATATATGATTTCATTCACATAAAACAAATCAAAGTAAGATATTCTGATAGACACTTCCATATGAATACATGAAGAGTAACCACTAGGAAGGGAAGGAGCCTGAGACCGAGGAGAGGCTCAGTGGACGCAGCTACCACCTCTAACCAGAGTTTAGATCCCCAAACCCTTGTAAAAGCCAGGTGGGTGCCACAATACACTGAAATGCCAGCGTGGCAGAGAGAGCGGATTCCCTGAGCAAGCCAGCTAGTCATACTAAAAGACAAGAGTTTCAGTTTCATTTAACCTTAAAATGTAAGTGGTGAGTGACTTAGGGTGACATCTGTTATAAACCTTGGGCTTCTGTTTGCACACGTGTGCCTATACTTATGAACACACATATGCACAGGCACACCCACCACACACACACACACACACACACACACACACACACACACACACACACACACGGCAAAACAGAAGTGCCATGCTGTGCCACAGTATGGTGCCCAAAAGAGTGGGTCCCTGTTCTAGTGCCAGTTGTGGGTTAACGTTCAAATCCAAGACATGGACCAAAATGGGGCAACTTCAGCATCTAGGTGGGACTGCATTGCTTGGCTGGAAAATCACACCAGCTTGGTTTGTCTTTGTACAGAGTCACAGCATGTGCATAAACTGCAGCCACCAGCACATCGAATGACAACTGCATTAGAAATGCAAGTCCCTGCGGTCTCTGGCTGTTACCTAAATCCTGTAAGAGTTCTGTAAGACTGATGTTTCACACCAGACAGTACTGTCAATTCAAACGGGGCTCACAGGGTCTGGGGGTAGATCCCTCATGTCTGATGACTGCCTGCTCTTCCCCTCTTCTCCCTGGAGACACTCACCTACCGGAATGATGGGGCTGTTGAAAGTCAGAGGACAGAAGGAGCAGGGGTGTAATCTCTTCACTGCAGCTGGGTACCTGTGGCTTGTGGTCACACAGGTATAGGCAACACCGGCTGGCTCTGCTAATTTTCAGCTACTACTCATTTTCCCTTGTCCTAGAAGCAGGGACATTTTCCTCGCAGGATCGAATCACTGCCAATGTTTTACCTGCACTTAGGTGGGGTTGAAGCCACATTCAGTGAGGTTAGGCCCAGGCACGCCTCCTGAGCATCTCCCCCACGTGGCCAGTGAGTTGATTGGGTCCAGTTCCCTCCTTGCCTTTGGTGGAGGCATCAGTACACAGATTATTTTCCCCTCCAGGATAAGGTTTATGAATCACTGTGCCTAGAGCTACTATAGCCCATCACACTACTCTAAAGAGAGCCCACCTAACAATAAATCCACATACACCCAGTAAAACAAGGTACAAAGAGCTGTGGAGAAACAGAGGAGACCTGAGAACTCTGTGGCAGGCATGTCCAACTGTCTGACAAATTTCATGCTCCCGGACCCCCCCACAACCGAGTTATTTTAAAACCTGTAAACTATTTTCGTGAGGTTTAAGTGGCTTTATGATTATGTGTTGGTCTGCATTCACAGTTACTCATGGCCACATGCAGCCCATGGGCTGTGGGCTCAGTGCACTTACTCTTTATGTGTTAACTACAGCTACCTCTCAACCTCTCCGCGAGTCAATAACGTTTCCCTCCCCTAATGTTTTGTTTATTTGTTTTGTTTTGAATCTGAAGAGGGGAAGCTTCTATCAATCACAACCAAAAGATTCCTAATTGACAAGACTCCATTTCTTTGGTTAATGGTTTAAAAACTGAATATCATCACACTGAACTACATCTTAGTGCTTAATGAAGAATAATAATAGGATATCTTTCATGTAGATAAAAGCTCGATTCTATTATAATTAAGATTTTTAAGTATTTTATTTGCTTAGAACCAAGCATCTCTTTATTATTTTTGGCATTCCCTAAAATCTATTCCATATGGAGTCTGGAGGGGGATGTTTTAATTCTAAATGAAGAGCCTCAACCATTATAAGCAGCATAAAACATAAGTAAAACCCCTTTGCCAATTTTTATTTGTATACCCTATTTTAGATCTGGGAATCTGACACCAAAAATGGTCTCAGATTTAGTGTTGATGTGTATTCAATGCCAACAATTAAAAAAGAAAAAAAGAAAAAAAACCAAACAAACAAACAAGAAAGCCTGCAGTGGCTGTATGTTGTTGTAGAGGACTGGCACTTCATGAGGACATTCCCCACACTGGTTAGCTAGTAGGGAGGAATGGTTTATTCTTTCTATGTGAAGAAAACTTCTACAAGTAGTATGGAAAAAATACTTTCTGTGAGAACTTAGGAAGGTAACGAGATTTCCCTCTTCACTTCTAGGAAATTCCACTTCTTGTGGGATCTAATCCTGGGTCATGATTTCAGAACAGGCATGCAGAGTTTTACGTGCAGACATAAAGTAACCTTGGTGCTGACGGTCCATCAGCAGATACAGAGGAGGGCTACCTTCCCATTGCCTTATCTGTTGACTTGTTCAGCCACAAACACCTCAACTGAAACTTGGCTTCCCAAGCATTTCACATCATTGCCACTTCCTGCTGCCTCTAGGCCACTTCCAAGCAGGCTGACACTCACTGATTCACAAAATGCTTCACATTTGACACAAGACATTGTAAGGGCACGGGGTACACATCTCCACCCTCGCGGTCTGCAGCTCTAAGCGCTTTAGTTGTCAGCAGATACTGCATCTCACTATGTAAAGGCCACGTATTAAGTTGGCCTTGTTCTAGATGACATGGTGTTTTTCTTTTGGGTAATATTTATTTTTATTCTATGTGTGCGTGTCTTGACTCCATGTCTGTATAGACACTGTGTGCATGATGGACGCCTGGTGAGTCCAGAAGAGCGTGCTAATTCTCCTGAAAGAGGAGTTACTGAAGCCTGCACACTGCATGTGTGCTGGGATCTGAACCCCAGTCCCTGCAAGAGCATGGGGTGCTATTAACTCTGGAGCCATCTCTCCAGGTCCCTTTTGCTTTGTCAGAAGGGTGGTCTAATAAGAACTGAAGCGTATTAAAGATCAGTGCAGACCTCACGGAGTTCACATCTGGGGTGTGGTCAGGGCACTAACACCAACTCCAGTCACATCCATATTTAGTGAATAAAAACCAGGTGGTTTGGGACTATAATAACAAGCCTTTTGTTTTCTCAAGGCTTTAGGAACTGTACAGCCACCTAAACATGTTTTAAGGTCATGCTTTTTAAAGTATAAAACAACAGAGAGTGGGAAGGTGCCTCCTTAAAACTAAAATCTCTGCAAGAACCCATCAGGCCCTGGACTTTGTGTGAGCACAGTGTGTGTGTGTGTGTGTGTGTGTGTGTGTGTGTGTGTGTGAGAGAGAGAGAGAGAGTACAGTATGTGTGTGCAGTGTGTATATGAGTACAGGGTGTGTGAGCAGTGTGTGTCAGCACAGTGTGTGTGTGTGCAGTGTGTGTGAGCAGTGTGTGTCAGCACAGTGTGTGTGCGTGCAGTGTGTGTGTGATCAGAGTAAGTGTGTGTGCGCAGTGTGTGTGTGAGAGCACGATGTGTGTATGTGGAGGGGGCAGGGTTGCCTTGCTCACTTCAATCTCTTTCCTACTATAATTTCCTCTAAACTGCATCATCTTCTGCTTACCTTTCAAAAGTGATAAAAATGACACTGAGTAAAGTGATCTGGGAATATGCAATTTCCAACAAGGCTGTTCTCTCTTCTGAGACATTCAACAATAAATAGGTATTCTGTTTAATCATTTCAAATGAAGTCAAGTCTAAAATTTTCTATTTTTACTCCAGAGCTCATGCTATACAAATATCATCTTCTTTTTTATATAGGAAATGTCTTAAATAAGCTGCTTCATGTGAGACAGAGAGAGAGGGAGAGGGAGAGAGAGGAAGAAAAAGAGGAGAGGAGAGAGGAGGAGAGGGGAGCAGAGGAGAGGGGAGGAGAGGGGGAGGGGAGGAGAGGGGAGGGGAGGGGAGGGGAGGAGAGGGGAGGGAGGGGAGGAGAGGGGAGGAGAGGGGAGGAGAGGGGAGGGGAGGAGAGGAGGAGGGGAGGGAGGGGAGGAGAGGGGAGGGGAGGGGAGGGGAGGAGGAGAGGGAGGGGAGGAGAGGGGAGGGGAGGAGAGGGGAGGGGAGGAGAGGGGAGGGGAGGAGAGGGGAGGGGAGGAGAGGGGAGGGGAGGAGAGGGGAGGGGAGGAGAGGAGAGGAGAGGGGAGGAAGTCTTCTACAGATAACTTTAGTTCTTTCCTTTATCCCAGTGATCTTTCACAAGATAACTTTATCTTTTGAGCAGATTGAATGAGGAAGTGTCTCAAACACACACGATTATAAGTTTGTTTTCTGGCTGGGGGTGGTAGGAGCATAAGCCTCTAATTACAGATCTCAAGAGGCAGAGACAGGTGGAATTTCTGTGAATCTGAGGCATGCCTGGTCTATAAAGACAGTTCCAGGACAGCCAGGGATACACAGAGAAACCCTGACTTGAAAAACAAAATGCACAACATGAGAGAGAGAGGGGGGGGGGTTTCTAAGTAAAAAATATTCAGAATATGGGATCATTTTCCAGTAACATAGCAACTCTGGGGCCAAGAAGCCAATGGAGGATTTCCTATTTCACAGCCATGCAGTGAATCTCTATGCTTTTCCTAAGGATACTTCAGAGAAACTTATAAGTGGTCACTTTCTAAACCTTGAATTTAACCCTGCTGACTTGGAAATACTAATAGGTTGCTAGCCTGAATCTACAGACGTTGTCCCTGGCTGCAGGCAGTGATTGACAGCTCCCTAGAAGAGAACAAACAAGGGGAGGGGGTAGGCTCCCTGTTTCCCTATCCTAATTTTTAGGGCTATTGAGGGTTTAAAATGATCTTGCAAGGATGCTGCTAAGAGCGGAGCTGCAAATCCGGAGAGTGAGCATCCCCTGAAACCTAAGAATGAAATAATATCAAAGCTCCATGATCGTCTCAGAGAAGACGAGAGATGAAAGGGATACCTGCTCAAGGAGCACACCAGAAACAGATGGTCTTTTTAAAAGCTGAACTTCTGCCTTCCACGAGGATGCTTCTTAATGGTAGCATACTGAGCACTTTCATGCAAATGGTTTCAATTGCTAAGCTCACAGCCGAGTAAACAGGGTTAGCTCACTGACATTAAATGACATAGTGTACTTGAAGCTCATGTACTATTTAGTCTGTAAACACTTGATATGCAAAATTGTCTGAAGAAACTAGTGCCAAGGCGGTTTAAGATTAACCAGTGTTCGGTAAAGATTTAAAGGCTTGGCCTTCATTTTGCTGAAGACTCTCACTTTCATATTTAATCAATGAACTTCAGTGCCATTTTTAGCTCTTGATTTGGAATTTATGATTTTTTTTTTTTTGGCTAATTCTGAAATGAGTTAAAGGAAGCTCAGAGTTAGCATGCGGGTGGTGGTGGGGGCACCTCGGGAAATTTTATGAGTTAACATTAGTGACACGTGCTTATGGGCATCTCGGACACAAGCCGACTATTGAATTTATCTTCCATCGGGCAGGCAGAGAGCTAATGGCTTAACTGTGTATTTCTGTTTAGCAGAGGAACACAGGAACATCAGCAATGGCCACTGGTCTGGACTTCTGCCTTCCTCCTCTCTGTAGGCCAGGGTGATGTGCCGACTCTTTTCTCACTGAGGATGGCTTTCAGTAGGGTTCTTGCAGATGCAAAGGCCCAGGAGATGTGGACTGACTGCACAGAAAGAGGCCTGCTCTGGCAGGAGCGAATCTCCCTGGGAGGCTGGAGGAAGAGCCTGATGGGGGCAAAGCCAGAGAGATCCAAGGTCTATACGCATTTCCCCCCCCCCAAACTTCCCAGGATAGCTGTCATCCCACCAAGAGTTCTGGTAGACCTAAGACTTGTAGCTATTCCATAGCTCAGTACAATTTTTTTTTAATGAAATCTTGGTTTATCATTAATTTGGACAAAAAACTTCAAAGTAAACTTCAAGTTCAAGTGGACGAAGAACTCAAGTAGTTCCTATGAGCTCGGTTTGCCATTGCTTTTATTAATTATAGTAGCCAAAGGATCTAAAATTGGGATGAGAGTATGTGTGAGTTTATCTTCACATTATCTATGCCGCTACACATAAAAACAGAGAGATGACTATTTTTATATATCTACATTTGACATATAGACACCTACACCTATATTTGAACAAGTTGTACTAGTGAAGTAAACTCCTCGAAGCCCTCTGAGATAATTAGGCAAAAGACTTTCACCAAACCTTAATGTCCTTATTAAAAAGAGAGAGGGTGATATGTGTCAAATTCTTTGGATTCCCAACAACTGTCGTGCTGATTAATTGTAGCAAACAACTTCTGCTCAGCCTCTCCCTAGATTTTGTTTCTTTGTTCAGTGACATCATGGACAAGCTCCTGGTTTTGTTCTGTTTACATTTCACTCCGTGACCCTCCCAGTTTGCATTACATGGTGAACTGTTACAGAATCAGCTCATTTGGTAACTTAAATTCAGTAATATTTGTTAACTTATTGAAATAGTGTCCCTATTTAGGTTATGCTGTTGTAAGCTTTGTTGACTCTGCCTTAAATATGATACTACTCATATCATGTTCACTTTGTAGACAAATAATCTCATTGCATCAGAAAGGAAATATGCAGGGTACTGGACAAATGGAGACTGGATCCTTGTTCTGCACAGCTAATAAAATGACTGGGGTGACAACGCTGGCAGCCTCCACACCCCTTTCCTCTCATCTTTGGTCCTTTAGCAAGTCCCGTTGGCCCCACCTTCCGTCAGATGAAACGGGATCTCCACTGCCCTCAACTCTAGCTCCAAGCCCCGATGACTTGCAGCAGCCTCTTCCCGCACAGAACCTACTCTCGTGGACAGCGTGGGGATCCTTCCATAGTCCTTCTATTCACAAACAGCTTATGAATTCTTCAGAGTCACGCCGTGAAGACACAAAAAATACCCTTGGGTCTCCTAACCCTCCACTAAAGCCACATGCATGACTATTCCACAGGTGACTTCACCCAGATTGCTGGGTGCTTCTGATGAGCACTGATGGTCTACAGTCACTGTCCTTTTATTGGGGGGGGGGCAGGGAGGTCTTCCTTTTAGAAGCCTCCTCTCGTGGAAACCTTCCCTGACTGACACTCACATTCACTGTCCATCTGTCATAAAAACAGATTCACACACCAAATTCTGAATTGAACTTTTGAGGAAACTGGATGACTTCTGCACAGCACCTTCTACTAATCTAGCAGAAGCCAAATTTACACCAGTGCCAAAGGCAGAGCAGGCCCTTCTGCAAGACGTCCTGTATTCTGCAGTAAACCTGTTGAAGAGACAGCTTTAATGTTCACCAAGGTTAAGTGTGTCAGAGGTCTCCATGGTATAATCTGTCACCACCTTGCCTTAAAGCTATAAAAGCTACCCACAGGAACTAAGATGCTTTTGTCAAAATCATGGTTTGAAATAGTTTTTTATTTTTACTGAACTTCCTTGTTTATAGCTTATTAGAAAAATGTGACCTCACATATATATTACAAGGCCACAAGATACAGCTGTGTGAAAATTCAAAGAGAAAACTATAAACTAACACAGCTAGGCTATCGTAACCAGGGCAAAATGCCCTAACATTGTTTAACCTATTGAACGGGAGGTTTCATATGCACAAGGGAGCTGACTATTTCTCTCCAATCCAGTAAAAAGGTCCATTTATTCACATACTAGGAACATACTGACTATATTATAGCCTATGAAACTTATTCAGAAATTCTTAAAGTAAACACCCACCTTTATTTTGCATGCCAAATAAGACACGGGAGGGTAATCACTGGACAGATGGGTTTCCACACAGTCTACAGCTCTTCACTCAATACAGTGCTAAGATATCAGAGGCACAAGACCCACAATCAATCAGCTCTTGGATAGATTTTTTTTTTTTTTGGAGCTGAAGGAGATGCAGAAAGTAGTAAGACAAAGGGCAGGACGAATGGCTCAGGGGAGGAGGCGGCTCACTCAGAAGAATGTACCCAAAGGAGGAAACACATGGCAATGTCAAACAAAGCATCACTCCACGTGCCAGGCAAGGAAGTAAACCCAAGCCAGCTATCACTCTGCTTGCTGGATGCTGGGAAAGGGCAAACACAGGCGCCCAGTCTGCACAGCCCAATCCCCGTGCTTTACCCTGAATTGCTCCTCTTCTGGGACTGCTAGTTGCTCCTTCCTCCACCAAGGTAGCTGGGGAAGGTACAGTCATATATCTTGAACATGGTTCAGCCCAGTTTTACGGAACTCTGATTTAATTTTGATGGAGCATTTTCTGAATACAAAACCTATTATTTCCTCCATGCTCTGGGTAAGGTGGTATTGCTGGAGCCAGCAGATTCAAACATGGACCCTCAAGCTAGGAGCAGAGGCCAGGGTATTACCAAACACGTCAACAACAATGATGCTTGGGGCTGCCTCCCCTCCATGGGTACCAAGGGATGCCGGGGAAGCCAGTGAGAGACCAGTAAGTCCTGCTTTCTTCCCCTTTAGCGCATGAAACCTATTTCTAAAATAGATTGAGGTCAGACAGAAATACCAGAAGGCATACTGAATCTCTGGATGTGACTGGCTTGCAATGAGTGCTGTGGGCGCTGAGGCTGCTAATGTGTGTGAAGGTCCAGGGGACCATTTCTCCATGCAATACATTACAGCATCTGAAAAATCAATGTCCTAGGGCAGAGAAAGATGAATACAGAGCTTTTCAATTATCTCTTTTCTTCTTTCTAAAAATACTTTCCCTTTCAAACAGATTCAAAAAGCAATGGGAGTTGTTTTCAAGGGTCTTGACTAGCCTCATCCCACAGGGTAATGGCCCAGTGGGCAAAAGACAGTATAGACTTTGAAAGGGCAGTAGGGTCCCTGGGAGCCAGGCATGAGGGCATGTTCAGCAACGGGCCGCTCTGATTAACAGGACAGCTGTGCCCAATTTCTTTAAGATTGACAGTCTTTTTTTTTTTTTTTTAAGTCAACATCCTCTGTCAGTTAGTACACGGATCACAGTTTGTTTTAAAGTAAGATTTTTTTGTCATACACGCATCTTGGGAAAGATAAGAGAAGGGTTCCTAAAAGCCTGGCTTCTTCATGTTGAATCAAAGAAGAAACGAGATTCAGTTTAACGTAGCGGTCACAGCCCAACTTTTCCATCTCAATCACCTAAACGGTAAAGGGTCACCTGCCAGTTTCGCAGAAGTGATGAGATGCGCAGGGCAGGCAAGAGGAAGCGCGGCAGAGTTCTCAGCACGGCCACGTGTTCTTGCATGTGGTGTGTGTCTGCCAAGCGCCTAGAGCACTTCCTACCAGAGTTTAATAGCTGTGCAGAGGAGGCTCGGCCAGCTTGTCATAGCAGCAGACTTCTTCCAAATGAAGTTTTCCAGGGAAGACTGGTAATAAGATGGAAAGCACAATGGCTCTAGCAATCGGCGTGCCGGTGAGTTGTGGGTAGGAAGAGAAGGAAGGGGTAACCCGTGAAGGCCTACAGAAGGCACTCAGCGAGGGTCTGTTAGAACAAGTGGACCCTTGTTTCAGTACAAATTGTCCTAGGGTCCCATGGTGCTTGTTGCCAATGCACTCAGCTTGTATCCCTGGTCTTGGTAAGTGGACTCGTCGACGCTCAAACTCCTGGTGTGTTTTAGTCAGAAGAAAGCTGGAATTTACAGAGACTTTGAATGGAGTTTGAACTCCTGGAATCTTCCAAAACACAGCTGTACAGCTTCCCCCAAGCTGATCAAGATCTTCTCATCCTGGCCAGTCCCTCAGCCTCTGTTCCCTCTCGTCCCAGAACCTGCCTTTCTGCGCCTGAAGACTGGCTCCCTTTTGGATTTGTTTGTAACACTGCAGTGAGACGAAGCTTTTTTTAACCACAAAGAGTTAAGATTCTTCCCTAAAATATCATAGCGCTTGATATGCTACATTTATTCTCAAGGACACAGGGTTCTTAGCATCTGTTCAACGAAGATTTATTGGGCACTAGCTACGGAAAGAAGCACCCTTCTCAACACAGGACTGCGGTAACTGAGGGGGTAGAGGCCTTCTTCCTGGAAGACTGTGATGCCCTAGCGGGAGGAGTCGGACGGAGAAAGGAGCAGAGCCTGGAAGTGATGAGAGCTGAACAAAACAGGACGAGGAGCCAGACACCGGCAAGGGAGGCGGCCGGCGGGGTGGGCAGCCTTAGACTGTGCAGCTAGCCTTCTAAAGTCAGAGGTGGCTGAGCTCCCTGAGAAACGACCCCTGGAGAGCGTTCCTGAGCCAGCTTTGCTGCCTTCATTAGGACTGGGAAGAGAACGGAGTATGATGGATAGAGCTTATCTGTCTGCACTTGTGCAGTTTTGATTTCCCTAAAAACTTAGCTTCATGGCAGAAAGCCACATGCATTTCTAATTGGGTACGAAGAGTCATACTAGAGAAACATTTATTACATGTAATTTGCTAGCATTCTCCAGATGGTATTTGGGCATCTGCAGAGAGCTCTGTATCAAATTAATAATCATTAATTAAGCTTCAGACTATTCAAAATATGCTTGGTTGAAAATGATAGATAAGTGGTCAGGTGAGTACAAATCCCCTGGAAAGATTCCAAGCTGACAAAGTTTAGCATAGAGACTGCTCAGTTCTCTTTTTATCCGATGTACTGCGACACACCCAGAGTCTTCATACTCCACGGTGTAGCCATTCTAGACTTGACCAGGTAATTGTAAAGTCCTGAGCTGAGAAGACTCCGAAGGATCTTTCTTTTAACTGAAAAGCAATTTCACCAGATGATCTGCTTTAAATTCAGCGAACCATCCTCCACCAAATTCTTGAGATTAGTTGAAGGATTCAACAAACTTTCTCGTGCCTAATAACACCTGCGCTTGAAGCGAAGACGAGACGCCACGCAGCCGAGCTCCTCTGACATCTTCACGGTTTCTGATGGGTGTGATGGTGACACGCAAGAAAAGCAGTGCTTTTGACCCTGTGAAACTGACCCTCAAGGACAAAGACGGCACAGTTTCACCAAAATAGGTGACAGCATTCAATGATTTTTTTTTTTTTTTTTTTTTTTTTTTTTGAGAATCAATTGTTAGAGTAACTGTGACAAGAATTTGAAGTTTTCACATAATCATGTGATCAAGTTTAACATTCCCCGGGGGTCAATGACTTGAGATGCAATGCTTTTAGAAAGAAAAGCTCCCAGGCACACTTCCAAATTAATATTCTCCTCCAGTTCTTTAAAAGGAATTGCAGGGCCAACGCTGGCTCCCTTCCTGTTCTACCCTCTCATATGGATACAGCTTTCAACTTACCACGCAGTGCTTATGTTAGTTAGCTGCCTCTCGGGTCGGGTCACACTGTGTGTTTCTAAACAGGTTAAGCGTGCTGTTGGCTGCTGGTTAAGATCCTCTGACTCTATGGTACAATCGGGTTGTACCGTAGCACCACAGTACAACTACAGCTGCCACAGAGGTAACCTCCAACGCGCAGCCTTTGGTCAAGGAAAGACGACGGTTGGTAAGAAACACTGCAGGGGGAAAAGTCTAAGCCCATGCTCGCTTCCCACTGTCCCGCCCTCCATGGGGGCAGGGCCACGGGCTTCTGCAGCTGTTCACTGGTGTGCCTAACAGTGACTGCTTGCCGGGCTGTGCCCATACCCACCTCCTTACCAGTGTGTCCATACCTACAGAACAGGCTTTCAAAGCTTGCAGAGTCTACTGAGAACTGCAATATCAACTAGGCTCTGTTTTAAAATGTGTTGTGAGAGTAATAAAAAACAGTATCTGACACTCTGGACATAGCACTAGGCTGGCCACTGTGGTACACCTTACCCTCTACTGACTCCTCCAACAGCTATGGTGTAGAAATGGCTGTTGGAGTTTCATATATTACTTGTCCTCCCCCAAATCTACTTCCTGTTAAGTAAATGTAAAGATGGGGTAACCACTGTATCCTCACCTGAAGAGCGGATTGCCTGCACCATCGCCCCAGTGAACTAATTTAGTAGCTGATGTCAGCTAACTTTACATCAGATCACTGCTAACTCTAGCTCCCGGAGAAGTACCTAAGCATATCAAACACCCACAACCGTAATGGCTGGGCATGATTTTAGAAGTGATGTGGTAATGGCTGAGGAGGGTAAGGAACTCGAAGGTGGTTCTATAGACAAAACCCAAAGGGCCCAGTCTCGAGTCCCGGCTCTTACCCTCACACTGGCCTGAGAATGATGTGGTTAATGAAAAGGAGCAGGGAGTACCCTTGGTTAAACTGTTGTGCCTTACGGGAGCGTAAGTGACACGCAGAGTAGCTACTATTCTGCGCACACACACATGCACACATGCACAGGCACACGCATGCACACTCACTGACTGCACGAGATACCCTTCCTGCCTGACTTCATCCTTTCGTCCCCTCTCCACACATCTCTAAAACAGGTAAGTTCAAGTGCTTACCCTTGTATATGATGAGAAGATGCTAATGCTTAATAATGGATATGCATCATAATTGAACTATGACAGGTAAAGGAGCAAACGTCTCCCCTTTTCTATTAAAAACTAATATAGCTGAAGAAAGGTAGAAAGAGTGATAATAAAAATATTTATTTTCTGGTTCAAAATAAATTAAGAGCACATAGTGTTTCATAAAATACTTGCCAGTTAGTTTTATGCATCCAATACACTTGATTTTTCTTATAAATTAATCATTTGGCCAACTGATCATTGTAAACCTATTTATTTTTTTTACTGGAATGTGGGTCTGAATTTTATTTCAAAATAAGGCACAATAAAATAGCTGGCTAAACAATTTAAAAAAAAAAAAAGCAATAAGGGTGGTACCTAAAAGCCATAGTGAAAATTGCATAGGTAAATGAGAAGTTTAAAAAGGCCACATATTAAACCATCTACAGACTTGGTCTTGGCGGGTATTAAAATGATACCCCCAAAGCCCTATGACTTTTAATAAAAACACTAAATACATAATAACTACTAATTCAATTTCTCCTAAATATTGTAAATGCCAAAGGTTAATCTATTTTGGTGAGCTAGCTATGACAAAGTGACATGTTGTAAATAATAAATGGCCTCCCATAATGAGAATTGTAACTACATTACACAGCAGCATTATGTAAACAATGGCTCGGAGTCCTGCAGACGTGATGGCTCAGAAAATTAACTACGTTAGTTAGGAAGGAATGCCATGGTTACCCCAGGTCTACAGCTGCTCTATCCAGGAAGTAGATTTCCTGGGTGGGCAAGGTCTACTTTAGACTCTTTAAAGGGCTTTAACGTCTTTGACTGCAAGTGGACCACGTGAAGAACCACTGTACAGTGCAAAAAGACAGAGCAGAGGGAGAGGGCTTCCCAGTTAGCAAGTCCTCCCAAGTCTGCACAGGCACGTGGTGAGTCTTCAACAAACACAGCGCATGGATGATCTATTTCAGTAGCTGAGTTTCTTCAGAAAAGATGCTTTAACTTTAAAGCTGCATGCTTTGTAGAGAGAAAAATTATCAACAGAACTCATCCTCTTTGTTGCCAAAAGTATACCGGGTTCTACATGTGTGTGTGCTATGTGTCAGCGATTTCCCTTGCTCATATAACTGACCTCACTTGGCATTTGAATAATAAACACTCAAGTACTTTAAGATTGGCATGGTATAGATGACATAAAAAGTGATTAGATTTTCTTACCATCTACAAGGCTTTCCAAAAATCTTATGGGGCCCTGGATAATCTTGGATAATATCAGCCATAACAATAGGCACTCTAAATAACAATTAATATGGGGAAATACAGCTGTTCTTTGAACAGACACGTGGGAAATGTGAACACATCTCACAGCCTGCGAAACAGAAACAGCATGGAAAACACAGGAGAACAGGGCTGCCCTGGGCTTGCTTAAGCTCCAAGGCTCTTCCACGGCGACCACAGAGGGAGTGAAAGGGTCTCTGACAACGTTTGCAGAGAAACACACACACAGGAGCAATTCGCCACACCACTGGCTGTGAAATACTCATTCCTTTAAACCTTTATTTACTTAGGAAAGTCTGACTATTGGATTCAGAACAATACACAAAGAACTACTTTGAATTCTTTTTAAGTCAGCAAAGAGGACTCTGCCGCCCTCACTAGAGCTTCATGTATAGAAACCATACTGAATTTGGAATAATTTCACATTCATATTTACCTATAGAAACACTATTGTTTCATGCTCCGATTTGAGAGGAGGCAGGAAGTTAGTTTTAGCTTACTTTTGAATAGCTTCAGCATGCTCTTCCAAGGGGGCTGGGCACAGTTTCAAAATAAAGAAGTAAATGCTTTAATGTGATTGATACCCGCCATATTATGTACTATAAACAGCAGGAGGCATGCATCAGGACTCTCGGGGGAAGGGTCTTTATCTGTCTGTGGGTCTGCCTACAACTATAGTCAACGCTGCAACAGCATGCAGCCGTTCACAGAAAACTCTTACAACACGAGCTATGTACATCCTAATTGCCTCCTTGCTAGAAGAGCACATTTTTCCCTCACATAAAATCTGACACAAGAAAACAGAAGATAATCTCCCTGTGCAGGACTAAACAGCCTGCCCTCTCTGTTGCCATTTTCCCTTTTACTTTCCCTTACATAGGTCAGGAGGGGGGTAACAGGAGGCAAAGAAAGGTGAAATCTCTCTTCTTCAAAGGAACTTGCCATATTGGTACCGAAAAGAAACTCATTGTTAATAGTGAAAACTATGACAACTACAAAGGCACAACAGACAAAGTCTCCGGTGAAGACTTCGTTTTAAAATGGCCTGTCCTTTTATTCTTTTGTGGGTGGGGTGGGAGCTGTGGACCCCGTTCTTTTCAAAGCCTAATCTAATTATTCTGTGGGTTTTGATTTCTCCTGATGTTACTATTCCTATTCTAGTCTTTCTACTTGAAATGAGCCACATTTGCTTGGCATTATTAAGTCTGATAAATTAACCTTAATGCTCTGAAATTTCTTTTACTATTGCTTAGTGGGAAAACATATTAAATTACGATAAGACAATGCTTGACTTATATGACACGGTATATTCCCTATGCAATAAATAACACAAATGGCATTTAAAGGCACACAAAATATTTAGAGTTTCTAAAAGCTTCCTTGGGTTTTACTCCTAATTTAAAAACTTCCTGTTTATTGGAAATAAGAACTTGGCATGAAAGACAAAACTGAGGTTTGGAATCAGATACCAATGAAACAATAAATGTGGCTGCTGTCATTGAAGGAGCCTGCAACAAGAATTACAAGGAGAAGCCTGTTGGAGAGTGTCTCACTCAGGTTCTGCAAGGACTAAGGGGGCCTGAGGACATGGGGTGGGGAAGGGAGAAGGAACTGACCACCTTCCTACACTGCTACAGCTATAAGCCCTGGTTCATATAATCTTAAAAATAATGGCCTTAACAACTTCATGGAAATCCCAGAAAGAATTGTAATCCACCTGACCTCCTCAGTCTGTTCATCCACAATCAAGATGAGCTTTCAAAATCTGCAAACGGTCCAAAAATAGTAATTCCCATCTCCCACTCCCAACAGCCATTCTTTCCATACCTGGAAGCTGGAAGCACACCCCCCCCCCAAAAAAAAATTCTAATCAGCAAATCTGGCCATTTCTGTGCATAATAACCTTCGATGGTTTCCCACTGAATTCACAATAAAAACCAACAGAATAGCAGTACCAGAGTCTGTGAGTCATGTTCCAATGGGAATGTCACTTGGTTTGCGAAGGTCTATCAGCTCCTTCAACTCACCAAACTCTATCCTCTGTCAGGCCCTTGTGTGACCATGCCTTCAATTTCTTGGCCTAACGTGTCTCAAGAGCCATCTCCTCATCTTTAGGGCTGGCCACAGAGATTTTTTTTTTCCACCCTAAGTGAAGCCTTCTCTAATAATACCATTGTACGCAATTAAAATTTTATTCTGTTGTTCTGTGCTATAAAACCTTGTCCGTTTCCTCAGCTGTCATGTAATGATTTGGTTTGTTTATTTTTAGCCGAGTCTGCTTACTCTAGATATCAGCCCTTGTACGTAATAGGCATAATTAACTAAGAGGCACAAAGGAAAGGAATGGGGGACACAGTGGATTCGTTATGGTTCAGTTTGCCTTGCTGGCGGTTTATTTACAACTAGGAGCTCCTACAGACACTGCCAGCGTACAGATGAAGCGGCCAGGGTTACTAGGTTCACAGGACAGCCTTCATACTGTAGAGCTGCACCACAGTGGAGAACACAGTTTTGTTTACGCTTACAGCACATCAGTATTTTCCGCCCCAACATTTCCTATTGATTGTTGGAGCATCTTCTGGAATTTAGCTCGACTTACCATTTTTGTGCTGTTGTACACTTTTTTGGGGGGGGTTATGACGCACTGTGTTCTAGGTGTCCTCAACTGCCACTGTTGGCTTAGCTTGCCAAAGTGCCCCAAGTGGGCGGAGCAATGGACTCCAAGACACTGGATGTTTCTGAGACAGTTGACTATACACGGAATGGACAGTCTGAATGACGGTCGGCCACCCCAGGAGCTACCTGACGCTTTTCTAGAAAATGTGAAAGTCTGTATGTCTTTAGTATTTTTGTTGCTGTTCACGTGAACACATTTTTTAATTGGGTAGTTTATAAGCATCTTTCTACTTCACTGCATGGTAATTTACTGCAACTCTCTGCAAACATGACTTTACTCTGACATTCCTAGTTAGAAAAGGAATTTCTAGAAAAACATATTTAAGGTCTGTTAAAATTCAAAGGCATTTTATCCATGAACTCACTCTGGCCTCTAGTTATAGCCACATGTTCACATTTTACATTCATTGGAAACGCATGAATTTAGATTATTTGTCTGTTTTGATTTTATCAGAACAATGATAGCTCAGTGTTGTTTTCTGTCTGTCTCCATGATATACAAACTCTACAATCAGTAATCCTCAGGATGCCCGGGTTCCTCCTCTGACCACAATTCACTCAGCAAGTCTGGGCTGAGGTCCAATGGTTCCCACTATTAACGAGTTCAGCAGATCACATGCACATTGGTGAAAAGTCATACTCTGTAAGACACATTCTTCCAGAAGGATTTTATCTAGCTCTTTTCAGCATCTCCTTCAGCACTCTGGAAATTACTGACATGACACACATTTTCACTAAATGGACTGGTCATGTGTACAGAAAATTTTTATTGTAGCTTTATGAGCTGGTAGTATATTCTCATTGGTTTATATTCTGAATAGCCCTGTCATTTACTACTTTAATTAAAGAGAACACATTTAAGGAATTGTTTATGTTTAAAACATAATGAATGAAATGAAGGTCAAGGTTTTAGTGGCCACTGTATGTCTGGTGGCAGAAATTGCTGTGAAGAACAGAAAAGTCCTCTTTACCATTGGTTTTATCCAATTAATCCTATTAGGTGGAGGTCACTGTCTTCTGAACTCTGAATAAAAATATACTCAATAAAAAATTTAATTTGTTTTAAAGCATAATTATATCTGAAGTTACTGAGCTAGAAATATTTTCCTCCTTTAGTACATGGTAATTGTGTGTGTGTGTGTGTGTGTGTGTGTGTTAAAGAATCAGATGATCTTAAAAAGGTAGATTTGAACACTTTAATTTTCAAACATAAAATCACACACACATATATAAAAAGAAACTGGAAAGACTAGCAGAGAGACACACAGAGAAGAAGGACCCATGGGCCATGTCTAAAATGCTGTTTAAAATTCAAATGACTTAAAGTGTGTAAAATTCAGAAAGGAACAAGCTGAGCCGGGGATGGGCAGGATGTCCAGTTCAGTGTGGATGATGGAGACAAACTTAGAGAAGGTAGGAACTTGACACGAAGTGATAGTCGTTATCAAAGGGGGAGGAAGGAAGCAGACTTCTCGCAAGAGGGAGAGTCAACAGGAAACGAAGTATACCACTTAGAATAAGAAGATACAAGGTCGATGTCCAGCAATGTGACCTTCACCAAACCACAGTTCCGAACCACACTTTTTTTTTTAAAGTGAGGATATGGATAGGTGTATTTATTATTTGAGGGATTTGTCAGTGATTCATGGGCTCACTCTAAGGTCATGCCAGTCTGTGTTCAAGTGCTTGGATATGTCCGACTGTTGGAAAGCTATTAGGAAGCACCAACATAGGCTCACTAGGTAAAGGAAGAGATAACCTTTAGGAGATACTGATAGTTTTCAACTTTAGTTTTGTGTTCAAAATTCACCTCCTTCACAATCACTCCAATGTACTTTCAGTGACTATGCAGCATGGCAAGTTACTTATCTTCCCCTTGTCCTAGAAGGATCACTTTATTGTAAGACTCACAAACAACGCCAGAAGTTGAACGGATGTTAACAAAATGAAACAGCCTTCCCAAGCAAACTTGAAAGAAGAGGAAAGGAGTCTAAACGTCTGTTTTCTGATGATTTCAAACAGGGAAGGAACTCACAGTAAGTGGACGCTTCTTAAACAGTACTACCCGCCTGAATATGCCCCAAACGCATCCCCGGAGTGCAGCTAGTCCTAGCTCCTTCTACCAATTTGCTTTGGATTCTGCGTGCGTCTGCATTTCACCCCAACTCAGCTCTTGAAGAGTGTGATGAACTGAGAAAATTTAAAGATATGTTTATTATGGGAGATGCCTTTGCCTATTTGCTTTCAACTTCCATTACATTTTCATTAAACAATTCCAAAATAAATAAAGAAAAAAAAAAAAGAAAGAAAGAAAGAAAGAAAGAAAGAAAGTAACTGAGTTTTAGAGAGGATGATAACTCAGGTACCTCAGTCTGAAAAGATTACTTCTAACTCCCGAAGCTCAGGAAGGCCCTGTGGCTTCAATTAGATGTCACCATGTAATGTGGACTCGGGGAGCCCAAGCATTGTCTGTCTTCCAATACTCTTGAAGGAGGCCCAAACTTCGGTGTTCTCTGGGGAATTCACCATCCACTCATACGGACTCTGCCTCCTTTACATTCTGTGACAAACTTACGGATTGGGAAGAATTGTTCCACAATATAATTGTGGAATTATATTAATATAATAGTGAAGCTTGAGCCAAATTGTTACCTCGAAAATGTCATTTAGCTACATGTGATGCACTGCACATTTCAAAGAGAATTTTATTTAAAATAATTATTGAGAATTAAGCCTGTTTCCATTTGAAGCAGCATACTTTTACCAAAGCTGTTTGTTTTTCTTTCTTTCTTTCTGATACTGGTAGCACAGGGCCAACACCCAAGGTTGGTTTAAGGTCCATGTTCTGCTTTAACTCTGTCACTATGCACTGTATTTTTCAGTCTCACTCTAGCCATAAGATTCGAAAGATGCCCTGTGTGGTTCGGGGCAGAGAGGAGGAGAGGTCTCATCAGCTGCTCTGAGTGTGTCTCACAGAGATGGCACCACAGCCCTCCAGAGTGGCAATCCCTGACCACGTGCCCACTTCCTGTAAGTATGGGGAGGCATTCGAAATTGCTTCCTGACTTAAACAAACTTTATCCCACGGATTCAGGTATTTTGAAAAGTGTAAGGTCATGTTACAAACCAGGTTCTATGTCCTGGCCTCAAACAATACCCTCACCATAAATCAGTCAAATGTGTGTAAAAGAGTTGTCTTTGGTTAGTGCTGCCATTTGTCTGTAGACAGAGGAGCCCAACAGGATGCTGTTGGATTCCTTCATATGCAAAAGTTGCTATTTAAATACACTGGAGGGCTGGAGAGATGGCTCTGCAGTTAAGGAGGACTAGCTGCTCTTTCAGAGGATCCATGTTCGATTCCTAACTCTCACCCCTCTGTTAACTCGATTGGGAATCTGACATGCCCATCTGACCTCCATGATACTGGGCACATAGGTGGTGTCCAGACAAGACGCCTGCACACATAAAATAAATAATACATTTAAAAATAAAAACGGCTATGTTTTATGCATTAAGAGTCTACTTCTTTAGTGAAGGCACAAAACTTCCATAGTTAGACTCACTGGTCGCTATGTGTGAACTGAAGTCTTTGGAAGTCACTGCCGTACTATCTTACACAGAAAGGAGACTATAACAAAGGCTTTTCTGGGAAAGTGTGTGTGTGTGTGTGTGTGTGTGTGTGTGAGTGCTCGCCTGTGTGCTTGAATAGACTCACCTCCAAATACTGTGCTCAATATCGAAAACAGAAAAGTGTCGTCCGTGGTACTAGATTACTTTAAGAAGGTGAACATTAACACACTGGGCCTTCACAAATAGCTGTGTAAGGCAGCAGAGAAAAAAAAATTATCTCATTAAAAAAACCTGACAACATTGCAAGATGGTGTAAGCTAGTGTAAAGATGATAGTGTAAGCTAGTGAAAAGATAGTGTAAGCTAGTGTAAAGATGGTGTAAGCTAGTGTAAAGATGATAGTGTGAGCTAGTGTAAAGATGATAGTGTAAGCTAGTGTAAAGATGGTGGTGTAAGCTAGTGTAAAGGGGCACATTTCACTTAATAAGCCAAACAGGAGTGTGGGAATGACGCACATGAATAGAAATGCCCGCAGCCGCCTGTCCAATAGGCTCACCAGACCTCCTTCTACACAACCCACACAACAGGGAAGTGGGAAGGAAAGGGAAACTATCTCCATAGCAACCTGGGGGTGGGGGGGAGCAGGGCGAGGCCTGACGCCTGCTAATCAATTAGGAGGACTGTCTGTAAGCTGAAGAAATTCCTGGAGAATCCCAGGGCAGCTCTAGGGTCAGAAACAGAAAAACTTAATTGGAATCGCTTTTCAACTCAAAGCGTTCTTGTTGCCAACACCTACATAGTAACATTACTATAGTTTACACTGGCCACTTTGCTCCATTTCTTTTGATAGGGAGTCTTTTTTATGTTAATACTATGTTATTGCCAGGTATTAAAGTGGCAGTGGTAGTTTTCTTCTTTTGATGGGAATTCAGTTGCGAGTTTGGGTAAGTCTGGAAGTGAACTTTTTTAAATGTAGTATTTTATAATTTCTCACTAAGACATAATTAACTTCAATATTGATATGTCTGCCTATACTCTTGAAATATTGCCCTTAGATGAAATTATTGACAAGTCCAGCTGAGCCTGTTATTGCTTATGTCTTATAGCCTGTCATACACTTAATAGTTCAAAACTTGGAAGCATCAATTCTCTCTGTAGATACTTATTTCACCAGAAGAGATTCTCTACCTCGCCAAGTAAGGCCAAAGAGGTGTGTGAATCCTTTAATGTACTATTTGTTTTACTAAAATCTGTCCCAGGACTGAGAGCCCTGCTGCTTCTCTCTGGCTTCCAGGCACCAGTCACCCCCCCCTCCCCCAGCACGTCTGCCTTTGCTTCTCTTGAATCGGAGGGACCAGGGGCGTCACCTTAGACTAATGTGCTGGCTCCTGTGCTATGTGGCCTATCACTTACACACAGCTGCCCATGGCACTTCCTGAAAACACATTCACAGAACAGGGCATTAGAGCCCCCATTCCTGTTTGTGCTGCCTTTTTAACACAGTGTTGCACTAGGAAATCTCATGTGTAAACATGTGGCTGGGTGGCTGCACCAGCCTACCAAATATTTACCATGGTAAACTCTTGAGGTGATGACTTAAAACAGAAACAACATCAACAGCTTCCTACAGCACAAGCGTGCTATATGCACTGTCTTAACTGGTCCGCAGACGTTTCTCTATCTAAACAGAACCAAAGGAGACAAAAGCGAGACAATTCAGTCACTGGAAGTCACTATGGGTGAGCAGAAGATGAGGGGAAAGGTTTGCAATGTTAGCATGGAAAACTGTGCCTTAAATTAATAAGAAGCCAGCAGAGAGCCAGGATGGCAAGTCCTATTATTAAGAAAAAAAAAAAAGTTCTGTGATTGCACATCTAAACAGAATAGGGTATGCATTATTTTAGAGACAAAAAGATTCTACAATGTATGTGAAACACCCAATAGTCACCTCAGAATAAATACTAAGACGCTCAGTCACCAACTGGAGGATAAGGGACCAAGCCAGTCTTATTCAATCTATTATGTGCAGCAATTCCCTGAGGGTGGGATAAAGGACTCCGAAGCCAGGGTTAGACTGTGATTTTTGTCCTCTGGGAAACTCTACTTAACAGCTCTGAATATCATTAAAAGCCCGTGAGACACTCATTCAAGGGCTGCTGCTGTAGGCAACCCAGGGGGCTTTTCAAATGCACACACAGAGAAAGACAGACCCTGATTACAGACTCTTTGCTGAATACAACCAGTGGCCAACTGCTGGTATCCCTGCCTCCACAGGTCCTTGCTATGTGTTGTGTCTCATCGAATCAAGACATGGACTTCCATCATCCCATGGTAACACTGGAAGCTTCGTGAAGGCACAAAGTGTGCTTTCTTTCTATCCTGTGTATTTCCTGACACATGGCAGGTGTACAATACAGCTGAACTGATGTGCATGCCCCCATTACCAGAACCCACACACCTCTTCCTGGCGATACAGAGATTACAGGGGCCCCTGGCAGTACACTGCCTGCCTACTGGTGTGCTGACTGACAGAGGAGAGCATCACATCAAGAGGGCCAGTGTGACCTTTGAGTTGGTGGGCAGGGTGTGCACTCACGGTAGCAACAAGGTTGAGAACAAACTGACGGATGTCCAACCTTCTAGGACATGGCTAGAGGCCTAAATGGACCACTTCTGATTATCTGCGCAATTGCATGGGCATCACAGGTGAGGGAGACCTGGGTTCCTGGCAAACAAAGAGAGACACAGACAGCAGGGTCCTAGAGCCAGGCGGATTTCCCAGGCTGAAGAAACGCACTTGACAGCAGGCTGCTTGTGGACTACACAAGCCTGCCGATTAGACATGAAAACGACTGCTGTATGGTGAGCTGGCATGGGATTAACATAAGCCGATGAGTGTTAGAAGCGCTGTAAAGAACGCGGTGAAGGGCCATTCAGAAATGGTACAGCCAAGCTGCTTTAAGTGGGGGGAAAAGCCTTGCAAAACAGAGAAGCTGACATCAGCCTGTTTATCAGCAATCCAGAGAAGCGGGCAGCTCATGCTGGGAAGCCCTGCATGGGGAACATGATTCTAGGAACCAGACTAGTTTCTGTGACCCCGGGGTGGAGGGGTCATTTGTCACTTCTCTGCCTTTCAGTCACATCGGTTGTCACAAACAGTTGTGAGAGTCAGTCTATCCCTTTGGAGTAAAAGGATAAAACAAATACCTGTCTACTAACTTGCAGGCACTGGAGACGTTCTGTTAATTGCTAAGAGAGGCCGTCCGTGGTAGGTGACTAAGGCGTTGCAATTTACATATGCTTAGCACTGACATATTACTCAGATCTCCAGAGGGTGTCTAAACTGACTTCCTCTACATGCTATCCATGTTACATTACCCAAACATTTCCTCTGGAAAGCAGCCATATGCATCTCTCTTTCATGCCTAAAGAATGGCTCTGCTCTTTGTTCACTCTCTTGGCTGTGATGTCTAAATATTTATGAAAGTATTTTTTGGCTCATTTAAATATAATCCTAGCTGTGTGCAATACTTTCTACCCTGAAACAAGAAATCTCTTTTAGATATAAAAATTGTCAAGCCCCAAGGTCAAGGTGTGTTGTTATATACATTTTGATCAAAGAGAATGTAACATGAATTTTAGATCATCACGCAAACCTAGGTTCTCAGATACACTCTAGAAGTAAATGTTCCCGGGTTGTTGAGGGAGTCACGGGCAATCCCTAATCACCATCACCTACGATCTTAACATCATGTGCTTTGTGGCTACTGAGTACTTATGCTAGAGGACGTGGCCTGTCTCCTTCTTCCTCCACCTTTTCTTCTTTTCGCAGTGTGAGGGGTTACAAACCTGGGGCTCTGGCATGCTAGGCTGCAGGCAGGCACTCTGAGGCTGCCTGTACTCGCAGGCCATCGGGGCTTGTTCTTCCTACGAGTAAGAGGTGTCAACAAATGTGGCAAAGCCTGTAGTCACTTGTCCCCGGCCCGACCCTGCTGTCTGGCTCAGTCATCCTAACAGTGGTTTTGCACGCCGGGGACGGACAAGCTGGCGCTTTTATAGAAGAGTGACAGAGTAGGAACAGGGGTCTTTTGCTCAGTTTCCATCCTCTCAGGTAACTGTTTTTCCCCCTTTAACTATAGCAGAGTGCCAGATGACTCAGAGCAGGATCAAGAACCATGTGCCCCAGTTTCCATTAACACCGTCTCCTGATGGATGGATCCAGCCCTTCAATGTTAATATATATCCCTTTCTAAGCATCAGCTGCAAAAAGCAGGGCATTAGACTTTCTCTCTACCCTTTGCAGATTCTCATAGTCTTTTGTTTTTCATATAATGGGGGTGGGTGGGAACCATAGCTGGGAGATTGCCATTTCTTGTATTTTCTTTTTCTAAATTAGTAAAATTATATAGAATGATGCCATTCACAAAAACTATACATTTTTTTTTTCACTCCCTTGAGATAGCCCAACCTTTCTGAAGCAGGATAGTTTATCTTTCAGCCTACTGGTTTGCATGTGAACTTGCTCAAGGCTTGCCAGTGGGTCCCTGGAACGGGAGAACGGGGAGATCAATTAACCAGACCAAGCTCATGCATGCTTCACTGGCTGATTTTGACTGGGTTGTACCCTATGTCTGTCAGAGAAAATAGCTACAGTTTCATCTAGGTACAAGTTAATAATGAAGAGGTAACAAGAGCAATAGGAGTTCAGGGTGGAGAAATAATCTTCTACTTTTGCAGGGGACAGTTGGCCCCTAGAACTCCCATCAGGCAACGAGCAATCAATCAGCAACCAGCTCCTCCAGCTTCAGGTGGCTCCAACACCTCTAACTCAAGTGTACCTGCATGTGAGAGCAAACACCCCCATATAGGCACATGCCTGGTTTAGGACACCTTTAGAAGGCGATTGGATACAAGAAAGTATCACAAACTTTAAGAAAGGGCACAAGAGACTTGCTGGGAGGAACCTCAAATACTCTGCCAGTGAGTCAGTCTGTTTTCTGTGCACGAAGGGTTCTAAGTGGGGACACACACAGCCGGAGCTGCATCTTATGAGGCAGGAGCTTTCAAACCTGGTTGTACATTAGAATCACCTGGAGAGCCTTTGCAGTTATATGGGGAACTTGACCCCATCCCCAAAGAACCTAGTTCTGTTCATCTGAGGGAGGCCTTGGGCATCACTCCATTTACAGGTTCCCTGGGTGACGCAAACAAGTAATCTAGGCAGAACACCATGGCTTCTAAAGCCTGCTTTATAAAATGATATAGCCTATTTTGTTAAACATACCACCCAAATAGCAAATCAGATTTTACCTAAATTATGACTCTCAGCTTTGTATAAACAAAACAAACCAAAACCAACCAACTGACAAAAACTCCTTGCGCTGAATGAATTAAACCAACAGCCACCACATTTTGCTTGCCATTGATTATATGTCAGAGGTTAAGGGCTTTTGGGCTAGAATGTGACAGAATCAGGGGTAAAACCATGTGAAACCCCTGTGGCATTTAACATGGCAGGGAAATCCATCACACTCTCCAAGAGGTTTTGTTCTTCCTCAATTACCACAAACATCCATCTATGCATCTTGGGTGAGGAAAGGTAAAAATGCATCTTGGCTAAGCGATGCCCAGGACAACTGCACAACATTTTAGTTGAATTGATAATGGATAAAAGGTATTCCAGCACTTGGGTAGAATGGAACTGCCCACCGTTTCACAGAACGGGCTACACACACGTATCTTATGGACACTTCCGCTAATGTGAAGTTCTGGCGCAGTCTCCAATGCTTGGGGACTTAGTCGGGTTTGGGACACTTCCCCTGGGCACTTCATTTCCTTCCGTTAACACAGTCTTGGTGGCCGAGGATGGACATAATCCCTACTCCATGTGAGAGATACCGAAAGAGGCCTTCTTCGTGTCCCCACGTTAGTGCTCATATTTCACAGATAAACTTTTCGGCGTCCAGGGGCCTAAAGGCTTTCCAGGGGCTGTCCCTTCCACAAGCTCAAGATGTCTCCCCTTCTCCCACTACCAGCTAGCACAGCACCCGGGGGGTACAGTCAGGTGATGCAACCCTTTTGCTCACCCACCCCCAGTTTCGCAGAACTTGTTTGGAATTTCATTGTGTTCCCCTAATCCAGCACAACAGACCCTCTGAGCTCTATTAACAGCTTCACTATGGCCTATGGCCTAGCCTCTACCCCAGGGGTGAACACTGGTGCAAATTCATAGCCTGCACACTGCTTGGCTATAAATGTGTGATTGGAACACTGTTCATGGGCTGGTGTGCAGCACACGCTTGTAAAGCCAGCCCTTGGGAGGCTAAGATGGGAAGATGGACACTTTGAGGCCAGTCTGACCCATGGCATGAAATGAGAGCCCATCTCAAAACAATGAAACAAACTAACAAAATCCCGTAACTATGTCCACTCAATATGTATAGTCCATGGTTGCGGCTCATAAACCCTAAACCAGGAACTACCTGGCCCTGCAGAGAATGTGCTTGCTAATTCTGTTATTGCCAGGGTAGTCCTGATTGAAAATGTGAGCCTTATCCCATTGCTTTGCGAGTTATGTTTGATGATGAGAAAACAGTGTCTGCCACTCCTAGGATTTCTGATTGCACTGAATCAATCCTTTTATCCTGGAGTTGCCCTGAATGCTGATGCCAACTTAGCCCTCTTGTGCTTTTCTGCTGTGTGCTATGTATAACGTGTCCTTTAAATGATGAATTTCTATGCACCCTCTCAGGCTCGACTCAATGGTATCACCTTGTAATCTTCTTCTGACTCCTTCTCAAGAGTCAAGTCCTTCACACATACACACTCAAATATGATTTATACACTTGTCTGTTTTGTATGTATCATTATTTGTTCTTTCCTTCATCTATTTACATATTGGTTTCTTTGCTAAGTCATGAAGACCCAGCTTAAATACAGAACATTCAATATTTAAATGAAAACAATGGAGGTTTTACACACTTTGATACAATTGAGGCCACTGTTGTTTCAAGCTCCTTTGGGAGACTTCTTAAAGTACTTGCTTTTAGGATCACTATGTTCAGGAAAGAAATGTCACTGTAACCATTATAATACTATAAGTTAAATACAAAGGTTATTTTTTAATTTTCTGAGCAAGGGCATTGTCAAGGAATTTTGATCCTTTCCAAACACCGTATTTTCTCTTAACAGAAGTGCTCTACCAGTGATGTCCATTGCTAAATAATGTACAACAGACTCTGAGTACAGCTCATAAAATGAGACTTAAAGAGTACACATTTGGAGTTATGGTGGCCATCTTGAAACAGATGTGTACCTCTGTTAGGCTACTGACCTAACAATAAATGGGACAATTAATGGGGCTACTACATGGTCTAGAGTGAACTGGTCATTCACTGTCACTGGAAAGGAACACGACCTCTCACTCAGTAAGCAGATATTCACACTTAAAGAGGCAGCTAGATGTCGATGAACAAAGGCTATACTATAAAAAGGACATCATTAAGGGAAAAGTATCTTTAACTGTGGATAAATAAGGGCCCCAGAAGACAAAATTAAGGGACTGAAACAAAGAGAGAGTTAGTTCACAGAGAATATTTGAAAAGCAAATAACTGACAAAGAGCATGCTGATTGTCTACAAATGACTACAAACCAATAGGAGAAAATCAATCTTGTAATAGAAAAGGTATATTTGTATGGGCATTTAAAATATTGCAACATTTGGAGCTCCAACAAGCATATTATAACAATGCTCTATCTCACCAGACTCAAGTAACTATAAATTAAAAACAGTTATATCATTCTATCAATAGAATCGGCAAACACATGCATGCATGTGTGCACGCATGTGCACACAAACACAAACACACACACACACACACACACACACACACACACACACACACACCAGGCAATATCAACCAACATTCAACAAGACAATCACTGCAGCACTGTTAGAAACATGAAAACGGGGGGGGGGGGGAAGCTAAGTTTATTAATGGAACAATAAAACTTAAATTGGAGTTAGAATTTGTACATATAAGAGCCAACCTGAATGGATTCTAGAGTATATGCAATTGGCTATATCTCAAGAACAGTATGTTTATAACAATGAAAAAGCAAGATCCAAAAAATATGGTATGCCATGGCCTACCACTTATATGAAAATTTGAACCCCACAAAAAATCATATCTATTGTTCAGAGATATAATTAGAGGAAGCAGAGTGTAGAGATGGTCCATGAATGGTAAATTCCCAAGTCAGGAAAGCAGTTGCGTTTTGGGAAGAGAGAGACAGAACTAAAGTGCTTCTGTAAATATTTATTTTGTTTTATTCTAAGGCACAAGACATGAATACCATTCTTATGTTTTTAGGATATCTGATGATTTTAGAAGTAAAAAAAGTCAACCACTCTGAAAACATTTTTAGAGGAAATGGGGAAAAATGCCCCATGTAGCGATAATCTGTTAGATTTCCCCCAGTCGCTTAACACAGTTTATACCACTCAACTGCTATTCATTTCAAAATTAGAATTTGTCTTCACGCTTGGTCATTCCATATGCTCCTGTCTGCAAGGCAGGAAATAGAAGCTACTCCCATTCCTTAACCCCTTAGAACTGTCAGATGGGTGAATTGTAAAGTTAGAACCCGTGTGCTGTAAGCTGTAACCACAGACAGAGGGTGTAGCAATACAGGCATTCAAACAATAACCCACATCCCATTCAAACAATAACCCACATCCCAGCACACTTTCTCTGAATCACACCTATCTAATCTTTCCTCATAAGCATTTAGTCTACAACTTCTATCAAAGACAGAAACCTCTGCATCAGTTTTGACCTAGAGATGACTGTGTAATGAGGAACTCTTTATAGCCATCCATCCATCCATCCATCCATCCATCCATCCATCCATCCATCCATCCATCCTTTCTTCCTCATAGCTATTTGATGAAAATGGCAAGTTACTTACCAGTATGTATAATAGAGTATGTTTGATGGAAAAAAAAAAAAAAAAAAAAAAAAAAAAGAGGCTTGAGGAGGCAGAAAAAATACCCATGGAGTGGTAAAGGAAAGTGAATAAATTCCCTGTTGGTAGGAATGAGTACTGACTGGGAGGGTCCCGTGACATAACAGAGTGGTTTTTCATTCTGTTTCCTCTTGGATATTAACAGTAATGTAAATGTTTCATTAATTGAATTAAAAGGGAAGTCCCTAAGAGGTCCATCAATCTAATTTTATTATGGAAAACTGCATGGTAATTCTCGTTCTTCTAATGCACTACACATGCCCAGTTTCTTGTCCTGACTGGTGCCGTGTGGTAGCCCTTTCATTGTCTTTACTGTGGAAGGACAGTCAAAGGGCTTGGCCTCTTGTGCACGGAAGCTTGGGTTTTAGCTCCCAGGTAGAAATGTTTCAGTCCATTTCTTCTGGAATGTGGACTTTGCATTGTGGTAGGTAAAGTGCTGCTAGACCTGCCTGAGCCTGGAAGGTGCCTCCATCCTTCTGTGTCTAGAATACGCTGGGTCTCAATTCACCATGTCTGTCTTGACATCTAGGTGCTTGGCTGCGCACCGGTTCTCATCATCCTTGCTTGGCCTATTGATCCCACCATGGTACCCATTCTAAGGTCCCATCCACCTCCCCTTCCCCCGATTTGCTGGCACCTAAAACAGTGAATTCTCACTGGCATATCTTTTCAAGTAATGATCACTAATATCAAGTGGAAAGCCCCCACCCCTTACTCGGAACCTGCCATCTTCCTCTGTGCTTCCTTTAGAATGTACTAGTGTCATAATCAGTCTTTATTGGCAAATGCCTGGATCCACGATCACCATGAAAACAACCTCTGGGTGTGTCTCAAGATAGGCTTCACAAAAGAGAAGATTCATGACCATAATTAGAAGGGGTTGGTCTTCGAAACTCAATGAACCTAATGGAGAAACAACCAAACAGACCCATCCAGAAGTTTGTCACCTAGTTCATTCTAGATCCTGTCAAGTTGATAATTACTATTACCCAGCAAAATTACCACTTCAAGCTCTTGTCCATCTTGTCCTTATACATTTTGAACAAACTCTTGACAGAATAGATGCCCTTAGAAATATGTACTGATGATTTATCTCCTAGATACATATTAGAAAAGATTCAAAAGCCCTGGGAACATAAGGAAACAAATGGGAATTACTGCTTTCCAACTGCATCATGGAAAAATTAATTTTCTTTCAGAAAAGGTCTGCAAGAGATTTTGGTTACAACAAACAAATGACACATTTCACCAAGGGAAGTAATATAATTGTTTTAAAACAGAACTTTAAATGTGCCACCCATCCATTTGCTGACTCGTTTCTGAGCATTGGCCTATCACAGTCATGTAACTACTTATTTCTTGACTAAGTTGTATTTAGCTGTAATGAGGCCTCAACCATGGGAGTCAACCTAGTTTCTTTATCTTCCTTGACTATATACACCCAGTCATCAAATCCCAGGTATTCAAACTCAGAATGAAAGCCTAAAGCCTTCCCTACTGTTGTTTTGCCCGACAGAACCATCTCTTGCCTAAATGGCCTGAAAGCCTTGTGAGAGCGTCTTTGTCTGCACGATGGCTGCTCTCTCTTCTCACCCCATCGTCTTGAGCTGTGCCACCCTGGCTGTGCCACTCTCGGGTGGGTCTCCATTAAAGCACAAAAGGCAATAAACATTTAAAAGTGTTCAGCATCCCTTGTCATGGGGGAAATACAAACTAAAGCTACTGCTAGTAACAACTCTGGTAACATCACACCAGTCAAAATGGTTATCATCAATTAATACAGCAAAATGCTGACAATTCACGCTGGTGGGAGTGCAAACCAGCACTACCATCATGGAAATCAATACGAAGGCTTCGGTATTGTCCAGCCATACCACTCCTGAGTTCAAACCCAAAGGGCCCCACACCTCACTATAGAGATATTACAGAGCCATGCTGCTCTGCTCATGAGAGCCAAGAATGGGACCAGCCTAGATGCCCACCAACACTAGAGTGAACAATGAAAATGCGCTAAATACAAGGGGCCTGGAGGGTAAGAGGGCAGAGAGGAGTGAGCTTTGTTTGAAATATAAAATGCCGTTTGTTTGAAAGTGCAATAATGGCATCTACTCTTTATATGAGAACGGAAAAACAATCTAAAGACAGTTCTTAGTTCCCAGCTAACACGGAATGAGTGTGAAGTCTGCCGATCTACGCCTGTACTCTGGATCCAATCTGTGTACACTGCTAAGATAGGGACTTCAAAACAAAACAAAGCAAAACCCAGCAAACACTGACAAATGTTTCTCCCACTATATACCCGCTTTCTCATCACTCTGTTAGTAACAAGGGGGCCATGACATTTAACTTAAAAAGTTCTTTTGTTTGGGCAAAAGTACCAGTAGTATTAAAAAAACAATAGCTTAGTGCATTTTCACAAATGGGCAAAGACCTTAAGGGCGTGGAGAACTGCCAGGTGCCTGCACGGCCACCTTGATGCTGTCCTTTTGATAATGCACGTGCAGAGAGCAACGGAAAGACTAGGGAACTACCTCCTCCAAATTCCTAGTCCACAGACCACAGACTGCAAAACAAGAAAATAGAATTTATGTCACTGGTCAGGTAATACTGTTTAATTATTAGTTCCATGTTTTTACAGGAGTTATTTACCAATTTAGATCAAGTAGAAAGGTCCTGGACACAGAAAAGAACTCTGGTGATTAGCTTTGAGAAGAATAAAAGAATGAACTATTTCAAACATTTGAAAATACTTTCCATGAAAACAGTTTTGATGAACAGGCCTGAACCCAGATTACAGAAGTCCTTAGGAGGGAGACTGGGTTCTCAGTCTCAGAGGTCTTGACTGGGACAACAGTATGGGAGGGAGGGTCTTGAAGTACAGACTGAAGGATTATCCAATAAGAACTGTGGGGAACTGAAGGATTGTCCATAAGATAAGAACTGTGGGGAAGGAATTCCACTCTGGCTAAGAGGACAGACTAGACAGCGAAGATAGTAACAGCTAGTATTTATTAAGCATTTAACAATGAGCTAAAAACTTTATGAAATTACTCATTTAAAACGCGTAACAATGTCATCACCTAGGAAGCATGGTTTTACTGATAATGCAGTTGACAGAAGTTAAGTGCCTTACTCACAGGCCACCAGCAAGCAGCAGCTGAGACGAGTCAGGAAGCGTCAACTCATCATGCCCAGGCCATACAACTTTTAAAGTCACCAACTGCCCTTGGAATGTCACCCTCTAACTCCCCGTAAAACCCTCCCCAGCTGATACTGACCAGCATGCCTATCACTTCCTGTGATGATGATTTGGTAGGAAGGCTTTTGTGCAATAAATGAATGCATGTGGTTTCCTAGGGATGTCTAGGAATTCGTATGTACAGGAGGCAGTGGGTGGAGCAGGAGTGGAGAATCAATCTAACCTCTCCAAGACAAAGGCAGAAGGGGCTGTTGCCAGAAGGGACCCAGTGAGAGCACCCTGCTCCCAGAGAAAGAAGATTTCTGAGATCACTTTAGATCAAACACACAGTGATCAAGAGAAAGAAACAAAACAAAGCGTACCAAACTTCACAAATCTTTTCTTGCCATCGGTTTAGAGCTAGAGCAAGGCTAACAGGTTGAGATCACACACTGCTCTTGGAGAGAACCATTGCTTGCTTCCCGGCACCAGCGCTTAGGTGCTCACAGCTGTCGCTAACTCTAGTTCCAGGGGATCTGAGGCTTTGCCATCCATATGCACCTACAGTCCTGCACACATGCACACACTCACACATACGCACACACACACACACACACACAAATGTATACAACTAGTTCTAGAAAATTTAATAATTTGTGTATGCGCTTTTTGAGAGGAAACTCTCACCATGCTACCCAGGGTAGCTAAACATTGCTATGTATTGCCCAGGGTAGCCCTGAAATCAAGATTCCGCTGCAGCCTCTGAAATGCCGAGAATAGAACTCTAAGCCACTATATTCCACCAGCTGATTTCAACAGGCAAGAAGTGCCAGGCATTGGTGGCGCACGCCTTTAATCCCAGCACTCGGAAGGCAGAGGCTGGTGGATCTCCATGAGATCCAGGCCAGCCTGGTCTACAGAGCTACACATAGAAACCCTGTCTGGAAAAACACAACAAACAAAAAAGAAGTTAGTTCATATTTGTTTCATAGCTTTTATACAAGTTATAAATTTCCAGAAGTGCAAATGAAGTAACAGAAGCTAACTTCCAGTGTTCTACAACCCTGCTTAAGGCATTGAAATATACTGGAGACTTCACATGAATAAACTAAAATATCAACAGCCAAACATTTATCTATTTAAATATTACTTGGCAATGGTTTGCTTTCTGATTATTTTTATTTCTGTAAAATACTAATAGATGATATCGCCCAAATATTTTCTATAAATGTTTGTTTTTATTTAAATGGACTTGGTTATATAATATATATATATATATATATATATATATATATATATATATATATATATGTATACACACACACACACCAAAAAAAGAAGTTAGTAAACCCAGTAAACTGAAAATAGAATAATCACCATCCGATACTCTACAGAGAGTATACAAAGTAAAATATTTTGGAACAATTTGACCTTAAGTAAATGGGGTACATAAATAGGTTAAAGGCAAAGGACAGAATTCTACCCACCAATGCACAAAAATTCTGCTCTAGTAAACTTATGGGCATATTCCTATGCTCCAGGGTCTCATATGGTCTCATCTGGCACAATTTCTCAGAGATAGTAAAAAATACAATTTGCTCACTTAGAGCATGTTTTAGAGCAGAGTGAGAAATAATTTCTCTAAATTGAATATCTGGGAACCAATTACAACCCCAACTCTGCTATTAACCTCAAAATAGGTAATTGCAAGTTTGTGTCTAAATCCATTTGTCATAATAGAGCAAATTAAGAGTCACATGATGGATGTGATTAATGTGTGACAGTCGTCACGAGCACCATGAGCGCAACTAATAACAACATCAAAGAGAGATTCCCCAATGTGATGCAGCCACGAAGGCAAAACTAATTTTCAAATTATAATAGCAACGTCCAAGGAAGCTAATGTTTTCTTTGTGGGACAGTCACGGCTGGGCATCTGGAGGATGGCTGGCCATTAATGTCCTAATAAATGGCAGGCACACGCTGGCAAGGCTGTCACCATGTGATGCATGGGCACAGTTGCTGCTGCTATTGTCATAATGGACTGGCTAGGTGGCAGGTCACAGGGTGCTGTAAAAAAACAGTAAGACTCATTACTGGCTCCAGCTCAGGGCCTAGATGAGCCCGAGGATTCTGACCGAAGCTGCATGAACACAGTTTCAATGCACATAGGAAATGGTCTTGCTTAATTTTCATTTTATATTCCTTGCCTATTCTTCCAACAGAACCAGTAAGAATAAACCAGCTGATTAAAGTAGCAGAGTCACAATAATTAAAGCATTTTGTAGATGCATTTAGTAACGATCACATTGGCAGTAAGATAAAAAATAAAAAACGAACAGCCTGAAGATTCTGGCAATACAAGTGTTTAGCTGATGTCCCTTGATACCTGGAGGAAGCATCTATTTTGGCAACTACTGGTGGGCGTGGTTCTGCTAGATGGGCCAAATGAAGACAGGCAGTAACTGGACCTTGCTGAACTGAGTCCTGTGAGGTCAGGAAGAACGCTGGTTCTTCTCTCCATCCCAGCCCTGAGCATGGTGCTCTCACCAAGATGGCCAATCAGCAAAGGGTAGGACAAGAGAGCTAAGTCAACCTGCTCGGAGTCCTGACTCTGCCATTCACCAGCCTGTGCAACCCAGCAACCAACATTTATCTCTGTTAAAAAGATGAAAATGTTATTCAATACAAATTAGTGATGTTGCAGCTAGGAAACAGTTGCTAAAGATAGCCACTTGCAACACTTATAAGGCCCTCCCCACCCTTCAGACTCCCATAAAAGGACTTATGAAATATTTCCCAATTTTAAATACAGAAATGTGTAGGGATAGTGGTAGTTGGTGGGGTGGTGAGCCTTGACTGCAGGTCCTAACTAGAAAATGCAGCAGCAGGTGGGTTTTCCAGGGTGCAGAGCAGGGAGGGGCTGGAGGAGCGGAAGGCTGTGTCCCCACAGTTCATCTGCTTCAAATGTTTCATTTTAAAATTACTTTTCACATTCGTTCCCATTCCTCTAATGGAAATATACATATATACATACATTTTTCCTGTTTTTCTCTGTATTGTTAACAGTCTTAAAACACTAGTGGTTGATTTTCAGGTGTTGGCGAATTTTCATGCATGGACTTGGTATTACCAAAAATTATCTCAGCATTGTGTTTGGCAATGCACTTTATTCACTTCACGGAAACTTTAGCTATGGAACTGTTAGAAATTATGAGAGTCTTGACACAATTGTTGACGATAAAGGGTTAAATCTGAAGGAAAGTGCTGTTAGGTTTGGAGGATCTCTGTCAAGTCAAGGTCTTTGAATGCTCGTTGAGTTTAGTGTCCATAACTGAGATTCTGTTATTACAATACCTCACCAAACACCTCAGATCACTAAGATTATATATATATGAATGAGGTGATTCTATTTTAAGTAGTATAGTTCAAAAATGCAGACCTTAGATAGGTAATCATCATGGAAGCAAAATCATTTGAATTATTTAAAGAGCACAAACAATGTATTAAAGCATTCACACATTCTAGCTGTTCTCCACTGTGTATGTGAATGTGATTTAACTTAAAGGAATTCAGCTTTTCTTAGCATCGTAAAGAAGTTAATGTTGCTGTCCCAGTGCAAAATAACTTGTCAAAACAATCACTGTCAAGTAACTCACACACACACACACACACACACACACACACACACACACACACACACACACCGTGACACTCAGCTCCAGACACCAGCACTGGGCAGTGTCTGTCAAGAGACATGCCTGGGCTGCCTTCAGCTGCTCTGCCTGCTTGCTCTGCTGGTGGCCACTGGGGCAGTGACAGACATCACACTGCAAAAAGACCCAACTAGATTCTTCACTTCCTCTCTCAAGCCGGCCTGCATGAGATCTTTCTCCCACAATGCCACTGCATCCCCCAGGTTACTCCTGCATGAAACCTGGCTTCTTTTTCAGCCTCTAAACTATAATAGAGGTCTTTGCTGTGGCAAATATATTGAAACTGTGACCATCTTTCAAGGACAAGTGCAAACACTAGATCTTCAATGAAGCTTTTCAAAATAATTAATTCATATTGATTTCTCCTTTGAAATAATAGAGTACTGACTAGGTTCATCAATTATTCTGATATTTAATAATATATATATTATTGTTACTAATGACCAAAGTGTAAATCTGTAAATTGTGTTGTGCAATATATATGATATATATAATGAGAATTTAAGTGTATATGTATAGTATAAAATTCTAATTATTTTGATTGTATCTATGTAACTTGTTACTGGCATATCTCTGAAAATAAGTGAGATGCTTATCACTTTTCTATTTCAAATAATAAATGCAAGGACATTAAAGTTTAAGTAAGGATGCCTTTAAGACATTTTATCCAATATCATATGTCTAAGCAAGAAGGAAGGGAAATACTAGTGATATACAAGACAAAGAGGGAGCTGTGGGCGATAGCTTGCTCTGCAAGCATGAGGACATGGGATAGAGCCCCAGAACCCACAGTAAAACAGCTAGGCATGAGGCCATGGACGTGTAGTTCCAGCGAATGCAGGTAGAGACAGGTAGATCCCTTGTGCTCTTTGGCTATACAGCCTAGACTACTTGGTATATCCCAGGCCAACAAAACAGTGTCTCAAACAAACAAAAATAACACAAACGTGCACTTGTACATTAATATACAAACCACACAAAAATCACAATAGATGGATATAGAGTAAGATATTATTATATCTATTTAAATATTGGCACATACTTGAGTCACACACACGCACACACAAATTTAAACTAGTAATTGCTGTAAGGAGCAAGGCTGTCACATTAGGAAATATCAGTTCAGAAACTAGGCTGAATCACGAATGAGTCATAGGCAGAGGGCTTGTGAGTCGTGGCGGAAGAGCTGTTTCAGAGTGCAGGGTTGTGAAAAGGAAAACACTCCATTTCAATTCCCTCCGTCCAATCCGAGGACTCATTAGTAGGCGAAGGCGGCTGATTTTAATTGTTTAGACTGGTACACAGGGAGAATGACAATCTCCAAAGTCAAGAATCTCTCCTAATTAGACAAAGAAAGCTGGCATAGCATGGCATATTCATGAGTCTACAGGAGGGAAATTATTTTAAAAGGAGAGATGAATGAAGAGACAGCAGATGGAGAGAAAATGTTTTTGATCATAGATGACTCAGAGTGAAGGGAAGTTGAGACAAACTAATATTAGAAGGATTAGATGGCTAGAAAAAGACTAATAAACATGAAAAGCAGGAGAGAAACAGAAGGTTAATTATAGGAAAACTTAATTTCAGAGTTTCACCATCCATAAATTTAGGCTCAAGAACTACAGATAGCATAATTTCTGCTCTGATCCAATATAAGATGTGCAAGACAGAGCCTCATTCTGAAGCCCCAGAGTGAACTCACTCATCAAGTCAGGGCACACCAGAAAAGGTGACCTGTGGACCACGTGACTGATGGATGCATCTGGAAAACTGCCTCTTTAAAGTCACCCTCCACACTGTAAGACCAGCAGGCTGGAGAGGACTCTGGCTTTTGTTATGCTCCCTGAGATTATAATTGTCTGCCACAAGAAGAATGATGAGTATGATTAATGCACTGATTGTGAAGGGGTCCAGGGAGAAGGGCTAACCATTGAGTAAAGACCTCAAGGCACTCTTTCTACCTGAACACACCTTTGTCTTAAGGAGTTGTGACGAGGATAGTGTCAGAGGCATGAGTTAGAATCTTTTTTTTAAAAAGCAAAGCTAATAAAAAGAATGAATGACTAAGAAGATGTTTCACTTTCAAAAAGGGAGCAGTTAAGAAAGATTATAAACACCCTTCACTTGACCACAATCTGACTCTGAAACCCTCCGAGAGGTGGGTTTTATCATCACCATGTCGGCACTGAGGGCTACTTTAGTTCACCCTGACAAGAGAGTCCAAAGGAAATAAATGAGATCATCCCATTGATTGCAAAATTGATCTGAAGCAGACCATTTAAGATATAACAAAGTGTGGCAGCACTTTAGTGACAGATACCAATAGCTCTTTTCAATCAAAAATGAACCAAATTATGGAAAATCTCGTTTCATAAACTAAAACTGTTATCATAAAAGTCTTGTTCCACATATTTTACTTCAATTAATTGTTACTTCTGAGACATACATTCCCAAAGTAACCTATTACATTGCTGGTTTCAGAACAGCCTACCTCTTCAAGAATTTGAATATATTAACTAAAATCAACTCTTAGGGCTAACAGAATCAAAAGAAAGGTTCTTCATGACACCGACAGTTGTCAATCTTAAAATCTCATCCCATTAAAGTGACAGCAACTTTAACAACACTTGAACTAACTTGTACACACACACACACACACACACACACACCACAAACACACATATAAGGAGGAGAAGAGGTGACAATTAATGATCTCTGAAACTGATCTCAAGAAAGCAAATTCAACCCTTTTATTTTCTTGGGATGAAGATAGTGGACAGAGAAAGACTTACCAATAAGGGGATGGACATAAAACGGTCAGAAACAGTAGTAAGACAAATAATTTTTGTCTATCAAGAAAAAGTGATAAAATACTTTCCCAGACATTATAAAATGAATAAGTTGAAGGTGGAAATATTTATATATTTAGAAACCAATTAAGTAGAAATTTATTCAGAATTACTTAGCACACTTCAAGTTCCTAGAATCCCTGAAGGAATAAGAATCTGCAATTCTACTATGTTTCCCTATTGATCGCTCATGCACTAAGATCTCCAAACTGTCCCCCATGGAAGGTTGGTCCTTCGGGTGTACAGAGCTTGATGCTTTTCTGTCCAAAGGTATGGGTGTGGTGGTTACAAGTCACAGACTAAACATACTAAATATGGCTCTGCCTTTGGTAATCTAACCATGGGCATGCTAATTAAACTCAACTTAGTTTCTTTATCTGAAGGTCAGGATTTACACATTATACAGGTGCTTTGGAGAGTCTGACGCTCAGAATGTCCTGAAAGATCATATAATTAGTTCATTCCCCATAGTGAAAATTAACTTGTTCTGTAGCTGACCCACAGGAAAGATCTAGCATACAGCCAATAAAAGAAAAGAATGACCCTGGAATCAATCGTGTGCTCTTAGCAGAAGGACATGTGATGGGTTGAGAGCCTGGCAGTTAGCTCTACTAAGCCTCACAAAATCCATTCTGTGGGGCTGGGCAGAATTTTCTGTTTACTAGGTAATTTAGAAAAACAAATTAAGAAAAGCAAGGATAGTAATTGACTCTAAGATAAAATTTTGGTTTGTATGAGTAATCAACTCCAGGCATGAAAGGTGTTGAGAAAGTGTTAAGTGAATTTGCATAGATTTCACAATTAGGACATAATTTGCGACGTTCACAATTCTTTAGATTTGTGTTCACATCCTTTTACTGCTTGCTCAATGCAGTCACTTCCTGATCATTCCCCCTCCCCTCCCCCCCTCTCCCCGCTGTGTTTTCTCGCCTTGCCGGTGTCAGTGATTAGGACTCCATACACCAGAACTATGTAAGAGGTGTGTAACGAGCCCTGTCTTGGTTCTAATCCAGGTGAGAGTAATAGGGACAGGCCCAGGAAGAGGGGGTGTAAACATCATCTGCTTCCACAGACTGTTCACTAGACTCAGCCAATTAGTGCTATCAGGAAGTAGCAGTCTAATACACAGCTTCAACGGTGCAATGGAAAGGAAGGAGCCTCTTCCCCACCACCTCCCAATTGGCTGGAAAAGTGGCTTTCAGCTAAATTAAAAATCTAACTCAGGAAGAAGAGAAGCCTTAATTATTCGGCACGATTTACATTTAGAAGTATGGTGTCAGGAGAAAGGCATGCATACCATCTCTCATAACTGTGCTCACTGGTGATATGCAATTCCCAAAGGGTCACATGACAGTTCTCCACCTATCAGAACTATACAGCTCACCCACCAGATCCCTAGAGGGCCAAGCTGAGGCATTCTTCATAGCCAAATTCCACGTGAGTACTCAATAAAGTTCACTCACACACACACACACACACACACACACACACACACACACACACACACACACGGATTGGTACATGTCAGTATATATAAATGGTGATTTAAAACTTTCTATTTAATAGGTTTTTGAAATTGAGAAGAAAACCTCAAAGACTGAAAATGAATCTTTGCTGTTAGTGGACCAGTTTTAGGATGATCTATGGTTGCCGTGGGTGGGACAGTAGTCACCAATATGTGGAGTAAATCCCGCAACAGCAATTTGAGTCCCAAGCATTCTGTACACAGAGAGAGGCCTTGTGTCCATGTTAACACATCCCAATGGTCGATGCAGTAAAGGTTCGAGCTGAAACAGTTCAAAGGTCGTGAAATGAAGGTGGAGGGCATAGTTCTCCCCTCATGGCTATGACTCAGCTCTGTTACACAGAGATGGGGTCGTACAAAACAACGTGAAGAAAACACAGAGTCCAGCTTCTGTTTGTGCTCTCGGCACAGACAGGTACAGGGCTGCTGCTGTATGTCCGCCCATCTCTTCCCTCGTTTCCATTTCCCCCTCTTTATCTCTGAGCGCCTTCTGCACTGACATAAAAATCTTTACTTTCAGGACGGAAAAAGCACTGTAATGGACAATGCAGTGAGCTGCCCTACAGCCAGCTCACAGAACTGGAGAGCCAACATCACACGTTTCTTTTTGTGGAAAAAAAAAAAGAAAATCCTAAATTATCTTTCCTTCTATTGCGATGCCAGCTACTGGTTGTCTTTACAAAGCGCCCCAACAAAGTCAGTCAGCTGTCTGATCTGAGATAGCTTTCATGTGTGCCCAGTCCCTGGAATCGCTTAAGGGACAGTGCAATGGTTCTAAACAAACACTTAGACAGGTGCTCCTGGTATGTCCCCTAAACACCGCTTACCTGTCAGGGGATGATGTCGCTGCCAGCTAATCCTCCATAACCCACTTTCTGCACATATGTTGGGATCTTTGTCATATATATATACATATAATATATATAATATATACATTCTATAATATAAAATAAATGTATATTATATAATATATATTAGGTAAGTAGCATATTTTCAGAAATATCTAAAACTTAAAAGAATAACATTAGAAATGATACATAAAATGACTTTGCCTTAATATTAAGAGACTTTTCAAAAAGGAGAATTTGAATCATCATTCGTATTTGTATTTCCAAAAGTTTGTGCCTTTAATTTATAGATAATAATAATAGATGACTCTTCTTCTTGCTGTCTGGCACATCAGAACTGGAAATGTCAAATCTGGTCAAGGTTCTGTGGAAATCAGTGGAGATGCAAGCATCAGGTGCTCCAGCCTCAGGAAGTGACTTGAATCACTCAGTCTCCATGGTAACAGCCTTGGTGCTTACATCAAAGAGCCACCTCTCACTCCCAGACACACCATCACAGTTCTGATGAGTGCTTGGGCCATCAAATCATTCTCCTGGGGGAGGGGGAACTTCTGTAGTCAGGCTCATCATTAAATTAAGTTTCATTTAAAATGCTGATAGGTGAAATTATCACCCACAGTGTTGGTGCTGGTGCTGGCAGAGTACAAAAAGCACTTTCTTTTTTTCTTTTTCTTTTTTTTTTTTCCTTTTTTTTTTTTTTGGTTTTTCTAGACAGGGTTTCTCTGTATTACTTTGGAGCCTGTCTTGTCCTGGAACTAGCTCTGTAGACCAGGCTGGCCTCAAACTCACAGAGATATGCCTGCCTCTGCCGCCTGAGTGTTGGCACTAAAGGTGTGTTAGGCTTCAAAAGGCATTTCCTATGAAGAGGTATATTCAGAAATATCTCATGCATTCTCAACTTTTTAGCCAGTTACATAGAAAACCAGTATTTTAAGACATCATGATCATTACATAGTCATATAATGGTAATGACCATACAGGGCTGTCACTCGCGTGTGCGCACACACACACACACACACACACACACTCACACACACACGCACACACTCACACACACACACACACACACGCACACACTCACACAGAAAAAAAGACCTTACCATTAAGATACATTTTATGCCAAGTATGCTGGTGCACGCCTTTAATCCCAGTACTTGAGGGGCAGAGGCAGGGGGATCTCAGGGGTTTGTGGCCAGCCTGGTCTATGTAGCAAGTCTATGTAGCTGGGTCTCACAACAGAGGAAGCAGCCACTGAGTGTTCAGACTCGTGGCTAAAGAGAAATGAATCAAACCTTGGCGTGATGCGAATACCACAGAATTAGAGCAAACCATTTTTCTTCCATAAATACTTTGTTCTTTTAACATTCCCGATTTAAAGATGCCTGGAATTGGACATGCAAAAGCCATTTCGTAGTTGTACAGTTTCCTCATCTGAGCATCCTTATTTCATGAGCACAGTTTCCTCATCTGAGCATCCTTATTTCATGAGCACATGTGGACCACAAGGAGGGAGCAGAGGAGAAGGGCTCTTGGAACTTGGAGAAGCAAAGATAAACATCTTCATTTATTAATCCCATGTAGTAAACACTACACATTAGATAGTGAAACGTCTGGGCTTATAAATGGCAACATTGTTCAGAGTATAGATGTTTTAAATGAATTGTTAACTTTCCAAAAGGAGGCGATCATTTTAAAATTAAAAATAAAATGCAGCTTCTACTTGGGGTAATTAAATTTTTCTAGATATAGTGGTTGAACAACAATGAAAATATATCAATGTCACTAAACTGTATACTTAAAATGGCTACAGTGGGAAATAATGTACACATTTTTATCAGAATGAGAAAACAGTTACAATTTATAAGATGAGTGTTTTATATGGGGCAAAAGCATTAATGACATTCGGTGACATGTGCTTGCACTGTACCAACATCCCATTTGCATAAGCTGCTACCAATGATTGACTATCCTGAATGGGGGCAATTTACACATATAGCCGTCAACACTGGGAATATTCCCACTTTAAAGAAAGGAATACCTACTAATAGGAGAAGAAATACTACTTATACGCAAAATTTGGAAGATTATCAAGGTTATTATCATTACTCTGATGCCAAATGGTATTTCATCTTGTTTCTTACATTATTAAATGTATTTAAGATATCTACGGATTTGTAGCTTTAGAATTAAAACACTGGTACATGTTAAAAATTTTTTTTTTATTTTTTTCTTCTCTCGCCCCCCCCCCCAAGAGAGAGTTTCTCTGTGTAGCCTGTCCTGGAACTTGCTCTGTAGACCAGGCTGGACTTGAACTCACAGAGATCCACCTGTGTCTGCCTACCTAGTACTGGGATTAAAGGACTGTGCCACCATTGCCCAGCTAAGAATGTATTTCTTAAAAACAACTTTGCTAGGCTAGTGAGAAGGCTCAGCTGGTAAAAGCACTTACCCAGCTAACATGAGTGCATTCCTGCATCCATGGAGGAAGAAGAGAACACAATCCCCATGGGTTCCTCTGATATTCACATGTGTGCTCATATTCACTTACGTGTACCATACAGACACAAATATGATGATAGTAAATATGTTTATTTTATTTTGAATAAATGCAGATACTTTAGCTATGTTTCTCATAAATAAAAGAGAATTAACTGGATATCAATGATTTACATAGTTTCATAAGTTTCTTGTAATAACCTCAGTTATTTCAACATCTATAAAGGAAAGCTTGAAGGTGGACGGCCATTTGGCAAAGTGTAACACTTACATGTAGTACTGATTGGTTATACGTTGTTGTACACCCAGGCCTTCTGCATGCACGCAGGCACTCATTTACTGTGCTACACCCCCTGCCCATGACCAGTACTTTTTAAACTATGGGAGCTGTATGAGTAATTTCTTCTTTTCTCTCTCCATTTTTAAGACACAGGTATACTCTGTATCCTGGGCTAGCCAGGAACTCAGTAGAACATACTATATATGTATCCCAGGCTGGCCTCAGAGTCCCATAGAAAATTATGGAGGGAGGAGGGAGAGTCTTCTCCAATAATTAAGGAACATCATCAGGTAATTCACATCTAAAAAGTCTAGGAAAAACTGTACTCTTCCTCCCCACTACAGAGAAGACGAAGTGTGCTCATCACGGAGGCCAGTGTCCACACAGAAGTGTGCTCATCACGGAGGCCAGTGTCCACACAGAAGTGTGCTCATCACGGAGGCCAGTGTCCACACAAAGCTGGAAGGAGAGGAAGAGTGAAGTCCGAGAATAACTTTGATGTCTGTAGAGCATTTAAAGATTTATTGTGATCTCACCCTGACAGACACGTGGGCTCAGCACACAGCTGCCGACTTTTTATTTCACTTGTACAGGGTCAACCGGGCGCCACACAAAGGTTCCAGATTGCTTTATTTGAATGAGTAATTTTGTCCAAGGAAATCACTTTGTCCTTTGAGCTTCTATGTGGTGAGTTTTCTATGACGAAACAGCCACAATAAAAGAGCATGGCAACACATTTTCAGTGCTGAGTTATGTTCAGGGGTAAATATTACTACTTAGAGAATAAACACCATACGATTGCTGATCATCTGTCCCTTCCAGAGAGTGGCTCCAGTGAAGAGTGATGAAATGCAGTGCAGAAGCCCTACTTGAACCCTAACCTCATGAGGTGGTAACACTGAGCCCAGGTCTGGGCCTGCCCAACTCCCACAGCGTGAGCTGAGAGTCTTGGCAAAATGAATTTCCGTTTAATGATGTGTCATTATTGTTAGTACACAGTTAATACTTTATATAGAATGGATAGCTTTATCCTCAGAGCTGTTTATAGGCTGCTAATAACGGAGACCCCCAAAGACCCCAATTTACATAAAAAGGAGGCAAGGCCACATTCACTCAGGTGTACAAATCACAGTCATATAGACAAAGGCTCTGAGAACCCATAATCTCTTCTTTGTGAATTTGGTCAGGATGGCTGGCTAATTGGAGGGACTCACGAAAGCACCTTGCAATCCAATTAGCACTTCAGTGCAATTACATGCTAGAGACTTCCCTATTCTACAGAGACAGGCTTTGATCTCCCAGTGACAAGTGTCCTCCTCAAAGCTCCGGGTTTGATTTTTTTTTTTTTTTCCCTCAGTAATTAGTGCTAATTGTAAACCCAGGCCTGACCTGCTATAAACAGAGTGTTTTACCGCATTTGACACGAGGACCTTAAATCAGTGTTCTCTTTTGTCTATATTGTACTTGCTTATTAGAAGCCTGGCTGTTTTGCTCATCACCTGATGCACAATGGGCGGTGCACACTGGAGTCAGCTGAAACAAATGCCTTCATCCTAAGAGCTTGTGTGGGTATTTTCACCCATGTCTTCAAGCCCAGTTACACAAATGTAGTTGATTGAATTTCATTTAAGGAATATACTGTAGTTTTTCTAGACAAAGAGCGACTATTCAAAGGCAGTTTCTAAAGAGGTTTAGTGACCCTTGCATGTTTGGAAAATAAAAACAAAAGAGGAAAATGGTCTTTTCATGGGAACAAACAAAGAACTCCACAAATCAGCTGCAGGAGTCTGATTTTTAAAACAGCCTATTATAACAATATCTGTTAAATCAAGTCATTGTCAGGGTTCATAAAAATGAATTAAAATATAGGCCAATGAGTGTGTAGACCAATAAGATATCTCTACACAGGAATGAGATGCTGCAAAATCTACGATCCCAGGCCCCCACTAAGGCATAGATAAGATCCTTTGAAATTAGCAGGCAGTTTCTATGCAAATGCAAAGCAGCTGGGTGCTGGATGGGAAATTTCTCCCTCAGACAGGGTTAAATATACCCCATCCCACTGTTCGGTAAATGATTTCTTCATTGAAAAACAAAATCACAAATAGAGCTAAGCATAGTCCACGAGACAGTGACACCAGACACCGCATTAGGACTGATTTAGTGATCTGATGTGGGAGTAGTCTAGGATGCCCAGACACACAATGATTAGAGGCAAAATATATCTAAACACACACGTGGCACAGAGACAATGCAAAGCACCAATCAGCACCCGAGAAGCAGATATATTTTCCCTTGAGGAAAAAAAAGAGCCTAGAAACAGTATTTTTACAAAGGAGAATTTGGTTAAATAAGACTGAAATAAACAAAAGGTGGGTGGACACTTAGAAATTTCCCTAATTTTATGCCTTGTAGATTTATTAAATCATTGCAAGCCAACGTATTGTGCCCATGCGCTTCAAAGTGGAATAGTAATGAACAGCCGTGATGCTCCCCGGAGTTCGCTTCAGAGGCATTTCCTCCTTCTTTTAGTCTTTCCTTTGCCTCCTTCCCTTGACAGTTTTCAAGCAGCTAAGACTCTCTAGTTGAGTGGCTCAGTGGCACAGGCCTTGCCTGGCTAGATTTCAGAGCTCATCGGGAGAGGAGCTGGTTCTGATGTTGGGAGCAGGCGTTCACCTTGGTTGGATACAGTACCTTGCCCTCTCAAGCTCTATAGTCTACAAATTTAACCTATCCGGACTCATCTTTCATTAACATCACCTCCAGCCAGGATGGATGCCATGAGGTGGTCTGATCAGGGTCAGTGGCATCTGGAAGCAATGAGTGAAGGCTGGGAGGCGGAGTCACCTTCTTCCTCCACCCACTGTGGTGGCTTGAATAAGAATGGCTCCCATAGGCTGATAGATGTGACCGGCTAGTCACCAGGTAACAGAAACATTTGAAAGGATCGGGAGGAAAAGGCGGTGTGTCCTTGTGGGGGCACGTTGCCGGAGGAAGCCCACACCAGGCCCACCCTCTCCCCTCTTTCCTCGCCTGCCGTGTGGATCTGGAGCTGCAGCTCCCTGTGTGCGGCCTCCGCGCTCCCTGCCATGATGGTAATGGGCTGACCGAATGCTTTCTCTTGTAAGACCTGCCTTGGTCCAGGTGTCTCCTCAGGACAATAGAAGGGTAGGATGGTGACTGAGATGCCCAACCTCCAATGCATGAGGCCTTCTGGGCAGACAGGCTGGACGCCTGCTCTTTAGTGCCCTCAACCTGAAAGCGTTTTGTTTGACTTTGCTCTCCTCTATTAAGTTGCTTGTGCTTTCTTTACGTTTCTTTCTGAGGGAATATATATAATAAAGATTTACTTCTGAAACTGTTTTTAAGTGTACCATCAATACAGTGGCAATGAATATAGTTGTCAACTGCCACCACTATTTACTTGTAAAACTTCCTCACTGTCTGTCCGTCTTCGTTTACTTTCTGGTCACAGGATGTTTTAGGGCTGCAATGACCAGAAACTTCACACCTTACCTGTGCCCACTTCGCTTTTCCTTCATGGGAGTGACTTTCCAGACAAGGGTGCCCTTGTCCCTGACATGTCTCATCCTCTTAAAACAACCGTGGTCAGGAGTGGCTGAGGTACGTGTTCTTGGTACCAAGGCTTGGTGGCATGACAACATTTGCCTCTCTATTCCTCATCTACACTTGCCATGTTCTTCCTGTGGCCTTGTGAGTCTGCATTTCCCTTGATTACTCCCTCATCGGTCCCCCCTTTCTATGCTTAGTTACACATGCCAAAGAGAGGGTGACACTTTAGATGTTATTACAGTACCAACACTGGCAAGCGATGGTTAGGGAGCTACACCTAAGTTATGTGGTGACAAGAACTAAAAACTGAAGACTAGCCCTTAGCGTTGGCAGTTGACTGTGAGTGCACTGAAGAGCACGCTGAACAGTGTAGATGGCTAAGCTGATACCCCTTTACTGATGGGCCTGTAAAGCCCACCGTAGGACCCATGCACTACACCTGCAATACCTAACTTAGCACGCATTCCAGACTCAGTGGGAATAATACTATAGGTATTTAAAAGTATGATAACAAGGTATCAATGTTTCCTATTACTGGACATTGCTTTTTGTGATACAGTCTAATTTCCTATATCCCCTGTATCATGCAGCCATCTATTATTTCATGAAATCTCAGGTATTATATTCTTCAGTGATGAAGAGCAAGGAATAAAAGTCTCTACAAGACAGTACAACTTACACAGCACATTGGGTCTTATTTTTAATATTTTCCCCAAATTTACTGAAATAAATTTAAGAATAAAATTTGAATGCATGCCAAGTACTGTTTTGACTGAGTGTTAAGTTTCAGATCTATAAGACTGGATGCCTTTGATTAGAGGCAATAGCAAAGGAGAGGAATAATTAAGGCAACAGCATCAAAGAATCAAGAGAGGGCCTCTCAGGCAGGTGGCCCACGTCTCTTTTTGTGGAGGAAGACGATGAAGTTTGTTAACTACACAGCTAAGGCGGACAAAGCCTCAACCTGAGCTCACATCCTGTGCTTTCGGCAACTAAGTTGTGTGTGGGCTGCAGAGCTCCTGAAAACTCAAAGCCAAGTTTACTAATGGGAACAAAGGAAACCGACGAGTAAGCACAAGACATTACAGCACTACTGATCATGGCGAGGGCAGGGCAAGTTCTTCCCTCTGAAAAGGCAATTTAGTTGCTTCTTTTAGAGTAGACACATCTGTTTATAAACTCTTCATAAATATGGAAAACACTGGACGAGTCACACTATACCAGGCCCATGAAAAAGTAGTTGAAAACTTTGTTCTTCATTTTAAATGAATGTGATGAATCATTACAAAACTTCATTGAACCACAACAAACGTCTCAACACAAAACTTACGTGATATGTCTGCAAGTTGTCCAGTAGCTCAGCAATAAACAAAAGTGACCCGTGAGCAAACAAGAAGGAACGCCACAGGAAAAGCACAGTGCACCTTTGCATCAGATCAGAAAGCAACGGTTCTCACTTGGGAGCCCAGTGGCTCTGATTTTGACTACAACTCTGACTTTGGCACTGTTGGGAAGGGTGGGGGGCAATGAATGCAAAACAGTACAGACCACAAAGCAGTAACTGGGAAGGCATACGATACAGTGAAGCTCAGGAACTGGAGAATATAAAAACACCAGGGGTCTGACGAGCTCCTCCTCAAAGCTAACTCTAGAACGCGGGTGGAACATGCCGCTGCATCAGAGTACGTCTGCAGGAGGACCCGAAGACACGTGCATTCATGACAAGCTGTCACTGGAAGGCAGGTGTGCCACGCGCCTGCATGCGGATTGAGCCTGCTTGAGTGTAACAGCAGAGTGAGTGGAGCTAACAGAGGCTGGCGTCCTGTGGCACTGGGGATATGTACCACCAACCCCTCAAGGCCTTGGTCTGGGCCATGGAAAGCATGGCTGGACAGCAGCCCTCATCTCACTAGGTCAAGTGGACATGGCTAACCCGGGCCACCCAGAGACTGTTGACACTTGTTTAGTGTACTTCACCATATATGGCTTGCTAAAGCCTTGAAGAATACAAAGCATTTAAAAGCCCTTTCAGGGGCTAGGGGATGCCTCACTTGGTACAGTGTTCGCAGGCGAGCCTGGGATAAAATCTGGATTCCTGACACTTAAAAAGCCAGGCACAGCCACAGGTGTCAGTAATGTCAGTACTGAGGAGAGAGGCAGAGACAGGGAGAACCCTGGGGCTGGCTGGCCAGACTCCTAGCTGATCAGTGAGCTCCAGCTTCAACGAGCACCTTGTCTCTGAAAATCATTTAGAGCCTGGCTCAGGATGATGTTGACCTCTGGCCTCTGCATATACACCAAAACACTTGCAACTCTCTCTGTCTCTCTCTCTATCTCTATCTTTCTGTCTCTCTCCCTCTCTCTCCAGGAATAATTATAAGCATTTCATCTAAGCACAAACCCATTTACAGAACACTTAAAGAAATGGCATTTCTTCCTAATATTGCCAAAAGAATATTAAGGAGTGTTAAAATTATTCATTGGTACAACCAGATGAATAAAGTCAAATTGTTTCAGATGCCTTGTTAAATACCTTCCCCCCCCCCCCCCTTAACATCAAAGTGTGTGGTCCGATTTCCTTCAGGTGAGCCTGTCTCAGGCCTGTAGGAGGCTCGTGCTCCCTAAACTGAGCTTGCTGGAAAGACTGGTCCCAGACACGTGAGCAGTACGTTTGAAGAATACTGCTGTAATTTAAACTACTCCTTGATCTTCCCCCAAAGCATGCTGGAGAATCAAGTTTCCATAAAAACTTCTAACCCAATTTGAAAAGCGTAATATGGACAGTGGGGAATAAATGGGTTTGATCAATTATGAATTTATATGATGTTAGTAAGCCATTCAGACTTACTCCTACAACCCAGTATTTTGAACACTAATGCCATGCTACCTAATTTTAAAATGCTGCATTTCAGAAAAATCTTGCTAAGGAATATTTGCATATTTGGAAATCTAATTAACCCAAGCATATTTTAAGGCTTTCAAGAGAGAACGTACAATAACATTTTTGTCAGCTGAATGTTTGCTTGCGGCTATGTAGGGATTTATCATCTGGCACAATTTAACCCTTCAGCTTTCCATTTTTTATGAAAAGGCTGTCCAATCAGAAGCTTGGGGAGATGGAAGTTTCCCTTCGTTTTGGGATGAAGACTTCAAAAGGAGGGCTCTGGCCACCTGAAGAGCATACTCGGAAGTCGGTCTGTGCTGTCTGTGATGGCGGCACACAGACAGGGGCATCTTGGGCTCTGAGCCAGTTTGGACTACACACACATTAGGACCTGTCCAAAACAAAACAACATCTGCCTGGCAATGCGGTGATGGCTGTGTCATATCTCAACCCAAGATTCTCTTCTCCCCTTCTTTCGTAAGATTGCCTTTTCCCCAATATAGAATTAGGTTTTAAGGATTTCTGTCACAATGCATACATAGCAAAATACCCTCACATTCTTGTGGAGAAATATTTAAAAGAACAGGTACCCAGGAAATGACATTGCCCAATCTGGCTCCTCAACTGCTACCCTCTCTGTCCTTACTTTCCTCTAGTGGGGCTGACAGGGTGGTTTACAGGGCCTCTTGGCTACCTACTAAAGGACAACACTGATTCCTACATGGGTTGCGCTCACTAGAGAAGGCTAACCCCCGGACATGGACATATGCCACTGCCATTGACTTTTCAGCTTTGGTCACCTATCTCATCCGATTAACTAGAGACCAGTGCTTTATTCCTCTGCAAAGACAATTGCACACACAGAGGATCTAGCAACAGGTGATTGAAAAATAGACAGACAAAAAAGAATTCTCCTTGTATAGTACTCAGCTGTTTGGCCAAGTCCCGAGAGATGCTCCCCTGATAGTAGAGCCCAATGTGAGAGGTTGTTATAGAAGAAACAGCTGTAAGAATTAGTTAGGCAGACAACAGGAATTACATAATAACTCTACTGCACATATACACCAAAAACCAAGTTTATTTGTGGGAGTTAACATCAGAAAGTTCTGACTGAAAAATGCAATGAAATTTTATTTAGCCATCGACTAATACATCTAAGAAAATATTGGGCAAACTGGTGTGTAATTGTTAAGCATCTGAAGCCTGTGGACCTGTAGAAATTCTGAGTATTTCCTCCAGGCTCTGTTCCCACTAGGAGACAGCTTTGTGAGCAGAGCAATGAGGTTTGGAAGACATGTCTGGGGACTGCTGAGCAGATCAGCACGTGAGAGCACCACTGCCAAGCATGAGGACAAGAGTTCAAGTCCCGGGAGCCACGCGGTGGAGGGAGAAAATGGATTGCTTCCACGTTGTCCTCTCATCTCATACTCCTTATGGTGTGCCCCAACCCCACACAGTGAAAAAAAAAAAATGTGGTAAGAAATTTGAAAAGCATGAATGCCACCTCATAACAGAGGTCACCATAAATAACATTTTGCTGTTGTGCTAAAGATCAAAGAAAGGGCAGAGGGCAGAGTCAATAGCATTTCACCTGGTAAGTGAGACAGATGCTTGGATACACTTCCTGCCGCATGCATCTTGCTGGGACAAACAATCAGTTGATGTGGCTGTTGGTGCTTTAGGCTACATCCCACCCACAGCCCGACACTCACATGCCACCCCTTCCAAACTTGCCCCAGGACCTGCAGCTGCATCTATGATGTCACAGTGTCTCCAGGCCTACTCATCTTTGGCACGGGGCTTATCACTTCACGCTGCAATCCTCATTTGCTATATTTGGAGCAATTCAGAACCCTCTCTGTACATGGGTCCAGACTCTGGATGTGTAGCCTGCAGCCTGAAACAAGGGAGGTGCCCAGGAATGGAAGCTCAGGCAGAACAAAGGAAAGCCATTTCTGCCCATTGTCACTCACAGCGTGAGTACAGTGGATCTGCACTTGAAAGGCACTTCTTGGGTGAAGAAAACAGAAAACTAGTGTGCAGGTGAGAGGCAGGAAGACAGCATGTAATGTCATGTCTTGAAATGTTAATATGTTTCCTAGGGATGGACATACCAGGAGGGACTATGCTAGTGTATGAGGTTGCACTGTTAATTCCAACACAGATTTCCTGACTCAGCAGGTCAACTCTTAACCTTCCATTCTGAGTATTTTTAAAGTCTATGTCTCTGGGTAAAACAGAAAACACTTAACAGTTTATAATCAAGAAATCCTTTCAATGTAAAAATAAGTTCTTCCTTGCTATTACACACCAATTCTCCCTTTCCTCTATTATGTGGATGGAGAACTGGTCAATACTGGGGTGGCAAGCAGCTTCTGCTAATAGTCCAAATGTCTTAAATTGTCTCTTCCCCATTTTAAAGATCTTCCCCATGTGACCTGCTACATTCCAAAACATTTCTGATTTTCTTTTACAGAACTTTTCCCCCCTAATTTTCATGCTTCCTCTTATAATGTGAAACTCAGAGTCAAATAGTTTAATAAAAAGCTTCTGTGATGCCAAACACAACAAACACTTATTTCCCAACTCCTTAAAGCCTAGTGTCCCATGAGTTCACAGCACCCTTTGCTATCAGCCCTGAGACTCCTCTGTGTGTGTTTCACATGTTTCCTGGACATTTGGTGTTTGAGGGGCCCCGTCCTTTCTCGCTGGACAATAGCTCACTGAGCAGTGGAGAGATGCGACTCTGGGCCCTTGGACCAGGCACTATTCAGGGTGCCCCCTGTTAGTTTCCCATGGATCTCACCACAGAGGCCTATGTGTACCAACTGCAAAGCAAAAGTACCCAGGAAGCCTTGGTTTTGAACAGGTTCCATCATCCCCCCGCCCCCACTCAAAATTCATGGTCTTTTTCTGGTCATGCCTGTTCTCAAAGTGTCCTGTACTGCTGGCGTGAGCTCTCAGGATACAACCTTGAATTTGCTCCCTATTGCTTAAGTGGTGAGTATATAATTCATCACCATGATTCTGAATCCCAGTTCTAGTTTTCCAAGTGTTTGTAATTTGTTATCTCAGTGTGATCTCCAAATTTTGTAAGTATGACTATCTCTGTCGCTCACACAATGGTGACGACGCAGTACACAACAGAGCAGGACCCATCGGAAGCACTACGACAGGGTGCTGGGGCCTCCATCAGCAGGCCCCATGGTTTACAAGGAAGACTAGGTGCGGGAAGCTCACACAAGTCATCATCCAAGGACCTAGTTGGACAAAAGGCTCACCTATTGATAAAGATGGCAATTTACGGATACTAACATAACCATTGCTATCCTGTAGAAAGAAGTCATATCCCTTCCTCCGGACATTTGCAAAACAGAAAAATAGAATTATAACCAACATTTTCTCCCTAGCTTATCACTGCAAAGGTGTGTGTTTATCACTAAAAACGTATGTATACGTGTATGTATATATACATGTATATATGTATATGTACGTATGTATACACACACTTATTTATTTATTTCAGGCTTAGGACTCTGTGTCTGCTATCAAAGTGTTTACCATTAAGCTACACTCTGGTTCTCTGTAAAACTTTAAGAACCACAGTAATTGGAGGTGAGGGAGAATTCAGTTAGTAAACTGCTTGGCTTGTGCCTCTGAGGACCCGAGTGTAACCTCCAGTAAAGATCAACAGCACGTGCCCATCATCCCAGGGTTGGGGAGAAGGACATGGGAGGTGGGCAGAGGTCCTGAGGCTGACGCTCGAGTTCGTCCTCCAGCTTCCACATGTAGGTGCACAGACACACACGTGAGTGTACACACACACGCGCACACACACACACACCTTCAATAGATCTCTTTACTTTCTAGATCCCACACCACAAACTGTATTATAGAGTAAGGAAGGGGTACAGGAATCTCACCTTAATTGTGTTTGTCTGTCTTCACTGGCATTTTAAAATGAATTTTCAGTTAAACAGGCCTGACCCTGATCAGTTTCCGCCAGACGTCTGCTCATGGGTGCTGCAATACTAAGTAACAGGAACCCACATCTCCAGACAAGGGACACAGTGTCCTTTAGAGCATCGGGTCAATCAGCAATATTTACAGGTTCAAAGGTCAGCTGCTTTAGGGACTTCGCTGGCTGAGTCCTTTCCATTACCCTTCCACTCCAGGTCCATTTATTTCAGAGTACCACATTACGCCACGCCACTTCTTGTTATGTATTTACTAAACTACGCACCGACGACTCCAGGGAGCATTCTAACAGTTTACTGCAACTGACTCGGATTTATTGGATATTTGACAATGGAGATATTCCAACAAAAAAGAGAACCTACATCAAAAGAAGAGCACTGAGCGCTGATGTTCAGCTGAGTTAGTGAGCTGACCTTGGAATTGTATAAACACACATTTCTTTCCCATTTAGATTTCTGCTGGCATAGACAGTTCTGTCTGCACATAACGTTAATGCATCATTTATTTATATCAAAAGCCTGCCCTAGACAAGAGTCCTAAAAATACAGCAAGATGACAGTCTTTGTTCCCAGGGTATAAGGACCTGAGAAAGGTCTCATTCCTAAATATGCTATTCTACGAAATTAACGCTCAATGTTCTGCTTCCAGTCATTGAGCCATGAGCTGCCTGTAAATATGCTCAACTTGGCACGCTCTCCTCCTCTCCTCCCTCTTGTGCACGCATGGTCTGCGACTGTGCATTAGCCCCCCCACCCACCCAGGAAGGCAGAGGAAGGGTCCCACAAACTGCCAATTAATGAGATATCCTATAAGATCTGAGACATTTACTTCCTTACAGAAATTTGATTTTTCATTATAGTTTTGCTTGCAATAAGTTTAAGTAGATTAAACCAACACCAACATATTCTGTGGGGGAATATTGTAATATTTATTTTCAAATCTATTCACATTTTACAGGCTATTTCTATTAAATAACATCTGACACTTGGTTTTTTACTCTGTGCACAATTCCCCACGAAAGCTGTATGTAAAAGGATGTTTACATGTGTTGGTTTTTGCCACCATCTGTTCCATTAAAGGAAACCTTCACATGTCATTGCCTGAGATTTTGATTTTTTTTTTTTTTTAAATTACATGATGGCTTTCATTTGGAGACTTCAGATTGTGGGACATGACTTAAGAACTGAAATGGATGAGATGGGTGAGCTTCCCGTGAGTTTGTGTACGACAGAATTCTAGAAATGAAAGGGATGGTGAGCCAGAGTCTACGTTAACTGGGACGACAGCACTTCACTTTCACTGTGATAACCCAAGTCTGAAAGAACAAGCCTACTGTTCTCGAGGGCCAACGAAAAGTCTTGCTCTTCCTCCTCGCCCTGACTCTCCCATGTCTGACTTTTTTCCCCTAAGGAAAAACTTAATGTGGTTGATCGAATATGGTGGCATCAAGTGTTGTTGGTGACATGGCTGCATGTTATCAGAGGGAAAATAAACATTAGTATGTTCAAAATCTTTGTGTTATAATACAGTGAACGGAGGACTCAAACACAGTAATTTCAACAATGACAGCATGTTTGAATACTGGAGTTTGTGTCTTATCTACTGTTCCCTAAACCTCTCAGATATTATGCTACAAATAGATGCCCATTTTTACAGATAAAAATGGCTAACATAGAAACCTTTAAAGTCAAATGAATTTTGAGGTCGGGTGATTTCTGTTAGTATTCTCCAAGGGAACATAAATCCCAGATGCTATATATGATGCATGTTGACATCTCTTGTGGTTGATGGCTGACATATGGCCACTGGGAAGAAGTGTGGCTTTATTATTTTAAAAGTCCATCTCACCTCCACAAGTGATGTGAAGTATAAAGAGCATTTTAAGTATTAAGAAAGCAGAACTATCTAGATCTGCCTTGAGATTTCTCATTGCTGGATTACGCACCCCCACACACATCAGCACAAGAATAAAAATACACTGTTTAAACGATTGTGCCTGCTTGAAATTAGTATGTATTATTCGACCAACCAAGAATTAGCAAATGACTGAGCTAATTGTACAAAGTACCAGAGACTATGCAAAGATAAAACAGGAAGCCCCAGTGGCTCTACTTCAGGGGTCGTTATGCTAATTAATGAGAGGTGACTGTTCATAGTCTTCTATGATTATTTACTTTAGGCTTTTACTTTGACTATCTGGAAATACTCATTTCAGAAAACAGTGAAGAAACTATCTTAAGACATGAGCAGGAAAAAAGAAAAATGACTTGTTCCTTGAGAAAGAAAAATGCTTTCATGGCAGTTTCAATCTATTGCTGTTTGGAACATGTCATGATATTATAACCATGTGGAGAAAAAGAAAAAGATAAAAGATATCATGGAACAGAATTCAACGTGAATAAGTATTTATACTGGGATTTCAAGTTACACTAGACAGAATAGCTGATTTTAGTGTCAGAATTGTGTGTGCGTGTATGTTAGTGTGTGTGAGAGTGTGCGTGTGTGCGTGTGTGTGCGTGCACCTGCAGGAGAAGGGCATTATACATTTTAGAATACACTAGGACATTCCAAATCCCCTTCACCTTCCCTCTTTCCTATCCCCAGTCTCAGGTACCTCCGAGATGGTTCTGGAATCCACTGAAGAAGGGGGCTGGAAATGTAAAGAGTAAAACAACAAAAATACTTACTCCATAGTTTATCAAGGGACAGGGATATCTAATTGTGTCAAGGAAGGGAAGGTGTATGTCTTATTATTCACAGGGGATAAATGTTCCAAGGGGGGTTTATGAAGAAAGGCAGAAGTTGGTAGTCTATACATGGTTCGTACTTATATTTGGGTGAGAAGCAACTATTGCTATTTTTGAGTCATTTTATTAGTGGTCATCTGTTGGGAGATATCCACCCCACCCACACCTGTTGCACTGACCACACCCTTTGGGGCGTGGGAACAGTTGCAAGGAGCGTGACCTGGGGGGGGGGACTGGGTCTGGGGTCCTGCACCCCAGCTCTCTCTCTTGCTTCCTGGTCAGAGACAGAGAGCATCAGGAGGCAGTCATCTGTTTCTGGTGTAAGTGATTTCTCCCCTAATAAACATCCATCAGCCTATCGTTTCCCAGATTATTTATCCACGCTACAGAAATCATTTATTTTCTTTGTAATTTTCACACACACACACACACACACACACACACACACACACACACACACACACTCTTACTTTAATAGCATCCAGATGCAATGTTAGGAACTTTTCATTTACTTCAGGTAAAATTCCAACAATCATTCAAGGTGAGTGGCTATTATTATCTACTCCTCATTTACAGGACAAACAAAAACAAACCCCCTGAGGCTCAGGTTGGTCTTAGCTTCTTACACTGTGGTAGGTGTTTTCAGGCATGGAAAATCCAGGCATTCTTTCCAGGAGTTCCCCTGCCAGTCCTCACTGGGAGATTATAATCATCCAAGGGGCTGGCTCCAGGTAGACATGATAAACACATTCCACAAGGGTTCACACACCAGCCACAACTGGATAATACTGAAAATGTGTGCTCAAGAAGGGATCCTAGGCTAGAGTTTGCTGTTTGACTAAAGTTAAATATTTCTGGAAAGCTTTGATTCACTAAATTAAATTTAGGTGGCGGCAGCTCTTCATGCAGATATAGGCTGGGGAGGCTGGCTGGAGATACCTGTTCGAGAGGGGAATAATGGGATTCTGAACCTCAAAATGCTAGCAGAGTTACCTGAGGCTTGTGAAAGGGGTTTCTGGCTCCTAATCCCAGACTTTCTGACTCCATTGGGCTGTTGAGTGGCCCAGATGTCTGCATCCCCCCCATTTCCAAGTAGTGCTCCTCCAGCTGGCTAGGGCACCAAGTATCAGTTGTGGGAGGGCTTGGGGCCAAATGGAGTTTAAATTCTAGGTCTTACTAAATGTGGGACTGATAACTGACTAACCTATCCCTGCCTCCAGTTGCTAAGTTACAAGATGGAGTTGCTTATATCCTGTGAACATTACCCAGGACAATGTATGTGAAGTGATTAGTCTGGTGGGGCCTAACATACATTAGCAGCTCCACAGGCTCTCACCATGAACCAGGAGACTCAAGAGCTCAATGACCTTTTGCACATAAAGTATGCCCAGTTCTCCTTGGATTAAATGCAATCACAGATATGGAAACAATACCCACAGGATAGGAAAATAGCAAAGCAAGTTGGATATAATGTAGTTTTAGTTGTCTTTCAGAATTATTGAGTCGAGCTAATAACACCATTAATATCTCCTTAAACTTGAAGTCATCCAATCATGGTTGGCCCATCAGTGTTAAAGGAATCCATGGTAACCACACAAAGTAAACACCTACCTACACATTAGTGCCAGCAATTATTTGGCATTTGTTACGTTAGTTAAACTGTGTAATAGTGTGTGAGAAATCAGTTTCTGCTTCCTTGACCCTTTGGAAAAGCCGCTTTTCCGGCCCAGTGTCCCTTGCAGGGAGTAGGATCTGACAACTGTGACTCAAGGCACCGGTCCTCGCCCAGGCTCCTTTGAAAAACGAGGTAGTAAACAGAAGAAGTACTAAGAATCTATTACTGGGGCTAAATTATTGATAACAGCCATTGCTATTTGCAGACTGCAGCTAACTTCTTTCGTTGGTAACAAGTATTTCTCATGAACCCAGAGCTATGCTTCAGGGAACAGCAATTTTAGGTGCATGCAGCACTATAAGGAAAAAAAATGAGGGTTTTTCAAATGATTTTTTATTTCAAGAAATACAATTGTTTGCTTCTCGTTAAGATTTATACAGAAAAGCAAAGAGCTTTAGGAAATAAATAATCTTGAACAAGAACAGCATCAAATGCAAATGCATCTTGCATGCTCTGACAATCCCTAAATTTAATCCCTTTCTGGGGACCCTGGAGGATAGTCTTATTTGATGCAGACCAAGAAATGTCAATCAATTGACACAGCTCAGTTATGAAGCAACAGCAAGATGTAGCTGTCAAATGAATCTTAAGCTGAAGTATCAGAGAGAGAGAAAAAAAATGGGAGGGGGGTTTCCAGTTTTATCTGGAAAACTACAGCCAAAGTAGAGTGTGAAGGCTCCTAAAATACTGAAAATCTTGTCATGAACAAATGATAAGAGGGTGTTTACCATGTGCCAGCTCCAAGGAGGCACAGTATGCTCATCTCCTTCTATGGGAAAGGGATCTGAGGGTAGGGGAAAAGATAAGGAAGTCATGTCCACCCTCTCCACTGGGCTCCAAGTGTCCCACCGGGGTAAAGGACTCTTTGCCCTGAAGAAAGAGATGCCCCTTAGGTACGTCTCAGGTGGCAGCGGCCGCTTCTCTCTTACAGTCTAGCAAACCATGCACAAGATCAGGGACACGGTATGCTGCTCTTGCCCCATTGGAGGGGAAGAAAACCAGTGAGTAAGCAGCGTGAGTATGCCTTCATGCCGGGCCTCACCCGTCCATTTTACTCTCCTACCCCGCCCTTAGCACAGCTGAAACATGCTTTCTTACAGGGGAAACTGTGCTCGGGTTTAACTTCATTACACAATATGTACAACATGATTTTCCCAACCAAGGCCCATTGTGAAGAATGTTTTACATGACTACGAGCTCTATGTGCAATGTTTTCAGTGTAATGGAGTCTAGAGACCCGACTGTAATTATAACTGGACGAGGAGAGTTTCTTAGAATGTTTTTTTGGGAAAAAAATAAATAAAATGCAAAGATGAACTTTATGATAAAGAAATAAACATATATACATAAATATTTGTGTGTGTAATATATATATGTGGAACTCTCCACTTAGAAAGATCACACACACACATACACAAACACACAGAGAGAGAGAGAGGCAGAGAGAGAGAGAGAGCAGAAGGAAGAGGGAGAGAGAGAGATTATTTTTCACTGGAAGGTGAATAATAAATGGATTTTCATTTGCAACAGAAAGTTGGGGCGGGTGTTTGTGTGTTAAGGTACACAAGGGCACACGTTAGAGGATTACTGTACAGGGCCATCAATGCCTTTTCTATACAAAAGACTTTTACATTAGGATGTCAAGGAAATGTATCAGGTTCACAAAACTACACACCCTCCAACATCAATAATGTAAGTACCAGGTGAGTACTCAGTGAGCCATGTGTGCACTGGCCGCTTCGATAGGTATAATCCACGGCAATGAACTTGCTGTAAAAACAACCAGAGTTCAAAGTGAATCTTTCAGCTGCTGAGAACCAGAGGTAAACGCAGCCTCTTGCTCCAAGTGCCACCTGCCTATACTCCACTTACGAGGCGTTTAGGTTAATTGACAGAACACACGGACATGGTTCCCATAAACCCTTCTACTCAACATATATCCTGCCTACAATGTCACATTAAGAAATGGAAGGCAATCTGTCTTCATGTCATATTTAATAGATTTCTGTAACCAGCCCACAAGTGCTTTTCCTACAGGTGATAGGTTCTATTAATGTCCTCCTGTACTTTCATAATTAAGGGTCTGGCAGCATCTCCATTATAATCAGGGCCCCTGACAGGGAACAAAAGGGACGGCTTCCACATGTCTTGGCCCTGACAGTAGCTGTGCTATCCTTTGCTCCACAGACATTACAGGCCATGGGGATTCACGGATAGTTCATATAAAAAGCAAAACAAAGAAAATCTTTAAAAAAAAAAAAAAATCTGGAATGTTGTTTTTTTCCATTGGCAACTCAATGGTCCCTTTCTTTTCCTGGCTGTTTTGTTCCTTTAGTCAGTTCCTGGGCCATCTCCAACACCGACCCCCACCACCACCACTCTGTGAGAGAAATAAGTGACGCTGTCTCTACCTGGATGTGGTGCTGGACTGCTGTTCTTCCAAGTGTGACTTGCCGGCCACTGACGTGCAAGCTACCAATGCCTTTTTTTTTTATTAAAAACAATTACCTCATAAATAAAACCAACATCAAAATGGCAAAGAGAATGAAGATACTGGAAGCTGTGGAGCTCTCTCCAGAAAATTCATGTGAGTTCTAGAGTGCATCCCAGAGGCGCACTTGTGAGGTTAGCAATGTCCAGCCCATAAAAGGAGGGCAGAGTAGGCAGGGTGGTACTCGGCTGTGTCTCCCAAGTCATGGTCTACCTGAAGCCAGTCCACACCCGGAAAGGAAACGGAAAGACAGGGTGTGCTGGGTGTGGCACACATTAACGGGTACGTGGAAAGGATAGGAAAGAACGCAGTGAGAAAGGAGGGGGCTGTTGGGCCAGGCTCTCAATTGGTTTAATTAGCTTTAAAGGGAACAGAATTAATTTGGACTGCAAAGACAAGAAACGACAGTCCTTTTTGAACACCACCCCCAAGTACAAGTGCTTTTTCTATGCCTTGTTATTTCCATCACAGACTGTACAGTGAGCAGGTACAGTCTTAGTAATTTATGTAAGTAAAGTTTCTGATTCCCTGCTTTCCCAATCTGAACCAGAAAAGGTACAGGGAAGAGGTTACAGCGGCCAGTACATCAGCACCACACAGCTGTGCCGAGGGTGGACTGCGGAACAGAAAACGCTTTCAAAGTGTCACAGTTCAGTTTCCATTGCACTTACTTTTCGAGCTATTACATCTTGTGGATTTGTAACATAGACTGTGCTCGATTGCTTTTGTTTATCGTGTTTGTACACTGTGTGCTAAGTTAACAAATGAGTGCACTGTTGAAACAGCAATGCTGACACAATCGTCAGTTATGCTGGGCCTGTTCGAGGACAAAGGAAGCCAGCTGGTCGACCTCGGTTCTCAGGACCTGTGGGCTCCTGGCTCTCATCTGTATAGCACATCAACAGCATCTTTTAACGGCAGGAACAACATTCTCTTTATTGACTATGATTCAAGAAGGACTTTATATTTTTGCAAGCAAGAGAGCCTAAATAGCAGCTGAGTCAAAGTCAATTAACTATGGCTATCATGGCATCTAACTTCCTCCCTGCTCCGCAATGGAGTTACAGTATGCCCTTAAGGTTGATTTAAAAAAAAAAAAAAAAAGCTAAGAAAGATCACTGGGCACACTATTATTCAGTTCAGCACACAGTAAAGGCACATTCAAAACTTTATCAAATGTGGATTTGGGGCAAAGAGGTTTTTTTTTTTTTTTTTTTTTTTTTTTTTTTTTTTTTTTTGTGCTAAAATTGTATGTCCCTTCCTAGAGTACAAACTTTATCCTAACCTTTAGTAGAAAATCAGAATGAATTAGCACGGCACATACAATAACGTGCTATGCCATCATGCCAGGAGTCTGACCAATCCCCTTTCACGGGAGCCTGAAAATGTCAAGTTCAGTTTCAAACCCATGGCTAGTTTCATCTACTCTAAACCAAAAGTGACAAAATGGGAATTGACTGGGGGGAAAATTCTGCAAGCCACTGTTCTTAATATTTGATAATCCATGAGAAGCAGGTATACCACAAACTGCTGTGACAGAACAAAGATGACAGATAAACTCCTGCGACCAAATTAATTGGAAATAGATGCCTCGGTCTTGTGATCCCATTTCAGGTTTGGAGAGAATTATATGCACCTTCAGTGCATGCCACGTCCAAAGATGATTAGTCCTGTGCTGCTGCTATCAGGCTGATATGGCGTGTTGCCAAGGGTCTCCAGAGAAAGCTAAAAGTTCAGCCGAGGCGGAGCAGACCATGGAGCTGTTCCAGAATTACCGGGAGAACATTCTGGCTGTTGTGTAGAGAGCTTGAGAGTTTGAGATCTATTTCCTTTGTGCCTGTGCAGTGTGTCCAGACTGTTCTAAGGGGCCCTTCTTAAACTGGTCTCTTGTTTTCTCCATTTTCACCATAGTGCTGATAAAGAAAAGACAGCCATGACATTCTGTCAGGTCACCGGTACCTACATACCTTTCTGCCCTTCCTATTACTTACACACAGCAGAATGGTAAGCAGGGTGACCGATTCCAAAGGGAAGACTTGACATTTCCCAAGTGTGAACAACAACACCATGCAAGAGGCCAATGGCAAGAAGCTGCCAACAGCTGAGGGAAGGCCAAATGTCCAACACAACCCCAAAGCTGTTAATTAAATGACCGCACATGATACAAGCTGCTAATTGTAAATGAGCCACCATCTTCCAGTGATTTGCTCTGAAACAATAGTATTTGTGAGGAGAGTGGAGGAAGGTGCCCACCCACTCTGCTGAAATTAAAAATGGGGACAGCAGACTTTGTTGTTTTCTTTTGTGGAGACTTAAAACTGGTGACTTTAGAAAGTTATGATAATGCCTAATGCGGTTAAATAATGTCATGTTTAATCTGCACCCTTATCACTATGCTGTTCGCTTTCCAAAGTGACGGGTGTAAATGTGTGAGAGGAAACAATCCCATAGCTGCTGCAAATTTCAGGGTTTCATACAGGCTGATGCGTGTTTATGGGTTAAGAGATCCTCTGACACTGGCAAAGCAGCTCTGACAAAGACAGGGTAAGAAGCAGACAATTGTATTAATAGTCATTTCTTATTGGCATGTTTGCCTTGTAATTACAAATAATATCAACTCTCACAAATCAGACCCCTCCCTTTTTTTAGGGCAAAGGAAAGTATGAATTAAATATACAAGAAAATAGCAAAACCTGCTAAATTAAATGTTAGAGCAATAGAATGAGATCTGGAGAATATTTCGTGTGTGTGTGTGTGTGTGTGTGTGTGTTTTGTGTATGTGTGTATGTATCTCGTTTATTTGCAATATAAATGACTATAAATATCTCCTTTTAATTCATACACCTCATCTTGCAGGGGCAGCTTTTTTTTTTAATTATTGATTTTTTTTTTTTTACATTTAACATACAAAATAAAAGCCACATAAGTAATCCATTTTCAACTTCTTACAGCTACTATTGGTTAATTTTTAATTTGTATTTACTGTTGTGGAGTAGAATACTTGTTTAACTAAGTATTGCATTTGTTTGTGCTGCATTTGTTAACTATGTAAGGATGCATTACATTTGGTTAATTATGTAAAGATGTGTTGCTTTTGTTTCCCCTTGCCCGCCCAAGGCATCTGACTGGTCTAACAAAAGCTGAATGGCCAACAGCTAGGCAGTTGAGGGATAGGCAGAGTTGGTGGGCACAGAGAATAATTAGGAAGAGGAATCTAAGCTTGAGAGAAGAGAATGAGGTGCCCAGGGCCAGCCAGCCAGACACAGATTAAGCAGAAAAGTAAGACAAACAGAATGAAAAAATGGTAAAAAGCCCCAAGGCAAATGTAAACCAAGAGAAACAGGTTAATATAAGTTATAAGAGTTATTGGGACAAGCATAAATAAAGGCTGAGCATTCATAACTAATAATAAGTCTCTGTGTTATGATTATGGGGCATGCTGTCTAAGAAAGTCTCCTACGATTTACTCTTTTTTTTTTTTTTAAAGGTAGATATCAGAATCTTCATTTGGTAATTAGGATTTCAGCATTACAGAGACTTTTGTTAAACTTGAAAAATATTTCTGTGTTATGTGTTATTCTAATAGGAATAATAACAAACAAAAAGCAGATGCACAATCATTAAGATGGGGAGGTTTTTGCCTCAATACCAAAACCTATACTAAGAAAAAAGACCATTTTCAAAGAAAAGGAAATGTTATGAAGCAGGTACATTGTGTAAAATCCTTTACATGCTCCCCCCTAAATATTTCAATTGTTTCTTTAGATCAGTGGTTCTCAATCTGTGGGTCACGACCCCGTTGGGGACTGAAAGACCCTTTATCCCAGGGTTGTAGAAGACCTTCAAACAACAACAACAACAAAACCGAGATTTCTATTATAATTCGTAACAGTAATGAAGTAGCAATGAAAGTAGTTTCACAGTTGGGGTCACCACAACGTGATGAACTGCATTTACAAGTCACAGCATTAGGAAGGCTGAGAACCACTGTGGTGGATAAAGATGGCTCAAGTATCTCAGAACATGATTTAGCGAGTCCAGGTAGCTTGACCTGTCCTCTGCTCACTGTGCTTGCACACTATGCACCCAGAACAGAGAAAATTTTTCTGGATTTTGCCTCGTCTATCACTTTTAAATGTGGCTTTAGTGTGAAGGATAGATACTTAAAGGCAAGAAATTCAGTGTATGCTGGCAGATCTTAGACAGCTGCCCTGCAATCGATGGATGGGAAAGAGAAGATGGAAAACAGCCTTGGAGGCCCTAGACTTGACCAGGGAGCCCTGGTGAGACCAGACAGTGACCACTGCACACCTATTCTAACGACAAAAGGTATCACTTGCAGAGTGTTTAATTCATCACAGGAATATTATAAGAAACTCAACTGCTTCTGATCACCAAGAGGATTATTTTGTTAATTATACCTTGTTTAAAAGAATAAGGCATTAAGATTTATTTTACTTGTATATATATATATATATACCTGTTTCCAAAAAAGCACATAAAATTCTACCAGAGATAACTTAAAGTCATCAATAAAAATAGGACTAAAGGTTTGTTTCTTTTTCAACACTGGGGCAATTTTAATGTATTTTTCATGGTTTAATGTTCCATGCACTTTCCTGCCAGCCTGGTCCCACAGCCATATCAGAGCCTCCAAATAACACACAGAGGCTTGCATTAATTATGAAACTATGAAACTGTTGGTGTTTCTTATGGGCTAGCTCTGTCTTTATTATGAACCCATAATTACCAGTGTATGTATTTGTGCACGGTCTTATGTTACTGAGAACGCGAGGCTCACTTGTCCTCTCTCCCTAAGAGCACATCACAGCTCTGTCCTATGTCTCCCAGAATCCTCCACGGCTCCGAGTCCCACCTGTCCTGCTTCCCTACTGGCCAACAGTGCTTTCTCTTTACAGAATGGCATCTCCCATCAGTTTAAGAAAAATAATCTCAAAAGTATTCATAATCTGCCCCGTGGGCAAAACATTTACAGCATCCTCAGTTGTGTGACTGGTCTGAAAGCACGGAACTGTATCAGGAGCCTAGCAAGACACCACTTTTCAATTCATTACCACATATGCTTCTGAGGTGGAAACAGGTTCATCTGGGAACTTACTGGTCAACACTTTGTTTCCACTTCTGCAATTTAAATATTTTTTTTTCAATCATTCTCCCTTGAAGATGTTACCCAGGGTACTGAGGCTTTCATAACTGCAATCAACACCTTTGGAACAATGAAAAATTGGTATGATTTGAATCTACAGGCTGACACAAACAGTCTTCTCAAAGAAGTTTAGTTTTAAGGGACTTTGCTTGCAGGAGACCAAAAAAAAAAAAAAAAAAAAAAAAATTCTCTTAAAGCACCATACTGTATTTAAAGGTTACTCATGAATGAAATGCCAAGAAAGCAAGTAATGAGTACCGTCAATAGTAGAGAAAATTTGGATGCTTAGTTTTTTTAAATGTGAAGTTGCTGCTTATGTGAATTAGACAAATTAAAATTATTAATCTAGATATGGTACAGTACTTAAGATACTTTGCTAGAGGCATGGCTCAGTGATTTGATCTTGCATAGGATCTACGCTTGGTTCTTGGCGTACCTACCGGGTAGCTCACAACTGCCTATAATTCTAACTGCACGGAATCTGGTGCCCTCTTCTGCTTCTGTATGCCTGCGCCTGCAGTCACATGCACAAACCGGCAGAGACACACTCACACACATGCGTGGCAATAAAGTCAATCTTTTAAAAGAGATAAAGGAGCATGACAATCCCAGGTTTTGTTTAGCTTAATGAAGGGAACTGTTCACACTGGAATTTAATATCAGGATTAAAAGTTCCATAGCCAAGAATGAACTGATGTCATGAGGTTAACTCCTGATTCTGCGATAGTGAGAAGGACGGCACCATGTGTCTACAACATGGGTTGTCTTCCTCAAACCCCAGAGGAAAGGTACATTTGGAGTTCATACTGTTCCTAGTTACTCCTGATTCCGTGATAATGAGGATAATGCCATGTGTCTACATGTACATGGGTTGTCTTCCACAAACCCCAGAGGAGGGTACATTTGGAGTTCATACTGTTCCTACTAACAGCCTGATCTAAGAGGGAGAAACTGGCTAACTTATGCACTAGGATTCCTCTATTGGAGCTGTGCTCCTGGATCTCTAATGAGAACAGACCATCACTGCTGGACTTTAGAAGGAGGCTAGGATGCCCTTTCCTAATCCCTTCGCAACTTTCTATAGAACAGGTGTGTGGATTCCAGAATTGTACCTAAGCCCTGTGCAATACATGAAATTGACAAAGAGCTTTTCCTTAGCTCTGGAATGCATGGTTTCTCCTGGGCTCTTCCACTGAGGAAAGGAGGAAGCCAACTTGATGACCTGCCCAGGACCTTCCTTGTCATCCCTTTCTCTTTAGCTTGGACACACACAACTGGGTATGACTCTTCACTCTGACGTCACTAATTGTGTTTGACCAGGATCCCAAGTGAGCCTTAAAGAATTTCATACACTTTTAAAAATTAGAGTTCTTATTAGATGCCAGGCCATATGTGCTCAGCATCACTTAACAATGAATAGTTGTTTGGTGAACAGGGATTAAAGGAGCTCTTTTTGGGATTTGTCTCTATAAATTGAAGTTACAGCTCCATCAGGGAGAACTGACTTTCGGCTTTCTATGCCTTAGTGTCCTCATCTGTGAAAAAGAAATAATATTTGCAGAAGCAGGTTAAAAGGATTAAGTTTATAAATATGAAGCCACCTTAAAACAAGACTGGTTTACAGTAGTAGGTGCTTGGTGAACAGAATTTCTAAAGATACTATACCTTCATCAGTGATATCTAAATCTAACCAGTTATAAAAGCCACCAGAGGAACAATAAAAATGTCAAAACATACCGTTGGGCTCTGGGACAATACCTTCCTCAGTGCTAGCCTACCCTCCTTCTGTCTGCCATGGCAGATTTAGTAGGTAGAGCCTGGACTTCTGAACCACTAGTATCTGAGCTCTGAAAACAGTGAGTGCCCAGGCAGTGATCCGATGTTTAGATCCCACCTCGTCCCAGCTTCCACTGAAACCGACTTTACTATTCTGGCACAGGACCTGGAGTTGGTTTATTGTTTTTTTTCCAATTTAAATTTATTTTTAACCTGAAGACTTATTTATAATAAAATATTATTTAGTATAGTTACCTTTAGGTCAGACTAATTAGATAGACCACTTGAGGTACTGACTGGTTCTTCATAAAACACATATGAACATTTCTAACATATAGCCTGAAGTGGATAATGCAGGTTTTAGCTGAAGACATTCTTGAATAGCTTATTATAATCTGTCTCATCTCTGTATTCAAAACAAACAGCACATTCCATTGTCATTGAAGTTCAGCATTGAGTAAAGGCATAAATAAAACTTGGGGTTTATAACCAATGATGGAAAACCCTGAATTGCAAGATACTTTCAGAAAGTTCATGCAAAATTCCATGTGTTAACTGTGTTACACATAGCTCTCATAGGACCCCAGGAGCCCAAGAGACAGCGCAGTAGGGGCCGTTTGTTCTCTGAACCTAGATATGTTAGAAGACACTTCTGGAAAATACCTCTTAGTTCTCCACTTCCCAAGTCCTGGAGTATCCCAGGATCAGGATGGCACTTGCTGGGAGAGAAGAAAAGAATGAACAAAAGCAAGCTGAATGACCTCCTATGGTGTTCAAGGATCACAGACAGAAATATGACTGCGGGACTCCAAAGGAGGGAGCCTGGGGTAGCCTGTGGATGGGTGCAGTGCACTGCCTCATCCCTGTGACTCTCTGGAAACACCCATGGATGTGAGGATCCTTAAAGACGAGGGACCCTGGGTGAGAGTTCTGAGTGGCACTGAGCAGATACTGGGGTGGTTCACCCTGGGGAGTGAGCACAAGGGCCCCAGGGCATAATTCCCACACCACAGCTGCAGGGCTTTCAGTTTCAGGCCTGCTGACTGGCCTGGGCTGACATAAATCCTCCTGATTTGCAAATGGAGACTGTTAAGTCCTAGGAGCCCCTGCACTCTCCTGAAGAGCAGCTCCTACGATTTTCCTTTAGCCCCTGCTTGTTCAAGATTGATAAAGTTTTCTTCCCAATAAATTCATGGCCTAGTGTGGTTCCAGGAGTCAGGGAAGATGACGGTGTTGGTCTTGGCAATTTACTGTGTTCTTGCCCGGGAGAGGCTGTAATATATAGACGAGAAGGTGGCCATTACAGGCAGACTGGCTATATTTACCTCTCCCGATCCCCTGAGTTCAACTTCTTCAGATCTGTTTTTTTTTTTTCCCTTTTCTTTTCTTTCTTTCTTTCTTTTTTTTTTCTGTCTAGTTTATCCCTTTCTGTCTTCAGGAGTTAGAAACTTTATTTTGGGAGGAAAAAAAAAATAATCTCTGAACTGTTTATCAGTTATTTTATAATATTCTTTCCTCAGCTTGGGAAATAAGGAGTCAATGTGACTTACTTTCTGGAACACTGTGGATAAAACATACCTTTACCACACATAAGTATATCATTCCATTGCTTAAGGTTGGCAGATTTAATCTAATATTTAGTGAAATAGAATCTGCCGGATTCCAAATATCAGAATTTCCTGTAAATGAAGTCAGAGAACAGACAAAATACAACTTTACCTCTTGGAAATGTCCTTGGCTACATAGTAAGATTGAGGCCAGCCCAGAATTACACAAGCCCTTGTTTAAAAAACAAGTTTAAAAGCCAACCCACTTCCTAAAAATCTTAAAACAAAAAGTATGCACACAAACATAGATGTATATAATGACAACATCTCCACTTGCGAGACTAATAATGTATTAGTCCAGGTCTGTAGGGCACTGAATTTCCAGATTTTTCTCATCGAGAATAAGAACTGGGTGAAGACCTCTCTCCAAGTGTAATGTCACAAGATGATGGAAACCATAACTGGTATGAAAGCAAAACCTATCACCAAACACCTGGGCTCACATGCAAAAAAGGAGTGTTAAATATAGAACAAAGCTACTTTTTTCTAGTTTTCTAATATAATTTATCAATGGAGGCTATGACTTTTCCAATTTCTATCATCATTTATTGAACCTGTGAGAATCTCGCCACTGCCAAGGGGGCTCCCTTCTTCTGCAGTGGAAAAGTCAATCAACTCTATAAAATAGGAAGACTCGCGTATGCCAGCTCAGAGCGTGATTCAGCGGATAAAATTCTAAAACACAAAAACACAAGAAGTAAGGAAGTAACAGGAACTTTCAGGTAGCCATGATCTGGCCCAGCTTACTGGGTGTGAGTCCCACTGTAGCAGCAAGCCTGGGCCACACCCCCCAGCTGCCTCAAAGCAAGCAAGGAAGAACATACCAGCTAAAGCACGCCAGTGTTTCCTCAAGCCGAATGGCAGCCTGCACCTGGGAAAAATTAGTATTTTTCTTTTTCAAGATCTATCTCTTATAGTCTTCTCAGTCCCGTTTCCCCCGTGTTTAATCTTCCCATAGCCCTATGCAAGGCGGAAAGAGGTTCCCTTAGGCGTGAGGAAGAAGGTAAGACTGTTGTCATCTGTGTGTGTGTGTGTGTGTGTGTGTGTTTTCTGATGTGCTCTGTTCTTCATGACTCTGTTAGACCGCAGATGAGAGATAAGAGACGCTGGCTTTGTTAGTGCCAATGTATCTAACTGCAACCTCTGATGTCACAGCCAACTTCAGGGTCAGGGCAGGTTCCACTTTCAATTTCAATTACTAAACAGGAATCAGGGCACAGATATGTTTCTGTTGTATCTAAAAGACAGGGCCCACAGAAATAGAACATTTCTTGTATTTTTCCTGATATGTGTGTGTGTGAGTGTGTGTGTGTGCGCACACACACACACATCTCCTCCAGTTTTTCAGTTTTACATGGTTTTAAAAACATACAATACTTACTCTGAAGTAGCTAACATTGATTGTCAACTTGACAGAACCTAGAGTTAGCCTGGAGATAAACGCAGGGGGAGCCTGTGGGGGACTTGTAGACTGGGTTGAAGGAGGTGAGAAACCCACTCTAACAGCGGACGGGCCGGGGCCCTGTGCTGTATAAGGAGGAGCCAGTGAACTGGGCACCGCCTGGCATTTCCCGTGCTCAACCCCGGCTTCTGCTGCCTTTCACCCCCTGTGCCCAGAGGCTCTATCCCAGGGAGTAAAAGTGAAATAACCGGCTTTCCCTAGGTTTCTTTCTGTCAGGTACTTAGTTACACCCACAAGAAAATGACTAATACAATACTGAAAAGGATAATACACATTTTATTGTCTTTATGCAGCAATCTAATGGTCAAATCATAATTTGTTTGTGTCATGGTGCTCTCTAACATAAAATATAACAACTCTCAAATAAAATAATGTGGTAACTTATGTCATACTGGATCAGTCTCCTTGAGGTGTTTATCCTACTCAGTCAGTCAATCTGTCAATCAATCTCTTAGACTAACATCCTTTTAAGAATACATGTGGAGTGGGAGGGATGGGAGGGGAAGGTGGTCGGGGTGCATGTGAGGGGGGAGAGGGAAAGAGGCAGGGAGGGAAAGAATGGGAACTGGGATCGATATGTAAAATAAATCTTAAAAATAAAAAAATGATACATGTCCCTTCAGCTCCCACTCAGTGCCATGGTACCTGGGGTGAAGAGTGAGCCAGTAGTAAGCACAAACATATGTTAAAATCATACTGAAGATAACTAATTATTTAAATTTTCAAGTTAAGATTATGTCTCATTAATCAAGAAAGCCTGGGAAATACAGCAGACATATTGACATAAGCCAGACTGGTTTTTTGATTATCACAGGTAGTACTTCATTCCATTAAATGTTAGAGATCTTCACGGACACTTCTAAAAAGAAAATCCTCCACTTTGATGTCAAAGAACAACAAATGCTTTTTCATTCAAAAAAGTTAATTTCCTCTATTAATACATCACTTTGAGTCCCACAATACACACATGAAAATACACCCTCCTGTGAACATTCAAAGGGAAAGCAGGATGTTGATCTCAAACACATGTAAACACATGTGTGAACATACACACATAAATACATACCATAAAAAGATTTAGACTTACTGAGAAATTTCATGACTCAAGGTGGAGGATTTTCTATTACCAAGTTACATCCTAGCACTAATATTATTTATTTCAAACAGTCAACATAAAAAGCAATAGTCTACCACAAAATATATAAGGAAATTTCTGTACTGTTATATGTTTAGAAGTAAGTAGAAAAAAACTGCCCACTGGCACAGGTAACAGAAGGAATGGGAGGAATGTGGCAAATTTGAAATGTTTGTTGAGTGTGGGCTGGTTCTTGGATTATGTTCAGTTTATAAAGCTGTGTGTTTCTAATAAATGAACATTTTGTCAATTATATATCACGCACAATAATAATTTTTGAGAAGTTAAAAAATTATCTTAGAGCATTATGTTACTTAGAATATTCTGCTCTTGCTTTATAAATGAAAACAATATTGTCATATTCATAGAAACACATAAAACATAGAGGTGGATATTGTCAGTGCAGGACAAGGCTAATTATTTCACATTTAATCTGGTATGTTTAAATACATGTTCCAGTGAAAGCGTTAGGAATAACCCTGCACACAACTTAGCTTCCACGATGACTTAGCTAAGGTCACACGAACTGTTTCCTACAGGGCATTTAAAGTATCAGGTGAACATACGATCAAAAACCGCTGGGTGTATGAATTCCAGTATGCTTCATTTGAGAGGAGACCAAATTTTTTGTTCTTAAAAACTAAATGCCCCTGGAGAATGTGTGTGCATCAATGTAACTAAAACCTAACGTAATTTCTGAAGGCTTTAATAAATTATTCAAGATCTTTAAAATACTTACTTTTGAAAAATGATATGAGTTTCAAACTAAGAAGTTCAACTCGTTTACAGTTTAATTTAATAATATTATCAAATAAAAATAAATACTATTAAATAAATAGCATTATATCAATCAGCATTTAAATTAGTTCTGTGAAATCTACTTAAAGGCTTTTTAAAAAATTCAAACTTCTGTTCTTAGACAAAGTAAAAGTTCAGACTATGGAGTGTGCAAAGAGTATGGAGTGTGCGAAAATGAAGACCTGGAAAAAGGAGGTACTAAAGGCTAAAAGCAATTTGAGTACAAGGCTGATGAAGTCCAGTGTGGACCAAAATTTGTAGGAGACAGTCCCTACAGATGTCCTCCCAGCTGCGGGTAGGTGTGTGGAGACCTGCTAAGGCCCAAAGCGCCACATCCTAGACTGTGTACAGATGCCCACAGGTCATGAGAATGGCAGGCCATCACGTGTGCCACGGCCCGGTTCATCCTTCACCACACACTGGCCATCTGAACTATGAAGCGTCCCTGTCCAAACCCAGCCCTGTGTAGCACGCCAGCCTAAAAGCCTTCCTTCCTTCTGCACTCTGCTGACCACACCCCAGCTCCCGCTCATTTTCATTCTCACAATTTCCACGATATCAGAAAGATAATTTCAATGGGAGACTGTGTTACTAGTTCAGTTTTCATTCTTGTTTGATGGGATTAGTAAAGGGCAAATTATAACAACTGCCTTTTCCACTGTATCTGTCTAAACAATTTATCTTCACACACATATTTAGATACAGACCCTGGTTCTGAATTCAGGCCTGACTCACTCACTCCACAGCAGTCTGACACTGTGCCTTCAAGCACACGGATTCGGAGATTACCATCCCATGGCCTGAAAGCCACTCGGACTTTCACGTGCCCGCATTTCCCGGTGAGTGGCCAGACTAGACACTGCCTCCCAGCTTTGCTCCAAGCCTCACAGCAAAGGGAAGCTCTGAGCTTCTGGTGACCAACAATGGTCCCTAAGCTGACAGTACCCTTCAGAGGAAAGGACATAAAGGACAGAGGCTGCAGGTAAAATTGAACCACGCTCCTGCTGTTTACTTTTTATCCTTAGGCAACAGATGACACACTTCCATTTCAGTGTAATAATGGATAATGAATGGCTACAGGGCTGGAGCGCTGGCTCAGGGGTTAAGTGCACTAGACACTCTTCCAGAGGACCTGGGTTCAATCCCCAGCACCTACATGGCAGCTCACAACTGTCTGTAATTCCAGTCCCAGGGAATCCACGTACCAGGCAGTCATGTGGTGTGCATCTCTGTGTGTACACACACAAGCCCACATACATAAATATTGTTTAAAAAAGAAAACCTATGATTGTCAAGATGAAATGAGCCAATGAATGCAAAACCAATCAAGATCATCCTCAAAACCTGTCTCCTGGTCCCCTTTGCAAGTAATTTATATGCAATCCTGAAATCCTCCATTCTAATCATTATCCGTCGTTCCACACAGGTTCATCACAAAAAGAAGTAGAGAAGTCCACAAGTCACATATGCATATCCTCCACAGGGCATCTAATCACACCGACTGGGGCCTCTCTAGGCAGCTATCTCAGAGGGACAGTATGCTCCCCTGGCCATTACTTTAAGAGTATCCTGGCAATGAGGTCCTGAAAACAACAAGAATTCACTACCATCCAAATAATCCAGAAGGCACCAGAGAAGAGCAAGAACTTATGATGCCCCTTTACTTCTGACTGCCTTTCTCCTGGGGCATTAGAGGAACAGTCTGCCGAGAGAGAACAGGAGGAGGAGATGAGAAAAAGGGGAGAGAGAGCCCGAGAAGGGTGAGGTAAGAGGCAAACCTCAGGTCACTGTCGGTGTAGACGAAGGAGCTCAGCAGGCACCATGTAAAACAGGCAAAGCCCCGTTCAGAGACTCACTGCTTTCATGGTTGCCACAAAGAAACTCAGTCACTTTCACATTCTATTGAATTTGGAATGAACCTACTAAGGGTGGCAAATCTACAATTACCCTACAGAGCACAGGAGATGTACGTTCATACAGATACGGACTAAACTGAGAGATGCTGTAAGTGTAAAACACGCACCATGTTTCAAAGATAGTGTGAGAAAAAAATTTCCAAAGTAATATGGGTTGACGACTGGCTACAGTGACAGAACTTTCATTGTAAATACTATGTCAATGAATGTCACCAGTGTCTGTTTCTTTTTGTTTTTCAATGTGATGACTAGAAAAATGTAAATTACTTATGGAGCTCTCATCTGTAGTACAGGGCTCGCTTACAGTGAGAATTAAACATATTGCACACAAATAGCAATACATAACAATTACTCTCTTCAATTTCAACAGAAGGGCTGGATTTCATTAAGAATTCCACTAGCAAATTGTAATTGAGAAACAGATGTTTATGTGATGCTAAGCAGAATGTAATTAGCATGTTGGAGAGCTACATTAAACGTTTTTACCTTTTAATATCAATGTCCACAGATATACAATTAAAAGAATTTAATTCTAGGGTTGGGGAGAGGCTCAGTGGATAAAGTATTTGCTGTGCAAACATGAGAGCTCAAGTTAGGGTCCTGGAACCCTCAGAAAAGCCTGGCATGTTACCTGTGTTTGTAATACCAGCAGGTTCAGGACAGGGGAGGGGACAGGTGACACCTCAGACAGTGTGAGCAGAAAAGCAAGCTCCAGGTTCAATGAGAGACCCTGCCTCAAACAAATAAGGCGAGGGGTAACAGAGAAAGATGTTTGAAGTAGACCTCTAGCCTTTGAGCATTCAGGCACTAGAGAATGTGTGTGTGTGTGTGGGGGGGAGGGTACACACACCTTAATTCCAAATACAGATATACATAGATTTTACTTTAATATAAATTCCTCATTCTAAGAGTTTTACAACTGAGCTGTTTTGACCTTGCCATATAAATCCTAAGTAACGTATCACAGTAGCTAGATGTCAACAGAACAGCAGAGTCCAGCACGTGGACGTGCACCTAGGAAATCCTTCGCCAAACAGTCGCGCTATCACCTAGCTTGGTTCTCCTGCCAATCTCTTCTCGGTGACCCCTGTTCTTACATCACTACTGACGTCATCGTTCTACTCTCTGCCTGTGTAGTCAGTAGTAACTCTGGGCATTTGAAGCAGAAAGTCTAACTCTGGCAAAGCTTTCAACATTGCCTTGTAAGTGACCTGTACTCACCACTCCTAAACTTGCCAAGATCCAGTCTGCGTACCGCAGGTGAGGGGGCTTCCTCACACCTCTGCAACCCCTGCCTGCCTGGATTGCATAAGGCAAGTGATGGAGATGGGCTTCTCTCCTCCCTCCCTCCCTCCCTCCCTCCCTCCCTCCCTCCCTCCCTCCCTCCCTCCCTCCCTCCCTCCCTCCTTCCACTTTAAAGCCCAGCCACAGTTTCTCCTCTCTCCTCTCCTTCCAGTCTCCCCACCTTTAACCCCCCTCTGTTCCTACCCCACCTCCTCCATTTCTGTTTAGGAAAGGGCAGGTCTCCCATGAGTACCAACAAAATATGTCCTATCAAGTGGTGTTAAGATTAAGCAACTCCCGGTGTATTAGGGCTGGGCAGGGCAAACCGGCAGGAGGAATAGGGTCCCGAACACCTTTCAAAGAGTCGAAGCAACTCCATTGCTATTGAGCACATGTAAAGGCACCTAAGCAGCCCACCCTGCCCACGACCAGGGCAGGCTGCCTTCCGTTTACCAGAATCTTGCCATCCACGTGGCACTGAGGTTTTAGCAGGTAGGGTACAAAGTGAGGAAGTAGTAGTTATCTTGACAATAGAAACTATGCAAGGCCAAGGAGACCGGACAGGAATCTATTGGCCTGTGAGTTCAGAGACCTTTCCATTAGCCTCAACTGCTTTTAAGGAAACACAAATCTCTTCGCATGGACACTCACTCAGAAGCTAAGTCAACAAACATCAAAGATGCCTGACTGTTGCTGAAATTTAGCACTGTGTTTGGTGGAAATGTAGACTTAATAGCATCACTTGCAAACACAATCATCCCACCGAGTAAAATCTCTACCTTCAACTCTGTATTGTCTCATGTCAGTACAAAGGAGGTATTTATCACACCCCACAAGTAGGACTTGCTTCCAGCTTCTCCAGGATGCTGCTCTGTGTTAACATTGGTTAAAAGCACTTAAATAAGCCTTCTATTCTTGAAATGTTCTAGGAATGAAACTAGCACCTATTAAACAACAGATCTTTAAAAATTATTTTAATGCATCTGATAGCAATGGGAACTACAGCACAGGCTATGATTCTCACACCTGAACACACATGTGCCCACCTTCACTTACCTCAGAGCATGAAATTATGAAATTGCTGTACAAATTTTAATTAAATTAATTTGCAAATATAAGATCTCCAGGCAGCTGAGGGCATTAAGGGTGTTGAGTCAGATCCCTACACCCCTAAGGACAGAAGGAAGTGGAGTTCTCTTCAGATGTAGAGGCACATTTAGCTGGTTTTCTAATTTTGTTTTTTTAATAACAACTTAAGAATTTACTAGTTGGGATTCAATTTGGAGAAGATAAAATGATTGGTTAGGAAACAAAAATAGTTTGTTGGATGTTTCAGCTAAAGAGTTGGGTTAAAAGAAATATATTCTTCACTTAGACAAATATTTATATCTATCCTACTAAAATCTACATTTACTATTGTAATGAGAATTCACTTTAAGTTCTATAATGATGAGTCATTTAATTCGAAATGAATTTCATTTTGGAGATTTGGTTTTGACTTGTTTATTAAAATCCATTACATCACGGAAATGAAATTATAGAATATTATCATGTAACAAGGCTTCCTTGTACGATAAGCATGTTTCCAAAAGCGTGACTAGGAGGATGGAGTTAGGCAGGGGCAGGGTAACTCTCAGCCTGTACAAGATGGTAGCGTGGAGGCAGCTGTGTGCCAGCTTCCGCATATAGGAAGCCCAGGGCCTCAGGGGATCCAGCATTGTCTAAGAGCTAGCAAGTCTGGGAAACCATCCAGCCCAGCCCTGTCACATGCCACCAAAACTCCTGTCCTCCGTGATCATGATCTCAGAACTGGAGCCGCGCTATCGAGAAACGCTTCCTGGTAGGATCTGTGGCACGTCACGAGTGTCTACTACTACTCGCATTAGTTAGGGAGATTTTTGTTCTGATTCCTCACGCTCTGAAGTGTTCCGGGTGTTCCGGGCTTCTCCGGGGGTGCCGGTCCGTGCTCTGCCAGGGCCACCCGGTGGCAGCAGAGCTACTATGTAACCTGCCAGGGACTTCTCTCCCTTTCCATTTTGGAGACCAGACTGATAGAACAGGTAGAAACATGATCTTGGTGACCCTACTGCCTGCTGCTGGTTGTTCTGTCCTCTCACATCTTAGAATAAAATGAAGGAAATGAAAGGGGCGTGGTCCTGTGTAGGAGGCCACAGGCCAGGGCCCAGCCTATCCTGCTTCCAGTCACATCTGTGTCCCTGTCCTCTCTGTCATAGGGATATAAGCCCCACTTCTCAAAAGTAAAGAAGTAGGCACGGGCAGGAGAGATGTGGATTAGGGTTAAATATATGTCTCCAATAACCACAGAATTATTTTAAAGTTTAATCTGAAGCTGATTGGAATCTTCCCATAGTGAGCAAAGAGCTGACCTTTTCTTTCTGCATTAGAATTTGTCCTCTGGCTAACCCCCCTCTCCAAATCTGTCCCCAGGAAGAGGAAAGGAGTGTGCAGATCATGCCCCTGAACAACACTGCTCATGGAGACAAAGGCCCTGCCTGGCTGGAAAAGAGCCAGTGTTGCTGAAGACATTGTTGTCAAAGTCCTCAGGGCTGATGTGTTGTGCTGGAAACATGAAGCTCCGTATCACCCTGTGAACGAGCCTCCCCTCATTGGTTAGGCGAGGAAGTAGGCATCTCTGACTACTGGGTAAGCTGAGGCACGGAACTCATGTGCTCCTGCAGAAGTGGACTGAAGAACAGAGGCTTCCAGTAGCCTGACGCCAGCCTTCCTGTCCTGAGTGAACTGTTCCACAGGCAATGGACTAGAGCGACCAATGCCTGAGGGTAGTCAAGGCACCTGGATGCTTAATTTTTAGTATTTCTTCTGGTTTGGGGGATTGAAAAAGTCAGGACAGACAGTTCCCTCCTTGTCATCCTCTTTTGTCTTTAAATTGTTTTTAAAAATAAAGGCTCACTATGTAACCCTTGTCTGCCTTCAAAACTGGGACCCTGCTGCATCCATCTCAGCAGCACTGGGAGTATAGGTGTGCGTCATGGCAACCAGCCCAAGGCAATATATTTCTAAAGGCATAGACAGTTGGACATATTTTATTACTATCTACAAAACGGTCTCAGAAAGTTCATTACATCTGTTCTGTGGAACGTACTTCCTCACCGCTATCTGTATTAGTAGGACGTTTCCAGTCCTTACACCCCCCCCCACGTCAATGACTCTGATAAAAAGAATACCCGGTCTAAATAAATATTTACAATTCTCACACCTCTTCTTCTTTTCCTAAGGGAACACTGTGCTGGGTTGGTTATGGGACAGCTGCTACATGACTGCCCAGTAGTCTAAGAAGAATGTCAGAATCAAAACAACAGAGATGGATTATCAATGGAACAACTTTACTGAGGACACATTTTGTGAACAGATTCAGCCTGGCTTGGTCATGGGGGTGATGAGAGGTATGAAGGGAAGTGAGGCATCCAAGATACCAAATCTTAGCTGAGTAACACCATGGGTACTGGAACACTTTCAGAGCCAGGGAAGACCAGTAATGGCTATGAAGGCTTTAAAAAATAAAAAAGGCAGAAAGCAAACACTCTACTCTGCGTTTAGATTAACCCAGTGAAAAGGAAAGACGTCCACAGAAGCCAGTTCAGGGAAATGATGCTTTGAAAATAGTGGTAATATGGATCCAGTTTTATAATTAGTATTACATACTTAATTCCCGTTACAGGAAACAAGGGTGAGTCACGAAGAGACCCTGAGCAGGGCGGGCAGGCACGTTGAGCGTGCAGCACATCATGTGTTAAATTGAAACGGCCCGAAGCTGAGCTTTCTTCACTGTCCAAGGAGAAAGTCTGTTGCCATGCACTTCAGGGCTTGAGGGATACACTACTGCTGTAATTTAGCTCACTGTGTGTGGGCTTCGGGATGCACAGTGCCATTCCAGAAAGTTGCATGGGATTTTTCAAGACATCAGGAGTGTTCTTAAAAGTTATGCAGAGAAAACGGATTTTTGATAGTTATGAATTACATTTAGTGCAGCCAGATTGTAGAGAAGGCTCTTTTTGCCTCGGTATGGTTAGAATTACTGTTGACAAAGTTTTAATTTAAATTGTTAAGGGTTTAAGCTGGAGAATATAGGTCACTGAATTTTCATTCACTGTGTAAGTTTCACTACTGGCAGAAAGTAAGCTTTGTTAGTGGGGGACAGGGACAGATCCTGGCCTCGGAACCAATCCTATCTGCAGTGGTTAGAACTGAGTATGTGTTACTGAGGATGATTTGGTTGTCAGCATCCTGAAAGCTCACAGTAAGAAACACGCCTGGCACGAAATAGACCTCAGTTCAGAAAATACTGAATGCATCTGTGGGACAGACAGACCAGCATCTACCGAGAGCCTTTACTACAGTCACAAGCTGGAAGAAAGAACCCATCCTTCCTAGCAGGTGGTAGGTTTATATGGATTTACAACAGTAGACAACATACTATCTAGCTCCAAAGTATAATTCTACAATTGCTAACTGATTTCCTGTAGCTGAAAAAAAAAATACAATAAATATTTGTAGGGTCTACCACATGTTAAACAAGTTTAAAAGAGCCTTTCTATACACCAAGAAAACACAAGAATTTATGGAATGTCACAAAAACAAAACAAAACAAGCAAACAAACAAAACCTCATAATTTCATAATATATGCCATTAAAATGAATGCCGATTTCACGAATGGAAATTTAAAATTTGTGCTTTCCATAAACTCATAGAGAACTGATTTCCCATCAATAATCTATCAAGCAAAAAGAGATGGACTTGTGAGCAAAAAGTGCATGGTCACGTAAAGGCTACGCCCTTCCGTTCATCTACACTGGGTAGGGAAATTCTACCTTCACTTCTGTGCTAGGTGTTCTGAAGGGACCTCAGCTCTGGTGTGAGTCTGTCCTCGTGTAGACTAAAGAATGTGATGGACACAGGACATAGGAGCGTGAATGTATGTGCCAAACATGCATGCACAGCATGTTTCCTGAAGTTGCTTTGGTCTAGGGGATCGTGTGTTTGGATCATGGTGGGCAGCTTCACAATGGTACAGGTTACAAATACGTAAACAACCAATAATCATTTATAGTGGTAAGTACTCTGCACTCAAAGCCCGGCCATGAGGGAAAGCAACAAATCATGTGTGAACTTCAGCAAGCCTGAAAAATTCACCTCCTTCCTTGACATTTAGGAAAATATCTTAAACAGAATTCAAGAGGGTACAGATATCTGAATCTATACTAATTTGTAGCATTTAAAAAAGGGAATCATTTGCAAGCCTTGATTGCAAGGTGTGTTGGAAAGGCAAAGTTGAAAATGAACACTGTGAGGATTTTGCCCAATTTCTCATGTAAACCATAGCAGACGGCACGATTCTCAAAAAAGCCAAGTACATTTGCCTCACATAAAATAAGACTGGTTGAATTTCAAGCTTTTCATTTATTTTATACTGCTAAGAATTAAGTTCCTTTTTGTTGTTCAAGATGGGCAGCATGAATCTGTGTGTATATGAGAGACAGATGTGCATGTTATATAGCATGGTTATAGCAATATAACACTATTATATCTTCATTTAATGGGCAGTGCGTACTACAGAATCAAAATAATTTACAATTTTGGATACTTGCTCCTCCTGCAGGTTCATGATGTCCTTGCCTATGAATCTGACCCTGACCTGTCCCCTGCTGAGTGTCTGTTCCTTACTCTAGACCAGCATCTCTGGGACCCTTGACCCCCAAATGGAGCTTTCCAGACTGACCACAGAGGAATCTCCAAAAATACAGAAGACAAGGAAGGGGCTGGATCCAATTAGGGGATTATTGTGAATTTTCAAACCCAATAGTAGAACAGAAGAATCTTTAAGGGAGAACATAAAATATCTTCAAAGCAAAACTGTTTCCTTGGAGAAACTCCTGAAGCCATATGTGAGCAGGGAGGAGACAGGAAAGGAAGGAAAACAAGTCATGTGGAGTAAGGGAGAACTGAACCCAAATAACAGGGTGGGTGTTATTGATATGCCAGTGTCAATCATCTGAAAGTATGTATGCACAGAACTAGTTTCCTACACATTTTCCTTCTGCACCAAAGAATTATTTACCATTGGAAAACACCATGACCTGTAACAATTAAATTATATAAGTGAATAGTATTCATTTGACAAGAATAGATACATACTACACACACACACATACACACACACACACATACACACACACCCCTACATACATGCACCACAAACCACAGACAAGAGGAAAGCATCAGGCATCTTAAAGATGGGCTGGGCTTTTGCTCTGTTCATCTCCCTTTTTCAGTTTTTAAAAGCTCCCTTTCTCTGCTCGCACGCAGTCACATTCAGCGACAGCCACGTCACTTTCAGCATCAAATGCATGGCACGTGGCACAGGGTGGACCAGCCATGCCAACTCAACTCAACTGTTAGAAAAGTTGAAAAGTTCAAACTATTTATTAAATGTCATGCGATAAACCCTTGAAGAGAAACACATGTGACAGATAAATTCAAGGTGACATGTTTTAGAATAAGGGTTAAAATGAACAGTTGAATGCCAGAGTTAAGTTAGTTTGATTTACTTGAATAATAAAAGTAAATGAGTAAGCCAGTCTTTCTGCTCATGAGAAAGTTTTGTTTAACATCCACACTACAGACAAATCAAGAGGATCTGTTTCCGTGGAAGACAGGAGGTAGCTCCACTGTTCCTTCTTGATCTGTAGGTAAGAGGATCACAAGTCACACGGTAGATGAGCTTGAAAAGGTTGAGCTCATCTACCTCCAGGTGACTCCACTGTCATGGGTTGCAACCTTGCTCTTGAGCAGGCCATTTACTGCCGGGCTCAGTCTGTCATCTACACTTTGGAGAAAGTGGAATTGCATAAGTGTTTTTATAGACCCTTACTTCCCTGAATGATTAAATGTATTGAGTCATAGTCATTGCAGGACAAGGAGTTTGATGGCCTGTGTGGGACAGTATGTAAGACTACAGACCTTGAGTAACTATATACTTATATCCAAGTGGTTGGATCCAAAAGGACCAAGTAAAACCTGAAAGTAACCAGAAAGTTGATGGACAAGCAAAAATATGAAACCACCTTCCCATTTTTATGTTTTTTGCTTTGTTTTGTTTTTCGAGACAGGGTTTCTCTATGTATCTATGGCTGTCCTGGAATTCACACTGTAGACCAGGCTGGTCTTGAACTCACAGAGATCAGCTTGCCTCTGCCTCCCAAGTGCTGGGATTAAAGGTGCTTGACCCTAGTGCTCACTTCTTATCTTTCCTTAGGTCTCCTCTCTTCCCTTAGGAGGCCTGGGTGGTCTATGCGGCCTCTGGTAGTGGATCAGTATTTATCCCTAGTGTACGAATGGACTTTGGGAGCCCATTCCTCATAGAGGGATACTCCCTCAGCCTAGACACATGGGGCCTGCTCCAAATGATATGGCAGACTTGAAGACTCCCCATGGAAGGCCTCACCCTCCCTGGGGAGCAGAAAGAGGATGGGAAGGGGTTTGGTGGGGGAACAGGGGAGGAGGGGCAGGTGAGGGACTGGGATTGACATGTAAAAACAACCTTGTTTCAAATACAAATAAAAGGGGGGGGGGGGTGAGGGTCCTCTCTTTCTCCAAAAGCAGCAGTGCTGGGAATTCCTGAATGACAATGTCTTACATTTTTTGCTGAGTTACAGAAGCCACACCTCTCTCCAGGAACATACTAGGTTTGTGGCTGGATTTTCTAAGCAGAAAACCAACACTAGATGGGGGGAAAATGGCTGACCCATGTGTCAGTCTAGAAAATCCCACGAGTCAGGCATGTCCTTATATAATGAGTCCATGTCCAAGGAACAGAAGAACCCGCAGGAAAAAGCTTCCATTACCAAAGGCAAGACTCTGGCTGTCAGTAAAGAAAAGCACGATGGCCTCGCTTAAAATGGTAGTGAACAATGACTTATTAGTCGCATGTGACAACTGCTAAAGGAATGATAGTGATTCCTCTGACCTTTTCTCCACAAGGAGGAGACTGAGGGCACTGAGGGAGAGAGGCCTGCCCTCTCCAGGGGAGGGACATGGGTGCTCACACGGCCTCTAAAGGGGAGGCAACAAGAGGAGGCAGGCCACCCCAATGAGGGCTTGATTTTGACTTTCAAGAATGTCACTAACGAAACTGAGGCAGATGGCAACACTGAGCCCTGAGAGAGCATTTCCCCATGCTACTTTGCACGGCACAGTTACGCATCCCCAAGTAGGTATGCATCCTAAAAAAGAATTGTCCATTTTCTTGTACTGTCTGAAACTGAAAATAACCATTTAAATGAGGAAATAATACCTGCCGGAAAAGCCAAAAAAAAAAAAAAAAAAAAAAAAAAAAAAAGACAAGTCAGCTGCTGTTGGAGGCAGTAGTGATAGTTGTACTAACAACTTAAGTGTCTGGGATCAGTTTGCTGATCTATTGAAAAGCAAATAGGTGTGTTACACGTTCACTGTTATACTTTTAAAAGGGGATTTAAAAATTAGTTCTTGTGTGTGTGTCTGTATGTGTGCATGCACACACACACACGCTCATGGGTGCTGTGTCGCATGTTTAAAGGTCAGAGATTGGACTCAGGTCCCTGAGCTTTAGACAAGGGTCTTTACATACATAATGAGACATGTCATGGTCTCCAGCAAATTTAATTTACAAAGAATTACACAAAAATATGAAGTTAAGATAATAATTGGGCTGGGGAATGTAGCTCAGTTGTGGGATGCTTGCCTTGCATGCATGGGGGTCTGGATTTGATTCCTGACACCAAACATACTAGGCATGACACGCACAACTGTGATCTCTGCACTCTGGATGTGCAGGCGGGAGGTCCAGAGGTTCAAGGACGTCTTCAACTACATAATGAGTTTGGGGGGAAGCCTGACCAAGAGAGACCCTGTCTAAAAGAGAAAAAGGAAAGTATTTAATACATTGATGAGTACTGAACACAGAATATTTTTAAGTAACAATATTCTGGAGTGAATCCACGTAATACTGTGTTCACAAACCACGTGCAGTCATACTACACCAGATCTCAGTTTCCACATCTGTAGTATTAGACTGGAATGTTTAAGGAATTAAAATAATGCCCACATAAGATGTCAAATAAACTGCAATTATTCTATCATGACAACAGTTTATATTTGTTCTCAGTAGAGCTACATGTTTTATTAGGAGTCATTACCCAACATAATGTTTCCTTCTATATGTTAAGTGAAGTTGTTGCCATGGGAATGATGAATTAGACAGGATAAATTGAAAAAGAAAATTGGAACTTATTCTGAATTTTCAATCGGAGTATGTTCATGAGGTTTCTTCAGCATTTGCCTGTGTGCGCACGTCATCATTTGGATGACTTCTGATCTTTCTTTACATTAGTCAATGCACACAAACTCGTCCATTCAGACACCTGTTCGTGTTCCGCGTCTTGCCTTCCTCTGCTGCCTCTCTCACAATCACTCCCCCGCTGGGCAGTCCATGATGACTCTGTCCTCTCATACACCTGACACTCACAGACCTTCTGAACTGACACCACCGTACTGTTTACAGTGATGGAGAGCTTGTTGGTATATGGCTCTTCCTTCTTAGCTGCTTCTCTGTGTGGATTTCCCTTGCATCCCACCAGCGGGGTGCACACTTAAGACCAGAGCTTTGCTGAAGGAAACAGTGGGCAATAAAGCCTGGGATTAGGAACGGATTTAGAGATCAGATAGGACAAGTTTCTGCCCAGGGTTCCATCCTCCCACCTCTTCCTGGGGGTTTTCTCTGCCTGCACACATCTTTCCGTAGAGAACTCATTAGCACCCAAGGAAAGCATTTGCAACGACACGTGAAGAGCAACGTGTCCCTTTTCTTTCACTGAATACTACGAAGCGAGAAGCTTTGTTACTGTCCAGTGCTCAGTGTAGGTGTCACAACGCCACCTACACACCACTCATCACTGAAACCTCACTGGTGAGGAACAATCATGGCCCTGACTGGGTTCGTGCTTACAGCCGCCGCAGCAACAGCAGTGACAACAACCCAAACGCCCACACTGCAGAGCGGAAAGCACCGCACAATGAAATGGCAGAAACTGACCCTGAGATCTGCTTAAGTTTTCCATGTTCGGAAGAGACGACCCCTTTACTAAGGGTGATGTTAATAACGGCCGGCTGAAAAGAGGCACAGTACTTCCAAAATACAGACGTAATATAGGAAAAGAATGTTGGGAAGGTCACATTTCAGATAATGGCTAATGTAAAACTATAGCATTCAGTTATAAAAAGTTAATTTATAACGACTGTACGTATGTGTGTACGTGCTTGGAGATGTAAGATCATTCATGTGCCATCATTATAAAAACAGATTTATTTACCTTGAAAATATGGGCTAGGCTATTTCTTGACTTCAAAGCTCTACTAAAGACAGAGTTAAAATTCAGTTGGTTATCATAGTAATTTTTTTTCCCTCAGAGAAAGCTTAATTTTTTAATTTTAAATGCTACAAGATTTAATAAGTAAATTTAGCAAGACAAAACTACTCCGTTAAGACTACTCCGTTAACAAATAGTGCCTGTCTGCGCCTGAGAAAAATCTGTATGAAAACTTCTTATACATTTAAAGGGATAACAAATGCATACAATGCACAGACACAAAGGCCTGAAAACCATAAAGCATTGCGGATATAAAAAGTACAGATACTGCATATGCAATGGGATTCTTGGTGCTGTTAAGAGGGTGGCTCTCTTTTCAATAGTAATGTTGTTTCAACAAGTATTTTTAAAAGTCCTTAACTAAATCTGAACGTTGTAGCTTACCACTGCAAATGGCATAAACACTATCACTGTCCAGGGTTTTATCCCAAGGGGTCCTGGCTACCATCCTGTAGTGACAGAGACAGTAACCAGGGAAGAAAGTCAACTCCTTTTAGCAACCAAAAGCATTCAGGTAGGGTATAGCTACATATGTCAGGGCAGCAAAATGGCTCAGTAGGCAAAGTCTTTGCAAGAGTCTGGTCCTGTGCACCCACATGGCAGGAGAAAGCTGCCTCCCACAAATTGTCCCTTATATACTATAGTAGGCAAACACACACACACACGCACACACACACACACACGCACACACACACACACACACGGCAGGGGGAGGGAAATAAATTCTCACTCATTCATATTTCACATATACTGAATTTCAGGTGAGAAATCAGGCTCACTATTTAGAAGAAAAAGTATCATGCTATCATCAAATGCAGTAGTATGAAGAATAAAGTAGAAATAGAGAGAAATTTTTAAATAGACATATAAAAAATGGGAATTTGCAAAACAGGGTTCAGCAAAGTAGTGCTATTCTGCAGGCAGGCAACACTGAGTGCTATTTATGTTTAAATAAGAGAATGGAAAATGAGAACAATAACAGTAAGCAATAAAGCATTCTTTTTGACTTGCAAATATCTGTTCTATGGCTCCTCTCTGTCACTTCACAGCTATTGGTTAGGCCTGCTGACAGAAACAGAGGACTCTTACCCAGCAATCTCGGAGCAGCTTAATACACAATTTAAAGCCAAACAAAAAGAAAAAGCGAGGATGTTATTTTAAATGGAACATCATTGCAGGTAATACACACCTAATGATATGAAAAGTAAGATAGTATAATATGGATGAATTGATTTTTGATGGAAGACTTGAAAGGAATAAGTGTTTTGGCCGCAGGCCTTATTTGGATTCTTTGGCTCTTGACTTGCTGAGATGATGCAGCCCAGATCCTAATTTGAGTGGACTAAGAGCAAAAAGGATCTGGGATCCCAAGAAGGGCTGCAGAAGGAACAGCTCATTAATCTTTCAGGGGTGGTGGGAGGTCACCACGGCAAGGGTGACAAGCACAGAAAAAGATGGATCTTACCGGACCACCCCAACCACCCTGTTTCCTGGGAGAAGTTGGATCTCCTCCTCCAGCCCCAAGCCGTGCAGGGCCGCCCTGGCCTCCAAGGAACGGAGGAACCACGCCTCTTCCCCACACAGAACAGGGCCCAGTACACAGTGGGTGCTGACGTCTATCCTGACGGACTGGACATGTCTCAGGTCTGCAACTGTTGTGTCAACTGAAACGACAGCTCCCAGGATAACAATGCCTGAGCAATCCCAAGGTGGCATGGCTTGCTGCCGGGTTAAAATGGCCCCAATGTGAGAAGTAACGTGCCCAAGAGCGGAATTTAGCAGGTAAGAAGTGGCTCGGGGAGCACTTCTGGACTGGTGGGAGGAGCAGAGGGGCACGTGGAGTGGCAGCAACTGACTCCCCGGGCTGGGGATGTATGCAGCACTCGTCAAAAGCCTGGGCCGACTGCAGCTCTGAAAAAGCTAGTCAAAACACAGTGACCCGTGCGGTTAGTGACCTTGAAGGGCCTAGACTTCATTGTCAGCGGTCCTCTTTGAAGGTTACTTGACAGTTTGAGGATGGAAACAAAAACATCTAAGGGTCCTCTGGAGTGCTAAAGTAAAAAGAAATGCGCCAACAACTCTCAGATAACCTGGGACCCTTTTACAGCTCCCCACGACACGGGTCACACTGGAGACACCAACGGAGATAAGCGCTTGCTTGACACATTCTGTTTACTGTATTTTACGACGTTCGCGGTGCCAGGGGAATGGCTATGCCGGGGGAATGGCTATGCCGGCCTCTGTAAATGTGGCTGATATGGACTGATTCCCAGTCCTTGTTATCTTCGTAACTGCAATGGACACTCTGCTGAATGAGAATTTTCAAAAAGTAGTTTTAAAGAGCAAAAAGAGATTAGTGGCTGAACTAGCCTAGAAACATGGAAAGATATACAAGAAACCAAGAGTTTCCAGGAAGAAAGAGCATTAAAAGACAAGCTAGGGGCTGACTTAAATACACAGGACTTCTGTCGGATCATTCTCTCTCCTTCCTGATGGCCCAGGGCTGGGGGGTCATCCGGGCAGCTGCAGGCTGGCATAGGTAATGTTACATTACCCATTACATTGCAGAGAGAAGTTCCGAGTGTGTCTGGGGGATGGGGGTGATTTATAAGAACTAACCGTTAGTGGGCGTCCAGTAGAGCAGTGGGAACTACATAGGATATTTTTACTCCTTTTTATTACCTTCTGCGTAACATGTTAGGTGGCTTAACAGATGGCTTTAGGATTATGAAAAAGACACAACAACCCAACTTGCTATGTCCCCCCGCCCACCGCCCCCATACTTATTACAACTGTTCACTGACAGAAGGGGACAGTATCGATTCCTCTTCAGGGAGCAATCTCCCAAGGCTGTGTTGCTGACTTACCGATTTGTTTATATAATTGTTATCTTTTTACCATAAAGATCTGTTTAATTTGAGGAGTCAGGAGCACATTAGTATGATGGCTCTCTGTGTGACAGCTGTATCAATTTAAATGAACATGCATGGCTTTGTAACAGCCTGGCTTGGTGCCGCTGAGTATGTACGTTCAACCACACTCAACACCTGTGAAGATCTGGACAAGAGTCATGAACAGTATGTCCCGTGAGCTGCTGCTTGAGAGCCAATGCGCCCTGCAACAGTGTTGAAGAATCACCTTCCCCCACCCTAAGTGGGCCCACGCCTGTGACATTGAGAGAGGACGCAATCTGAACAGGGCAAAGCAGAGAGACACCCTGCCAAAAGAACGTCGCCCCTTAGGAATAAGGTGAACATACACACGTCTGACTTTACATGTTGATGCAAATGAGTACCACTGCTTCATACTCTCTAAATGTGAACACTCGGATGCCTTCCAGCCTCTCCAGCATTAACAAGGCTTGCAGTATCAGGCATACAGTGTACATAGCACTTATGTGAGCAAGTGAACACACATAAAGTTATTTTCATTTCCTTCCTCCTCAGTCCACAGTCGTTAGTCCGGTGTGTTAGGTGTGTCTCTGGGGGTGTGCATCACTATGAGATCACGGGCACATTTTCATTTAAGTGGTTTTTAGACTACAATTTCCTTTTCCTTTATTTTGTTTCATCAGAATAAACATAAATTAACGCAAATTTCTCTCTAAGATGATTCCTGATTTCTCTTTAAATAACTTTTTATGATTTTTGAGACTTTTATTCACCTAAGGGTAAGGGGTTAGGACAAAGGCTCGTTACATACCATAATCGGTGATTTTACAGGACACCAAGTACAGCTCTTTCAGGTTTTGCCCCTCCTTGGCAATGACCTCCACACACCTGAAACACACAAAGTGGTGGAGTTACACTAATGCATCCCAGTTAAATTAGCAAGAGATAGACCACAGGTCCACAAGAGGTCAGAGGTCAGAGGAGCACAAACAGCCCAGTCAGTCCTCTGCTTTCAACGCCCCTCGTTCAGGGTGTCTCAGGGACTCTCATGCTCTCTGCCGCCACGGAAAGAGCTCGATTCCTAAGTGGTTTCAATACCACCTCTGTGACCAGCGTCCTTCAGGACCCAAGAGACAGGACGGAGGCATTCCTTTAAGACCACTGCAAACATGGGCAGGAAGAGCTGATAAACCCATGTGGCATAATGAATGTGTACACATAAGATGATATAAAATAACTAACCAAAATTGCAGTAGATAGACATTTCAAAGGAATGATAATTATTAAGAGTCCAATTTTTAATTCTGAAGTTTGATACCATGAAATGCACATTTGAAGAAATTTTATTCAACATAAAATACAACGTTGTAAAAATCTGTAACTGATAAAGGATATAAAACCAGAATATAAAAGTATGATATAACTTTCACTTTAAAAATGTTTCATTTTTAATACTTTAAATGAACTGTTATATAGACTATTTTAGTTATACCATTATATTTAAAAATATTTCTTTGATTTTCACTTAAGTTAAAAGATTTTTCAGTATAGCCCTCACAGAACTATAGAAGAGAATTTAATAGATTTTAAAAATAACGATTAACCACCCTACCTAATTCATAAATATCAGAAAGCTGTACTGTCAGACTGATGCACAGGCACAGATGTCCTTCAATGCATGCCCTGTTTTAATCGTACAGACAGCAGTTGAGCAAAAGGGTAAGAAGAAATGAGTCATCAGCCTTTGTGAGGGGGGAAGGGTCAAGCGGTCTGGAGCCCGTGTGTTTAATCTATCAAAACTCATCTCTGTCTTCCAGATATTTCGTTTGCTGCCTGGCATATCTGTAGGTATCTTCATAAAATGTCAGGGAATTTTATATAATTTTATCCCATATAATTCATTATTGAAGGTTAAGTCAGTAAGAAAGACATTTTTCTTTTAAAGTACTTTTATAGAATTTTGTCGTAATGGAATAATAAACAATTCTTGTTTGCCCAGGCAACCAAGCAAACATGCTTCTTTGGCTAGTCAATCTAAAAAAATAATTACAGAGAGAACTTAAAACACAACAGAGTTAGGACTGAGACAGACTATTGCGATGGGAAACTTTTAAAACCTAAATTCATATCATTTGGCTATAATACAGCATTGTAATAAGTTCATTTAAAAATGCTAAAACAAATGAAACAATTCAAGCTACATATTACAGATGGCTTACAGTGACTTTTCTCATGCTAAAAACAAACAAAATAAAAGCCACAGATTATTACAATATCCTAATGATTTAAAATTTCCTGAACACTTTGTGCAATATCATAGATCCATATTTTATGATTCTTATTGGATTAAAAAAAGTTAACACAATATGTTGTGGCGACAATGAAAAAAATTAATTGTATTTTGTTCTCATGCTTCATACAATAGTTTAAAATGCCTGATTTGTATTTGATTATGAAAGACACTAAGCAAATGCAGCCTCTCACTCAATCTATTTGCATTTAGTCTATACTGAATACGCCATGAACACGTACAAACATTACAATTCACAAAGAGGGCTAAGGTAGCAGGTAACAGAAAGAAGCTTGCTGTATCAGATAATCAAACACAGTTTCCCAACAAAACCAGCATGTACATAAAACAAGACAACTAACCCCAGGATGCCGACTGCCCACACGCAGCTGAACGACAGGGGCACTGAGTTTCCTCCCCAAATGACAGAGAAATGGACAGGATGCAAAATCATGCCACTTCCTCAAAAGGTAATACATTAACAAAAACAAACTATTTCTTGAAGGATTTACAGCAAAAAGAAAAAAAATAATAATAATTTTAAATCATCCATTGAGGTGATATTTGATGACAGAACTTTCAAATTCTATGAATCTAGACGGCAATGCCCATTACAGTCCATTCCAGAACACATCTAGAGGAATCACATTCACCCTGTTTTATAGACTCTTGGTATGAGCACACTCACCTCATTGTGTGCCACGTAAGTAGAAAAAAAAAAAAGTAAATAATAGAAATGATACAAATTTTCATGACAGGTATATATGATAACTTTAAGTGGTATTTTGAAACATTTTTAAAAGATAAAAAATGTTTTCAAATTGACAATCTGACACAATTGAGCAATGTGACTGAAAAATAAACGATATTTAGAACCTGTGTGTCTCCATTCCTATATACATCACACGAGAGAACATTCTATCCAGTGCAGCGAAAACAAATTCTATCGCTCTATCGGTCCACAGAGCCCACACACCAGCACCTATCATCAGAACCCACCTTTTCTATACTTAGTCCCCATCATTCCAAAGGACAGACCTCTGAATACTATATGGCAAACATTCTACATAGATCCAAGAGTTCTCATGACAATATCGGAACCAAAAAAAAAAAAAAAAAAAAAAAAAAAAAAAAAGGAAAGAAGCACTAAGTGTAGTCTAGTCTTTAGGGGAAGTAGCAAGAGTGAGATTATAAAGGGTAAATGCATGAACAAGAAAAATGACATACTTGAAAGAGTCCAAAAAATATCAGGAACTGTTAAAGTATTCCATTCAATCACACCCAGCCAGGCCTACACTGCTCTGCTCCTGAGCTCTGAGTATTTGGGGGAAGGAAAGACTCCCAAAGCACATTCCCATCTGCACCTGTAAGGGACCCAGGGCAGACCTACCTTCCCTGGAAATCCTATGTCATCTGCTTCAAAACGAGGCTCCATGTAAATATTTTCTTCCAGATCAAATGCCTTGGGCTCATTTAGACACTCTAGTTTATTCTCAATTGTCAGCCCTTAGATTATTTTCTTGCTTTTATGCTTCAGCAAGGGTGTGAAGAAGAAAAATTTCAAGTCTCACTATTGTAAATTACTGAGTAACAGCTGTTGAGAATGAATATTATATATATACATACATACATATATATTCTTTCTCTCTTTTAGAATGAAGAACAGTGCCAGAAAACCCGCTCTAAGATAGAGAGGACAAAATTAATTTTGATAATTTTACACACACTTGCTTTTAAGAAGGCTCTAAAATACACCTGAAGCATTTGTAAAGTTTAAAAACTGAAAGGTTCATGAGATGTGTAAGGTGTATTTTTTTTCTTTTCTTTTTTAAGGAAAGAAAGCATTTCTCAGTTCTGATGAAGGAAAAAGTCTGTCTTTGCAGCAACAGTTTTCTAATCACCTGATTTATGTGAAGGGCCAAGGTTAATGAATTAAGCTTTGTAAGCGTCAACATTATCAAATCAACATTGAATTATGGAAAACAATGACCCAGTATACATACTGATTTTTTTTTTTTTTTTTTTTTGGTCTCCTACTCAAAAGCCAGAACATGGCATTAGTGACAAATGAAAAGAACTAATGAAGAAATATGACTACACTGTTGTCAAGAGGAGTCCTAGGAGACCTTGTTACTGTTTGTGATGTGCTTGAAACCAAAAAGCAGCTAATTGGAGCTGCCAGACACTGGTTTGCAAATCTCCCTTTAAAGGACAGGCTCAATCACCTTCGAGGTGTGATAGGAAATATCCCCATTAGAGATGCATTAGCACAGGGCCTGGTGGAGTTCTAAAGATGCTTGGGGATGTTCTCTCCCAAGCCACACTCCTATTTGAATAACAGATATATCTTTAAAGAGAGAAAATTGCAACAAGACAAAAAACAACCCCAGAGATAAAAAGAAGAAAATGTATAGAAAGTGCCACAAAGAAGTTGGTAAACACATATAAAACTTGGTGTGTTTAATGTTGAATAAACATGTAGCTGAAACCTCACAACTCAAATGCACCATAAAACTGATCTATGTGAAGGCTCTAGAAATAGAGCTGGATTTCCATCTTGTCTAAAAGTAAACAAGCTACTAAGTAAACGTACATTGTGTGGACTGTAGACAGCAAACCACAGTGCATGTGAGTGTGCACACATACACGCACACACACACACCACACATAGGACATGTGCGCATGTGCACACATGCATGCGCGCGAACATGCGCGCGCCCACACACACACACACACACACACACACACACACACACACACACACGAATGTTAGCACATGTGAACACCAAAAACAGGAAGTACGCTTTTACAAGGTCTAAACAGAGTAGCAAGAGGCCCAAGGTTTGAGGAAGGATGCCATGCTAATTCACAGATGGGTTACTTAAGTGATACAGAGGTTGCCAAAACAATTTGGCATCTGACAAAAGGCATAATGACATTTGATTGATTTTTTTTAAGTGTGAAACTGAGTTCTGCTAAAGAATAATCTAATCAACCGCAGTGGACATGATTTACAAGTGTATTGCGCTTTCAGACTATGTGAAAGATCCCAAGGCTAAAGGAAAGGAAGAGTTACAAAATCATTTATGTCAATTCAAGTATTTATGACTAGCATATTTCTCTTATTTGAATAAAATATGGGCTTGACATTTATAGGCACCTTTTCCAGTAGCAGGATAGCTTAGCTTTTATAGAAACAGGTACAATTATCTTTGTCTTTAGGTTAACCAACTGAACTTGATGAACAAATGTAAGATTAGTTCAGTAATTTGGCATATGTCACCAAGCTGATGTGTTAGAAGCACTTTGTATTTCTCCATATCCTTTCCCATAAATGCTCTTCCACGAAACACCAAAAACTGCAGAGAACCAAATGCAAACTCACATTGAACTTTTAGGAACACTTGGGAAGATATTTTCATAGACGATATATAAGCTGATTTTTTTAAAAGATTGATTTGCAATTAAAATGCTAACTCATTTGCTCAAACAACATTCTTAATATACCACAGGGGTAGAAACTACAAGTGACATGCAAAATGTCACCAGCTCCACCAGTTAGCAACAATTATCTTGGGACACCAATTAAGTTCTCACTCACCAAATGTCATTCTCTAGAAAGCTAGTAGCTGACTGGTGAATCTGAGATCTATTTAGATAGACATTTACATGATGGCAGACCCATGCCCATTATGTCCCACAGAAAGGTAGTGAAGGGTTAGAAAATGACCACTGTAGGAATTTGTTCCTGTGGTTATCCTGTAAGAGAAGCATCTCAAAAGTTAGGTAAGGCTGCAGATCCTTGGGTTAGAGGAGTTTTGAGGAGAAGGCAGAGGTCATTGGTAACTGCCATTTCTTTCCAGGCCACTCACCCTGAAGGACTCCCAACATCAGCTAGGTTTCTTTTGTGAGTCTCAGAACTCAGCAAGGAAAGAACAATACAGCAACAAACGTAGTTCCCCAATGTTTTTATACATGTCACCATGAACAACTCACATGGGACATAGTTGTCTCTACCTACATATCCAAACATCCTTTAACTGAATTTAAATGTTTAGCAGGATATTTAAAATGATCTTCGTTCGGGCAGAGTAAGGCCTACATGTAAATGGCACATTTACAAAGAAACAAAATGGCCCAAGTTTTTCTAAGAGGCAGAAAAAGAGACTTGAACTAACAGGTTTGTAACAAGTTTGACTCTGGCATCTATGCTTTGGATCTTATTCAAAGATCTTATCTTTGATTTAGCCCGTGTTCTGTCATTTTTATCACAAGTCCATTAGCAAACTGAGCTAACTTTTGGGAAGCATTCCATAAAGCAAGCAAGAGGATAGAAAATGGGCTAACTTCTAATTACTTAAAAATCAACATTTTATCAAATGTGAAGTGTGATCAAGGAACATTATTATACAATGATGAACATGATGCTTGTAACTGTGAAGGATCGAATGCTATTTACTCATTATTAACACTATGAATAACCATGAATAGAGAACTGTAACTATCTCCAGAATTACGAAGATTCAGATAAAAAGCAGTCATTTTCAGTGAATGGAGACACTGGGAAAAGGGGCAAGAAAATCAATTAAGGGGCTGACATCCTCTCATAAAGATCTTCCGGTTGATTATGCTTGCCTCCCCCACCCCACCCACCCGGGCGAGAAACAGAGTAGGCTGGACATAGCGAAGGCCTTGACCTCCTTCTGTGGCTTTGTTGTCGTCTGGAGGGTTCCATCAGTCCAGCTCTGATGACTGGACAATGTGGAGGAGGGGCTAGCTAGCACTAGGGCTAGCCCGTGGGACCCTCACAGATTAATACAGAGGGCGGATATAAAGATCCTGTCGGTCTACATGTCACCTAAATTGACTGTGCAGAGCAAAAGCCCAGACAGACACTTGTAAAGAACAGACATTCAGAAACATTAGCACTCAGATCCACTGTGGTGAGCGGCAGTCTATCGGGGAGCCCGGAGTCTACAAGGGAGCCAGGAGTCTACAAGGGAGCACTTCTTTCCTGCAACAATTCAGTCAGGGTAACCCTGGCCAGCTCCCACCATTCCTACCACTGATAATGAGCAATACCAATAATAGTAACTCCAGCAATATTTTAGAGATATTTGTCATGTTTCTGACTTGCCAAAATAAAAAGTATGAAATCTATGTAGAAGCAGAGTGTTAGACCCCTGCGGACTGCCTCCTTCTCTACCTTACCCAAACTGCCGCAATGCTGCTATCAAGTCTCATCAGCACCACACATCAAACAGATATTTTATTCGGACTCATCTTTAATTAAAAAGGCTTACTACATTATTTTAGTGGATGATTCAGGAGATGAGATTCCTGGCCTCGTTTAAGAAAGAGTTCTGCCTGTTCTCACCCCAAGATAGCCACAACTTAGCTGTGCAGTGACTAATTGCTTCTTTATGCCACTCGCTGGGAGCTGGCCACCCTCCACGGGAGTTTTATGAGACAGCCAAAGACTGATGTTCAACACAGACCTCCCGTGACCCTGTGTAATCAATGAGGCAACTCGGACGACACACTAACAAAAGGTTGCCTTCTCATTTGCCAAGCAGGGAATCTCAGAAGACTACAGATCATAGACAGTAAAAACAAAATGTAAATATTAAAGGAATGGCTCCCCACTCCAGCCGACAATGGTTCTAAGCATCCTAAAACGCTCCTCAAACTTTTGTTTGAGGAAACGGTTGTAGGGATATGAAAAGAAAAATCTGGTGGTCCCCAAGTGAGATGGCGAGAACAGACGGTAATTTGATATTGCTGGAAGCTTGTAATTAGACAGAGGGAATCAATACCAGGGAGGTGGGACCAGTTGCTTGCACTTCGTCCGCCTCCCATGGGCTTAAGCGCTTATCCTCAGGAAGCCTGCACTTTGTCATTAGCTTTTAAACTCGAGTAACCCTCTGGCCTGTCCTAAAGACCCGTGAAAGAATTCCGAGAAGAGATTTTAAGTGGAGATTATACACAAGTAATTAATCCTGCAATTGGGAGAACCTGAGAGTCAAGTCATCTTAGGCTCTGAAACAGAAGCCATAGGAAGATGGTCCAGACCAGGCATCAGGGATACAATGGACATGCTTTCAGAGCGAGGAGGGAGAAAGATTTCACGCGAAGACACAAATTTCACCGCACTGAAGTTCAGTTAGGTTGAACTCTTAGCCAGCCCTCTGTGGCTCAGTGACCATCACTGCTGAATACAGACTTCTTCCTGAGGTTCCAGACTGCCCACAACTGCTTGGCTCCTTGGCCCTACATGGCTGTTTGTGTCAGAAGAGAATCGTCTTTGCTCTAATATTTAAAGGAAAAAAGGGCAGTGAGTCAAGTTGGGTTGTGTTAGCTATTACATGTTACACAACCAGAAAACATTTTACTTAAAAGAAATAACAATTATAGCAACGGTTCATATACTTCTATAAGTGACAATTTAATGGCCTCAATCAAAAATTTCTAGTGACAGCAATATAGTTTGCAATCTTTAAATACCAAAGGAAGGTAGTTGATTTAGTCTGACGTGTTTTGTCTGAAGGATGGCGAAACAAAGTCCTCTACACCTGTTCTTAACATCCAGTCATGGCAGAAGGATGGGGTTTAGACAGGCCAGGAAAGCCTAGTGAATCTGATTCTCTGGCTATTACAGAACCGATACGATCCCTCACATCCTGAATTCCGCTGGCCTGTAAAACACACCTAAAGATTCTGCTTCAAAAATTAATTTATTCAACAATGAAACTACTTGATTATAAATGACAATTTACAATTTAGAGGAATAAGTATTACATTTAATACTTATATTTATGTACATCTATAAATATAATTTTTTCTTTTTTTTGGTTTGGTGGGGGCAGTGTTTCAACACAGGGTTACTCTGTGTAGCCCTGGCTATCCTGGAACTCAATCTGTAGACCAGGCTGGCCTCATACTTCAGATCCTCCTACCTCTGCCAACTGAGTGCTAGGATTAAAGGTGGGTGCCACCACCACCCACTTAAATATGATTCTTAACAAATGTATGTGTCCACAGCCCCAAGAAAGAAATGCATGGTCTAGTAAGTTTATGTAAATTATGCCCATTTTCCCCTTGGTTAAAAAAAATATACAACAACAAAAAATATATATATAGCAGTATCTTGGAGGCAGTATACAGTTAAATGTTAAATACTATTTAGGTCCATGTACACACTTCATTAGTTATAAGAATACATGTGTCTGAACACGTGCACGCACACACACACACACACACACACACACCCAGAGAGAGAGAGAGAGAGAGAGAGAGAGAGAGAGAATCTTCAATAACCTAAATAATGGCTCTCAAATGTCAGGTCAAAGTTTATGGAGCATATAAACCTATAAATGATATCTGAAATGAAACTTAATCTGCATTACATAGGTGGGCCTTAATGGCCACCAAAAGGGCACTTATAAGTTAGATGGCAGCAACAGAGAGAAGGCCTCATCGCTATGGATGCAGTCTGCAGGGATACAGCCATGCCGTCACACTTGGCAGCGGCCACCCGGGCCTAAGAGGAAGCCTTCAGAGGCAGGCCGAGGCCTTCAGAGGCAGGCTGCAGCCCACTGAAAATGACTTGTCTACATCAATCATCTACAACTGTGAGAGAATAAATTTCAGTTTTGTTTCAAGCAACAAATTGGTAGTAATTTGCTATACAGTAGTGACAAGAAACTTCCATAGAGCATTAAAAATGTTATTAATCAATGGACTTTATTTATAAAGATAACAACCTAGTGACATTAAATCACAAATCTATAAGCTGTGATAGAAAAAAAAAAAAGGAAACCACTTATCGTCAGTGTGAATAAGAATAAATTCCAGAAAGTATGTGTCTTCTATACTTCTTAGGGACAACACTGTGTTCTCTAAAGAAAACTTCAAACGCTGAAAGAGCTCTGTAATGACAATCCCACCACTTCATTCTGAAAGTGACATCTTGTTTCATTTTGTTCATGTCACATGCACCCAGTTTTCTCTGTCCATACTTAATATGCACTCATGAATTTATCTTACTTCTATACACCGTGACACAGGCGAACCCTAGAGTTCCGTTTGCTCATGCGCCGTGTTTATTAACAGGACATTTGCCTATTGTTGAATGGATGAATCACAGGTGCCATTGATTTGACAGATGTCCGTATGTGTCTACCCTGAGCTGCTTCTGTAGCACCCGTGAGCCCCCTCTCTCCCTGAGTCGATGCCCGTCAGTCCACTCCGCTGCACAGTGAGTCCTTTGTAGGAGGCCTGTTGTCACTCTTAGTCTGTTCTCATGTGGCACTGTATCTGAGACACTCACTATGTAGCGAGGGACTTGCCTTTCCCACTTTTAAAGTTCTTCCTCCTTCCCTCCCGGCCTCCCCCCCCCCCACCTCCTTCCTCCCCCCCCCCCATCACTCCCTCCATTTCTTCTTTGTGTTAATAACTCGGGTACTACACAGCCTAGGCTTGTCTCGGGCTTGCTGCAACTCCCCTGCACCAGCCTCCTCGTGCCAGGAGCACGATCATGCACAACCACGACCGGTTTCCTGCTTGTCTCTATGTTTGGGTACAGATGTACGCAGTGGATAAGATATCAAATGAACATAGCCAAGCACACCATGGAGGCTTGTATCTGAGAATTTCTGCTATGTGGGAAAGGTCGTTTTAGTATAGAATATAAAAATGAGGAGAAAAAATTTGGCACATTATTATACACTTAGTATTTCCAAATTCTAGTAAACACGGAAAAAAGATATACCAGTATTGCCCAGTAGTGTAAAAACACACTGAGCATTCTATGAGCCACTATTTTATTTTTCATAAGATTAATATTTAAAAATGAAAACCACTGGGAATAATTACAAAATTATTAACTGTATGAAAGCAATTTATACTGTTATATTATTCAACGAGGACATGCAAATTTCAGAGCGTTGAAGTTAATTGTTTATAAAGTACGGCAGCATGGCTCTCAGCACAGGCCTTGTTAACCAGGAGGCCACTCCATCTTCTCTTGGTGCTTTACAAGCCGGCATCTCTAAGCAATGAGAATGCTATTGTTAGGCCCACTCTTCTTGGTACATCACCTGCCAACTGTTTTGGCTAAACATTTAATTTTGAAAGAGGCACATAAAGTGATCCACCTTCCCTTTCACTTTCAAGTCTGAGGAAATCTACGTTTTACACTTTCTTCTAAACTAATTGTAAAGATACACACATACAAAGACACTAAGGTTAAGTGCCCACTTACTGCAAAAATTAATAAGCTCCAAGCGTGAGTGTGAAAACATCCCCCATGAGCGTGACCGATGTCAAACAGCATGTGTAAAAACGCTCAGCTTCGGTTGGCGGAACTGCATCCACGTGGCCAGAAGACTACGTACTCACACAAACAGGGAGCGGCTGTGTTCGTTACGGAGCCTGACTTTTGATGCCTAGTCCCAGTCATCTGGAGTCTGGCTCTCAGCTGAACACTGATCTCTGCAGCTTGAAATCTGTTATTTTGCTGTGTGAGTCAGGCCACAGCAAGTGGGTGGAAGCCACCCAAGTCCTATGGAAAAATACTTTCCCTCTCATCTATAATTTAATTAAACAACCATAAAACATTAAACTGCAGAATTAGCAAAGGAAATATGATGTCTTCATTCTTCCATGGAGTTTTTTCTATCCCTGTCATACTAAAACCATGACCTGTGTGGTGTGTCCACTAGAACCCCTGCAGTTTCATCTTGCAGGAGGTCAATCCATGCCATGCCTGGGCAATGCGCTTCCCATACTTACACAACTTCACGTTCTGTTCACTAAGGACTAGGCACTTGTGCTGTTCAGAAGGGTTGTCTTCAGAATTCCCTTTCTGCTTTGACCACTGTAGCAATGTGTCAACACGCTAATCTGAACTCAACTTCTGCCCAAAAGGCTTTGCTTTGATGATATGGACAAGGTAGGCTTGATGAATGAATGAGGGAAGGAATGTGATATGTTAGTAAGTCAAGTAATGCCATTTTACAAAATTAACATGTGGAAAACCTCACAAATTTATCACTTTTTACTGAGTATATTTTGGCCAAGTAGGGCATTATTTTCTGAATGAAAACTAAAATACATGTAGGTAAAAGGACAAATAGCCACGTAAAACCCTTTTAATAATGGGACTTAAAGTAAGTAGCAATAAAATATACAGGGATTTAAAAGGAGAAAGGATTTTAAAAACAAAAAAACCCTATGTGAAGACATCCAGGGCTCAACATGTAAGCAGGACAAATTTAATACACGTGAAGTGTTCTAAATTTGCCTCAGTAAAAATTCCTTCTACACTGGCCCTGTCAATCTGGTAATAACATTTATTAATCTAAGAGAGCCACCAAAACCTAAAACATAGTTCTTGAAAATACTGTGGCTGCTGAAAATTATAAACTGCCATTAGTTTCAAGAAGTTCATTTTAAACTTCTTCATAACAGAAAAAAAAGACATTTCCCTCTAAATGGAAATGGTTTAAAGGAAAATAAATTTGCTTTCCATAAAATGTTTCAATGCAGGAAAAGAAAAATATAGAATTTGTGAATATGACAGTAAAGACCACAAGGGGGAAATAAAAACGGGCTACAAAGGACGTATCTTTCAAGTAAAGTAGACGGGGTAAATAAGCGTTATATTACTGTAACTCTTCTTTCCTTGAAGAGTCAGGACAGTATTTTGACTGGAGTGGTGTAGACCATGACTAGCACTATGATGTAGAACCCTCCCCTATCCCCCCCCACCTTCCCGATGTAGGATGGCTGTCACAAAACCCAAGAACTCAAAGGTTGCCATGCATGGGGCCCCTTCCGTGTGTCTCATCTTCCTTATTTATGTTCCTGCTTCAGGTCTTCCTATGGATTATAAGTATTAGCATATCTGAATAAATGAATACACATTCTAAGATTATAACAAGCAATATTTCTATTATTTTGAGACATTATGCACCTCCTAAGAAAATACAGTAAGACATAACAATCAAGGCATGGTATTTCAGCACTCAAGAATGTGAGGTACCAAAGAAGCGAGAGAGAGAGGAAACAAAAGAAAGAAAAGACAGAAAGACAAGCAGAATAGTTTATGTGGGACTCTGCTCCAAATCTCCATCCAATATTAATCACCGAAGGAAATAAAAAGACAAACAGCAGAATATACTGAGTGGCAGCATAAGAAGACAATTAGCTAGATCCAAAATGTAAAATTTCTTGTCAAACTAATGATTCATGTTCTTTAGCAAATGAATGGCATGCAAAGGAAAGGAGGAACAGTGTTAGTCATTAAGAGATAGCCTGGATCAACAAAACAAACTCTTTCATTTCATCCTGAAACTTCCTCAAGGATGAAGGGTGTTGTGTGTATGCTGTATTATAGTTCCTCCACACCAAACTTTCTAAACGTCAGAGCTAAATAGAAAGTATAATAATAAAACCTTGCTGTGGTGGTTTGATGAGAACGTTTAGTCCTCAGTTACTGGAATTGTTTGGAAAGGATTAGGAGGTGTAGCCTTGTGAGGTAGGCGTGGCTGGGGTGGGTGTGGCCTTGCCAGAGGAAGTGTGTCACCAGTAAAGAGCTTTGAGTTTCAAAGGTCCATGTCAGGCTCAGCATCTTTCTCTGTCTGCTGTCGGCTAATGAGGATGTAAATCTCTCGGCAACTGGTCCAGCACTATGCCTGTCTGCATACCACCACGATGGAAATAGACAAACTCTTTAAAACTGTAAACAAGCCCCCAATTAAATAAGAGTTGCCTTAGACATGACATTATTATATCTCCATGGAGAGGACAAATATCAGAAAGAATGGGTCAATGACAACCCAGAGATGGATGGTTCTGGTGAGCTGAGGCCTGTGGGACTCCCAAACTTGGTGTGCTGATGAAGGACACTGGATGGAACAAAGGCTGGTATCACTTGGTCTCATTAGAGAGCCGCCTTGGTCATGGTGTCTCCTGACAGCAACAGGACAGTGACCATGATACTTGTCTGTTGAACCATTTCTCTGGCCAAATCTTAAAATCTCTTAAATTTACACACAACATTCATATATATCCCTTTGCACTGTAATAATTCACTTCTAAGGAATCTAATCTGCAAAATGTGTAAAAGAAATTAGAATTTTCTAAAGGTACTGCTTATACCTCTAGTACAAGAAATGGAACTAAGAAGGAGTACATATCATGGTCAATTGTAAAAAACAACTGGGCAAAAGCTAACAACAAGAAAAATGTACAAAGGATAATCCGACACAAAAGAAAGTGTATTTCAGGGAGAACGCAGGGCAATTACATGGATGTAGTCGTCTAAGAGCTGGCATATTCTCACGATCGTTAACCACACTCTGAAGTATTGCTTCTTGATAATACTGTTTCTTTTTTATAATCAGGGGCCCAGCTCTCTTCGGGGAACACAGTTCCTTTCACTGTGCAGCACATGGCAGACATTCCCTTATCCACACACTCAGCCCTTCTGCATGCACACCCAACAAGGCTTCGAGGTTTGCCTTGCCCCCTAACAGGACACCTCCCCTGTGCACCCATCCCCCTTAACCAAGAAGTCTGTGTGTTTCACAGCCTTTCCTCCTCACACAAGAAATGTGGTTTATTGTGTGTGTGTGTCTGTCTGTGTGTGTGTGTGTGTGTCTGTGTGTACGTGGGGAGCTTTTCGTATTTGTACACTGGGACTCGTACTGACGGGATGTAGGGACCATGATCTTTGTGATTAGTCATGGACATGTTGGCTGAGGAAATTTCAACATTGGGGATTTAGCATTTAACTGTGCCTTTGGCTACTGCACTGGTAGCATATCTTTTTATTCTCTTATAATTTTTTTACACAGGATTGACAATATAAATATGAGTATTATTATAAATATAAGCATACCAGTGGTAAATTGTTTGACCAGTATGATAAGACCATGGGTTCCATCCTAAGGTTTTTGTTGTTGTTTGCTTTTTACATCTCAGCTAAAAGAAAGAAATTTACTTCTGATGAATATTACAGCTTCTTTTGTATAGACATGTTATCGTTTCTCCCTGGCAAACCTAAGACTGATGTGCATAGGCATCAATACCGAGTTTTATACTAGAGATTTGTTTTATAATTAAGTCTGATTTGTTTTTAACTAATTATTATATGAAGCACATATAATGCGGAGTTGGGTCCGCATTTTTTTGCCTGTGATGCTCAAGCTCTCCAGAGCTCCCACTGAAAAGGCCTCCCCGCCCCTACTGACTGAATTGCTTTCACACTTTTGTTAATAATTGCTTTGCAGCAGGAATGTAGAGCAGAGTGTGTCTGGGACACACAAGTCTGAGAGTGATCCTAGGATAGGAAGTTAAAAATCAGTTTCGAGGGCTGGGGAGGTGGCGCGGGCTGACAGCTTGATGTATGGGCCTCACACGGGGGAGGAGGCAGGAGGCAAGAGACCATCCTGGCCCCCACTCCTTACCATGCACACTCCGCCCTTGCCCAGACACAAAACGGCAAACATGGAAAAGAATTAAAGGTCAGTGGCGAGGCCATGACTGGCCCTGCCTGTTACAGCACCAATGCCAGGCTTATCCATAGCAACTTTAAGATTGAGAACTGGACGCCACTTCATTATCTCCAGGGATTTGTTTGAGCTATCTGGGTTCTTCTGGCTTTCCATGTATGATTTACGGTAATTGCCTATATGTACAAAAGAACAAACTGGGACTTTTATATAGGAATTTTGTTAAACTCCGTAATTTGGGAAAAACTGTCACCTTTATGATGCTGACATAGGTAATTAAACAGGGCATGGCTGTGTATTTAGGGGTTTGTGGTTTATTTCTTTTTTTAATTTAAAGTTTATTTATTTAAACTCCAGACTCCGTACCTGCGTTCTGTCACTGTTGACAACACACACAGATTTTTACTTTTAAGGGTTTTGAAGGATTAGAGATGTGATCCTTGGGCAAGTTTTGTTAGCTTTGCACTTAAAAATTTCTTCTTATTATTATTTGTAGTGAAGATAAATGATCTGTGGTGTTTGTAGATGATTGTAGAAACACAATTGATTTTTTGCGTATCTATTTTGCATTCTGAAATGTTGATCATTAATTCTAAGAACATGTTACACATATTTAATCAGGCCAATAGTAAATAGCTGTGGATTTTTTTCCTTTTTAATTTTTAATTTGTATGCCTTGGAGAAGACCTTCTGCTGTACTCACTGTTACTTCCAGATTACCCGTTTTCATAGTTCAAAGTCTGAGTTAGATAAAAGCAAAAACTCAGGGAATTCCCGGCATTGTTGGACAGCTCCCAGGATCCTGGCCAACCTCTTTTCTCCAGCGTTTGGCATCTTCCTGTGAGTGTTTCACATGCAATATCTAAGCACATAAGCTCTTCTTTAAAGGGGATAAAGAGCCAGGTACTGCGGTGCACACCTTTAATCCCAGCCCACAGTGAGGTCTCTGTGAGCCCGATCAATATATTGACTTCAAGTCCAGTTAGTGTTAAATGGTGCCATCTTGTCCCCGAGAAACAAGCAAGCGAGCAAGCAAACCACAAACCCAACAACAGTAAAAGTGTGCCTATTGTGTTTCTCTGGAAGTAGAAGCCTGAGATAGAAAAGTATTTGATTATTTAACCTCTAAAACCTGTTTAGGACTGTCATCTTTAACTATAAGAAAATAAATAACTGCTTCCTTTTCCTATAAAATAGAAGATAACCTTATTAATAATAAATATGTTATTGCATTATTATAAGAAAAACCTACTCCAAAATAATTTTTAAAATTCAGGCTGATGTTGGCTGATATTTTTAATGAGCTAGATTCTTAGGAAGAGAAAAAGAAATGGCACTCAAACAACAACAACAACAAAGTGGTATTTAACATGTGTATATATATATATGTATATATATATATAAAAAAAAGTCGCAGGTAGCACTGGCTGCTCTTCCAGAGATCTTGAGTTCCATTCCCAGCAACAACATGGTGGCTCACAACCATCTGTGATGGGATCTGGTGCCCTCTTCTGGCCAGCAGGTGTATGTGCAGATAGAGCACCATATATATAAAATAAATAAATCTTAAATAAAGAAAATTTTAAAAGCTGCGTGGTCTGCAGTGCAAAATGAACTTTAAAATCGAGAGGTGAGACTAGGGTTGTCATTGCCAAGGGCAGAGTGGAAAGCTGCCCCAGCATGGGCTCAGTAACATGAACAAACATGACTAAGTAGTAAAAGTCGAGCTGTGGACACACAGGCTTCGAATTGTGTCGTTACCTTTTCTTGGAGAAAGGAAGGAATCTTAGAATGCATTCCCACCCCACTGAACATTTGTAAGGATAACTGCTCCATCACTGCTGTGTGTGTGAGGAGGGAGCACATGACACATGTTTCTTTTGATTTAGTCTTGTCCTAATCTCATTTCGGCTGAGCTTGAAGTAACAATTATAATAATAAGAGAAAGCCCATGATGACCAGGAACCTAAGCCCTACTGGGATTATTTCTCTGGTTCTGACCCGGCAGCTTCCTAAAATTATTCACATTTCTTTTCCAAAATGAATGAGTATCTAATACAAAATAACCTCATTAAAAAACGTCCCCTGGGTTTAGGACGCAGCTGAGGGGTAGAACGTCTGTACAGCACATGGGTTATCTCACAGCTCCCCGCCGCACAAACACACTGCTCAAGCACCCAGGGTAAAAGCCATTGCAGACCCTGCCCCAGGAGGGACCTGTGATGGCTTCTTTCAGCCTGTCAATAGTCCACCCTTTCCTAGAAACTGCCCATCAAAGATTTGGTTTTCAAGTGCTGTAGATTAATTCAGGATAGTGTGCAATTGCACTAAACTGGAAATCTCAAGTTCCAGATTCCAGATTTACAAAGTAAATTTTCTATTATACATTCTCCCTGTTCTGGCCACTTCCTTCCTACATTGCTCATCTGCATACTCATATCATGATCTTCGGTATGAGTATGTATGTCCACTCAGGACAGAGTGCTTAACAAAGAGACGTGAACAGCAGACTGATGAGGGATAATGCTCTTGCACACTGTAAAGATTTGTCACTTGTACTGGTTTAATGCAACGCTGACTGGCCAGTAGCCAGGAAGGAAGTATAGGCTGGCCCACCAGACGAGGAAAACTCTGGGAAGAGGAAAGGCAGGGGCAGAGGAGGCAAGATGACAGCACCTCACTGAGAAAAGGTGCCGAGCCACATGGCTGAACACAGACAACAACGATGGGTTAATTTCAGTTGTAAGATCTAGTTAGTAACAAGACTGAGCAAGAGGCCAAACAGTTTATAACTAACGGAAGCCTCTGTGTGTTTATTTGGGACTGACTGGCTGCAGGACCAGGTGGGACAGAAACTTTTCGCTACAGCAGACCTTACAGCAACATTGGGAAAATGCTTTCAAAACTATTGTTCTGTTTCAAGAAGAAAACATAAACGAAAATCTTGGGCAAAATACATTTGACGTAAAAAAATAAATGCAGTATGTCTCAAAATAAAGATTTCAGTTTATGAAAGAGTATAATGCTGGGCACAGTGGCATAAACAACGCGACACCAGCACTTGTGAGGTTGGGGCAGGAAGACCATGACTGTGACACTAGCCTGGGCCATGTCATGATGCTCAGACCAGTGGACCACAAACCTAGACAGTGTCCAAACAACCAAATGCTGATAATTCTAATGCTTTTGGGTTAAACCTCCAAAAGTCCATATGATACTAATTTCAACAAAATGTTCCTATTAATAGCACCTCTGCATTACGAAATCACTAAGTTTAATAATGGCAGACTTCAAAAACGACAGGAAATAAGTATGGTGCTCCAAAGGGCCCGGAGCTCTCCAGATTTCTGAAGCGCAGCCTGCAAGCTTCTTAAAGACCCACAGTATTCATCTGCCCCAGTTAATGGCTGCAAAGATTTATACAGTTTTCTTCACTCTGTGCCCCACCCACCACACGCTTCCCACGCTCTTTCTGGAGCACTTCTGATGCAAGGATGTGATCTTTATACAACTCAGCTAAAAATCTAAAAGCTCTAACTCTTCTTCAGATGTGCAGATAAAGATGGAAGAACCTATGTCCAAGAAACCCAGATGCGTGCTAACCTCACGTAAGAGGAAAATCAGGAGGCTTGGGTGCCTTCTCTAGTCCATGCTAAGGGGTTATGCTAAAAATAACACATTTCAGTAAACCCATTCCAACAGACAGGTACCTGGAAACAGTAAGTTCTGCTGTGGCGCTGGTATCAGTAATAACCTGACTCCTGGTCACGTTAAGCAGAATCAGCGGATATCTTGTAAACCTCTCAGAATTGACCATGTATATGGCGTTCAGTCTGTTCTCATAACCCTGCCAGGGTGGCTTCATCTTTTTTTTTTTTTTTTTTTTTTTTTTTTTTTTTTTTGGTAGATGAATGAGTTAAGTTAAACAGAGACTTGGCACTTAGGAGAATGATTTGTGTTGGTATGCATGCTAGTTAGCAATGGGCTAGTGATGGTGAGCAACAAGTCCTCCACTGCCTACATTCGGGTGTACCTGCCAGACAAATGGAGAGGCCAACCAGCCTCTGCAGCACAAGTCCCCGAGCCTGCCCGGCATCCATCTATGTAACTGTAATTCTTCCTGGTTCCCTTTACCGTCATGGACACAAGATGACCTCACAGTGACAGGGCTTGTTATCTCCAGGGAAAGGAAGACTTGGGCAGAGAGGAGAACAAGGAGGGAATGACAAGCCCCATGCCTGACACCGCTTTCCCAGCTACTCTGACTCAGTCCCACCCATCAGACATCCTTTCTCCCGTCTGCTCATCTACAGTCACGTGACTCCTAAACACCCGGCCCTGAAACTTCTGTTCTAAATCCCCAGTTGAGTTACTGCACTAATTTTCACACTGAGGCACTAAATGAGGTCAGGTTCACACAATCCTCCAGACTTGATTTTTGCAGCTACTATTCCATAACAAGGCTAGAATAAGGATGTGCTAGAACTGTTTCTCACAGTCCACAACTTTGTTACTCTTCCCGGGTCAAGAAATGGAGTACATTCACAGAGGTATACTTAATTATAGTCCTGGCTTTTGTTGGTGCAGGTGTGGGCTCTCTGGGCTTCATGTTTCCCCTTTAAAGCCATGGGAAATGCTACTCCCCATGAAAGCTCACATGCGTGAGTGTGATGTGTACTTACTGCCTCTTTGCTGATGAAAAGTGGCAGCCTTCTGCTGGGAATGGGGTTAGAGATTTGGGCTACAACAGAGAAGAAAGGCCACGAATGAGTAACAAGCTGTCAGAGTAAATGATATTGGAAAGAAGGGGAATGGTACTTTTACAAAAGAAACATCAGTTATGGAACTGGTGCTTTAATTTGGTATGCTTTCCACTTTTAAAAAAATTGAGCTCAACTGCATGTATAATGAGCTACAAGCAGAAGGTACATTCAGTAGTACATGAATAAAAAATGACCTTTTCATTTGCTCTTCTGTAGCATGGCATTCCAATATTATTAAAATATAATGTATGAAAGATTAAGTAAGCATATTAGCATACAGACATCATGCCTCTGTGACTATGGATATGATGGCTACTCAATAGGAAGCTAGAAATCCGTCCATATTTATTCGCAATTTAAGAAGTATCAATGAAAATGAACACAAGGCCTTCTAATAACAATTAAAGTCAACTGTTTCACTGGATATGGAAAAGAAGGAAGGAAGAGTAAAAGAAGCCATGAATAACAGCCACACAGTATTCTGTTGCTGGGAGAAGGTGGACTTCACGTTACAGAAAAGAAACAGATAACCCCCCTGGCCTAGTGCAGTGTTATATCCTCAGTCCAGAAATTAATGCAAGAAAACAATGTTTGTAATAATTTTGAAACTCAGTCATTTATTAATTTCTCAGAAAAACATTGTCTATCTCCTGCCACTTAAGGATACACAACAGAGATATTTACAGTGCAGGTGACATAAAATTACCAAATTCCAAAGGCCAGGGTCCCCTCTCACCTTATTATGTGTTAGTGAAACAGGTGCATAAAAGAAAACAGGGCTGAGAGAATTGCGAACAGGATGGGAAAGGCTCAGAGCAGCTGCCGTCACGTGTGTCTCCTCGCTCTCTCGCCTCCCTTGTGGCTGTCACTTCCCGTGCCTTCACTGGTACCCTGGGAGGGCACCGCCCCCATGCTACCCCACGCTGCTCTCCGCTGTACATCAGGAGTGTGCTCACATGGCGGCGGCTCCCTTCTCGTTACAAGTGCTTCTCCCCGCTCTCCAAGCAGCTCCTTTACTCCCTGACAATGGAAGCTGACATGCCTTAATGTACAAATAAGGGCTCTGCAGAAACTAGAAATCTGTCATTTGTCCTACTGATTGTTTCCCAAAGGGTTGAAAATGGCCTAGCAGTGTCTGAGTGACCGACAACCAGAGAGGACTCGGACTGCTCCAGCCCAGATACCTAAGATTTTAGCCCTGTACTTTTATTGCTAGAAAATTCTGTTGTAACTAAGAATAACCGAAAAGCTAGTTAGCCCTTCCCTGTGCTCAGCTTTAAAGGCCTGAGCTGTTCATGTCTCTCCACTGTAGGCCCTCTCCATGCTCAAGACCCTTAGCCAACATTCCTCAGTGAGCAATGAGACAGGACACAGTCTCCACCAGTCCAAAGGAGGGCCTGTAAGAGAAAACAGAGTGTGCACTAGAGCACACTTCATTCGTGAGTGCAATGATTAAAATAAAAGTAGGTAAACGGAAATCATACAAACAGAAAGCTACGTGAAATACAAGGTGTGTGGTGGGACAAACGCTCTCCTTTAAAGTGACGTAAATGTCATCAGACCTTTACAATAGACACGGCTGTCCTAGCTTCTCTATGGTTTCCTTGCATGAGAAACAAAAGTGATTTTATTTGTAAAAATCAGTTTGCTATGAAGAAAGTCTATCATGTACTGATGCATTATTTCTCAATTTCTTTTTCATATTATCTCTTGGAGATAAATGGCAATAACAGACACATTAAAATGACACTAAAAGCAGCTCTTTATAGTTTTAATTATTTTTTTCCTTTTTGGTAATAAAAATGATAGGGTGTGTTTGCATGTGTTATATATTGAGAAGCTTTAATAGTGTTTAAATATTCATAATTGTGGAAATAACACTCACTTGGTATTTTGAAACTGCAACAGATTGCTTCTGCTCCCTGGATCCCATGCCCCTTTATTAGTGCACACCGTGGGCACACCTACATTGATGCCAGTCAGTCACTCATTGTGCTGCACCGGAGCACACTGTTTCCCCTTCCTGAGAAATAATCCACCATCTGTAATGTGGGCACTGAGCAGCGCTTTTCCTCTGCTCTACCCATGCAGACTCCCCTGCCGTGGAGTTTTTCCTAAGACAAAAAACCCACAGTAGTGGATAGAAGATGTCATGACAGTCTACTAGTGGCTCAGCAGGCTCTGCTGAGAGCCGTGCTTCTGTGGGATCCCCAGTGAGGGTCCATACCTCACCTTTGCAGTCTAAAACGATGTTACTAGACAGAGGTGGAGAAAAGCCCACGAAAGCCAGACTCCTCTTTAACGTTAGCTGACTAATCTGGGAGACGTTACTGTAATGAGAGCTTCTCATGTGGAATCTGACAGTACAGTGTCCAGCGTGGATGGACACTGTCCCCCGCCCCAAGGGATTGGTATTCTCCACTCTTTATCAGTGTTCTGGTAACTTCCTTGACTCTTTATCATCTTGGTCTTTTCATTTACTTTTCACTATTTAAACTCAATGTTAGCTATTTTCTTTTTAAGTAACTATTAGACAGAAGCTACCAGAGTGAGGCAAAGCAAACAGGCTACCTGTCTTCCCCACCCCTGAGATACGGTTTCCGCCCATGAAGCTTATGCTATTGCAATTTCTTGAAGAAACTCGTGAGGGTAATATGTAAATTTATAAGTGAATACACATGTACACTCCTGTGTATGATATGAATGTATGCACGCAGAAATACAGTTTGTTTTCCTGTAAGTTGCAGCGAGGCATGCATGCTTCCTTAGCATGTGTGAAGCCCTGGACTCAATCTCCAGACTCAAAAGGAAAAGAGCCTTTTCCAAGACACACTGAAAACAACATACACTGTAAATGTCCCATCATCTTACACACACAGAAGAGCTCATCCAGTAGATAAGTCTCTACAAGGGAAGCTTTGTGTCAAAGGGTACCTACACTTTTCTATCTGAAGAGACACTGCCAAATTGTTTTATATATTTTTTCAATGCTAAATTTATATTAAAAACAAAATATCAATTAATATATATCATATTATGAATCAATGCTTTACTATGGATTTTTACATAAGGAAAAGACAATTCTGGATATGCAAATTTGGTTTTAATTGCCTTTCTAGTCTAAAAATTACTCTAATAATTCAAACTGTGATTAATTACATATTCCTAGGTAACAAGACCATCATAGTCAATATATTCCTAAATAGACAAATGAGAAATACATGAAGCACTTCAGCTTTTATTTTTAAAAGGGTCCTTTGGATGGGTGTGGTGGCGCACGTGTGCATGTGTGGATGTGTGCATGTGTGCAGTGGCGCATGTGTGCATGTGTGCGGTGGCGCATGTGTGCATGTGTGGTGGGTGCAGTGGCGCATGTGTGCATGTGTGGTGGGTGCAGTGGCGCATGTGTGCATGTGTGGTGGGTGCAGTGGCGCATGTGTGCATGTGTGGTGGGTGCGGTGGCGCATGTGTGCATGTGTGGTGGGTGTGGTGGTGCACGTGTGGATGTGTGCATGTGTGCGGTGGCGCATGTGTATCCCCCAGCCTGGCACATGGTGTCACTGGAGCCCAGGGGTTCCAGGCCAGTGTGATAGCAAAGGGAGAACGTATCGTGCGCAACAGGCCAACAGGCGCCAGTTTCAGGGCCAAGCCCTGGCTGCAGAGCCATCAGAAGCACGAGGTGAGGAGGGAGGGCAAGAGTAAACTAACATCACCTCAGTTTCCAGACGAGGAAGGGGCGGTTGACAACATACTCAGGGAGACATGTGCTCACACCAAACAGAGTGCTGTTACAGTCAGGCTTCTACTCCTTATTGGTTCAGATCTTCTCCAAGTGATAAGGGGAAGGGAGGGAGGGAGGGGAGGGGGAGGGGGAGGAAGGGAGGGAGGGAGGCTATTTCTGTTCCCCACACTCTCACAGTTGGGAACACCATTCAGTTTCAGGAGGTTTGACCCTGACCACCAGGCACCAGGCACACACACATGTTGCACATACTTATACACAGGGGGGAAACACTCATAAAATTAAAAAAAATTAAAAATATTTAAATTCTATATCCTACATTAGTCTAACTCTTCTAAAGTTGCCTAAATAACAGGATTTCTTAAATTAAAGGCAGAGTTTGGGCTTCCATCCTACACAACTTCTGCAGAATCTGGATTTGCCAAATTTCTCCTACAGAAGCCGTATTTCCCTCAGGCACCCTCAGACTGACTCCATGGTTGCTCTGTGCTGTCCGCTGTCCCGGCAAGGTGTTGGTGCCACACTAGCATGCCCAAGTGCATGCCGGGTGCTGCTCTTTCTCTGCATCTCAATGCTTACTTGTTTCCACGTGCTTTACTTTACAGCTAGAACCCATGTGTTTCAAAGTCAGTATCTTTATCATTCCCTTCATCAATTTAGTTTTATGCAGCTTAGTTTAAGAGAGATCATTTGGCAAAATATAAAGAATTACAATTGCCATAGAAACTTCTTATACCACCCCCGAAACTCTTACAATATAATGTTTGAATGAGACGGCTGCTGGAAACTCAAGTATGAGCAGTAGCGGATAATGGAAGTCTCAAGCTGCCAACTGCAGAAGTGTTCCAAGAGGGTATAATAAAGACACTCTCCCTTCAGACACCGAGTGCAGCACGTGACTGCCTATTTATTCCTTCTTCACTTGGCCTTTACCCACTGTGGCGGTTTGAATGACATGTCCCCTGTATCTTGGACATTTGAATGTGTGGTCCCTAGTTAGTGGTGCCATTTAGGCAGGTTCAAGATGTGTGGCCTGGCTGGAGGAAGTATGTGAGTACGTTGGCTTCTCTCCAAAATTATTTTTCCACAGCCTGGAATCACGCAGGTTCTTTGCATTCACGTGACCTTCTCTTCCTGTAGACTACCTACCTAGGTTGATGTGTAGCTCCATGACTAAAGAGCTGTGGTATTTGAATAAGAATAGCCTCCATGGGCTTACATGTTTCAATGCTCCCTTCCAGGTTGGTGGAAGTCTTTGGGAAGGATTAGAAGGTTTAGAAATGTTGGAGGAGGTGTGTCACTAAAGCAGGCTTTGACGGTTCAAGGCATTCCCAGGAAGCTCTGTGCCTAATGTCTGTGGTCTAAAACATGAGCTCCCGGCTACTGTTGCACTGTTTGCCTGTGGTTATGCTGCCCACCATGATAGCCATGGGCGCCTATGGAACAACGAATCCCAATACAATGCAATCTCTTCATAGTTGTCATTTCTTCCTCACTGCCCACCCCCTTTATCATGGCAACAGAAATGTAACTAAAACATAAAACATCTCAGGACTATTACCTTGGAACAGAATAGAATAGCATACATGGTTAGACACAAGCCAGCGGCCGCTAAACTTACTGAGCATGCCTACTTGAAATCTGGACAGTTCCTGTCATGAAGCCAGTGGGCCTCCATGGAGAACTTTGACTATGTTGTGGACAAATAATTCAGATCATGAGACAAAGTGATTCTAAAGCATCTCCCACAAGAGTCCTTTAATCCCTGGGATAGACAGCAGGATGTAACTGTTGGCTCCTCGTTAAAAACAAAAACAGAATTGACGTAGCTCATGTACTGAAAACCTCTGGGTGGAACTTTACTTCTAATCAACAGGAAGCATTCTTTCTCATTGTCATGTTTCTCAGCATTACACGAGGACCAGAGAAGGCCATAGAGGAAAATGAAATACCTTCAAACTCAACTCCAAAATCACACCTTTATTAACCTCCCCTTGAAAAGATAAATGTGTAATCACAGGTTCTCTGGGGAAAGCAACAGCCACTGTGATCATTTGTGGGTGCCAGCCATGGGGTTTCAAGGGTTGTCTCACAGGGGTTAGGTGTTTCAGGCTGCAGAACCCAGGCTTCCCTCCTGTTTACTACCCAGCAATAGCATGGGCCTAACTTACACAACAATTACTTAGACATAATTCCTTTGAAAAGTGTTGACTGGGTTCCAGGAACGTAATGGTGTTCCCACATTGTCGTTCACTTCAACCTAAAGCCCCCTAGAACACATATCCACTTAAGAAACGAGGTAGGGGGCAGATATTAAGCATGGCATTTGTATGTCACAAAGCACTGGTAGAGAACCGAACACCCACCACCTGTGTCTGCAGGCGCCCTCGTCATTCAATACGCCTCTGTGACCCAGAGATGTGGCCATGCAAATGAACAAAATGGGACTTAAAGCAAACATAATAGAGAAAAACAAAGTAAATAAATGTAACTACTGTTTAAATATAGGAGGCTTAAGGGGGAGAAGCGAAGTATAGTTCAAGTCTTATTTTCCTTTAGAGATACAAGGAATCGGTTTCTCCATACCGCCTGCAGGAGCACCCCCCTCCTCCTGCCCAATCCCCACATGCCTCCACTCCCTGGCTGTGGATCCAACCCCCTCCTATTTCCCACTGACCTGCCCCCCCCCTTTGTGTCAGCTGCCGACCTGCTCACACTGGGCTGAGATGCAGGCCACTCCAGTGTTAACCCACGTGAGAAAAGCTTCTTGCAATAGATGGGAATGGACACGGAGCCCCGCAGCTGGGTAATGTGCAGGGAGTGCGCCACTTCAGAACACTCAGTCCTATGTGCGATGCCTCCCTCAAACCAACCTCTCCCCACTGTCTCAGGGAGCTATGGAGAAGAGGAGACGGGAAGATTCTAAGAGCTAGATGTGATGGATGGCCTTCTACACACAACAGGACCGGCTGACACACATTGCACCCGCAGATACTGAGGCAGCTTGCACACATCTCACAGGTTCAAGCCAGACAGGGTCCCGGCATTGGGTGGGGAAAAGGAAACACAAGATCTCACCCTTAACCAAGAAACTGTCTGCAATCAATACCTACTGTCAAGGGGAAACGTAGCTGTCTCTAAGGGAGACTCACTGGGTTCATCAGTCACACCCCAGGGCAGGCCCAGGAGATTTGGCCAAAACAAACAAAACAAACTTAATGTTTTTATTTATTTATTTATGCGTGTTTTGTTTTTGTTGTTGCTGTTTCTTATGGGCTTTTTTTTTTTTTTTTCATTTTGCTCTGTTTCAGTCTTGTCTTTTTGCTCTGATTTTCATTTTTGTATGTTTATTGGTTTTTTTTTTTCCTTTCTTGTTTTGAAAAGGAGAGAGAAAACAAAGTTTGATGGGGAAAGACGATAGGGGAAGGGAAAACGTGATAGAAGTATGCTGTATGAAATATAAAAGAGTAATCTTGCTGATGGGTCACAGGCAGAGCTGCAGTTTTGACGGGCAACAGTTAAAAGGGGCCTATAGTGGGAGAGATTGTGGATTCCTGCAGGAATTCATAGGAATTTGGGTTCCACCCTCTTCAGGTTTTCCCCTGAGCACTCAGTAGGCTCCGTTGGTTGGGGGATTTCAGACTCAAAGCCACAGAGAGATAATGGGAAGTTTTCAAGTATGTACGAGCTGTTTAAGAAACCTAACACCCAAAAACATAAAACTAAAGAATAGGAGAGGATACACTGGGCATGAAACTGGGTGCCACCTGCTAGCTTCAAGGATGTAGCCACGCATGGTGGAGCACGGTGACCTCTGTGGTGACAAACGCTGAGACACATTCTCCCTCTGAGGTTTTGCTCTACTCTCAGAGACCCAAGGTACAAAGTGAGCATGGTGCTTGATTCTTTTGTTGTTGTTTTTGAGACAGGGATTCTCTGTTTAACAGTCTTGGCTGTCCTGGAACTCACTCTATAGACCAGGCTGGCCTTGAACTCACAGAGATCCGCTTGCCTCTGCCTCCTGAGTGCTGGGACTAAAGGTGTGCATCACTACCTGCAAATGCTTGACTCTTGAGGAGGCAAGAACACTGCTTCCACTACGTCTGCCTGTACGCGGTTTGGAACTTGTGTCTCTCCTCCTTTGATAATGGCCCCTTTTGTTGACAAACAGGGACTACGTTTGTTGAATGTCTCATGGAAACTGCAATGAGTGATTGAAGTGTCACTATAAAAATGGATGGAGTGAATGTTAAGTGTAACACAAGTTCACACGAGCTTTCAATGATTTATAAATATAGGCTTTGAAACAGTTTTTAGAAGTATCATTTAACTTGAAACTGAAAATGGTGGCAAATAATAGATAGTTATTAAATATGTGATATCCAGTTGATCTTTTTGTCAACTTGACTAAAAAAGTAAAAATTAAAAAAAAAAAAAAAAACAAAACAAAATGTCAAACATACTTGGGAAGAGAAAAATCACAACTGAGAAAACAGTTACAAAAAAACTGGCCTAGACGGCTGTGGGTGGTGTTGTCCAGCCCAGGCAGGTTCCTGAGGGCGCTCTCTTGAGCAGTGATTGGTGTGGGAGGGCCCAGGCGGCTGTGGGTGGTGCAGTCCAGGCAGGTGAGTAGGGAACAAGGAATAAGCAAGCAGCCTCTCCCATGGCTGAGCTTTGTTACCTATCTCCAGGTGCCTGCTCTGAGTTCTGGCCCTAACTTTCTTTGACAAGGAACCAAATGGGATTTAGAAATGCAAGCCAGAAAAACCCTTCCTCCTCATACGGCTTTTAGTCATGGTGTTTTTATCACATAAAAGGAAATCTTAACTAAGGTATTTAGTTTATTTCTTATTAAGTTAAAATACTGAAACACAAACCACTGAAGGCAAGCTTAGGCTGAAATGCTTTGACACTGTAGTTTTCCCATGTACATAGAAATTATGTCGGTTGGAATTGAAAATAATATTAAAATTTGAGGAGACACAATATTTACAAAGTGGTCACTGCTAATAAAAGACAGTTTCTAATGCTCACTAAGGAAATAGATGTGCTAGGCTGGCCCCATATAATCAAGATATTCCCACCATATATATTCACATAATCCCCACACAGAGGTTTCCAATAATCAAAAATTCTAGGTAAAATATGGCTAATTGAAACTAGAAACAATATGGAAAGCAACTGATCCTTCAATAAAGACTTGTGAAGTTATGAGGTATTACAGAAAAAAAAAAGAATTTTTTTTGTGTCGAAGTAGTATTTTCTAAAAAAGAGAGGACTATGGCTGCATTAATCCACTTTCTGCACACATAACAGTAGCTAGGCTAGGTAAGCAAACAGGCTGACTTCCTCTCAGTCTGTGCGTTCCCGGGCCAGGCATGGCTGCTGGCTCAGCTTTGGCGAAAGCCCATGGGTGGGAGCTGTGATGACTGCTCTATCGACAACTTGACCTCATCAGGAGTTAACTGAGCACACCTGTGAGGATTCTTCTTAATTACCTCACTGCAAGTGTGAAGACACACCCCTAAACCCGACCTCTGAGGTGGGAAGAGCCTCCTGCAGTCTGGGCCACACCTTCGGCTGTGCCTAGGAGCCCGACAGGGAAGAAGGAAGCCTGCTCTATTTACCTGCTTACTGTAGCTCAAGCTGGCAAGTCATTCCGTCATTGCCATCATGGTCTACTTCTTCAGGGTTCTGGCATATATACTGAAGCCCAGCGGAAAGGCCCAGCCTCTTAGACTCAACAACTACTGGATACTTGCAAAGTCCACTGGTAGACAGCCACTGTTATACTAGATGGACCACAGCCTGTAAGCCATTCCAATCCTAAAGTCCGTGTGTGTGTGTGCGTGTGTGTGTGTATGTGTGTGTGTGTGTGCGCGCGCTCTCTCTCTCTCTCTCTCTCCCCAAACACACACACACACACACACACACACACACACACACACACACACACACACACAGCCTTCAGGCAGCATCTCAAAGGTGGAGGGAGTATAGGAGGAGATCACATCATATGATGAAAACTGGAGAGTAACAAGATACTGACCAGGGTCTCAGGAGAATGCAGCCTGCACATCCTCAATGCCTAAGAGCCTCGCAGTATGATCTGCCACTGACACACTGACAGTCCCAACAACAAGGAGGAAGGTTCTCTTGGGAAATAACAAACTATCTGTTGTCCATTCATTTCGGAAATGCAAGCCTATATTTGATATAATGCTGTTGGCCAGTTACTTGTTTCTTATCGGCTAGCTCTCTCTTAAGTATTAACCCATTTCTGTTAATCTAAGTGTTTCCACATGCTTTCATCATACCGGGGAATGGGGCCTGCTTCTGGTCTCTCCATGTTGACTCCTCCTTACTACTTCCTCTCTCTTCCTTGTCTCCTAGTCCCGCCTATCTTGCTTTCCTATTGGCTAACAGTGCTTTATTCATTAACTAGTATGAGAAACCTATTTACAGAATGACATCTCCCATCATCTCCTCTTTTTTTCTTTAAAACAAAAAGAAGGGTTTTAACATTAACAAAGCAAAATATATCACACAACAGTTATCAAGTAAGAATCACAGTTAACAATATTTAGTCCATTAACATTTAGTAAGATTTAAAGAAATATTTCATCATCTATCCTATCTTCATGAGTCTAAAGTCTTATATGTACATATGTGTGTGTGTGTGTGTGTGTACATAGTTATATTGTTTAGGTATTTATCCCTGCTTTACTCAAGAAAGTATTAATCAGTTTTTTTTAGCTAAGTTCCTGAGTATGACAGATTATCTTCACCCATGTCCCCTTATGAGATTATGTCAGATTATGAGATTAGTCAGACATAGATGCTTAATCCTCAATCACTTCATAGACATGCAGAACATGGCATTTAAATGTTTTAATATTAGTACTCCATTGACATGAGACACTATTGCTCCTGACAGCACCATGCACTTTCCTGAAAATACGTTGGACACTGTTATTGCTCCTTCTGGAGTACATCCTCGCTTCAGCTAATGGCCTCTTGGGCAAAGAACTGCCCCCACCTTGACCACTGATTTGGACATGCGGTCCTATGTGTTTCCAGGAGACAAATATAGAAGACTGCTGAACCTTGCCAAGTCAGGGTAAGACAGCCTTTCTACCTCCCTGCTGTTGTTGTGGTCTGTCAAATACTCTTGGCCTTAGCCAAAACTGGGTGTACCAACGTTGCTGTGAGACCTAGGGTGACTGTCCAGGTAGCCTGCTGTTTCTGTCCTCGCTGAACCTTTTGGAAGTGGCCCATCCGCACTTCCTGCCTACCCTAGTATTGTTATTTTCCTTCTCAGGTCTTTGATGAGGTTGAAGGTTAAACTATAACAATTATTATTCTCTCTTCCTAGTTAGATATATTAGGTACTAGACTTAGGTTTTCCAGCTTAGGACAACTCTATTGTAAACTCCGTTATGCCTTCACCCTAGGACTAGATATGTAGGTCGTTTTCTTCTCTATTTTCCTTTTCTTAGAGCACCTTGTTATTCACTATTTTGTATATAGTTTTGTTTAAAGCCTAAATCTTTTCTTTAGACTAAAAGGGGAATTGTAGTGGGATATTCACTTTGTCTGCTTCTGTGGCACTGACCACGCCCATTGGGGGGTGGAGCCAGGGGAGGAAGTGACCTGGGGAACTAAGTCAGAGGAGGCGCGGGAGAGCACTCTGGCCAGCTGCATGGGGGCAGGAGGACATCCAGAGGAATTCTTGGAAGCAGGAACCTGTTGGTGTTCACCTGTCTATGTTGTGAGTTATTCCTCCCTGAATAAACATCTGTCGGGCCTAATTGTTTATCCTGATCCTTATTAAACCGCGATATTTGCCAACTTGCAAAATAGAACATCAGTCTAAGAATTTATGAAAGCATTAGAAATCTACAGATATCTTTCAAGGGTGTGCTGGGTACGCAGACGCCCTGACAGGAAACACATGGTTGTAGCTGCAGCCTCCTGACCTAGTCTCCACTAATGCTTTCTTGTCCTCAGTGAAGGAGCCGAGCCCTATGCAAGGGGACAGCGGAAAGGCAACTTGGAAATATAAAAGAGTTTTGGATTATTCTCATTAAGGTGTAAAGCTCTCTGTGTTTAATCATCTCTATTTAGGAAAGGGTTTATCTTTCATATTCTTATAAAGCGGCTTCCTTCTGTATTATCAATAAAAAAGAATGCTGCCCTTCTTCATGGAAGGTTAACTGCTGGCTTCTGTTTGAAAAGCTGGAGTGCCTTTTCTCAGAAGAGACACTACATATACGTGCCTCAAGCGATGAAAAGGAACACGCCATCTCTCCGACCCTTCATTAGGAAGAGGGATCTTGGCAACAGTGGTGTAGCCTGTACAGTGTCTCTGCAGGAAAAACTGTTTTCAAAGGTAACCTTGCCAAGGGCTATGTTCTGTCTTGGCAAAAGGAAGCAAATTTCACTTTTCTATCAATCGGTTTGCTCTGCATGAGAAACAGGTGTTAAAGTATGAAATGGGGCTGTGAATAGCGCAAAAGAAAACTTACCTAAAATAATTTTCATGTTTAAAAAAAACAAACCACAACTTTGAGAGATAGTAAGCCTGCGGGGCGGACATGTTTTTGCAAAATGCAAATCATGAAAAGTGGTTAAGGGATTAAATGCTCTTTTGCAAAAGTGACCATGGAGATTATAATCATTAATTAAAATCATGTAAATAATTTTCTGAAAGAACTCTCTCTTTTTATCTCGTAGGTTTCAAACAGCCTGATGGTAAAAAGGTTTAGTCTCAGAAGAGAGTCTCTAATTAAAACTAGAAATCTGGTATAATTAATAAGTGTCAGTCTGCAATCTTAACCATTTAGTAAAGGCTTCGCAATCAAGCACTGTCGGTTTACAAAAGTGAATTAAAATAGAGTCTTCCAGGAAAGTGAAACTTTCACAGGTCTGGTTCCCATCAGTATGGCAGATGCCCTGGATGAGCCTTGCTACGGTGGGTAACTATCTTAACACAGCTCAGGATGTGCGAGTTGTATTCATTTTTCTTTTCTCTATTAGTTGCAAATTGACCCAAAAGTCAGCTCTCAGGGACTTAATTTACGCTGACATTTTGAGTTCTCTAAAATCCTTGATTCCTCATTTTCCCCTCATTATTATCTTCACCCAGGGGTAAACCTGAACAAAAAGGACAAGACAAAAAGTCAAAAATATCAATTTCCAATTTTGATTACCAGTCTTGTACTATTCCTGTGTCCTGTCACCTCAGATACCCAACTCTATGACAGCTTTACAGCTAATAAGTTTAAATTTACCCCCAAGCAACAGCTCATAGAACAAGGAGAACCGATTACTATGAGACAGCAGCGGCAAACCCACAGGCATTCATCACCACCCTCTCTGCCTCAGGGTTTCTTGGTATACTCCTTTCCATATTCCACGACCCCTGGCATCTACCTGCAGGCCATGAGGACCCAGCACAAGATGAGTTCATCCTAGACCCAAGAGTAGAGGGGGAGCCTGGGCTCAGCCCTCGCCCTTCTCTTCCCCTGCTGGTGTACTGACCTACCACAAGGCTGAGTGTGTATGACAGCTGCCTGAAATTCGCAGACAAGAGGATGGCACTTGAAGAAACCATCCTGAATGAGGTAACCCAGTCACAGAAAGAGGAACACAGTATGTACTCAATCATATAGATTTTAGACTTAGAGCAAAGGATCACCCAGCCTATAATTCACACCACCAGAGGAACTAGGATACAAGGTGTTTTCTAAGAGATTCATATAAAGTCCCTCACAGAAGGGGGAAGGGACAAGTCCCCCAAAGCACAGGGGAAGTGGGGGGGGCAGTGAATGGAGAGAGAAGTAGGGGAAAGAGAAGGGGAGGAGAGGAAAGCACGTGTGACTAGGAAGATTGAGTCAGGGTAGGAATAAAACACGAGAGAGAGAGAGAGAGAGAGAGAGAGAGAGAGAGAGAGAGAGAGAGAGAGAGAGAGAGAGAGAGAGAGAGAGAGAACATAAAAGAAGGAGCCAATATTGGTTTGAAGAGAAAACTGAACCTAAAGAAAGATCTAGAGACCTACAAGACTGCCACCAACTAACAATTTGAGCTTCCATGGAAAGGCTATCATAAATGCCCTTCCCGGAGAGTGAGATCAACAACTAACTTATCCATGGAGCCCTCATATAATACCTGTTGGAAACAGAAGCAAACACCCATACCTAAACACTGAGTCAAACTAGAACCCAGATGCAGAAGGAGAGGACAAGACCAGGTTGCAGAAATACAGAGAGACAGCTGACCTGAACAAGGAGGAGCTAACGGGCCCCCAGACTGATAGCTGGGAATCCAGCATGGGACTGACTCAGACCCCCTGAATATGGGTCTCAGCCAGAAGGACTGAGCAGACTAAGGGACCTCAGACAGTGGAACCAGGATGTATTCCCGGTGCACAAAAGGACCTGGCAAACACATCCCCCATGGAGGGATAACTCCCTTAACCTAGAGACAGGAGAGAAGCCCTAGTCCCTACTTCACATGACCTGTCAGATCTACATGACCCCAACTGGATAGCATTCCCCTACATATGGAATTGGGGTGGGGGGATGGGAGGGGAGGGTGGTTAGGGAGCATGTGAGAGGGCAGAGAGGGTAAAAGGGAGGGAGAGAGGGAGGGTGGAAAGGGGGGAAAATGGCATTTATGCTCATTATGTGGGGGAATTCAAGCTACATAAAGTTTAAGTAAATTATTTTGGGGAACAATTCACGATAACATTGGAGAAGTCTCCTGATTCTCCATCTCACAGAGAAAGATAACAAAATGTTATCTAGCAGTTGTCTTATTAATTTTGTGGTAATGTTTGCGTTATTCCAAACAATCTTAGACTCCAATGATGTGTTACAAACCTATTTTATACAATTCGCCCCTGTTTTTTATTAAGGCCAAGCTAATCAATCGCGGATTCAGCTTTATTTTACTCACATCAAGAGCTGATGTGGTGATGAGTGGCCCATTCACAGGCTTTTTACCTGTCAAGTCAGACGCCAAAATAAAGTGACACAACTTCAATTGCTGGAAAAGAAGGGGGGCGTAATATGAAGAGAACTGTCTTTTTACAAACAAGGAAAAGCAGTAAGTCAATTTCCTGGACAGGTAAAAATCGATGCCCAACACGGACAAAGCCTCCGAACTAAAAATGACTTCAATAATATAGACAAAATTGTTTTTGAAAAAATTTTAAGTCCAAAGTGTTGAACTGCTCTAAAACTATGAACAGCACAATTACCACAATTATCCATTAATCTAGTTCCTGGCTTAAAACTTATACTTGCTTGTGATTCTAGAAGATTAAGTAGTCAAAAAAAAAAAAAAAAAAAAGACAAGCAAAGAAAAACAGTTACCAAAGCACATTGCATTTGATTTTATTCACAAACCTTCATTGCCTTTTACATATTCACTGAAGCACTGGCTCATTTTGGCATGCTGTGTCCACACATGAAGGAGCTCAGTAAGAGAACCATAATTCGTTATCAGTGACACTTAGCATGTACAAACAGAAAAATATGGCTTTCTTTCCAAAGTGTGGAACAGATCTTAATTTAGCCAGTCACCCACTCAGGAGGACCTTAGCCCATTTTCCCCTAAAATATCTTTGGTGAATGTTCAGAATTACCATAACACACAGAAATTGTCTCAGAAAGACTACTGAAACCATGCTAAAACCATGCTTATGGTTCCTCAAGTGAACAAGGCGACAGAGGACACAATGCAGCCCCACACAGAGACTCAGAGTAATCAGATGGGACCAGGGTAAGCCTGGGAAAACGGGCGTCTGGCACTGGAAGGAAAGAGAAGGCGTTGTGTCTTTCTTGCTTCAGAGTGGGGATGCAAGCGACAGTGTGATTGCATGAGTCATCATTTTGGAAAGAGAATCAGGAGGCAAGGAGCTACCTGAGCTACCAGGAATGGTATGACGTTCTGGGTGAGGGAAATCAGGCCTCATGATGGCTCAAAGGTCAAGAGAAAGAAGTTGGCTCAACACCAGCATTGTCTCAAATTCTGCGCTGGAAGTTTCAGTGCATTGTGCAGGGGACAGAATGGCAGCCTAAAGTCTACGGGTGAATGAAGGAAGGGAGGGAAGACGGCATTGGATTAATGAACATTTCTAGAGAAGGTTTAGTCTACAGAATCAAATCTATGTGTCGCTACTCTGTGTGTCTCTGTGTGTCTGTGTGTGTGTGTGTGTGTGTGTGTGTAGTTGGATAGCATGGATACAATTCTATTCTATAAACATTAGGCATATTTTAAAGATGATTTTGCTAGACCATCGAAGAAACCCATCCCTGCATGGCAAAGACTTTCTGAATGGTCAGATTAAACACTATCTTCAGAAAGGTTTGAAAACCTCAGATAGCTTTCCATCACATCATGCATTTTTTCTTAATACACTCTATACTGCCAATAGGATTTTAATATATCTTCCTGTGAAACCTAGAATGTGAATCTCATATAACAGGGCAGTTACATTTCTTATTCACCACGTGGTCTCTTAAACTCATAGGAACACTAAGTAATTTCATGTTGGATGAGTTTGTGGACACCAGTATGGACACACAGATGGAACACAGCAACTCCAGCAGAGTTTCAATGAGTACAGATTTGCTACTTATATTCTGGAAAGAGCAGAAATTTAATACGGGCTACTATGTATTACAGACCCCATTTTCATATTTGTAAACATCTATGAACTTAGAGCAGGGTTTCAAATTGTTCCGTGGCACGCTATATAGGACCTCAGGAGGTCAGAGGACAACCGCTGCAGGGAGGTGTCCCCGTGCCCCCTGTGGGTGCTAAGGCTCCAAGAGCTCAGCAGAAGGCTCGCCCTGTGCCCACGGAGCCACCAAGTGCATCCTGTACCAGGACGGTAAAAAGGTTTGGGTCTCTGGAGATTCACCTCCTGTTAACTTTTTGAGTCTACCTGTCACAGAGTCTACTGTTGATTGTTATATATACTAAGGGTGGTGTGGGGTGTGTGTGGATGTCACGGCACATATTATACAGGTAGGGGGACAGCTTGCTGGAGTTTGCCTCTCTCTTGCCATATGGTTTGGGGGTGAGGGTGGGACACAGATCAAACTCAGGCCCCAAGGCTTGGTTTTATCTGCTGAGCCTTCCTCCCAGCCTCTAGGCTGACAACTTTAAACACATTTCTCTTGGCCTGAACATCTCATCCTTAGTGAGAACTCACTTCTGGCATAAGTAGGACCTGTTCTACGTGGGAAATTCCTCTCCTATCTAAATAACAACTTCCTGTATGGAAAGCTTTTCTAGTTCTCTAAACTCAAATTAGTTAAAATTCCATGGTGTGTATTTGGGGTAAGATCCTAATGCCATTATCTTTCCTTCTCTTGATGCTACAGTAACCAAACATTCCCACAACGATATGACACTCTACACACGAGAACCCAACTACTTCCTCCAGGACTTTACACAGAACACACCTGCATATGTCTGACATTAGCGTCCTGGTATACAATTCAACACACTGACATTTCCGTGAATAATCTATGAGAGATCACAATATTCTAATTATGTTAATGGCTAAACATTTCAGGTATCAAACTAAGTGAAAGCACAATCTTAATATCCTCATTTATTGCAAGTGTCCTCCAGGACATCTTACAAGTAAAAACACTGCTCATTTACATTTGTAGCCTCACCTGCAAAGCATAACTTAAAGCTATTAAAGTATTCTACGTTTTCAAAATTCATTTCTCTAGCTGCAAAACATTTCATCTCGCGGAACTGTGATTGTTTATTTTAAACAAAGCAGAAGGAACTTTGAAACATTTTCCTATGAAGAATAGTGGAAGAAACACTGTAGAGTGGCTGTGTATAATCCATCAGATCAACCTGCTTCCTCCTCCACCAAACTGTTTCAAACAAGCAACAGGAGTTATTGCATTATGTTTTATTTCAACATATATTTCTGAAAGATCAAACTGGTAACTCTTTGAAAGAGGAAGGTTTTTCATGGTTCTATCTAACCATTTGCACCCTGTCTGGTTTTTCTTTTAGAGCCCAGATTAACATATTTTAGATGCACCTGTCTTGATAATTTACATGTCAACATTAAGGACTTTCTGTGACAGAGGCGTGCCCGGATTCTTCGGGTTCGTTCTGACAGGCTCTAACTATGAAATTTACATTCCATTTTTCAAAAATGAAAATCAGAAAAGAAAGACGAGTTGTAATGTCACATTTAATCAGTCTTGTGAGCTGAAAAATTCCTTCATTTCTTTGCATTCAAGGGGGAGCTGCTCATAAGATCAACTCATTCTTGGAATTGAGATGTGCTCAGACAAATTTAGACCCTTTCACTATACATACAGATGGAGCTGTAAACATAAAAATCAGAACATCAGAAGTTCCACAGCAAAAATCTGTGATTACCACAGCTTTTGGGGGGAGACATTGTGAGGAGAGAAACAGTGAGTGCCGATGCTGCTATCCAGTTAAGAGTTTGTTCTAGAAGGCTTTGATGTGGATTTCGGAGAGCTACCAAATAAAAAATGTAGGGCTGTGCGGGTTTTTACATCAGCAATTTGTTTCTGGGTATACTCAAAGGGGAGGCATTCAGGGACCTCTTCAGAGCTTTGCTTTAAAGGTCTCCTTGTGAATGGAGTGCCAGTGCAGAAAGACAGAGATGTCCAATCTGTGTACACAGACCTCTGTCCATGAGCCAAGATTTTATTTTCAGAGAGACACAAGGCCTTCTGTTTGAACAATGTCATGGTTAGCTCAGCATACTGACACAGGGCCTGTGCCAGAGTGTTTAAGCCTTTGGATGTTACACTATTCATTACTCTGAATGATGCTTGCCAAAGACAGACCGAAGCCGTTCAGTACGAAGTTAGCACTGGGCACAGTGAAAGGGGGTCAAGGAAAACATGAACAAGAGTGCTGTCTGCAGAGCCAGCTCTTGGCTGTAACCCATGGAGTCAGGGTTCCCAGGCAAGGCCTCTCCTTTAGAAAACAGCTCCTGGGCTGACTGATCCCCCTCTCTGTACTTCAACATTAACTGACAAAAAAGAGAGAACATGTTTATAGTTAGTCATTTAAAACACACGTTATGATAATAACTGTCCACACATGCCTTTTCATGTTTCTCATGGCCCATGAGATGGGGAGAGCACCAAACAGAAAGCACCAACTTCTAATCACCGGCTCTACCAACCTGTGGCTTTTATTTTAACCAAGAAAAATCACCAAAGCTACTAACAATATAGTACTGGGCGTGACACTTAAAGTCCAGGAGAAATGCAGTGGATATGAGTGAGTATATGTGGTAATACACACACACACACACACACACACACACACACATACTCACAAATGTCAAAATAGACATCAGAAATTCAAGCACCCCCCGGGGAAAGTGGCACATGTCAGAGAAATCTCTACATGAACGTGAACAGGCTTGCGGGCTTCCAGGACAGCCACTCTCCAGGATTGGCCCGCTCTGTTTGGGGCACACTACTGTACACTGCCGGGGCTCTGGTAAGATGAGTTAATCCATCTGAGCAGCCTGTCCAGTGTCAGAAACAAGGCCTGAACACAGCAGTTCTTGGGTTTTTCGTTATTTTTCCTTGCAGGGTGCCCCTCACAAACGAAAGCTCGATGAACATGAAAAGCTGTGTGACAGTATTAGCCAGCCCAGCTCCAAACATGCAAACTCACAAGTAACACAGACCATTTTTAAGTACTAAAATTGCTATGCCCAAATCATTTCCGGTTTCAAGTTAGGAAAATAAGTTATTACAAGTTTAATTTCATTTGACTAAAATAGCTCTATTTTTCCCATTTTAGAATCAGAGAAACAAAATCAAGTATGTGGTAAGGAAAGAAATAGCTCTCCAGTCAGTCAGTCTGGAATCTAATCTTGATTTCTCCACTCACTAGAACATTAGTCAAGATATTTAAATCTTTCTGAGCCATGGATTCCACATCTATAAAAAGAGAACAATGACTACATTGTTGACTACTCTGCTGCAGTGTGTACGCTGAAGGGTAGGGCATCTGCCCATCTCAACCCCCAGCATCTGGAGAGACAGATACTGCCAAAGGAGTCACGCCCTGGGTACCTGTTTGCCCTCCCTCAAGCTCCTCCCTGCGCAGAGCTGACGCATGCTCCCAGTGAGCAAAACTCAGAAGACTGAACCCTTCATGGGAACATATTCCAGGCAGAACAATACTCAGGAAGAAATTTCCTCTGGGTGTCACTAATGTTTAACTGTCTAAAGAATTCACAGTCAAAGAAATATATAAATAACACCTTTTATAAGATAGAAAAATTTTAGGACAAAGCCATTTTCTCATGACTTTTCTTTCCTGTCAGTGGTATTTACTGAAATGAAGAATATACGACAGACATTTGCTACTAGGGAGAGGTAAAGTACGTCGTACACACCACATTGAAGCCAATACTGAGGGGCGGGGGCCTCTGCCTTGAGAATTACCGAGTACATTGTAAATGTGCATAAGGTGCTGTGAGGACAGGTAACTACTTGACTGTTTTCTGTCTCTAACGGTTTTAGTTTATAGGAGCCAGTTAACCTGTCGGCGCTCTGCTTACAGCCATGAGCTGTGAAGTCACTCGGGTGGAATTTGGAAGCAATCAGAGCAAGCGAGAGCCGTTTTATCTGTTTGCCACGTGTGCTGTAGGTAACCCCGGCAGTTAGTAAGTTCGCTTTCCACAACTCCTGCCCGCTTCCTGCCATTTGCCGTGTGAAGCGTTAATCTCCCCAATTTCAAGAGTCAAAGGCCCTTCACTTGAAAATACAGAAAGCGAAAGCCGAGGCGTGGCCTTCGCTTCAAAGCACAGCCTGTTCTGTTCTTGTTCATATTCTTTTTTTTCCTGATAAATAATCTGCGACTCAAAATTGTCAATATTAATCTTTGCTATAAAATGGTATTATATTAAAATCAAAAGTTGACAAATCTGGTGAGAAAAATTATCTTTAGCTTTTTTGTCATGCCATGTATTTTATCATATAGTTTATGGTCTTGCAACAAAATGTTTCAAATGTTTCAGGACAAAGAAGGTATTTTGTCTCATTTCCCACAATGCTCCTCTCTCTTTCTTTGATGAAGTGGTTTTGGAAGTCAGTGTGGCTTTTATTACAGTTAAGAGGATAATACAGCTCTTGATAGTTTTGCATCGGCTATTTGTATTTTACCTCTCAAAAAGTTTCCGTTCGTTCAACCTTCCTCCTGCTCTCTGACCAAATCCTGCTGATTTTCTCTCTTCATTTCCCTTCTCTGTTATCCTTCTCTGTCTCACACAGTCAACTGTGTGAGCCGTTGTGCCTATACTAGGCCTCCTAACATTTCCGTCATATTTGGGTCGACCCCCTCCCCTCTCAATATTAATTTACATGTGACTGTACTGCTCAATGTCACTTTCATTAGAAAGATGACCTGTGTTTAAAATAAAGAAGTTAATCAATCTTCTAAGACTTCTGCATTCATAGAACATCAATCTAAGCTCCAGGCTCAAAGTACCCAATTAAATGTGCAATGCTTACAGAGCGTCTACTACATAACCGGCCTGTGTGTCTTACAGAGTGTCCACTACATAACTGGCCTCTGTGTGTCTCTGGTGGGGAGGGAAAAGCTCAAGAGCGTAAGATTCGGTGTCTGCTGTCCAAGAAGCTGATTTGCATTAGAAGTCTGCCGCACATGAAAAGTTATAGGGGGACAAAACAACAGATGTGAAGGGTAGCACCCACTGAGCCCCAGATAGGAGGGTCTGCCGTCCTTCAGCAAAGCGAGTGTGGAGTGTGTGTTGCATGTCCTGTTGGTGTGAGGCGTGTTATTTGGACACAATACTACAAATAAGCAAAAGGACGTGTACAAGACCTCAGTGGAGAAGAAAGAACTCATCTCTTCACGGAGTTCTGGTTTGTTCATTTTGTTGTTAGGTTTGGTTAAGCTGGTTCTTATTTATAATGAAAAGTAACACTGAATTAAAAAGAATGGAGAGACATCTGGTCTCACAGAGCAGACTGGAATGGACCTTGGACACTAGGTAGAGAGTAACAGGACAGGACGGTGGCTCAGTAAGGGCAAAACAGGGGGAAAGAATGAGGTTGGTGCCTTTGAAAGGCTGTGATCACGCCAGCCAGCTTGGCTTCGCACGAGGAATCACAACCAGGCAAAGCTGGAGTAGGAAAGTCTGGCTGCCGGCTGCCGTGAGCTGGCAAGGGCTTTGACGCTGTGCTGCTGTTGTGACATTAGACCCCGCGTGTGTTCCCAGAGTTGCCTCTCACCACGAAGGCGACACAGGAGAAAATACGGCTCCCCTGGATGCATACCCAAGTCATAAGCATAAACAGGAAAATGTGAGCAAGGCTTTTAAACGCTAGAATAAAGAGCTACATTCAACCCAAGTATCTGTGACACAGTCTCTCCTGCATGGCTCACCCTGGATGAAACACAGAATTCCTACACCTTTCACTCCTTTCTGTTGACAAAACTTCTTCTCCTGTCAAACAACAGTCACGGAGGAAGCAGGGCCACTTACAACTATGCCACTGAAAAAGGCCACCAAATGAAGATTACTCTCACCTACTCTAAAACTGTGCATAAAAAGGTCAGACATGGAAAGGGAAAATGAGTCTCATGTTCTAGAAGATTTTCCATGTAATTTACAACATCATCACAAGAAGTGAGGGACTGATGGTACGATTTTAAATTGTGGAAAAGTGGAGTTGATAAAAGTGAGGAGGAGATAGATTTACACACAATCACTCAAGCAGAAAGGAGTCAGCCACAACTCGAGGCCGATTCTAATTCCAGGGTTAACGTAGTTCTTTATTCTAGCTGATCCCACTTCTGACACCAGATATCGCGGTTTAATGAGGATCAGGAAAAACAAATAGGCCGAACAGATGTTTGTTCAGGTAGAAATAACTCACAACCTAGACAGATGAACACCAGCAGGTCCCATCTCTCTTCTCCGTGTCCCCCCAGCAAGAGAATGTTCCTCAGCTTCTTCTGAGACCTCCTTCCACAGATCACTTCCGCCTCTGGCTCCGCCCCCAATGAGCGTGGTCAGTGCCACAGAAGCAGACAAAGTGAATATCTCACTACAATTCCCCTTGTAGTCTAAAGAAAAGATTTAGGCTTGATACAAAACAGTGAATAACAAGTATGCGCTAAGAAAAGGAAAATCGAAAACAAAACAACCTACATATCTAGTCCTAGGGTGAGGGCATAATGGAGTTTACAATAGAGTTGTCCTAAGCTGGAAAGCTTAAGTCTAGTACCTAATATATCTAACGAGGAAGAGAGAACAATAGTTGTGATAGTTTAATCTCCAACCTCATCAAAGACCTGAGAAGGAAAATAACAATACTAGGGTAGGCAGGAAGTGTGGATGGACAACTTCTAAAAGATGCAGCAAGGACAGAAACAGCAGGCTACCTGGACAGCCACCCAAGGTCTCACAGTAACGTTGGTACACCCAGTTTTGGCTAAGGCCTGCAGTATCTGACAGACCACAACAACAGCAGGGAGGTAGAAAGGCTGTCTTACCCTGACTTGGCAAGGTTCAGCAGTCTTCTATGTTTGTCTCCTGCAAGCACATAGGACCGCATGTCCAAATCAGTGGTCAAGGTGGGGGCAGTTCTTTGCCCAAGAGGTCATTAGCTGAAGGAAGGATGGACTCCAGAAGGAGCAACAACATTATCCAACATATTTTCAGGAAAGTGCATGGTGCTGTCAGGAGTAATATTGTCTCATGTCAAAGCAGTACTAATATTAAAACATTTAAATGCCATCTTCTGCAGGTCTATGAAATGTTTGAAGATTAAGCATCTATGTCTGTCTAATTGCATAGATATAGGAGCAGAGGGCTCCTTAGAAATCTAGGGTCTGTATCTTGAACTCAGGAAACTTATAGGAAGTCCTACCAACTTGCCTGGTTCCCCACAAGCCTAAAGACACATTCTAGAATGTAAGAGGTAAAAGCAGGGTCTGAAACAGAGGCCAAGAACACTGGTGCCCACTGATGGGCGTCAGTGTGCATTTCTTCGAGCATGGTGCCTTCACACTGAGACACCAAGACAGGCGGTGTCTCTCTGTTTCCTCAACCACATCCGTGTAGAAGTGTAACACAAAGTTTGAGAACCGCTCTGACCTACCCCTGAGCTGCCCTGACAGATGAGAGCAAACCCGTCCAGAGAATCCAGGAGCTCGTCCTTATCTCTGAAGACACTGAGACACCAAAACAATTCTGAACAAACAGGTTTGACACGCTGCCCAAGCTGTGTCCTTTCCACCCAACCCCATGACTATGTTCCCCGTCATCGACCCTAGCATGAAAAAGGACACGCTGCTTTTGCGCTTGCAGTACGTCTTCATTTCAAAGGCTGCTATGCTGCATAAAACTGAAAATACTTTCCTCTTGCTAACCTATCTCTTGTCCCAAGATCCTCGGCTATAAGTGCAGCAATGGATAGGAAAGGAAAATATTTATTTCCCCCACAAAGTAGAATACTGGTATCTCATCTCTAAGTTTCTTGGGCATGCAGGGCTAGTCAATTAAAACTCTGTATACACTGAATAAAACAATTACATAAACTCAAGAATAATGTATAGTTGAAATGTTCTGCTGACCTTTGATAATGTTACTACTTTTATAGAAATCACTTTTCTAATATTCGGTTCATTAAACCCATATTGGGAAAGGTGGAGGGAGTTGGGCAAAAAAAAACCCTATCCCTTCTGTTGGGAAAAAAATAAAAAGGCTTTCTTGTCTTACCGTAAAGATTTTTGTCTAATGGACTTTCATGTGACAGATTTAACACCTTTATTTTCTTCTGACTTCCAGGTCCATGAACCAATAGGCATCGTGGTCCCGGGCATGAAGGTGTGACTGTGTACCCACCCAGCTCTGAGGAGGCCCTCATGGTGACAGCTGGCTCCCTGGCCAGCCAAGCAGAGCTCTTCTGCTGTTCACTCTCCTGGTCCCTTTTTGCTCACTTGTTTTAAAATCCATGAGAAAAGCCACTTGACTCATGAACACCCAGGCAGACCCACCTGAAGCACACTTTGGAATTAATCTCTTACGTGGTCCTTTCTTCGAGTTTAATTTGAAATAAATTCTTCAATAATACATGACATTTGGTTTTGTTTTATAGTGCAGGAAAATGTAGTGTAGTAATTTATTAGGCAAAAACCAAGTATTTTCAAATAGAGAATTTCTGAAATTTCCCAATTATAAACTAAAAAAAGAAAGATTACAGTTCGTTAGAGCTGTTATTAACACAATGAAACCTATGAATTGACGCGTGCATCTGTAACCGCTTGGTAAGGAGAATGAATTTTAATTAACGGGCTCTTCATCACGTTTGCTTGAACATGGGTTCTTGTTTAGAAAGTTCACTGCCACACAGGATAGGAAGTTAAATAATTTCACTTTTCAAAATCTGAATAATGTAGTTCTTTCCAAAGTATTGCTTATTTTCTTGTTAAAGGATTTGTCATTTTTGATGAGAATCATCACTCATCAATGCTGTGTCGGTTTTTCTATCCTTTTATAGTATTTTCTCCAACTGAATGTAGCTGGTTAGTGCCTAAAATATTAGATGGTACCACTGCTGCATACACTTAGTCATTTAAGGGGAGAAAGGCACCCCAGCATCTTAGTAAAGATGCACAATGACTTTCCTGTTATCAGCAAGTGGTTAGCAAGCTGCTTGAGCCCGGGAGCCTACACCTCCCTGTCTTCCCCACGACAGTGAGGGCCCCACAGTCAGCGGTGCCGAGTGAGCCTCTCATTTGGACAAGGGCAACAAGAAATCTCCGACTGTCCTCACCCCTTTTCTTTTGCTTCAGATCCAGCTGAGCAGGAAAAACTGCTTGAAATTCAGCAATCACATTTCTCACTGTTCCAGAATGACCTATTTCGCACTAGAATGAACCAATGAATTCATACATATAAATAACTATCTTCAGACACTGCATTTCAAAACATGAACAGGGATAAGCCAAAAATAATAAAAGTAAAAAGACAGACAGACAGAAAGAAGGAAAAAAGAAAAGGTTAGGGAATATATTTTTAAGGTTTTGATTAAATCAGCATTTTTCAACTTCTGACACAATAATGCAGAAATAAGCAAGATGTGTACAACAGGCATCAATGCTACAGGTAAAGTGGAATTCCCTGTGAATACATACGTAACAGTACATGCAAAGAAAGGGTACACGGCACATGATCCTTAATGTGCATGTACGTATGTAAACTGCCTTTCCGTGATTACTAGACAAAGATGTGTTGTTAGCATTTCAGAACAGAATATGTTGACAAATTACCGGATGGACACTATCCGTAGCATGTATTGAACACTTTTTGTGTACAAAATTCAATTATTTGCCAAATTTTGCAAACAAGAACCTTTCTAAAATTTCTGACCCCCTCAGAAGGGTGTTTTGATTTTTACAATCTTCCAGTATATAAAAACGCAATGCTAGTGTTCTCACCGGGTTCTGGAACGCCTCTCCATTCAACACTACTTCCAGCAAAAGGCGATCACACAGTAAACTGCAAACTCTCAAGCAATATTTGTCAAGTATTCACAACTCAAACATGGCTGTCGTGGGTACAAACGATTGGGTATTGTTACCTACTGTGTGTGTCTCATGTTAACGCTGTGGCATAACCCTGTCGTCAGACAGGAAGGATCTCACTCAGGGAGGGGGATGGGTGAAGAGCACCTTCAGGTGAGTCCAGCATTCACTGGTGGAGAGTCCACACATACTGCAAAGGCAGCGAGATACCAAAGCCCGTCTATCTCACCGCAGTAAGATGCCTAAATTAAACTCCGTGGATAGATAAGAAACACAGTCGCTGCACAGGATTGAAAAGCAGCCCTTTGGGGATAGATGCAGTCCCTTAAGTTCCCAGTACATGTACTGAGGGTGGTAATGGATCTGAATGGAGGTAAAAACGGAAGTCGGCTTAGTAGCTGGATGAGAAATAGAGATGGGAAGGGAAGAGATAGCTCGAAAAAGACAACTTCTGAGAACCCCCAGCCACCCCGCACATCCCTCCATGCTGAGTCAGCCTTTCAAAGGTAAGCTTCCATCTGAGGAATCTTTCCATGCAATAAACACTCACCACATTAAAGGCTTTAATTCTTTGTCTCTCACAACCCTGCAAAGTGCTTACCCAAGTCAGCCTATCCAATATTTCTTCACTCTGAACCAACCCTGTATAACCAATGGTCTATCTAGTCCAGAAATGACGCTCTACGGAGCTGCATTCAGAAAATGATTTTTCAAACAAACAAACAAAATATACAACAAAACTGAGGAGTAAATATATAAAGTAATAAATTTTAAGTTTGTGATTTTACACCTTTTGCAAATAAAAATATTTATAATTCTTATTCTCAGTAGTCAATTACATAAAATACTCATGTGCACGTCTTTCCAGCTATGGAAACACACCTGTGGCAATAGGATGCACTTCAAACAGAAAATCAGTACAATGACCATGGAAGTCAAAGAGTGCTCTCTCTCTCTCTCTCTCTCTCTCTCACACACTCTCTCTCTCTCTCTCTCTCTCTCTCTCTCTCTCTCTCTCTCTCTCTCTCTCTCTCTCTTCCCCAAAGTTTCTCCTCCATTTGGGGAAAATAAAATGTATCCATTTTACATACTTCAACCGCCCAAGTTTCTCTATCAATTATGGATTTATTGTGAATAGTAAAGATCTGTATTCTTGACTTTTCTATGTTGGAGTGAGTGCCTTAAAATTCACTCTCTCTAGTTTCCAAATTATTATAAATTCAGCATGACATCAAGCACAAATCATCATTTATATTAGTTGAATGCTGTTATTAAAAGACAATTAGGTACACATCACTAGTGTCTGACTGAAACAAACTAGGCAAGAAAATATTATTATAGCCAATAATGAGAGGTGAAGCTGTACGTTCATGGGCCCCATGCTGTTTGTGATGGTGCAGGGTGCTAAGCGACTTTTATACTCGTATGTGGGCATTTGTTGTTCAAATTGTGTGCATCAGAAATGCATTCAAAGGTGCAAAATTCTCCCAGAGACTGGGTGGAGCACACAAATGCTTGGCACACTGCAATGTTTCAGGCTTGGTTAGTGTTGAGTGCCTTAATAGGAAAGGAAAGCAGAGGTATGCTACTGAATGCTAACTACATGGCTGCAACTATCCACCACATTTAAATTCTTACAGTAAACATATTTATCATTGACTTTGATACTACATCATTTTTTAATATTGCTCTCAAGCTGTTGGATAGAATTTCATGTCCTAAGCCCAGAGAATCACAGAAAATGACAAACATGTTGCAGATTTCTTTTCTTATCTGGAATATTAAAAGAGTGCCTCCAATCTTTAGAGAAATAACGGGGGGAGGGGGAGAGAAGGGGGAGCAGTAGCCATTTTAACCTGGTATGCACTTGTTTAGGGTAAATGAAATCATAATCCTGAAGCAATTTTTTAAAATGATTGCATCAATCATCTGATAATTGTAAATTCAAGATGTATGAGAAAGAGCTGGTAAGTGACTATGAGAAAATGTATGAAGCTATCTGTAGTACCCAGGTGCAGTGCCCTGATAGGGTGGGAAGCATCCAGTGACATAAACAATGCGGCTGTCTCTTCCTCCTCACACCAAGAATAAAACACAAGTCTGCACAACGTGGGAGAAAGATCTAGGAGAATTGTGGGTGTTATTCACTGAGTTTAAACCGAAATTGTTTTCAAAATCTGATAGTCATATATGATGATATACATTTATAGCAATTTAATTTTTTAATTTAATCCCTTAAACTAACATCTATACACTCACACAGGTGGTGTGAACTGGGTGGTGTGAACTAGGGTGACTCGGAATAGGCCTACCCGGACCTAGCTCAGCTCAAGCTGTTAGAGGAAAGTCGACATGAAGATGGAATTTTACACCAGCTTCCTACTTTTAAGGGAAAAAGTAAAAATCTCAGGTTTTTTTCTTTAGCATTAATTAAATACGGAAAATTTATTTCTTCAAGCAGTTCTGGAAAATGACCCAGACTTATAGATGACATCAGTAAAGAACGCAATCCAGTAAGATGAGGAGGAGGAATGGAAGCTACCAGAGACACAGGGGAGGCCTCCACTGTGTCTTCTCTTGTGGCCTGCTGCATCCAGACACCCAGACATAGCATCCAGCTTAAAAGCTTCAGAAGAAATGTGTTTCACAAAGAAAAAAGGGGAGGGAAGGAAGGAGGGAGCGGTGATAAATGCCAACTAGAGCAACAGGAAGTTAAGAAAGAACATGCTGGAGATTATACCAGGAGCCTTGACCCCTCAGCACAGGCGGAAAGAACAGAGAGAGGAGAGCAAACTCAGAGTGAGTGGAGAACCAAGTTGGGTGATCCTTCAGGGATGGAGAAAGCCACAAATTCAAATGGACAATGGGAGCTTCAGAGGGTTAAGACAGGGAGGAAAGAAATGAGGGATGCAAGGCCCCATTTTTTAAGAACAAGCTACGGCACTGAACACACACCATCTGCTAAGAAGCACTGCAGGCAGAGCCACTGTGGAAGGCACGAAGCCACTTATCCTAGTCTAAGTGCCACCCCCGCACCCACGGCTGACCTGGCGCTTCTTAGTCCTCCTCAGGTGAGCAACCTTGCAACCTCAGAGAAGAAAGACACACAAAATCAAGATGTGGAACAAAATCAGACTTTTCACAGGGATGTTTTTGGGAAAGCCAGGGGTATTTTGTCTGACATTTATGATGTTTGAAACATTTAAGAGGAATTGGACTTAGGAAAGCTGATACTTTCAATTTTTTTTGTTTGTTTGTTTTGTTTTGTTTTTTTTTTTTAATTTAAAATAAGCTGACTAATGGTAGTCTTGAAATTTGAATTTTAAATATGTAAGGGCATGTTAGAGTAAGTTATGCAGTGTTTCGTAATGCCTCAAGAAAGCATGACTGAGGCCTTTTCAGCCCACGGGGTGCTTGGGTGGCTGGGGAGATTTCGGTTAGATGTGGAAGGCTGCTTAAGAAGCAGGTAGAGGTATTTGGGGAAAAATGAAGATATTGGTATAGCTTAGTTTGATGTAGAAATGAAGTTAATCGTTATGAAAACAGTGTGAAATGTTTTGTCAATTGTATGAGCCGATTTGATCACCCTTGAAGAAATAAAAATGTTTTAAATACAGCTCCAATAAATATGTTTACCAATAATACAAGCTTTGCAAATTCCACTTAAAGGCTTATGAATACCCAGCTTTATGATTTAAGACTATTCAAAACAGATTACTCATCATGATACTGAGACTGTTGCTTATCTCACATATCAAAGATCCTTAAAGATTAAAAGTTCAAGTGACTCCATGAAGTCACTAATTTCTCCAATTAAGAGATGAACACAACTGAAAAGGTGAGAACTTCTGACAGATAATCATCTAACAAACCTCGAATACTAGTGTCTTCCACAGAGGGATGGATCTAAGCTGCAAGAAAAAAGTTTAAACGCTGGCTAATATTGCCACCCTCAGAAATTCCCAACACTAGAGGTTTTTAAGAAGTCTTATAATTTAAAAGCAGTTTTCACTTGTTTGCTTTCATTAAGGAACTTAATTTAATGCTCAGGAATATTGAACAGAATAGAAGATGTCACAGAGAACAGCTCATGTCAGAGGTGAACAAAGACAGTTTGTGAGGCGCTGGGCATCGTAAGTAGTGGAAATGGTAACAGAAATTTCCATTACGTGGTGGTACCACGTAACACTTAGCAAGACGTGATACTCTGCCTTCCCCCACCTCCCTGCCCCCGACATTCCCAGGGTTCTCAGAGCTTCTACAATTTTCTCATAAACTTACCACAGCCTTTTCTCTTAAAACCCTGGGCATACACATGAACTCCACTAATTCCTAAACTCTTGAAGCTTCCAAATCCTTGTCCCCAATTCCAGGTTCTGTCACTAGGTACCAATGCCTCACTGATCTACATGAACTTCAAACTGAACATGTCCAAAGCTGGGTTCATTCTTTTCCATCCCAAGTAATTATTGCCAACTTTCTACAAAGTCCCATTTACTCAACTGCATAAGTCAAAAACTAGAGGTAAGTTCTAAAATCTGAATTGCCCAAGTCTCACATGACTAATACTAAAAATCATCCTAATGGTCCTGGGATTCTTGCTTTTCTTTTCACTACGAGGGTTATTGCTGGCATTCAAGATTACATCATTGTCTCTGCAACACTGAAACCACCCATGAGGCCCTGGTTCTAATTTCTCCCTCAATCCTTGGTACGAAGTGAATTGTTTAAACTGTCTATGACAAACCAGAGCCTTTCCTTTCTATGTTTTACAACCTGGCTGAGGTCCCTACTTTTATCTCTAGAGCCATCTCTGACTCCATTCTCCAGATTCAAGCTGTGGTCCAAACACATCTAACTCACTGCACTTTCTAGAATGCAAGATCTTTCAGATCTATCTTCTTCCAAGGGTACTCCTCACACCTTCCTCCAGAGAACATCCCTCTACACACTTTATTTTTACAGACACTTGAAACTGTCCCCACTGTTGCTTCCACGCCAGCAGTGGGTGGCACAGGCATAGGCTTACTTCCTAGGTAAAAGTATTTAAATAACTAGCACAGTCCCTAAGTGCAAACAATAATTCTAAAATAATTTAAGCATTGTTTGCATTTTGATTGCTTCTTTCTTGTCTCTTCCCCATAGAGAACACCGTTCATACCCAACATGTATCTACCAATCAACCACTCAATGACCATACCCAACACTCAATGGCCATACCCAACACCTATCTACCAATCAACCACTCAATGACCATACCCAACACTCAATGGCCATACCCAACACCTATCTACCAATCAACTACTCAATGACCATACCCAACACCTATCTATCTACCAATTAACTACCCAATGACCATACCCAAAAGAAGCCAGTCCAGCTAAAAGGACTCTACTACTGTGTGTGTGTGTGTGTTTCATTCATTTCCTTCCACTTGTTTCTCAATTCCTCCAGAATATTTCCTGCCTTAGAAACAAATTATTGTTCCCTGTCTTATTTGTGTTGCATATGTGTTCTGAATATATTATGAATTCAAAGTACACATGTGTTCCATGTTCAGAAAGAAATCATTCTAAGGCTATGATTTTCCTGATTCATATATTAATGTCTTCAACAACTCACTGCGTTCATTGATTTTATGAGGCAAGGCTCTCAGATAGATGCAAAGGAAGGCATAAGTATACATAAATTCAAGAGAATATGACATTCCAGTCAATCCTATCACTCTTGTTAAGTGCCCAGGGAGAAAACTGTACAAGGTCAAATGGGCAGATCCTGCCTGACCCTGGTGTGGATAATCATGCCCTGAGGCTGTGCAAGGGGAATGCCACCAATCCCAAATCACCAAGCTTCTTCTAATCAGAGCCTGGAATAAATGAAGCACTTTGGGGAATGGAACTGCTTTTCTCCCCAGGAGGAACCTCAGCTCTATGAACAGGTCACAGCACCAGCCTTGGGCATGTCAGGTATCCAGCCAGCTGTGAAGTTCTTCCTAGCCTTTCTCAGTTGGAAGCAGCATAATAGGGCCCATTGTTAACCCTGAAAAAAGCAGGACCCTCAACTTCAGAAAGAGTTTATTTCCCTCTCACCAAAGACTAAATGCACAAAGTTCTGGAATACAGACCTACTGGGATTAATGAAATTGTATGATTTATACTTTTGTCACACAATTAAATAAAAAAAAAAAAACCCTACTACTCTAATGAAGAAGAGTTGTCTGTCTAGTAAGTTGTTTCTTTGAATTAAGCATTGTAGAGAAAGCTCTATGCAACCAAGTGTAGCCAGCACAGTCTGTTTATATTGAAATTAGCTGATCCCCACCATTATAACAATAAAAGTGATTCCTTTTCATATTACTATGTTTTTCAAGTAAATCTAGGAACCTAAATTTACTAAAAATCATCCCATGATTTTATTTCCATGGCATTAATATCCAGGAAATGGAGGTTTGACGAGGCAGCACTGGCTTCAAGTGTGGCATGATCAGGGGCTGGCAATGGTCTTCTTCTCATTGTGAGCCCTTCACTAAGCCTCTGTGTTGGTAGCATATGCTGCACTGCACTATCTGCGCTGGTCTCACAATTAACATTCATGTACCCTTCATCTCCTTCCAAAAGTGATGTTGAGAACAGCACCTTCAAGCTTCCTACGGGCAGAGGAGGGGAGACAGTGCCCTGTTCCAGTTCCCCAGCCTTGTGGAACAAAGAGGTTGATCAACTGTGCTCTGGCAGCCTACAGGATAAATGTTCGGCAGAAACTTGTTCATGCCATAGACAGCAAAACATCCGTGACCTTCACAGCTTTCTGAATTTGTGTCCCCTCAAAATCAGTATCACCATAAATTTAGTAACCTTAGTCCATCTACCAATGTGTTTAGGTTTGATTTTATAAGGGATACACAATGACCTCCTATTTGTGGGTCGGGTTTTGATTACAAAGGGGAAAAAAACACCCAAAAAGACTGATACACAGCTTACATAAGCCTGGCTGAATTCAGGGGCTAGGTACATCAAGGAGGAAGTCATATAAGTCGATGTGTTTAATTACACCTTTGTAAAATATGCTTTGACGGCACACGCTTTTAATCCCAGCATTCAGGAGGCAGAGGCAGGTGGATCTCTCTAAAGTCCAGCCTGGTGTACAGAGCTAGTTCCAGGACAGAATCCAAAGCAATATAGAGAAACCCTGTCTTGAAAAACCAAACAAACAAAAAAAAAAAAAAAAAAAAAAAAAACCTTTAAATCTGAGCACTGCATTTAACAACTATTCACTTCATAGGAGAGGAGAGAATAAAACTATTTTAAACACATGGCATAAGTACCCGCCTTGTGGACTGAACATGTACACTGATGTTATTAACAATTAAAATCAGCTGGGAATGGAGCTTGGTTGGTGCAGTATTTGCAGAGCTAGCACAAAGCTCTGGGTTTAATCTTCAGCACAACAAAAAATTAAGAATGTTAAATCCCTGTAAAATGGAGAAAAATAAACTTCTAATCAAACTATCTTACCCAAAAGTCTCCTCAATAAACCCTTATTGTCTAGGACAGGATGTGGGGGGCATAACATCACTCAAATAAATGAAAGAATAAATAAATCTATCATTAGCACTACTTATATGGTTTTTTAAGTAAGAACATAAACCATTACAAAAAAACAAAAACAAAAAACCCTAAAGCTTAAAAGATTTAAGGATTTAAATTTGGCTCTTACTGTTACACGGTTTGTAAATGCATCCAGTATCAGGAGGGGCTCCTTGTGGCTGGGGTACAGCAGAGGTGCAGCCCTTTGTCCCCTGTACTGGGTTCAGTTCCCAGTACTACAAAAGAAAATCCTTTCAGTGTGCTTTGACAACAGGGTATGTGAAATGAGGATGAAGAATACACAGATTCCACCCCACATAGGAAGATCTGAGAGCAACGGAAATCATGAAAGGCTGTCTTTCTAAGTTGTATACAGGGAGTCCATATAGATTTTGTGAGACTTATTGTGTAACAAGAAAAATGGCGATATGAATTAGTAAATAGAAAATGTGTTTACAGGTTGCAAGTCGTCTCTTCTCCTCTTCCCCCTCTCATTCCCTTCCTCTTTTGCTGAGACAGGGCACATGTCAGCCCTGAACTAGGGTGTTCTACATCGCCGTCGGAGTGCTAGGGTCACAGTAATGTGCCTGCATGCCAGCTCTTCGATTTATCTTAGGATACTGAGAAATGGTACATCACTGATCTCTAATTTTACACCTACTCCAATCTACAACTTTCACAATTGGGTAGCTCCAGTCCTACTCACTAGAGGAAGGACATGAGAGAGAACAAAGATCATTTCTGAAAGGCAATGTAACATTATTCTCTGAATTACAAAATGATACTCCAAAAATATAGCATTTCTTTAGGATGAAAATACCAACAGCATCAATAGCAACCTCTTAAACAACTTCTTATGCAGTAGGTACCACTCTAAATAGTACATATCATAAACTATAGTTTTATATTGTTTGCATTATTTATAAAACAATACCTCAGGAATACACACACATACACACACACACACACACAATCTTTACACAGTCTATGAAGCAGATGCTTTCCTTTCCTCCATTTTTTAGATACAAGGACACTGAGGCATCAAAAGTTAAATATCTTGCATAACTAATTTATAAAAGAGCAAAAATTCAAATTCAGTCACCCTGGCCCGGATGCTATCATCTTGATAACCATACCATATTTCAAGGGCTTTAGTTTGGTTTTATTGTGTGAAAACTCATGAAGTATGGGCATTGCTACCTAGGCAAAGATTAGCACTGGCAGCATATTGGGAAAAGTCCATTTATTCATTTCCCTTGGAAAAAGCCATCTGAAATGGTTTTAGAGCCAAGACTATATGAATACAAAGGTAAGCAGCAACAACAAACTCTTTACTGAGAAATTCCTAATGATAAAAAGCCAACATTTAAAATCTATACTAATTGTATATTAACACACACATACACAAAGACATTACAGTAACATACATGCAAAGTCACTAAGGCAAATGCAAGTATCATTCTTCATGATGCCCAACCCAGAAATTGTTACCAAAAAAAAAAAAAAAGAAAGAAAGACAGAAAGAAAGAAAAACCAATGCTCACACAGAGCTGTCCAGAAAATGCCAACCCTGCCACTCGCTCCTTGGGGCTCTCACTTAGTGTATGAGCACAGTGGAGACCACAAACAGGGGAGGGCTGTATCGCTCCTATCAGCCACCTCTGGTTGCTGGCTGAGCTCTCACACTCATTAACCTAACATTCCCTTCTGAGCATCTGGTTCCCGCACTCCCAACACATGACCTTATTTTGTGGCCAGAGGTCAAGGCTGAGGGGTGCCCGCCAAACTGATTCTCATCTTCCAACCCAACTTTACCCTCTACTCAGACGCTGTGCTTAAAATGCCACCCTTCAGCGCACTACATCTCTTAGGAAAGACATTTTGTGGTGGTTGTGGCCCTTGTGTGCATGTGTTTGGGTGAGATTTTTAGTTTTTTTTTTTCTTTTTATAATTGTCACCATACAATCTCTAGAAAATCCTTCTACAGGAAAGTCGAGATGAGCACTATTCAAAAGGTGGGGGAAAGGTTTTCTAGGAATCGCTTTCCTTCCTCCTGCGCAGGCAAGGTTACAATGAATAACATAAGAAAAAGCTAAGGAGAGCAAGGTGGCCTGCCTCCATGTCAGCAGTGACTTAAAAACAGACATCACTAGATGCACTAATGCATGCCCATTTGATGACTTTGATGCAAACAAACTACTTTCCAATATATTTTTGTTTTTTAAATGAGTAGTATTGCTTGGTAAAAGGGAAGGAAAACAGAACCTACATTCCTAAAAGTGCTCTCAGTCAAAGCCAGTGTTCGTGTGCAGACCATGCCGCATTATTGTCCCAGTGTACCACAGCCTGGGTGTTTTTCCTGGGTCTAGCCTACAGAGCACACACTACTCGGCTCTGGTTGAAATGGCATGAAAGGATGAACCAAGCCGGTCAGACTCAGTGCCAGTCTGTCTCCTTGGAGTAAGGAATCACTTCCTGGTCCTGATGCTGAGTCACTAAACTGCCTCCACAAAGTAAGAGAAACAACGCCTGTGTTCAGGTTTTGTCTTTGTTTTTAAAGTTCTTCCAACCTCTCCTAAAATAAGTCTTAAACACTGGAGGATAGGCGTCAGCTAAGGAGAGGCATCTCTACCATCACCTACCTGACTGTATTTAAACAAGGGGTATTATAAGATATGAGGTATATCAGAAAAGCAGTGAAGGCACAGAAAAATTTAGTTCCCATTGCTAACATGCAAATTTCAAGGTCTCTGACTTGTTAGTTATTTTCTCCAAACTTCAAGCTCTTTGTGTGTAGAACGAGAAGGCAGGCTGCACAAACTCCACAGTTGTTCAACAGTGCAAAACTCCACACTTAAGCAAATGTGTCTGGATTTTAAAGAACAGACATAATTACAGGTATTTCAGCGCCACAGAGACTAAAATGGCACACTACAATAAGTAATGCTACTGAAAAACATTTCACTTCGGCTCAAAATGTTGCTCTCTATTAAGAATGCTACCCAGCTACTAAGCAAATACCTGTACACTGAAAATATTTTTACAGCAAGCATAAACAGTTTGACAGTAATTTGTATCATTCTCACGGGAAAATCACTTCTCCAATCTCATCTCTCTAGTCTATGTAGCAGTGCCAATTTATAGGCATATAAAATTTGAAATCTCTTCTGTGCATCAATTATAACTTACACAGCTCCCTGAGCAGCATTTAAAAAGCAAAGGAGTGCAAACAATATTCTGCTTGCTGACACAGGAAAAAATTTAGCTAACATTGCTTTAGAACTTCACAATTTAACTGCAATCAAATTTCGTCTTTTTAAATATCGTCTTTTTTTTTTTTAAAGTGCAACTATGATAATAGCTTAGGTGGAATTTTAAATCCCACATCCAACTCACCTATACCTGTAATTATCTGTCACCTAAGGAAAAGGGCAATGATCTGAGAATGAACTAATAATCATTTCCTTCTAGATTCCTAGATACTAGAAGATGCAAAACTCCTACAATTTTTAAAGACTACATTTCAAATTACAGATCTACAAACAACAAGAAATATAAAACATAACACAAGATGCATAAGTGAGCTTAACTTCTGGGATATTCCTGCTTGGAATATGAATACATATGCATGTATGTATTTGTGTGTGTGTGTGTGTGTATGTGTGTGTGTGTGTGTGTGTGTATGTGTATGTGTATTGTGTGTGTCTGTGAAAGTTCCTGAAGAATCTGTAAAAGAAAATTACAAAACAAGTAGCACATACTTAATTGGAATGTAACTTAGAAACAGAGATGTCCTAGATGACAGAGTTATCTAGAGTTTCTATGTGACTTCTGGTGGAACAGGGACTGCAGAAGGAAACGCAACCATATTAGTTAGACCTTTAAAAACGGCAGGTGGCTGTCACTGGAACTGATGAAGGTAGCTCTGGAAGGCTAACATTAAAGCATTCTGGTTGATATGTGTATATGATGTTCATTAGTGTAAAATTTAAGAGTGTGGAGAGGCCCCTTTGTAAAGTGGGTGAGTAGAGATTTATGACACGACACTATCTCTCAGAGGACATCCAAAGCCCAGGAACTAAAAGTTAGGTGTCCTCTGTCCAAACACCATCTTCTGTCTCCCCAGGCATGAACGTGAATGCAATGGGGCACCTGTAAGTCCTTACAGCCCAAAAGTCCAAAACTCAACAGAAGTTCTGAAAACCCACAAGTAAAAGTTGCCATTTCTCAACTCCCTAATTTTAGATTGCTCTGATGGGATTTTGAGAATTTCCCCTGTAGCAATCATGGCCAGTCACAAGAGATGCGGAGGCAAGCAGCTTCTGCCCAGCTGTGGACCAGAGATAGTACCAGGGCACTGTGTTAATGGAACATGGCTCTACTACAGGACAGAGCATAATTTAGCTTCTAATTTGATCATTTTAAAAATCAGGTTGAGGGGGGGAACCTTGGGCCCTAGGCTAGAACTTGGCATATGAGATATCAGCCCAAGGGCAAATTTACTTAGGAACAATTTGGGTGTTCTGTAGGATGAAGCAAGGTAAGATGCATTCGTATCTCTCTCCACATTCAAGATTCTGTCTCCTGTGCTATACCATTACAAATACTTTAAAATGTAGCTAATAAAGGAATAAATCTGAAATCTTCACTCGATTAAATTAGACTATATTTACTTCAGAAATTAAAAGTGATTTTTAAATGACTTGCTAGGTGGCTACACCGCTAGAAGAAACTGCTGGTTTGTATTACAGCAACGATCATGGGTAATTTTCTATGTGTGTGTGTACATCACTGATTCTTATATATAGCAGGAGGTCAGGTATAGACTTATTTCCTAAGTTGGATGAACAGGGTTGCCAGCTCTACAGTGAGGTCACAAAATTTTACATTTCCAGTGTCAATGTGGTCTTCAGCTCATTGAAAGATTTATTTAGTAACTAATAATAGTAATCAAAACAAAACACCTTAGTGTTCAAAGATGAGATGTTAGGAATCTTTGAGTGCAATATCTTCCAAACAATGTAGTTTCTATCTTACTTTCGGTATTAGGCTTGCTATTACCATGTACATGTGCTTGTTTGCTCGCTACCTTGCGTTTCCTAACAAAAGAAAAAAAGCAAATATAAAGTGGTAGCTCTCGGGCTGCATCCTCTCTGTAGAGCTAGGTTACAGCAAGGCCACTGTTAAGTTTTGTGATCATCCGGTCCACGCTAGAACAGCTGGACTGCACAAGGGGACAGCTGGGCTGCACAAGGCCTCCTAGTCTCTCTTACTCAGGTGAGTGAAGAATAGAACTAATTGTCTTAACAGGGTTCCACAGTCACCAAGGCTTAATGATTACTGCCCTGGGGAAAGGGAGACTTTCAGAGCGCTGACGAGGCCAAGAAAGGAACACTCAGGACCTGTTGGGGATTAAAGGGGGATTTCATAGAAAGTACTGTGGAAAACATGGTAGACACTTAACATTCTACTTTTTAAAAATGCTGGAAATACGTGGATTAAGAAATATAGTTTTTAGCACCTTAAATGTTTCCTTAAAACCAATTTATTTTAACAAAATCAATCTAATAAGAACAAAAATGAATTAAAATGACTTTTAAAAATACACTATGTCTAAATGCATCCTCACAGTGAGACATGTTTGTGTAATAGCCCTCCTGGGGCTTTCCATGACCCCAGTTTTCATCAAACAACCTTTTTTTTCCCCCTGCTTATTGGTTATTAAGAATTTCTCTTTAAACCTTGATTACCTCAAAACTGCAACCATCCAACTATGATTCTTTGTTTCCACTGAATTTCCTGCTCTAATAGGAAGTCATGTTTTACGCTGTCCTTGCAGACACCATTTCTGCTAATAGAACAATCACTTGAAGCAGCTTCACAGCTAATACATACAGGCAGGCACACGCATGCACACACACACACACACATACACACAAATACAAGCACATCACACACATACAGGCAGGCACACGCATGCACACACACACACACACATAATATAAACAGATACAAGCACACAACACTTCTGAGGGTTTGCCATCAGAACAGCTTAAAATAGTAAAAAATCAACAAGGGTCTCTCTACAAAACACAGGTAAAAATTATATGGAGAACTATACTGCAATTTTATTTCAAGCAGTTTTAATTTTTAATGAGATATAAATCACCCAACAGTAACTACAGAAAGCAACTGTAAGAGACAAGGGACCAGGGCCACCGATGTAGATTTCTATGTGTCAAGTGTAGGGATGAGAGTCTTGTGATGCTATATATAATTTCAAAAGGAACACCTAGGTACTAAAGTATCTGCAATACTAGAGCACACTGAACCGAATTCAATCGTTACTTTTACGTTCACAGTATGGACTCTTTCCCTGATACATGAAATCTCCCAGCTGATAATGCTTTTTAATTGGGTGCAAGCAAGGCTAGGAAAGCTGCATTCTCAGAGAACTGCACCAAAAGAATAGTATTAAAATCTCACTCAACAATCTTGATTGCCGTTTAGTACAAAACCTGGGTTTAGGTATATTATTTCAATTGTAAGCAATCAACCTACTTTTATTGCAACCTCATGGAACATGTGAATTAAGAGACAGAACCCAAAGAGAGACTCTTTGAGCACAGTTTTTTTTTTTTTCCATGAGCTAGGATCTCACCCATTTGTTCTGGCGTTGCATAGGCTGTCAAGTATTAGGAAATCAGTGTAGTGTCTTCCCCAGCTGTCAGTCATGGGGTGACACTGGTGGAAATTGAGGGAGCACATCTTGAAGCAAAGTTACACACACACATTTCTAAGGAGCCCATTTGCAGTCTGATTTATGCTCTTAAAAAGACAACCTACCACTATCTGTTGAAAACTCTCTCAGGTCTGAAATTGTCTAATTGAGTTATCATTTTCTTTTACAATCAAAGTATGTTCCCACTTAGCTTCAATCACTTGCTGCTTTAACTTTAATATTTTCTATACAGTGAAAAGGAGTCAAAAGACTTCAGAAATAGTTTCAAATAGCATTACTTATTTAAATATGTCTCTACTGAGAAGAAAATTACTGAGTGAAAATATGTCATGGTAGTTACATGGGTTTATTAAACCCCAAGAGTTTAATAAACAGCGCTCCTTGAAGTAGTAATTCATTATCATGATAGATTGCTAAACCTTCTCTAAACCCAGAATATAACAGAGGTTTTCAAAATAAATGAACATAATGACTGAGTGGTAAATTATCGTCTTTTATGTGTACAGTAACCTTGTTATAGTTTTTAAATAAGCTTTTTCCGGAGTGTGTTGCACATCTCTATTAAATATATTTACTCGATAACCTAATAAAAAATGACCACAATGAGTCAATACAAGTTTTGGTAAGTTTACATAGAAAGCCCATTATTGTGGTTGCTTATTAAAATAATATTACCACAGGAGAAATTTCTGTATACTTATATATAAACTGTTATTTTTCATGTTTGCTTTAAGGCTTTGTCCTGTATTTTTATATAAACATCCACATGATAAACATAACTTGCTGCTAACTTATGATTTTATTATGTCTAAGACAAAAATATTAAAAAGGTTTTGGCAGAGCCAAAACTGAGATTTTAATTTGGAAACATATGAAAGGAATTAAAAAAAAAAAAAAACTCCATCATATACACACATGAAACGAATTGTAATCTCAGGCTCACAAGCATTAAAATAATCAAAACAAGCAACAAAATCTCACATATCTTCATAATGGAGGAGCTTTCCTCTCATTGCAAGCAGAATTTTTAGAAATAAAAACATTTGCATACAATCATACGGTTTGTAGAGAGGACCTAAAACGGCAGTGGAATGATTATTGGGCCTCTGGTGACATGACAGGATCTGAGCAAATACAGATTCAACACAAATGTAAAAAAGAAAGATGTAAACCAATTAGTAAAATGTCAACATGTACAAGCACATCTCACACACACTCACACTCACACACACACACACACACACACACACACACACACACACATACACACGGAGGGATTGGGGAGCTCACAAACACTTTTCCTGTATGTTGAATATTTCTCAACATTTCCTTCCATTGCTATCATGTAGGCACATTTATTAATGTCTATGTGCATAAGTATGAGAGAGACTTTGCTTTGCTTTTCCATTCAGGTAATAAAATGCATACAGGTTGTCATCTGTGTTCTGACATACTAAGGCTCAAAGATGGCATGGTCACATCAGCCAGGTGTGTGCTCATTAGTGAAATGAATAGCATGCCTGTGACGACCTAACTTTAAAGTCCAGTCTCTGCTCTTCACTTTGCTTCCGAGATACCGTGTTCCAAACAGGAGCAGTAGGAGAAACAGTTTTCCAGGTTAAGATCTATTTCTGATGCCAGTAAATGGCTTCCTGGTTCCAATAAAAAGCTCTTAGATGATAGCCGTTCCCTGCCTACCTGCCAGAACGGGTTCCAAACCCTAGGCTTGATAAGCACAATGATTAAGTTACAATATTTTGTTGTAAGACTGATTTGACAAAGATTTCTACGCTGCCCAAAGAATTCAGCTGCAAAGATTCCACATGAACAAAGGCACAGTCCTCAATAATGAGTAGAAATGATTTAGAATTGAAGTGAGGAAGAAGAATCTATGAAGCTGAAACTTCTAGGTACATTATTGGTTTTAATAGCAGAATACGGACCTTTGATGGGAAATCCTAATAAAGAATTCCATTAGGAAACAATGAAGGTGGATGTATTCTTTACAAGTAATGACCACTGTGAATTCCCTTATACTCTCTGAGCAATAATAAACTACTTTCTTATCCAAATATAAATCTTCTTTACAGAGGGAATTCAGAGTACTGGTTAGTGAGAAATAATTATTACAAAATGTGTTATATCGTGAATGTTAATTTTTATACGACTGCAATAATTATGTCCTCATTACAACATCTGGTTTTCTCTTGATTTCTAAAATGTATCCCAATAAATACAAAAGTTAAAGCATATGATTCTTTCAAGAAATCATTTTAGTTTTTAAGAGTAACTGGCATATGAAGTTTCATGTACAACCACATCCAGTCTAGTATTCTACTACAGGGATGACTATGTGTCTTACCAAAAGGAATTATTTTTTAATACATCTTAAATGAAGATAGTTCCTTTTAAGATACCCAAGTATGATTACCACACGACCCTCTAAATCTAGCATCTCTTAATGCAGACAGCAGTGACACTGTGGTCTAAAGTATGCACCTGCTCATGTCCTGTAGGAAAGCATCAAGTATGTCATCAAGGTGCTAGGGGGGATGGAACAGGAAGATCCTAAGTTCAAGACCAGGCTGGGCAACTCAGTGAGCCCTCAAAGCTGCTGAATGAGAAAGCCTGTGAAGTAACTTAGTAGACAATGCTGGCCAGTATAAGCAATGTCCTGGGTTAAATGCTCATTCCATAGGAAAATTACAAAAATATTTTTATAAGTCACTATGTTCATATCCATTCTTTATTAATAGATATTAGCCAAATAGACATTAACTAGGAAAAAAGTTGATTTTTAAAAAATTAAAAAGGCACACTCCAATACTTTGGTTGGTTATTCTGAGCAGCCATCTATGGAGCTAAAATCATACAAATATTTTCTTTGTAAACATTATTTTTTTAGACTTAAAGAGACTTTATTTTCTAACTGACTGATGAATAATTACAAAGCTGTTTCGATTTCATCAATCTTTTAGTGAAGTACACAATGATCTACAAAACCTCTTTCCCATCATTGTCCTTCCTTTTGACACTTTGTTATTAATGGCAGCCTCTTAATAAAAAATGCAATCTGGAGGCCCAGGGAAGGCTACAGAAGCAATATTGGCCTGTATCTTTTTACAAACCATCAGATGAGGATGCTTATCAGTTTGCCTCTAACTCAGCATGCAAATAAAGAACCACTTATTATTAAAAAAAATAAAAACCTTGCTAGAGACGTTAGGAATGGTAAGAAAATTTGAAAATAGTTTTAAATGCTCACAGAGAAGAATCGAAAGAGCAAATGCCTACTTCCTCAGAGGCAGGGACACTGGACAACAGTGTAAACACTGGTCATAACGCCAAAGGTTCTGGGGAAATTTAGAATTCTGGCACTGATGACACCCTCTTACGATTATCATCATTTAAAAGATTATCTACAAGAGGGGGAGTAATCAAAATTTAAAAATGCTAGGGTGCATCTTGAACTTCTCCCAAGTAACTAGCTCCTCCTCAGCTGTCTGTCTCTCTGTCACACATTTAAACTTCTAATGTCAACTGCTGCTCTTCTCTGAGGGTATCCAGCAAGGACTATTCTGTTCCACTAATATTAGCACAAACAAGCTGTAAATTGTAACAGAATTTTCAAATTCCTATCTTATGGTTTCAAACTTGGCATGCAATCATTAATTTAAAACACAATGAACACCCCATACTAGAGATTAAAATGTTGCTCTTTTTTATTTTCTTTTTTATGTGTGTGTGTGTATTTGTGTCCGTGTGTGTCTACTGATGCTCGATCAGCGCCCACCTGCCATCACAGAGCACAAGAGCTGCGCCTCTCTTCTGGGCTCATTTGCCCTGATGGTCCCTGGCTCCTAAGCCACTGCCCCCAATGTCCCCTTCTCCTTACTTATTTTATATCTCTGAAAACCTTCACGTCTCTCAAAGCTTGGGACACGGCAGCCTGGACGCGGTCCCCCACTTTAGGTGGCAGAATGCTAAGCCCAAAGTGCCTCGCTGGGTCCTTCACCTCAGGTTATCTCTGATGCTGCTGGCCCCTCCTTGAAAAGCTCTTCCCAGTTTCAAGTACCAGGACTCCGCCTGGAGTTTTGAGCACTTCCATTTTCTATGAAACGGTGGCTTCCTCTGCCCACACACCACACACCTGCAGTGTCTTCTAGGGGTCTATCTGCACCCTCAAGCATCTTTATCCTGAGAGCACATTCAAACAGGGAAATAACAGTCACCTATGCCCTGCATTGCCCTAATGTCTGCCTCAAATTCTTCTCTCAACTTCTAACCCTACAGTTCAGTAGTGAAGCGGATACAAACCTCAGAGGAAGCCTGTGCCTGTTTTATTTGGTGTGATAATGGACTCGGTGACACATGAGAAATCAGAGGTGTCTCTTCCGACATCCTCAAGCAAATCATTAATTGAATCTTCTGTTAAACTCGTCAGTTCCTACCCCGAATGTTCTCTATTTCTGCCTTCAACTTAAACATTGTTATCGCACAACTGGCCTATGTCCCTCCATCACTTTGCCTAAAGCCTTACCATGAGCTTCTCTCATCTGTCCAAACCTGATGCCACTGCTCCAGTCAGCGCTGTGTGCAGAATGACCTGTCCATCTCTCCTGTGTGCTGAAGCAACAGCGAGCCTAACAAAGAGCACTTCCATACAGCGTATTCCCTCCTAGTCCACCTTCCAGAACTTGCCTTAAGGCAGCAGGACAGATGACAGACTTGGAAATTTTCTCCTTGGCCTTCAGGTCTCAGGCCAACTGTTCTTCCCTGCTGTGTGAACCGCCCTTGTGTCCCAGCACACACAGAGAGCTTGGCAGGTCCTTTAGTTTCTGTCAGAATGGCTGCTGCTCACTAGACTCTGTGGGTTTCCCTAAGACCCTGCAAGCATGGGGGAAAGCCAGTCTTTGCTGTGTGACCCCACAGTCTCATACCACGCCCAAGTCTCTCTAGGAAAGAATCGGTGTTTCTTTTTGATGAAAAATAAAGCCTTCACTGATTCTCTTCCTAAGAGCTGGCCCATACATGGATGTGAGTTCTGCTTCTAAAAGTTACCTCATCAATTAATCTGAAGTCAGGGAGCAGGTCTCCAGGGAATTTCTAAACATCTGCAAACCACAGCTGCTCTGACTCCCCTCTCCAGCCATTCTCTAGTGTTTTTACTCTCAGACCTGAGACTGCAAAGCCAACAGGCCCCACAGCTCCTCATGCCTTGAAGCATGCACCCCGGGGGTCTGCATTCCCTGGGTGCACAGGGGCCGGCCTTCGTTCTTCAAGCTGCTGCTCTGCTATTGCCCCTTCTGAAGCAGGCCTGACCTCACCACTCCTACCCCAGGCTGCTGACTAACCTGCCTCCTGGAAGATCCCAAAGCATCTTGTGAGCTTGAATTACTTGCTAAGAATGAGCCTCTCCCACTGGAAGCTCGGCTCCTCAGAACAGGGGCTGCTGTATTTCTCTTTAAAACACTGGCACTTACCTGAGCACGGCTAGCAGGATGGGCCAGGGGACGACAGCCATACACCAGCAGGAAAACACGACACCTTTTTGCTCCAATTGGCACTCTTTGCCCCTTTCTTATGGTCAGTGCCACCGTAGAAACGGAAAGGCTACACTCGGATTACAGCTTTTGAACTCCATGTTTTCCTTCCCCTGTAATCTTTCTTGCTGCAAACAGTAATTTTTCTAAGGCTGTTTGGGGAATTGTTCCCACTTGCGGCAAAAGGAGGCCCTTAAAAGGTGTTTAGTGGGCTAACCCCGCACAGACACAAAGTGATCTGCACCAGGGTGGGTCAGCTGGGCCCGGGGTTCCAGATGCCCCTGTTAGCCTCTTCGTAAACAGCTCACAGCTGGGCCACTCCCGCCTCTCAAGCCGCCTTTCTTTGGCACAAAGATGCTCTCTGCATCTCTGTAAATATCAGTTTGGTGACTCATTTCCCCTGAAAAGTTTTTCTAGGTAACAGTAATAACTAATATTTGCGTTTAACACTAATTGGAAACGAAGAAATTCATAGGGGCAAAATGTTGATAAGTGGAGAGGATTTAGTTTAAACTGTAAAATCCCTTGTACAATGAATTCCATTGCCCACTAAAGAAAACCTGGCACTGTAGATATCACTGCACAGAACCACTGAGATTCTAGACACACTCTCCAGTGATTTTTTTTCCTCACAACGGCATTCATATATACATACAAAGAACACACAATTGATAGACTTGTTCTCCAGCAGCAATTCGTTCTGGAGAGTAAGGAAGTGTAACCCCAAATATCTCAAAGCCAGGCTTCCTAAAATACTCATTTAGACACAATGAATCAAACCACCTTCCCGATTATATAATGATCTCTTCCACACACTTTTACCAATATCTATACGAAATTCCCCACCTTGTTTTATCTAGATAAATATTTAAGTATATTTTGAGGCCTAGATAAATTCCACAGTTAACAGCCAGGAACTGAGCTGAGTGAAGTGAAGGCACTTCCTTTTGTTCCCCATTTGTGAACTCACTTTTTAACATGGTGAGAAGGTGAGCAGGTGAGGAGGTGAGGAGGTGGGCAGGTGAGCAGGTGGGCAGGTGAGCAGGTGGGCAGATGAGCAGGTGGGCAGGTGAGCAGGTGAGGAGGTGGGCAGGTGGGCAGATGAGAAGGTGGGAAAATGGGCAGGTGAGCAGGTAAAGAGGTAGGCAGGTGGTCAGGTGAGCAGGTGACAGGTGAGCAGGTGGGCAGGTGGGCAGATGAGCAGAAAGGCACAATGCTTCTTTCTCAGGCCCTGACTCATCCTGTCTCTGGTTGCTTTTGCAGAAAAAAAAATATGTATAGCATAAAACCTTTAAATCCTCAAAAGATAATAAATACACAGGGGCAGACAGAATAACAAAAATAATCACAAATTAATGAAAATAACTTGAGACTGAAAATTACAGAAAGACATCACCGTATCACTGGATAGACAGCTTTTATGAAGCAGGCCTCCAGCTTGTGTTTCTGAGAACATGGACAGAAGCACAGCTGTATCACCTTAGGGAAGTACTTCTCTTCATTTCTCTGGCATGTGTAACAAGCCACATTAGGAAAAGCAAAATGAAAGGCTTCCAATCTGAGCACTTTCCAAACCAGGAGAAAATGGTTTCTTTCCATGGCAGACTCTAAGCACCTCAAGGAGCTAACACGCCTGGAGAGAGTGATGTTTGTAACATGTTTAACACACTAAATCTATGTAGACTCAAAATGATAAGTGGGCTTCACCTCATGGGGACACACACACACTCAACTTGCGGGGGAGGGGGGCCTAACAGTAACACACACTTGTTAAATCATTTTGTCAATCAGAGGAAGCAATTTTCCACAGCTAAAAAATATTTTTGAGTCTGATATAGGAATAAAATTACATTAAGAGGCCAAAATGCATGGGTCTGGTAACTTGCCAAAGGTAGATGCCGACTTCTGCAGATTTCTCTTTCAAAGACAATGCCAAGCATTCCAACATTTCTAATTCACAGTCAACTGCTGTAGGCAAGAAAACTGTTCCCAGCAACCCTGTCCTGCTGATAATATTTTAAACCATTCCCCACACTGCTTAAACATTATATCTAAGAGACTCTGCATACTTCCTAGCAGACATTTAACACAGATAATCTACTGAGACTGTCTAAGTAAATAAATTCAAAATATGACTGATATCATCAAAAACATTTTCGGTACTCGGTAACTGAGAGCTCAGTAAACTGAAGCCCTGACCTACCTTCACAGCTAATGAAAATAAACACAATGAGTGAGGCTTTCACACAGATCGCTGTAACCCTGTGTGTGTTTAGAACACAAACGTAGTGGAAGAGAGCTGCCCTTTGAATGTACTGTTCCAAAGTCCTGTCGTGTGAAGTCAAACTCGGTAGCACAAGGAAATAATGGCACCCAAGAAATAGCTGTGTGGTTAGCAGAGTTCCATCGACATTCCTAATTAAACAGTAAAATAAAACCCAACCTTCTGTAAAGTGGAATATTCTAATTTTAGCCCCACTTGTCAAGGGTGGGTTCAGGACTATAATTTGTGATGTGTACAATGTATCTGAAGTCTGGATGGATTGGGCTGAGCATGGTAGCTCATGTAGCAAACACGAAGATACCAGGTTCAATCCCTCCAGAGGCCGTGGGGGAAGAAAAGGAGGGAAAGAGAGAGAGAGAACATGTTGCTAGTTAGACAAAGACAAAACAGGACAGCTTAATAAATGCAATAAGGGCCCCGGCGACAAAGAGAACTGTTTTCTTTCCACAGTCTTGGAACACTTCAGCCTCACGAGTGTTAGAGTCAGACAGAGCTCTGAAGTTCATTTATTCACTGTCAAGACATCATTTTATCTCCTCACCACACCAGGGTTGAACAGTTTTAACTCCCTTTCATTTGTGAACACATTACAAATGTCAGTAGCTTACAGTGTTTACTGTAGAAAAATCAAGGATGTGGTGGATGCTATACTCTATAAGTTCCAATCCTACAAAAAAAGGTTTATCACAAGGCAACAAGAATTAAAGACAAAAACCTAAGAGATCAGCCTGGCCTAAGGCCCTCTTGGAAGTTGGCACTGTGGGTACGTCCCTTATTAGTATGCAAAGGAACTTCATGGCTCAAGGAGGAACAGCATGAAAGTCACCATTGCCTAAAATAAACAAGTAGCTCTTCACAATTTAGAAGCAATCACTATCAGCCTGGAGAGAGAAACACACAGATGTGGACATAATGTTGTCAGACTCGGGGCCACAGCCCAGGCCCCAGCGAGCGATGTTTGGTCTCCTATCCGAAATAAGCCAATTAAGCTGCCGGTGCAGGGCAGAGAGTGATTTATTCACCATGGCAAAGGGGAGAGGGCCTGTAGTTCAGGACTGTAACAAGAGGGCGGGGTTACCATCTGTGTATGCTAAACAGCCAGTGAGTTAGGGCCCAGCCCTAGCCATCAGTTTCAGTTCCAAGGCTTCCAGGACCAGGCCCCACATGGTGCAGTGACACACTTTACTCCAGGAGACAAGTTCTGTCTCTGCTTGCCTCAGGGCTCTAAGCTTCTCCTCTCCCAGGAGAAGTTTCCTAAGGACATATCCATTTTTGGGGAGTCATCATTCCAGTAGTCTAATGGGGGCTGGGAGGGTGGCTTGAGTCCCTTCGGAGTACATATACTCCTCCCAGGCAGTGAGCTCTGATCACCAGAGTTGAGCCACTGTTTTAAGTCTCCACTCCACTGTCACCTCGTTGGTGGGCAGAAACAGTGAAGGTCGGGGGATTTGTAAGTCCTCACATGAAGGCTAATTTAATTCGAGGCCCCTAAATTGACTCTGGGTGTCATTTCCGTCCCACATCCACAAGCATCCACGGTCACCTTAAGGCAAGTGTTCCCCCACCTCATTTAGTTTCTGGAACTCTATGCCCTTTCTCTAGTCTGAATGGCTGGAACAATCCAATTCACTGTCTCGGAGAAGCAATCATAGGAAGGCAAGAATTAAATTGGCTGAAATTCAGGAAATCCGGCTTTTGTGTTATAATAACCTGGTGTTTAAGTTTCAGAAGTGGGAAAGACTAAGGTTTAAATATGCCTATTCACCTCCCAAGGAGCCCCAAGACTCTTGTGGAATTGGCAATTCCTTTCACACTCAACCATCTAATTTCCCTACTAGAAAAAGACAGAAAAAGAGGGCTGCATTGTGCAATGGTCCACAGAGAACAAACTCTAAAGGCCATGAAATAGGAAGAAAACAACCTCGGACACTAGGAGAAGTTACACACACACACATGTTTTCGCAGACACATGGATAAAGGTAAACACGGACTGTATAAAATGTTAACTTCTACTGGGAAAAGTGTTAGGTGTGACAAAGCACACTCCATTTACTTTATGCTACAAATGCACAGGTTAACATAAGGAGAATGGTCACTGGAAGAACACAGGTAAACTGGCAATGGTATCTAACCAGAGGAAAATGAGCGAACATTCGATGTTGCAGCAGTTAAATCACTTTGAAAATGCTTAGTGACTTCATAAAAAGCAAGTACAAGCTTGGTGTATTAGAAGTCACCTAAATACAAATGGGGTGAACTATCTAGCAAAGTTAAACTGTGAGAAAAAGGGAGGGAGGGAAGAAGGGAAAGAGCTGACTGATTAGAAGGATGTCTTAAATTTATATAAACCTTAATGTGTATCTTATCAAGTAAAGCATGCCCAAGAGCAGAGGAAGCATGCTTCCTCCATGTAAACAAAGACAAACTGTACTGTAGAGAATTGCACCTATAGGTAATACAATTTGTAATATGTCAGAATGTTTGTGGTGAGGTAGATTATGACAATTTGAAAATTCATATTCTAAAAATATAGACTAATGCCTCCAAGAGATCTCAAAGGACACCCACAAACACAATTTCATCTTCTACACTAGTCTATGTAATTCTTAATGCTACCACAAGGTGGCAGAAGTGGTGCAGATTATGCATAAGATGGAGCATTGTGAACTATGAAATAGAGCATGATATTTAACACTCTCCTGTTGACACAATATCTTAAATGCTAAGTATGTGCCTGCCACTGTCCTTTGAAATTTATGACTTTTCATGACTGCGTTTCTCAAGAGTTTCTCACTTTGCTAATAATAACACCAAAACTCAGCTACTATAGTTAAGGGCTCTAACTATTCTCTATTGTCTTCCCATAGTTATGTTGCAGCATACACATGGTGTTTTGTGTATGTTGACAGTGACTTAGACAAATCTGTATCTCATTTAACAGTATGAGATGCCAAGAGGATTGGATCTACATCTTATTTACCATTTTTGTATCCTAATACAGCAAGAAAACACTAATGTCTTGATGGCCCCATTCATGGATGAGAGTATGTAAGAGACATCCTGAAATAAGGAAAGTCATGGTCAGCAGCTCAGGTTCAAATCCCACCCTGTCACTGCAACACACAATCAATCTGTACCTTGAGAAAAGCCAGTTAGTAACTTATATTGATATGCTTCAATTGAGGAGGAAGTTAATTTTATTAAATAGACAAAACAGCCACTAAATAAGTGGTTAAACATTATTGCTACATATAAACATTTAGGTAAAGTACAGCAGATGAAGAACTGTCATGGCAGAAATCTTTTTCCTTGGAACAAAACTCTTGCCGATGTTCAGGTTCTTGGTGCTGGCGTGCCTTACCCAAGCTGGTCTAGCGTTTCAGCTCCCTTAGGCTCGACTCTGAAGAGCACCGCACTTCTGGTTACCCTGGAAGAGCCAGGGTTTCACTGCTGTTGGTGGATGAGTCTTCAGATAGCCCAAGGGAGTGACTTCACTTACAGCTGCTAACCACCCCAGCTTCCCACCAATCCCCATACCACAGCACACACTCACTGCTTTTCCCGTGGACAAGCCACACCCTCTCTGCTTATGCTGAGATAAAGTTAATTATTCACTAGTTCAGTAGGAATGGAGAAGAGTCCCTAGTTTTAAGATGTCCTGCATCAGCTAAGTGCGTTTTGAATGTGGCTTACAATTTTAAAAATATTCCCTTTTGCCTTGGATGTTTTGCGGCTTTAATCCATGATCACTGTTAGCTGATAGCCCATCACCATTTCCCCCTGAGTCTGGGTCCCTCCGTTTTTGATCTTGCATGGTATTAGAGACTTGATGCTTGCTTCTTTGCCTTTCAGTTTTTAATTATGAAACATTTCAAACCTGCAGAAAGGAGGTTTGCAGTGCATCCCCCGGAATGGCTCACTGCAACATGTCAATTGTTGATGTTTCCTCACAGCGTGTGCTTTACCGTTCTCTCAACATGCATGTTTCTCTACAGTCCCATGTGAAAACATGTTTCAAACATCCTGCCTACACAGTACCACGACTACTAAACACATTCTTTATTGTGGTGCATTATATGTCAGTCATGGTCAAGAGAATAACTCTGATAATTTTTACATACATGTACATTTCCACTTATCCCTATCTCCCTATCACAGTTTTCATAGTTTTGTTTGTTCCGACACATTGCAAGTAAGTGCCACACTTCTTGAACGTCTATTCTTGCCTCTCATCACACGGACCACGCTGCAGCCCATTTCAGCTATCTTAGAGGATGCCTACAGCTGTGACTAGTCTGATGCACTCCTGAGATTCAACCACTTTGTGGAGAATGATGGAGCGGCAGCTGTGCTTGCCACAGGCTTGCCTTGGCGGGCACTCCCTGCCCATCATTGGTGGTGATGTTTAAACCAGATATGGGGTATATGGTGTGAACCTCAGCATCTGGGAAGCAGAGGGAGAAGGGATCAGAAGTTCAAGACCAGTCTTGGTCTTGGCTACAATAGCAAGTATGAGGCAGTCTGAGCTACACAAGTCCCTACCGAAACAAAACACTCTATGTGTATAATATTACACGCGTGCGCGCACACACACACACACACACAACGTTATATGTGATTTTACATAATGGTTACCTCCTGACTTCTCTAGCACACATTCTGGTATTGCTCGCCTTACTGTCTATAAAAAGAAAGGGGGGAAAACCATCCAAACACAAGCAGAACTATATTAAGCCCCTAAAACTTGAGGCCATCTGTCTCACTTGCTAATAAAGAAAATTCTCTTTGCTTCACAAAACTATAGGGAAACCTGTCAATCAAACCCTCAAAGATCTGTACCAGGTTGTCCCTCACATACCTAGTTTCTTCATTTGTGGCAGATCTTATTTCATCAGCTCTAATGAAGCAAACTACAGAAGGTGAAATAAGGTTTTGATAAAAATTCTAACTCCCAAATCAGCAGTCAAGAGGGCAGCCAGGCAAGGAAGGGTAAAGCCACCTGCAGACACAATGACAGATCGCTAGGAGAGTACAAGGCCTAAAGATAGTCACCGTGACCTAGACTCAAATGCTCCTTATGAAACAGAAAACCGATCTTTCTCCTTTACAAAGCAGAAAGGCAATTTAAATGAGGGAGTTCATGTTTCCAACTAGATTATTTCTTTTGTACAGAGAATGCCGGGCTTTCTTCCTGAGTGACCGAGGGAAGACCAATATGCAACAATGACCACAGTAAGCTTCCATGACACTTATTCCCAAGAACTTTGATCTCAAGGTTTAAGAAAAAAAAGGTAAATGATACATTCTCCCACAGGAAAGACTGGATGCCTATTTGTAGTCACACGAGGAAGAAATCCTGGCCTCATTCCCACCCACCTCTGTGCAATGTCTTCATTTCTCAGGATTCTGACTTCAGAGTTGTCTTTGAATCTGAATGAATACACATATTACCAAGACATAAAATGTAAGTAGACATACTTCCATGTACTCCCCAGAAGACTAAACTCAAAGATACATATCATAATAGCTCATCATTTACCAATATTTCTAACCACGTAACACTCCATGGTGAAAATGCTAGGATTTGAAACAATGGTAGGCTGTTTCCCCAGCAATCAGCTACAGTTGATGAGAATACGCCATACAATGACCTGGAGGCTCCTATCCTAGCAGGCTGTGAAGATTTAGAAGGGTGTGAAGATTACTGTTCCATACACTGCACAAGGTCCGTCTGTATATGTTTTTGTACTTATGTAACGTTAGTTGACAGATGCAACAACAGTAACACAGAAAGTACTCATCTTTTACCTTTTCACAAAACATCATAGGAAAAACATTGGATTTGAATGTTGTAAAACAAGATTAACTTCAAACTAGAATGAGAGAGAAGAACGAGGTGAGTAAATCCAAAAAAGGAAAGAATAAAATACCATGGAAAGAGTTGGAAATAACGTCAACGATACAACAAGATAGGTTCAACCATAACAAGGAAATACGAAAACACTGAATGAAAAGGTTGGATGGAAGCAACAGAGAGATGTGGTCAGTCATCCCCGGTCAGACCCTTTGAGTTAGGGATTCTACATAGCAAAAGCAACCTGGGGAGGAAAGGGTTTACCTAGCTTATATCTCTACATCACTGTTCATCACAGAAGCAGTCAGGACAGGAACTCAAACATGGCAGGAGCCTGGAGGCAGGAGCTGATGTAGAGGCCATGGAGGGAGCTGTTTACTGGCTTGCTTCCTAAGGCCTGCTCAGCCTGCTTTCTTATTGAACCTGGGACCACCAGCCTAGGCACTAAACCCACAATAGGCTGAACCCACTCCCATCAGTCACTAATTAAGAAATTTGTTTGTTTGTTTGTTTGTTGCTTTGGAGCCTGTCCTGAAACTCACTCTCCCAGAAAGCTGTTTCTGTCCTACCCATTAAGCTGTACCATCAAGACATCTGAAACCTGTTCCCCTCCTCTGCTCCATCCTTCCTCAGTGACAGTGGCCAACAATCCTCCAGGAAGGAGACCCACACCAATCGTCTTTACTGTAGATCCCAACAATCACTGACCAAAAGTATTTGTTACTAGGGAACACATATATATAGACCCTTTCTCTTTCCATTATTTTTAAACAACATAACACAATACAATAATCATCCGCACTAGCTACATTGTATTAGTTACTATTAGTAAACTAGGAACATTGTTTTCAAATACACAGGAGGTCTGACAAAGATTTCAGGTAAACACTACAAGTCTGAAGTCCTGGAACCAACCCTCACAGACACCAGGTGATGACATTCTAAAGGAGCCCTCCTGTGAACCCCCAAATCCCTAAGCTAAATAAAGCAGATTGGTACAGCTGTTGTGGTTTCCAGCTGGAGACTAATACAAACTTTAGTCCTGGGTCTCCAATTATCATTCCCTTATGCCGCCTGTCTGCACTGCCACAGTGAAGATGCTAGAAATAGCAAGAAGTTCTAGACTTTAGCCTACAAGTGGAACTGCCTAACTCCCTAGCTCTTCAGCCATAAACTGATTGTTTGTAAATAAAGAAAAGCTATTCTGGCACCATAATAATTTATGATTTAAAAGAAAAATAAAAGTTTCTAAAAACTATAGACTTTACACTTTCTGGTTATTTTCATTGTATTTTTATCATTCTTGTCTGCACTTTGTTTTCTGAATTTAATTCATACTGTACTAAAATTACCTGATACTTAGAGATTATAACTGACAATGAATAAATAAGGTAGGAATTGATCAAAATTAAACTTCAATTTAACAAGGACCAACTATAGAGCTCATTAGACAAGTTTATAAAATATTAAAACATGAAAGACATATTTGGTATGTAATAGGTTAGTATTATTAAATTCATATTTTAACTTCTTTAAAAAAGTTTTAATTTATTTCTTTATTTGCATTGTTTTCCTTGCATGTATGTGTGAGGGTGTCAGATCTTGGAGTCACAGACAACTGTTATGTTAGCTGTCATGTGGGTACTGGGAACTGAACCCCAGACCTCTGAAAGAGCAGGCAATGCTTTTAACCACTGACCCATCTATCCAGTCACCGTATTTGTACTTCTTGTAATTGATATTAAAGCAGGCACAAAGTTATGAGATGTTTATAAACTTTCCTTTTATCTTTCCCTTCCTTACTGGTAGCAATAAGGAAACTGGGCCAAGAGACACACTATTAGTTCATGTTTTTGCAGCCAGTGGCTCTACATGTAGTGCTGGGATATATTAGGTTCACTTTACTTGTGACTTTGTTATATGCCTCTATTTGAGTTCACTAAGTTATCAAAGGAAAAATGTAAACATATTTACATTAAATGCAAAATATGTATCTTCAATGAATTCATAACGTCTGTAGTAATGTAATGAGTATAGCTCGATGTCTATATGTATGTCTTTAACTCATTCGAGGGAAAGAAATCTTTTACCTAACTTGGAATTTTAAATGTTCTGCTCTAAGGTGGTGTCAGAGCTTATGAAGAATTACATTCTACCTGGAATCAATGCACTCCCCGCCTCTGGCTCACTTAGAGCAATTATAAATGTGTTGCTAAGAAAACTAAATATCGACCAATTTTCCCTCACTTTCATAAGAACATGTTTTAGAATTCATTTTAAAATTCTATCTAAAAGGAGCTTTTTCTTAAAATATACTTCTGCCTTTATATATTAAATAAAGAACACACACACACAGGATAGAAGCAATTAAACTCCTGCCCTAATATGAAGTTCCAAGAATAATAATTTGGTTCTAATGCAAATGCATTGGCTCTTTTGCATGGAAAAGAGGCACTGAAAAGTTAAAACAACATAATGCAGAACAACAGAATGATTCAAAGAAGTAAAGTAAGTCCATTAAGATTGTGTTACATACTTACATCCCCGATCATTTAAATTATCTTGATTATTTAAATTGAGAAAGAATTCAATAAAGACCGTTATTTAATGAATACAAAAACAAGAGTCAGATCTAGCTTAGATATGCAAATGCGCACATCTGACAGCATGCGTCATCCGGCTTCCCATCTCCCAGACCATGCTCTCCCGTGTATGACACTGAGCAAGCTAGAAAAAGAACTCACTGAGGACACCATTCGGATGCATTATAACCCGGAAATCTTCTTCTGAGAGGTCACTCACTGGAAGGGACAAAGTTTCTCTCTGAAAGACTTTTCCATCCCAAGTAAGTAACTTTGTATGGCTGCAGAAGTACTGACATGATTCTGTTGAGAAATGTTTTAGCATTCTAAATTACAATAAAGTATATCACACACAATCTAGTCATGAGAACATGCCAAAGTGACATTACAAGAAGGTTCTGGTTTTCAGGAGAAAAACGCAAAAGCCAGAAGAAAACCATGTACTTGAAAAAAAGGTCATATGTGCTCTGCTTTGTGGGAAGTTTTAAGAGCAGTCTATGAATACTTGAGGATGAATAAATTTAGCTTTCATGTTGCTTTGAAACAAAAATAATTAAGAGTAATAAAGGATCTCTTGTTCCAGAATTATTTATATATATATGTGTGTGTGTGTGTGTGTGTGTGTGTGTGTGTATATATATATATTAAATTCATGTGTGAAAAGTACCATATTTTAATACTAGCTATTTATCAAAAAAAGGATAAAACACAAAACTCTGAAAGCAACGATTTATTCGTGATCATAAGAAAAAAACTAAGCCTAGTTCAGTTTAGTGTGTCAAGTCTCAGGGTTAGGCAGAACAAATGGACCAATTATTTCTACATAAGATCTTCTGACCCTAATTATAGGTAGGTAACTTTCATTAATAATCACCACTGTTAAACTGAACTTAATACGCCTGCTTTATAATAAAGGTTAAATAATAATAAAGGTTAAAAAATAAAGAGGAAAGTTTGTAATAAAATTGCAAAGTAGCTTTAAGAAAAAAAATTCCTTAGTTCTAGGAAATACAATTAAATACATTAAAAAAAATAAGGGCAAAACCCATGGTGATGGTGAACAGTTTTCAGATGGTGTGATGGGAATTTCTAACTTTAAAATCCTAGATAATCATCCATACAATTATCAAAATTATTTAAGTTCAGAGAACAAGCCAATTATGAAGTTAAAATTCACAATTACATTTAAATGTATAGAAAGTATAGTCATTTATCAGCAATTAGAAAATACTGAGCCATCTGCAATACAGATAAAATTATTAGGTACATAAAACTAAATTTGACATCAATTAAATAGAACTTTTAATTGAAAAAGAAATATAAGCCTTAAAAAGAGAAGCTTAAGCAAATATGAGTTCTAGGTCTTCCAATATTTTAATCACACTAAATTTCCACAATAAAACTCAGACTTAAAGCCCTAACATGGTAAAGTGTACACATGTGCACAAACAGGCCTTTCGGGTCCTCTGAGTTCCAGAGAGGCGGCAGACAGCACAGCCCAAGACTCTTCCCGCTGTTTCAGTACACAGGACTAAAGGTCCCAACAGCAAGTGAGTCCCACACGCAGTTTTGCATGTCAGGATGAAAGTCGGGGATCGCTGCCATCATGGGGGAAAAGTCTAAGCCCCAGTTGGAGTAGAGAGCACCAGGTTCACAAAGAGCTTTGGGAACCTGAGTCTGAAGCACTTAGATTAGAGAAGAAAGACATCTGGAAGCCAGGACATGAACGCCTCACTCTGGTCTCCAGAGTCTCCTGAGTGAGGACAGCACTGGAGGAGGACGATAGAGCTAGAGAGGTTAGTAGTCTGTAGAATCTTATTCATAACAGAGACTTGTTATCAATTAGTCTGTAGATTGACTTACTGAACCAGGGAACGGAAACCAGGAGCGTACGGCAGCGCCTGGCAAAGAGTGGTGGTGTTCTAAAAAGTAACTTCAGACTCATGATCTTCAGGGAATGAAGATCGGCGTGGCCTCCACCCAAGACAACCAACGATGGCCCTGAACAGAAAACTCTACAGTCGATATAGTCAAGACAACCAACAATGGCCCTGAACAGAAAACTCTACAGTCGATATAGTCAAGACAACCAACGATGGCCCTGAACAGAAAACTCTACAGTCGATATAGTCAAGACAACCAACGATGGCCCTGAACAGAAAACTCTACAGTCGATATAGTCAAGACAACCAACGATGGCCCTGAACAGAAAACTCTACAGTCGATTCTCATGTCCCACCAAACCCAACGGCCAACCCCAACACAAGCCCTTTTCCTTGATTCAAAAGACTATTAAATTTGATGTAAAAGAAACCACTAAAGCAAAAGACAATGGGCGAGGGTAACAGTTCATTTCTCTAAGAACCTACTGAGCCGAAACAAAATATATCAGCATCAGGGTTGCTTTGGTCTCCATATCAGTGGTCCCTCTACCAGCATCTGGTAGAGACCAGAACTGCATCTATGGTCTTATGAGAGAGGGGATCCTTTACCTATCACTCTAAAACATAAGGATGCAGAGATAATTTACCACCTGTTAGCAAGCACAGGGTTGTTCACAGAACCAAGCCTGGCCAGCACTCTGAGACATTGAATGTTCTCTCCTCCAGAACTATAAGAAGTCTCTGGTTTATAGGACACTTAGCCTACGGTACTTTGTTTCAGCAAATCCAAATGGACTGGAAAAGCACATAAAGACACTCTGGTAAAAAGAACTTGAGACAAACTTTTCATAAAGAGTGAAATTAACAAACACATTCCATTTCCATTATATCTTAACATGTTACATCATGTCTTTTAATGAACAACAAAAAAAAATCTGTTAATGCATGCAACTCTAAATGCAAAAACAGCAATGGCAACTCAGCTTGGAATCTGGGAATATTTTCATTCAGGACAGGGTAAACGTATACTGTCACCTCTCACATCGGCTGCACATCACGGCAATGAGACCCAACTAGAAAACAAAACATTTTAAAATTGTAAATCTCAACGGGCCATTTCACTTTGTCACATGCCTACAAGAAGAAGTGTGACCCAAGCAATTAGGTGTGCTTATTCCCACCACAGAGAAGATCCACAAAATGCAGATCCTAAGGTCATGATGAGTCAAGATGAAAAGAGGCACCGCTAACCTAAATTGCCTGCAGCCCTCCTCTGCAGCACAATGGTCTCCGGTGGCCGAAGTGCACTGTGACACCAAGGTCAGATGTATACACCTTAGGAAACAGCTACAAGCTGGTGGACAGCGTTGATTTGACATCATGGCTCCCAGTGGTTATAAATGTAGCTTTTCCCTACTTTAATTGGCAATGACTAGATTGATCTTTCACCATAACTCTAACTGCAGCACAGTAATTAGACAAAGCAATACTTAGCTAGGGAAATAAAGAGTTGGGGAAGTAGCTCTCAGTCATTAGCTTTGAGAATATAAAACTGGGGCCGAATGAGTTACTAATCGGGGGGGGGGGGGAAATGTATTTGATTGACTATCCAACCACGGCCCAGAGTCCCAAACAGAAGCAGACGCAGTTCCTCCTATTGAAGATGAAAACTAGACAGAAATGAGCTTCGAAGTCCAGAGAAGAAAAGAAGGCACTGTCTGGACAGCTGTAGAGGGAAAAGAAGAGACGTTTAACATCAACAAATTAAAAATGGTAACTAAAATTCTAACTGTGGTGCACAGAAGGAGGCACACCTGCCTTGGGCCCACAGAAGGTTAGAATCTGAGTAAGACCATAGAGAAGAGGCAGCTTCCAGATATTCCTGGAAAATCACCCAAGCTGTAAGGACCCCAGAGCTCTAGTGACCTCCAGTCCTGCCCTGGGTCAGAAGGAGCCAAGCAGAGGGCCTCAGCCCTTTCAATCTCTCAGCTGGGAAATACTGACTGCTGGAGGAAAGGGAGCTAGGGAGCACATGGGGTTTGCTTTTAGAGCAGCCGAGGATGGCGGTATGCTGACACAGCCTAGGGAAAAGACCAACACAAGCGTAACCCTAGGTCGGCTGTCCCACCACAAGTTGGTCACTCTGACATCCCTGGGCCTTGGCAGAGGTCACTCCACCCCTTGCAGTACTTGGAAGGTCACAGCAGTGAGAAATGAAAACGCAATTCAAGATCCAGTACTATTTTTTTCTCATTAGCATAATAAAAGCTTATTCATTTTTCTATATGTAAAAAGAAATGTGATTACAGTAGCAATTCTAGTTAAACAGTAACTCATGTTAATCACTAAAAGTCAGAAAATCTAAGTGACAGTCAAGGACTATCTCTCATCAGTTAAAGTATGAAAATCACATATATAAAAAGCTGTTTGGAGATTTCTCCTGTAACACATGAAAGCCCATGTTATACAGAAATACACCACACTGTAATAAAAACTGTCCAGAAGTGCAAACTGCAGAGCATTGATGCTAGAAGGGCAAAGGGCTTCAGAGTGAACTCGGCAGAGCTTCAGATGGTAGAGCAGAAATGACAAGGAGAAAAGTGGCTACAGTGCTATGTAACCACCCAGAAAATCAACATAGGCTCTCAGTAAAGGTCTTCTGCATGAATGAATGAATGAATGAATGAATGTACATCAAGTTATTTTTGCTTACATTTTCTTAGACCTCACACCTGCTAAAAGCAGGGCCCTCTCAGCTCAATGCCCATTTTAAATGCTCCAAAGCAGCACCTAGCGTAGGCCTGGGCGTGGAGACGGCGTTCTTCTCTACGGGTGCCAAATGATTGGTGTGGTCTTCCCTTGAGGAAATTAAGGATTTAACTGATGTTAATAAGCATCACTGCTAGAATTAAGAACTGGAAATAATTAGAATGCTCACCAGTGACAGAACAGTTAATATAATGTGCTGAAATCTTGCTAGTATGAATAATGACACAGCTTCTTCTGCAGCTACCAAAACAGAGAGGAGTCTGCAACATGTTACTAAGCAATGGGCTTGGAGGGCATCATATTACATACAGAGCAAGTGCAGGGAGAGATGGGAAAGCCATTCCCACTTGTGTATCCTTCCAGGAAAGACACTCTCCAAAGCATCAAGGTGGAAATCTCTAGTGGTGTGCTACAGAGTTTCTACTTCTATTTCAAAGTATTTACAATGTGTACAATTTTTGCCACTCAAAAAGCATTTAAAAAAAAAATGCAAGCATCCATAACCCAGAGAGGCTGCAGTCAATTCTGGTTCCATACAGACAATAGGAGACGGCAGAAGCTGCACAAAGAACATGCAAGCTCACAGCGTGCGCGCGTACATTGGGGTGGGCGCACACAGGACAACAGCACTTAGGCTCCATTTTTAGCACTATCCAATAGCAAGAAAAAGGACGAGTCACCAACTCACATTTGAGTCTGAGTTTCAAAACTGCAAGATGGAGATAGTTAGAATGACAGTCCTCAGAGGTTCCCTACAATTCTAAGACTCCGCAGTGACAATTCTGAGGAGTAGGCAGGGAAGTAGCAACAACTTCATCCTCTGCCAGCCCTGCAAAGTCATTCTTGAGATCTATCAGGCCATAGGTTACTCAGTTTGTGTGGGATTTGACATGGAAAAGGTCAGCAAATGGGTACAGAAGAGGAACCCCAACTACTAGGCACTACAGCCAGTGTCCCACAGAGACGACACGCCGTGCTAAGGCAGGCGCCCACGTGAGGCAATCGCTGTCCCACGAACAGTTCAGTTCCAAATGGTTGACAGTTCCCTTACAGCATTTCACTTTACACAGACTTTTAAAAAGTGCCTATGTGCTGTCTGACATTGTGGTGTTTCTATTTCTCCCTACAAAACTCCAAGGAAAGAGCCAGGAGAGACTTTGATATTGCATTCCACTGTTATTCAGATATATCAATAATCAAATCCGGGGAGCTGCCAATAAAAATAGAATAAACATCATTAGCATTTTAATAACCCTGCAAGCCACAGGGCAGGAAAAAGAGAGCAAAGGGAAATCGGCACATGGTAGTCTCACCTCTACCAGGCCAGTTTGCCCTCTGGCAGCCCGCTGTGTCCTGCCCGCCCCGCGCCCTGCACCTCTCCAGGGAGACAGCTCCATATTTTTCATTCTCTCAAAGACCTCTCCATGCTCTGGCTAGAGGGATATGGTGTGGTCTCTTTCTTTAAAAAGAAAAAGCTGAGAACAGGTAAACTAATTTTAAAAATACTTTAAGAAAGTGCTGATCTTTTGGTTATAAGAAACATTTTGAAGTCAGAATATGATTTAATATGCCAGCAAACTGGACCCAAATGACAGATGAAGAGAACTCGGGAGAAGGGAAAACAAGACATAAGCACAGCCCACATTGGCACCAGGCGCTTGTAGGACGGTGGAGAAATAACCCTACCTGTGATATCACTGCTGACCAGATCCCAGGATGCTCGACATATGTCAAGCTCAAGTTTATGTAGAAGCAAAGTAAATAGCTAACTTGCTCATTTTCTCAACCAAATGGGAAGTTAAAAAATTGTGCTTCCCGGGACATTACTGTTCTATTAATTCATTATGACTTTGTATATGTGTGTATATATAGAGAACCAGTGTATTTTTCAAACCCCAATTCATTAAAATATATTCCTACGAAAATTCCATGTGAAAAACATTTTATGAAGTATGTTATTATATGTAAAAGGATTTTATGCAACATAAACTCAAAATATAAAGAACATTCTTTGCTTGTAAATTTTATTCATGAATCAAATTCATTTTTGTTCATTTATTGAAGACAAAGAGAAGTTGACAGAAACAGTGAACACACTGTAAATGTCACATCTCCCTAAGATGACTGTGAACATTAGTGTTGCTTTACATTAATAAGTAACCTTCAAGAACCTTCTGGTGTCTTAACAAAGTGTGATTTGAGGCCTTCCATGTCCATCCATCTTCAGGTAGGCGTGAGGGGTGGGGGCAAGACAGAAAGGTAATGGATAATGCCAAGCAAGCTACCGCTCTCATAATGAACTAATGATTCAGGTTCAAGGTGCTACCACTCTCATAATGAACTAATGATTCATGCTCCAGGTGCTTCTGAAGCATGATTAACCCTCCAAACACTTCACTGGGGTGAGCTCCTAGTACCCCAGTCTTTAAAAAGAACTCTAATAAGTTTACCAAGGTTAGACAGTAAACAACCCCATAGAAAACACTGGAACAAAGAAACAGAAATACAAAGGAGATCCCTCTCAACTCCCCTTGTACGCCCGATTCATTGGCATTCAGGGATGACTTTCTGGATAATCTATTTCCTTGCACCAAGTGTATGTGACCTTCTCTGGTAGCCACTGGCAAGTGTTTGCCAAAATGTCACTGGCCAGAAAGCGGCCTACAATGTTGTGTTTTCTGGAATGGATATGTCATGGATCAGATGAAAATGTCATCAGTGATAATGAAAGAAAACATTCCACAGAAGGAGAAGAAGATCCAAATTAATGGAAGAAAATTACAAGAGAAAATGTCATCAGTGGACATCAACAAAGAAAGTAAACAGAATATAGTTTTCAAAAAGAGAAGACTCAGCTCAGGGCGGGGGGGGGGGGGGTAGTTATCAGCCAGGAAGCAAAGGCTTTTGACTGAATTAGGAGAAGAAAGGCTGTTTTCACAAAGGCTTGTCTTCAGGAAAAGGACTCTCTTTTAGAGATTAGACTGTTGTTGTTCCTGGAAAGGGGTGGGGGAAGGCACTGAGGGGGGGGGCATGTCTAAGTACATAGGAGGGGCCCCTCACATTTCAATCCCAAAGTTACTCATTGTCTCATTTGCATGTCAAAATGAGTGATATAATTTGTGAATGTCAAAAGTAGTTACAGAAAATTAAACAGAATTGAATAAAAATGACTTACTGCTGCCCTTAAAAGATAAAGTCAAAAGTTGTTCATTTCCGCACTGTGCAAGCTCAGAAAGTTTCACTTGTACCAACACTGCAAAGAACCCGCCAGACAAACCCATTCTTTTCAAATATTGAGCAAAAAAAAAAAAAAAAAAAAAAAAAAAAATGATCTCACTGAGGAAATGACTTTTATACCAGGTCTTGAAGTCATTATTCAAATGGACAAGGCTGCTACTGGAATAAGTGGCATTGATTCGTTATTGATGAAATAAATAAATATAAAATGTAGATCTTATATTCTAGAACTTTTATCTGTGTTGTGACTGGGACAGTCTATACACTGGCTTTAATAGAACCTTCGAAACGAAATACCTGTAAGACATCTCACAGGTGTCTGAGGGTTATCCATAGCCCAATCAGAGTCTAGAACAGTAAGATAGACCTAAGTGGTCAAAGGAGACCATCCTTCCAAAAGTGACTTGCAGTGAACTTAATGCTAAGATGAGCATTAACCACCGCTTGCATTTTAGGGTTCCTTGCCTTTGAATTATTAGTTCACAGTATCCTCAACACCCCCCTACCCGAGATCTGTATGGACCATCAGACACTCTCAAAGCGAGCATACACAACCAACTCTAGAACTGTACAAATAACAGTGACAAATCATTAAGATAAAGTAACAATTACTCAAAAACACTACAAGCATGCTGTCGGTGGAAAAGAATCACAAGCCAAACACATGTCCACAGATTAATTCAAATGCTGTCATCTATATGACAGTATATGAAACTCAAATCCACTTCCATAAAATTAAAACTAAAAGAAAAAATATACTTAATTCCTCTTCTCCAAAAATTAAAAAAAAATTAGCTTAGTTAACTATTGATGTATATGGATGTGTACATGTGTGTGTGCATCTGGTGCCCGAGGAAGCCAGAAAATGGAATCAGATCCTCCAGATGATTATAAACTGACACATGAGTGCTGAGAATCAAATCTGGGCTTTCTGGAAGAGCAGCAAGAGCATTTAGCCCCTGAACCATCTCTCCAAGCACCCTGGATATTTTTACTTTTAACAAGCAAGCATTCAAATTGAACATTCTACAATGAATAGCATCAACACAAGAAATCCAGGATTTATCTGCAGAACCTCAAGAAATAACAAAGTTCATAAAAGAAGGAAAACACATCATTGTAAAAATTACACATGCTTCCATTCACCTGCATGAAAATGACCTGTGGAGAAACTGCTTTGTTTATACTGTAATTAACTAGCTGACCTAGAGGGTTATATGCATACTGAGTTATGAAGAGTTCAAACTTATTACACTAGCTTCTGTGTCTACTAACAAATAAGAACACTTGATTTAAAAATGCAAAACTTTTCTTTAATTTGTTTCACAAAATCTCATTAACTGAATATATTTTGGAAAATCGTTCCCACGAGAGTCACAGAATGTCACAAAACGGCAATGGCTACCTGGTCTCCCTCGAACACACTTGTGCCTAACAGACTCACTTCTGTGGCCACAAAGCACTGTGGAATGTCTGCTTTGGACAATTTCAAAGGGTAAAATATGCCACTGAACATACTACATAATCAGAACCATTTCTTATGGGAGGAGAGAAAGGAAATCGCTACTCGCTGTTTCCCAGTATGGTGAACCAAGAGACAGGCTGGGGAAGCGCTAACTCCCCGCTAACGGCAGCCCTACAATTTCCAATGAGGGGCTAGCCCATTCCTAGAATTGCAGTTATCTTCAGCTGAGGATCTGTTTCAGCCGCACTTCACACAGACAAATGCAACTGGATGCACAAGGAGCTCTGAATTTCAGACAAACTGGTGCTGGCAAGATTATAACACTCGGTAACGAGAAGCATCTTGCAGATATGCATGTGCTAATCTAATTTTTTTAAGCCACTTTAACATTTTTATTATACGAAGCCAAATAATGCTCACCTAGAGGAAATGCCACTAACCAAATCACCTCCTATAGCTAGCTTTTTCTTCCAAAGCAGTTTGGGCATGATTTCCAGAAATTGGGCAATTCTAAGCAGTTATTGGGGGTTAACAATAACCCAGGGCCACAGACTAGGAACAGGCGTCCACTTCTCCAATGACTATAAAAACCGTCTAAGTGTCTAAAATAGCCTACATAGTTACCTTTAAACTACATAGTTACCTTTAAAATATATATATATAAATTACGTCACCTACTCTTCTTATGTGCAGGAATCTCAAGGCACTTCCACAGTGCACCTTGAACAAACAGGAAAGCAATTAGCCTGAATTAATTGCCCTGCTGATGTGCTGTGCGGCAGGCGTGCACACCCTGCCCCTGCTTTCACAACCTGATGCTCCAATGATAACTGCTGAGATGTGAGCCTGGCCTTAATCAGTATGTTTAGATACATAGTAGCAATTAACCGAATATTAAATATGCATCGGAGAGGAGCACAGGCAGACCAAGAGGAGCCGCGTGCCTCTCCCCGCACACAGCCACGCACACAGCCATGCGGTCCTCACCGGGAAGCAGAGGGGGCCTGCAGCTATCAGCTATCTTGCCTGCCCTGTACTCAGCTAATACTGGCTACCACCATAGACACAATGCAAATGAGTCAGCGGTTCTTCACATAAAAATAACCCCAAATATGACAAAGGGCAACCCTCAATAACTGAGCTCTAAAACTCCTTTCTAATAAGAGAGAGACAGAGAGAATATGACTTTCAAGGAACAGAATGTAATGCATAAAGCTCTATCTGAATTTGGACAATAACACTAAGTCATTTAAGTATCAATATTACTAAGAAATAAGTTAAGTCGGGAAGGAAGAAGCCAGTGGAACCAAATGACTGTTTCTGAACTTGGAGCCAAATCCATTTATTCACCCTAACATAAAACTCGTAATTGTCAACACACACGGGTTAAAGCACTTCTCCGAGCAGCGAAATTGTAATGTGGGGGGAGATGAAGTTAGAGAGCCAAGAACCAAGAAGACATAACTCCCTTACACGGGGAGATGGTCATAAACAAGGCAGCACAAGCCACACATTCAAGGCCACCAACAGTGACGCCCACGCATTCCGATGGACAGGAATGCTACACAGTGTTTCTCTGATGCCACATCATCTTAACTACAGAAGCATTCCTAATTGCTTCAAGAGAAATCAGTAGTATAATTGTTAATGTAATGAGTTTACTACTCTTGTTTTAACTTCAGTATGTGAAGACTAAGTCACACTGTCTGAGCATGTTTTTATCAGCTGAGGGCTGGCGTGCGGGAAACATTTCCATTTCACATGGGGAAAGGTGGGAACTGCAGTCTTCCGTCATTTTCATGTCTTCAGGAAACACCTCCCTTTCTTAACTTGTGAGAGGGCTGTCATACAGAACACAGCCCAGCCACGGGCACTGTCAGTTCTGACATTTCTAATTATTACCAATCAAATCACAGCAATTTCCTCTCTGGTTAAACATGCGCGTACCTATCTTCTAAAGTATTTCTTTATGCCACTGTTCATAAAACATTTTAGGCTGAAGGAAAATCCCCTGCACTAAATTAATAACTAATCACAGGAGATATTTATCATCTCAAGTCTTTTACAGCCAAATTGTCAGATTTAATCACCGTCCCCATATTTTCACTATTTACTGACCTTCATTTATCATACACTTTAGATTTTTGACAACAGTGAGTTATCCTAATTACGATTTCAAGTTTGAGTGACCGAGAATAAGACCATTCCTGGGAGACATGGGGTGGGGAGAGTGGAGAAATTCCACTGAGCAACCAATGAGCAGTCACTTTGATGAATACTTCAAGATTTTCTCCATGGTTGGCAATTTAAAAACTGGCATGAGGTGGGAGCCCACCAAACCCTAGGCTTCCAGAGCTGTACTGTCATCATTTAAGATGTGTCATCAATGTTCTTTCCCATGATATGATCAAAAACTGATTTCTTAACGTGGGAAATGGTTCAGTGGTAACAAAGGGTGCATATTCACTGAGACTAATGGGGTGGGTTCAATACCCAGCAAATGCTCCCCTAAATGCCTATTTTGTATATTTAGTCATCCTTCTGTAGCTGGAGAACATAAAACAAGAAACTGCATCCCAGTAGCACATTCAGAGACATCCATGGCATGATTAAACAGAGCTACCCTTCCAGGCACAGGGAGATGGATCAGTGAGTAAAATGTCAGTCGTGGAAACATTAAGACCTGATTTCAGGTCCCCATCTAACACTGTTTAAAAAGCAAGGCATGAAATGTGTCTATAACTCCAGTGCCGAAAGACAGACAGACAGGGGATCTGGATAACAGGGGATCGTGGCCAGGCTGTCTACCAAAAATGGTAAGCAGAAGTTCAAAAAATATGTGCTGGGGAAGATGGCTCAGAGGTTTAGAGCACTGACTGCTCTTCCAAAGGTCCTGAGTTCAATTCGCAGCAATCACATGGTGGCTCACAACCATCTGTAATGAGATCTGGTACCCTCCTCTGGCATGCAGGCAGACATGTAGGCACTGTATACATAACAAATAAATAAATAAATCATTAAAAAAAGAAAAAGAAAGAAAAATACAAAGAGAAGTCATTTAAAAAAAAAGAAATTCAAAAAATAAAATGAAGAAGCAATTGAGCAAACCATAAAATATTGATTAACCTTTGGTCTTCACACTTGCATAAGTATACGCACCCACAATTGCGCGCACACACACACACACACACACACACACACACACACACACACACACGAAGAAATTACCTTTCTAGAAATGATCTTACAAATTACAATTCCAGTAAAATATACCTAGTCTTTTTTCCAAAATATGATTATATAATGCACATAAAACTATTCAGTGGATTATATAAAAAGTCTATGGCAGAATTTTTAAATTGCTTCATTAAGCCATCCTACCACACTATGAGACACAATGTGGCAGTTTGAATGACGATGGCCCCCAAAGGCCCTTGTGTTTGAATGGTTGGCCCTCAATTGGTGGAACTGTTTGGGAGGATTGGGAGGTGTGGCCTTGCTGGAGGAGGTGAGTCACTGAGTATGAGCTCTGATGCTTCAAAAGCCCATGCCATTGCAGCAAGCATTCACATTCTCTCTCTCCCTACCCCCCTCTCTGTGCCTGTCTCTGTCCCTCCCCTCCCTCTCCCCTGCCCACTCCGCAGCCACCCTGTGGTTGCTGTCCTAACCTGTGAGCTCTCAGCTACTGCTCCAATGCCAAGCCTGCCTACTGGCAGCCATGCTAGACAAGAGGGTCATGGACTCTACTACTCTGGGAACCAGGAGGCCAGATAAAATGCTTTCCTTTAAAACTGCCTTTGGCATGGTATTCTGTCATAGTGACAGAAAAGTAACTAAGATACACTATTACCCAAACTGCTCCACACCCTAGAGGAAGAACAGCACCAGTACAAACACCAGCACAGGGATGCCTCAGCGGTTCGCACCAGTGACCAGTTTATAAGAGATGGGACTGGCTGGTGCCCAGACTGGAGGGAGAGTCTGGGGCTCACGTAAGCTCCTTGCCTGCCGCACCCTCCCAAGACACTGGCGCTTCTGGTGATGGCACTACACACACCAATGGCTCATTTTTATCTCCTTTTTATTTCTAAGTTCCCAGGCTTGTGGAGAAGAGAGCTGACCCAGCTTCACAAAGCTCCAAGCTAAAAAGCATCCCTTTCTCCAAACCACTTAATGTTAATAGAAAGTACAATATTCTCAAGCTCAAACTCAACTATGCTGCTGGAGTTTATGGCTAGGTTTGTCCCCTTGGGTGACCTTTAAACCTCAGTCTCTATGAGAATTAAGTAATATTAGGGGATTGAAATGAAATAAAAGTCTAAGTCCACTGTGACATGACATTCACTGGAAGATGGTAGATTATCCACTCAGTCCTTGAGCACTTATAAATACAATATATAGCATATGTTCACAAAACAATTCTTGGAAATAAAACACAATGGACACTCAGCAAATACTTCATATCGCCAACACCTGCTCAAATCCTCCTGAACTTTAATTCTAAATATCACTGCTTTTTATTGAATCAACGGAAATTTGAAAGAAGAAACAGAATAAACATGCAGAGATGATCAAGGGAGTTAGAAAAATCTTTATATAAAACCTCACTGAGTTTTACAGGAGCTGGGCTGCTGTCACTCTCTGAGAGGTGGGTGCTGCGGCTGCCAATCTGCAATTCTAACTCACGGACACCCAAAACCACTGCAAAGAGATTGGTTTTCTCCTGCAGGAGAATAAAGACGGGAAGAGAATAAAGAAAACGAGAGGGCTAGACACTTCCCTTAATGCTACAAATGAACCAAATCTCAGCAATACCCATAAACTCTTTCTAAAACACCGAAAATGACTGTAAACAAAGTAGTGGCAGAGTGTGTGCCCAGAATGCAATGGACAGTGTGTTTGATCCAGCACCAAACAACTCACAGCTTTGAAGCTGGAAGTAGTTCAGAAGACTAGTTCATCTGTGCTGACAACCCAATAAATAGTTTTATGATAGCCCGGCTCGCTTTCAATATTGGAAGTCTGCAAATGAGAACACACACACACACACACACACACACACACACACACACACAAAAGGGCTGTATCTATTGTATCTATTAAAGCTAAACTGGGTCTCCCTCTGTAACATACACCTGTTGGGCTAAATACTGATATCAGAAATGACAGAAAATAAGAAAAAAACTAAACCAGGTAAAATAACTCTACTGTTGTTAATGTCTTCATTAGACTCAACTTGCAAAGAACTATTTGATTGAATGTATGAAATAAGAATCCTTACAGTTAAATATATTCTTTGAAATGTAGGTGTGTCTCTGTCCACAAAAATACATGCTACATTTGTGCAGATGCCTGCTGGGTATTTGATCCTCTGAAGCTATACAGACGGTGGGAATCAAACTCAGGTCCTCTGGACAAGCAGGAAATGTTCGAATCGCTGAGCCATCCCTCTAGTCCCTACATTCAATACTTTAATGAAGGCTGGGTGGGAGAAAGGATGGATAAAAATATCATCCCAAAGATACTACTGATAAAATAATAGGATGATCCAAAATTTTTCCAAGGGTAGACTTGAGTTCAGAATTTTCATGTAAGGTTTCTAAAAAAAAAAAAAAAAAAAAAAAAAAAAAAAAAGCAGATATAAGATATAAAAGAGATTTTATAATCTCCATACTTTAAAGCCTTTACAGAAATAAGACTAATCGAGCAATTATGGCAATGATAGTTTGTTTCAACAGCCATTACTGGGGTTTGGGTACAACGGAGAGCATCATTTGGATGTCAGCAGCTGAGTTCCCAATGTGCCTGTGAGAATCAGGAGACCCTTCAAGGGATGGAGCCTCTGAAAGGACCCTGTGTCCTCAGTCATACGGAGCTCCAATCTCCCTCTGGCTTCCTGTCTCACCATGTGATTCCTTCCTGCCATGACTAGGCATCCATCTGAAGACCCTCACCCAAAGTCAAGCATACGGGCCATGCTCCATTGGATTTCAGACCTCCAAAACCATAAACTCGATAAACGTCTACCTTTTCGTCACAGGCAATCCAATGGAGAGCACTTGGTTATCACAAGAGGAGAGCCTGCCTTCCGCTGTGCTTTGTAATTTAACTAATGTCTGCTGGAGACTCAGCTCTCTCACACTATTACCTTACACTGCTTTCATGAGCAACATGGTAGGCTGCCAATCGAACGGTCATGTGCTAACAGAGATACAGAACACAGAAACTGAACCAACCTTTTCTTTAGGACAACTGTTAAAAATGTGAAGTAGAAAGACTACATTATTTACGGTAACTTAAATATTTAAATCAAGGCAATTTCTTTTAATTCTCAATGAAAAAACAAAACTATTATTGATATATTGCAATGAAGAAGTTCAGAACTCTTCAGATTTTTACATTCCACCCTTTATATGAAATGTGCTGCTGTTGAATTCTGTGTCAATTACACAAAAACCCTAAGGACCAAATTGAATGTAAAATAACAAAAAAACTTATATCAACAAAAACACTTTTATCAAGTACGGATAAATACCCGAATAAGTTTGGAGTCAGAAAGCATAGAGAATACATCATAACCATATGTCTAACTCACAAATCCAAGCAGTCCATATTCTCTTTCCATAGAACACTTGGATTGTATTTGTATTTAAAAGCAATGATAAATGTCAAATAACTCCTCAACCATCCTTCTGAATACAAGGAAACACCATGCTGGGAAATCCTTTCAATGCAAAGTGCTTTGAGGAGACAACCAAGGCAGAGAACAGCAAGCCTTAGTCACACAGCTCAACCCCAAGACTACAGAATGCTAACCCATTAGAGCTGGGGCTGCACAGCCCAGTGGTAGAACTTTACCATGGGACTTTACCGTAGGGCATGTGAAGCCCCGTATTTGATTCCACCCCAACAAAACCCCAACCAAACAACAGACAACAAAAGGCAAACCACATAGCATGATAATAAGACAACAGTCTCTAATAACTATACAGTTTTAAATGTCAAGCTTTTTAAAAAAAATTATGTTCACAGACAAGAACTTTAAATGTAGAAATCCTGAGACTGCTAGGGTTTGTTAAACCAGCACTTTACAGACCCAGTCCTATAATAGTAATAGGGTTTTCCAGATATGCTTAAATAAAGTAATATCTAAAGGTTCTAGAGCAGTGGTTCTCAACCTTCCTAACGCTGCAATCCTTTAATAACACCAACCATAAAATTATTTCATTGTTACTTCAAAGCTGTAATTTTACTACTGTTATGAATTGTAAATATCTGATATTTACAATTGTTGAGAACCACTTTTCTAGAACAAAAGAAAATAATGTGTTCTTACTGAAAACACAAATCTAAGACTTTTTCATAAACAGTGGATTAATTCCATCTAGGAAATAAAAAACTGACTGGTGATCCATTAACATTTTGTTTGTCCTCACCCAGTTTTCACAGTAACAATTATAGAGAGCACATCCATCTAAACGCAAAAAAAAAAAAAAAAAAAAAAAAAAAAAGCAACAAATGATCTAAATTTCCCCAAACAAAAGAAAAAGATCCTGAAAGGCTTGAATGCGAATGCGGTTAAACACCTATCAATTACCTGTGCAATAAAGTTGCTCTCCTCTCCTCACCAGCTCATTTCTAACATTAAGTCTTACGTCACCTAAAGAGAGGGATGACCCATACAGCAGCAGGGGCTGTCTCAGTACTGCACTTTCTGAGACACAGTACCAAGCACTTAGCACTGCTTCCCAATTTATGAAAGGATAGCAATAATGAACAAACGTAAAACAGAAGCTAATTGATAGGCTAAATGCATTAGTGCATTCCAGTGCTCACTCTATCAAAGGTTACTAACCCATCTCGGCTAAGTGCTGAAATCATAATTAAGTCTGATGGCAAGTCCTAGATTTATACCAATATAATTACAAATATTACTTAGCTTAGTAATACAGTATGGCAAGAACAATGAGATGAGTAATTTAGATGATACTGCAAAGTGGGTTTTAATGTCTGAAACTTCTATTACAGTACACAGGATAAGTGCAAGTGGTGTAATTAAAACTAAAAGAGTCTGATCCCATCATAACTCTACTGCTCTGCTCATTAAAATGCATGTTTTCTCAATTAATCCAAACTTTTCCATTAAAAACATAAAAATACACTTTCATTCCTTGGAAATAAATCTCCATGGTACTTATTATATTTAGAATCAAACACTAAATAACCATTACAGATAAGTACAAAAGAGAGAGACGGGGAGAAGAAGTTGCATCCACAAAGCCTGATAGGAAGAAAGGGCGAAGCCAGGGCTGCCCACTGTCCCATTCTGGGCTAAGTGAGTGTTTGCAGAGCCCTGAGCGAACCTAGGCAAAATGTTCGCTTAGGAGACAATGCAGTGCCACTCATAGATTTCATATTACCTACCAGCCACAGCATTCTCTGATTATTGATTCTTTTATTTTATGTGACACTAGCTCATGTGTACAGAAAACTGTGGCATGAAATCACATTGCAACAGAATGACTTCTCTTTTAATTCAATATATTGCTAAGAAACTTCTCTAAATAGTAAGCAGAGACAAGCACAAGATGTTTACATATTACATTGTATTACTTGCCATAAAAAAGCTATTAAAGAGTATGTTGTTATTCAACTGTCTGATATCACTCAATTTTCTTTAAAATTTTGGCTTACTTTATAAAGTAAATATTACCAGGAATAATAAATACATTTTTAAAAATTTTGGATTTTTTATAATTCTTTAAAAGTCCATTGGGCTATTAAAGAAAACCTGAAATCTGTAATTTTTCAGGAGAATTTTGATTCAATAAAGATATAAAAGGAAAATAAACAAACCTTCAAAACAGCAATAAGAAACTGGGAAGGGTTTCTTGATGTTTTCTAGAAAGTGTTTGGGCAGACTCCAAAAGTACATGAACCACGAGCAAAAATAGAGCAGGATGACATCAAACTGAGGCTTCCACACAGCACTCTCAGAGAGCAAACAGTCTTAGAACTGCAGACAGCACTTAGGAACTGTATGGCAGAACTGAAACACACCGAACAGAAAAACCAAACAGTTTCATAAGTGTCAGTATTGCGAGCTGCACCGTGGCAGTGGGCGGCAGGAAGAGAGCTCCTTCAGTGGGAAACAAAAGTAACTTCCTGTGTTACCCACTTAGCAAGAAGGGCGGCAGAGAAAAAAGAGCATGGAAAGATAATCGCCTACAGAATCACAGAAAGCATAGGACCTGTATGCATGGATAGTGGAAGTGTGAGTCGACCAATTAGGGCAAGCAGCATGCACGTTCCTGACAAACTTGAAAACTTGACTACCACAGGCGCCAGCGAATGGACTACTGGACATCCATCCAATGGAACCCGGAAGTAAAAGAGCATGCATAGTGTATGTACATTCAAAAGGAAACAATCTCTTCTCCATCAATTCATGAATGGATAAAAATCTTTAAGCTTTAAAAAAAAACAGTATGTTTTTCCAATGATGTACTAATCACTCCCTTTTCTGCCCTCTCCCCAAACTCCCTGCCAAAACGGCTGAGGACATAGGTCAGTGTTAGCCTGCTTAACTAGCATAATGAGGTAGGTTAGTGACCTTTCACAGAGAAGGAACTGGACATCATGTTTAGTCAAATAAACCAAGCAACAAAGACAAGTAATGCCTGTTATCATCATTACAGGGATAAGCAAGAAGTGGCCTTCTGGGAATTGAGGGAACCATGGTAGCTGGCCATAAATTCCACAGGGTTCAGACACTCAAGATGCTGATTACAGGCAGCGATATTGTACTGTGCATTTTTAAATGTCTAGAAGAATGGAGTTTGAATGTTGGAGGTCTGCCTTTTGTTAAAATAACAAATGGATAAAGAGTTCAGGAGACAGATTTGCTTAGCCTTATTTAAACATTACATCATTTATATATGGACTGAAATTTTACATGAGACCCAATAAATATATTCAATTGTAACTTTTATTTAACAGATTAAAATTTCTAAATAACAAACAAATGATAGAAAAATTACTACAAAAATTTTACTGAGAGTCACATGAAGACTAACATAGAACTTAAAAGAATAATTTAGGGCAATCTAAAATTGTTTACGATAACTTGCTATAATTGGAAAAATGGAATGCATACTACTATTTTTAATGTATAAAAAGAAACTTTAAAAATAGGAGGATGGGAAGTGTTAAGTTTAAAGCATTACTGGATTAAACAATACATAATTTCTCCCACTTGTAATATTTCTATTTACATGGTCATTAACTTTAGATGGAATAGTGTGTTCTATTTTGAAAGCAAAGTCTCTGTAATGACCTATCTTGGTACACAAATAATCCCTGTCTGGAATTTAAGGAAAAGAAAAAAAGGTAGTTGTGAAAAGCTGGTGGGCCAGGTTCAGGTCTCCTGCCTGTACTCACACAGCTGCCTCCTTGGCCGTAGTGAAACCATCACACACTTGTCTGCATTATCAAAGTCTACTGGAAAAAGATGTACTTAATGTGATATTTCAGAGAAAAATGGGCTTAAGATTATTCAAAAGAATTCCTATTTTACACATTGCATATTATGTATTAAATTGCTAATCACATGCATCTATTTAAAAACCACTTACATTTATAAGAAATGTAAGTTTTAAGCCAGGCGGTAGTAGCATATGCCTTTAATCCCAGCACTTGGGAGGCCGAGGCAGAGGGGTTTCAGTGAGTTCAAGGCTAAACCCGTCTCCAGAGTGAGCTCCAGGACAGCCAGATCTACACAGAGAAACCCTGCCGTGAAAATTTAAAAAGAAAAAAAAAAAATAGAAAAAGAAAAAAGAAATGTAAGTTGTAAGAATGAAATCATCATTAAGAAGTCATCTAAATGCAAAATGTTTGAGTGAATTCCTCAGAACGACTGATAAAATAAAGCACAACAGCCAACCACAAAATACTCAAAACCCGAAGACAAATAATGTATGCTTCATGAGTAACAAGGAAAGAACTAACACACGGCTGCTGTGACCACCTGAGCAAATACCCGGGCCAAGCACATAGAACACCTCTGCCTCAAAGCAGGCAGCCAGACCTTCTCCATACCGCAGCACCGCAATTCAGGGACAGGACACGACCACGTGCCGCTTTACCTGGTGCCGCCATGTCTTATTACAGTGGCCATGTGCAGGCTTCTCTCTGCACAGGTCTAAGACATCACGATAGTTACCTGTCGTTAATGATCCAGTTCAGACAGAGGTTCAGAGAGCTAAGGTTTTTGCATCTCTTCACGATCTCCATCACAGTTTCGTTATCCAGTTCAGTGATATGACGCAGGTCCAAGCTGGAAAGGTTTCTCAGCTAAGGGCATAAATAAAATGAAAGATAAAAGCAAAGTGACAAGTTAATTCTCAAAAATTATACTGTCATTTATCATACAGTAACACCACTGTACAAGAATTAATGTACATGAGATAGGCTAGTACATGAGATAAATCAAATATCAAAGTATTTTACAGAGAGAACTCTACATAAGCATTGAAATGCATGACAAATACATGAATGGATAAAGCATAAACCAGGTTTTACTGAAGCACCATTAAAATGAAGAACTAGCAAGCTGCTGTGTAACAAGGAGAGACACTGCCAAACACACCCTACGAAGTCCCTAAGGCTCATACGTTCATACCGGGCTCCATTGCAGATGTGCACCTTTAAGCAGATGTGCACCTTTAAACCATCACTCATGTACAAGTTCTCTTGTGTTAATCTATCAAGTATACATAATCAATCTGGAGATGTCCTGATGCTACTCTATATGAGTATTCCCCAAACTGGGGCTTCCAGAGGCACGTGATTTTACTATACCACCACAACCCCCATGTCTTGATTTCTCCCATTCCTTCTTGATGATTCCTGGTGTTCCCTGACGCTACCTCCAAGGCAAATCAATAACATTTGCATAAGGGTAGCAGGATATCGGTTACCCTCTTGAAATAAGGTATATCTGCAAATAAGCAATTTTTGCTTAGCAATCAGACAAATAACTAACCTGGAGGTCTGTGTACATATATGCATGCCTAGATATTCCACCTTGTAAGGCAGATGTGACTAGAGGGAGTGGTCCTGGAATGGAGAGATCATGGCAGATTATTCAACAGGCAATTTAATGGGCAAACATCTTTTCGGTGGAGAATCTTCTCTAGCTAGTCAGGAGAGATACAATGGAAGCTACAACAGCATCTGAATCATGAGAGAGAGCCAACAGGCCTTGCCCTAATGGTGGAAATGGAGAGGACTAGGAGCCGAAGACTGTGAGGGGCTCGATGCTGGTGACAGCCAGGAAGAAGAAAGGATGAAAACCTACAGCCCTAAAGGGCTGAATTCTGTCACTACCTGAACGAGCAAAAAACACAGACTCTGTCTATGAGCTTTCAAAAAGACCCGTGACAGACAGACATCTCATTTAGACAACTGTGGGATAATAAATTTGTGCAGTTTAAGCAAAGTGTGTGAAAATGTCACACCAGCACTTAGAAACTAGGACACAGCATTTACAGCAAGCTAACAGAGCTCTCTGAGGACTAGTCTGTCTTCTCTGGACCACCACCAAACCCTTCTTCAGGGAAGGTTGTCCCTATAGGAAGCAGAATTGTAGGTCTGACCCAACTGCCAAAGGCCTCAGAGCAGACAAGTCTCACCTAAGTCAGTCTAGCTGAAGTCCCCCGAGAAGCAGACACTAAAATCCATGGTAATATATGGGCATGAGGAACCGCTGAGCAAATCAAATGTGACCAGAGAGCTAAGACGTAAGTCTTCATTTATATTTTAATTTAACATCTGTGTGCAGTTGGCAGCTACTGTTTGGCCACAGTTCTAGAGAATGAAAAGTCATAAAGGAGTTGGGAAGGAACCAGGCAGGCAGCTCCCAAATTCACTTTGTATCTTAGGTCATAAGGGAGAAGCTCCGCACAGAGCTGAGACACCATGGCTCCCTGCTCTCTGAAGCATATTGCCCACCTGTGGGGAGAACAGAGAAACACGGGTTCTGTGGGCACACCCCAGAGGCAGGAAGTTTCCATAGTGGCTCCTGCAAGGGCCATAAGGTCCCCTCTGTAGACAAAAGCTCTCAAGAACCCTCTTTGCAATCTGTCGGGTCAGATGCTCAATGAAGCCAAATCCAGCACAGCACCAGGCCCAGCAACACCAAAACTCCAGAGAGGAGGCAAGAGTAGGAAGGAAAGCAACCCTGGCAGCTCCTCACCCGGTGGGCAGAAGCTGAGGGACTCAGAGCCTGGAGCACTGGGCACCCTGCAAGATGACAGACTCACACCCGCTAAAAACAAACTCCTGCTGAGGAAACTATGGCGGTGCCCGCCTGCAGACCTTCAATCTCAGCGCTGGAGAGACAGAGGCAGGCAACCTCTGTGAGTTCCAGACCAGCCAGAGCGGCACACCGAGACCCTGTCAGAAAAACAAAACAACACAGCAAGAACAATACTGCTTTAGGCTGTCTAGACATGTCCAGGAGCTGATCGGTCAAATGTCATCTAGCTTCTCCAGTGACCCATTTTCTTCTAGGGACTCCTCACTGTAACAGTAGTAACCAAAACACCATGCAGAGTCCACAGGGGAGCTGGTTCACCTCCAAAGCCCTAACCCCTTGATCCTTGACCCTTACCTCCCTGCAGCTTACACCGCTAGGCAGTAAACAAAACAAACTGCATATTTTCAAACCTCTAAGGGAAGTAAAAAGGAAAAAAACCCATGTAAAATACAAATAACAATATAAATTCCTGAATCTACAAATTGAATTGAAATTTAGTGAAATTCCAAAGGGCTCTCACTCTTATTCCTGTTTGTGCCCCTCCCAAAGTCTGACATCACTCTATGTGGCAAACGGAAATTAAGGGAGCCTGCAGCGATAAACAAGACCCCTATGACAGACAAGTGGGCATCAGAAGGTGGGGATAAAACCCGAGGACAGTAATGCCAACGGGACAAAGATTCAAGTCACTGTGTTTTCTTTAATGGACTGACTAGCACTTTTCAAGACAAGAAGCATAGTAATGGTTTCTAAGAATCTATGGATGGCAAAGACGATCCGGCCCCCATCATCTCACGGCCAGACGTGCACTGCACAAGCCGGTGCGGGAAGCAGAACCTAACCCCAGTGCCTGGTAAAGGCCCTTACTCTCACACCTGCGCAGACGCTGCACCGGAGGGCATTCTCCTTACAGTACAAAGAGCTGTAATCATCAACCATGTGAGTCAAAGGGGAAAGCATCCTGGATAGGAACGACGACATCAGCAAAGCACTTCCTAAGTATCCTGATGGCAGAGACAGCCTTCTGTTGTCCTTAAAGGTGTCCCCTAGAAGCTAAGATCAGCTCCAGAATGTGGACAGCAGTAAAGTACAAACATCTGTCCTATGCTGCTAAAAGCTGATTCCTTCCAGTGAGTACATCCTATAAAGAAATGCAGACAGATGTGAATAGTGATTGAGATGGCAGCCATTGCTTTCAGGCTGCTGAATTAGTGGTTCTTTATCACATCCCAAAAGAACATTCCTGCATGTAGGCTACAGGGGAAACAATATTTGAAAAGAAGCCAGGGTTGGCTACATTAAATGAAGACACTCAATGCCAAAGAAATACGCATTTTTAAAATGGCTAAATTGGTAAATGCTTCACTTTTTTTTTTTTTTTTTTTTTTTTTGGTAAAATATGTTTTATCAAAGTAAGAGTCATTTTCAAAAGGAAAGGAAGAAAAGGTCTAGTTGTTTGTACCAGTACAATCCCTCATTTCAAGGAAGACACTTAAGGGTCGCAAAGGTTTATGCAACTGGTAAAGGTGGATAACAGGGAGAAAGATGTTAGCAAATCCAAACAATGTTACAGACTTGTAAAAATCAGACATCCTCAGGCTGGAGAAATGGCTAGGCCTTTAAAGGCATGGCTTACAACCAAAAATATAAAACTCAGACATCCTCTAGACTGACCCACAGCTGAAAATGTAATACCAGGGCTGAGCTATTGGCGACAAAACTCTTGTTTGATTACTTTTGAACTCTCCAGGTCCAGATGATGACACTGGGCCATCTGTGCCTGTCACTGCCTAATGTCTATGATCCTGATGCCACAAGTTAACAGGTATACCATGGCACACACACTGGGGCTGTGCAGGACAGAGTAGGAAAACACTTGACTCCTCAAGGCTCATTCGTTCCTTTATTGTGAGCTGGCAGTCTCAGAATGGCATGTGCGCACGTGGCCTTCCCGATGAGCACTTGACCAACACTAGCAGAAATATGACAGCATCCTGAGTCAGCTGCAGGAAGCCAACTCCCAGTAGATAATCACAAGACACAGACCCAACACCTCTACAGGATGTGGCATTATTATTCAAAACTCTGCAAACAGCCCTGTCAAATTCATCACATTCATTTTCTTGCTAGGGAATATTATAACAGTGCCCTCCAGTGTTTCATAAAAAGCTACCTGAAATAATCCCTCATAGTCTGAAACAGATAATTACATCTAGAAAACTGACATTTTAATTAAACTTGCTTTCCTTGTAATTCACTGGTAGTCTTGGGTTATACAAATCACAAAGGATTTGAGTAAGTAGAGTCTTTCTACCAGGAGCTTCTGAATGCCTCACTCCCATTTTCAGACATGTAGTAAGGTATTTAAAAGAAACCTAAGTCAGAATGAGGAATGTAAGTAATCACTTTTCAGTTTAATACTGCATTGTTGGAGAAAAAATTAACTTGTAGCCATTCACATAAAAGAACAAAATTAGTCAATGATTGTTATGGCCAAGTCTGTACTAAAACAGAAAATGAGATCGTCATTACCTAGGAAATATGGAATATGAGGACTAAAAAGATGTCTACAGTGACTTCAAATTTCTCTTAAGACCAAGAAAAGATGAAGGAAAGGGAAAGAAGGAAAAGGGGGAGGGGTGAAAGTTGTGGAGGACCAGACAGGACCAAAGCATACCCAGAGTAAAGATGGCGAGGGAGGAGGGGGCCGGGGGAGCAGCCACATTACACAAGTTGACTACAATGAATGCAACTAGTAGACTCTGCCTGCTGTTGCAAAAGCCAAATGAAACTAGGCTGTGGCGGCGCACGGCTTTAATCCCAGCACCTGGGAGGGAGAGGCAGATGGATACCAGTGAGTTCGAAGCCAGCCTGATCTACCAAGCAAGTTCTAGGACAGTCAAGGCTGTGACAAAGAGAAAACCTATCTTGAAAATCAAAAACAAAGAACAGCAAAAGCCAAATGATCCCCATGAACTCACATCTTTGAACACTTGGCCCTCAGCTGATGGAACTGTTTGGGAAGGACTAGAAGTTGTAACGTCACTGGGGACAGGCTTATGGTTTCAAAAGACCAGTGCCACTCCAGTGTGCTCTTTACTTCCTGTCTGTATTGGGATGGGAGCTCTTAGCTCTTGGTCCATGCTGCTACGCTCCCTGCACGATGGTGATGGGCTCCCATCGCTCTGGGAGGGTAACCCCAATAAATCCTTCCTTCTGTGAGTTGTCTTGGTCATTGTGTTCCACCACAGAAACAGAAACCTAACTACAAAGATAATGTAAGGCTAATTGGAGGTGATAATTTTTTAAAAGAATAAAAACATGTGAATAAATACATTTAAATGGGAATTAGTATCTATATAACATTTAGAAGCTTTGTCAATATTAGAATTATTAGGAGTATGTTTCTACTATCCATCAGTTATAGTCCTTGGGGAATGCAATCAAGGTTAAGCCTGGCTGCCCCACTGACAGCATTACTCCTGGAGCTTTGGAGACCATGCACACAGCCAGACTTCCAGAAGCCGGTAAAGACGGAAACCCAAATCCCAAAGACACGGGCAGAGAGGGCTAGAGAAATGCATCATGAGGAAACAAATGAGACTGTGGCACAGACCTTGAAGAGTAAAATCACAAAGTAAGAAACTCAGGCTGCTGGAAAGAAGAAAACAGAGTGTTCACATGGAAGACAGGAGGGCGTCCACACCCTGACCATTTGGAAAGAGCCTACAACCACCTATGTGCTAAGTCAGCATGATCCCTCACAACCTTCTAACGTCCTAAACATCTATAGCCTTATATCCACAGTAACTTCTCTTTGCAACGTAGGGAACCCTCTACAGGAAACCCCAGCCAAACAAAATGCAGGGCTGTGAAGCCCAGTCTCAGGGGACACATCTACACAGCACTCCCTCACCTGAGGCTTAGGGAACTTTACAGAAGAGGGGCCAGAGTCAGGGGATCGGGGGTTGTGAGAGTGTGTGCCCTGGAGACAGCAGAAGCCCACGAAATCCCACTGACATGACTGCTTAAACATGAGCTGAACAAAGACAAAGACAACAACAGGCAGACCAACATGGACAGGGACAAAGCATGAGGCCTCCCTCCCCCACAAAGTCTCCAGGCAAGCAAGGAAGGCGGAGACTGGGAACAGTCTTCCCCAGGGAAGAGCACACTAACTGGTAACTGTGGCCTCCATCACCAGGACCTTCTGTCCCCAGCGGGGTGGACTCCCCCATTCTATTGGCACATCTGAGATCTCTCATTTTATTCAGCACCTGGTTTTGCTTCCGGAATACTTTACCACCTGCTACTCCTCAGAGCTGTCCCTTTGACACCTTGTACCTCACGGTCCACATTAAACTTCCTTCAATCATTTTATTCAACTCTCTCACCATACCCAAAGCCTCTGGGGAAGAAAACTGTTTCTGCTGCCAGAAGGGATTCTTATCAAGGCCCTTTATTGTCTACGCCTACAATTTTCTAGAATCAAATACACTTACTCAAACTTTTCCCCCAAACGTGAGTGCTTGTCACTGTGCCTAGTCAACTGTGGTCGTTACTTCAGGCTGCTCTCACGAGACTGAAAATGCTGCTTCTTTCCCTCCCATCTATTTAATTACCTGAGCCAGATTTCATCTTCTCTGTACGTCCTTCTTAGTTACTTCAGAGACAAGGAAAAAATGTCCTCTGAAAATACACTTGCCTTAATGCAAATCATCAATCGAGCAATTTCTAGTTCATGTATGCCCTGTGGGAGGAAGCCTCTGGTGGGCCTGTTGCTACTCTACGACCAATCAGCACCGCTCTGAGCAACTGCTCCAGAGCCCCACTCCTTTCTCCACCCTCTTCCTCCCCTCAAGCCCAGGTGATGCTCATGACCAATTTCTCATCCACATACCTGAAGTCTAAGCTGAGCTCTTACACGCCTGTAGTAGAACATTAGTTTAAAAAGTGTTACATTGTTCACACTGTGGAACATTTGTTTAACAATGCAAAGATGTGTTGCATTTTTTAAAACACAGTTTGAGGGAAGGTAATAAATGCATTCAAACATTTTATGTTTGAATACCCGACATGCTAGATAAATTAAGGCATAATTAGTACATAAAAAAGATTTACACTTCTACAATTACCATGTAACTCTGTGTGTGTGTGTGTGTGTGTGTGTGTGTGTGTGTGTGTGTGTGTGTGTGTGTGTACGTACTTGACTAAATTAGTTTGGTGCAAACATTAGCTTAGAATTTATGTGAATTAAATTGAATAAAACTGATGTTCAGAAATGTAAGCATATAGTAATAAAACAAATACATACATCTATGATGGTTTAGAGTGGTTAACAACTTGACAAGATCCAAAATCACCCAGGAGACAAATCTCCATTAGATCTGTGAGGGAATCTCTAGATCCAGGTATGAGCAGTCCTGTTTCATGTGCTGGGGTCCCACACTGAATGAACCAGGAGGAGAAACGAACTGAATGCCAGCTTTCACACCTGGCTCCCTGACTGAGAACACCCTAAAATCAGCAGCTTCAAGCTTGCAGCCACACCCTCCACACCAAACAGACTGTACCCAGAGTGAGCCCAAATAAACCCTTCCTTCCTAAAGTAAGTGACACAATTCATGGAGAGGACATGGCTCGAGTGTTTCACTAACAACTGCAGCGATGATGCTCCAGCTACCTGGGCAGGTACACGGGGCCATCTTCACACTTCTCTTCCTGGGCCTGCCCATCCCTTTACAGCCTGCGCACGCCTGCAGAGCGGAGGCAGGACTCAGCACCGGAGCCTTGCTCTATGCAAGCTCAGGGAACGTCTCATTCCGGGACCACTGTGCACCAGGCTGCTTTACATCCTTATCGAGTACAGTGCCTGCTCCCCCATGCACCGGGCGACAGGAGCCGCTGCGGACCAACATGAAGCACTGCCCTGATGTCTCACCTGCACACCTGCACTCAACACAGCAGCCGCAAAGCACTAACACAAAGCTGTTAATCGAGTAGTCAAGATTAAAGCTCTAGAAGTGTCTAATTCCATCCCGAGAATGACTTCCTTTCGTGTCATTTTTAAGTGTTCCACACATTAACGGAAAAGTGATTCAAATAAAAGAGACATAAAAACGATGGATGGATGGATGGATGGATGGATGGATGGATGGATGGATGGATGGATGGATGGATATAACCATGTCAAGGACAACTCTAAGTCTCTGGAAGTCAGGTCCTGTGTTCCATGCTTTTAGAAGCTTGAAAGCAGGCGGCACTAATATGTAAACATTAAATAGTAAAAAATCAACATTATCAAGCCATTTGAGAACAAGGAGCATAATGAAGTCTCTATTTACATATTTGTTCTTAAAATGCAGAACATTAAAAAAGGCCTCTGTAAGCCGTCAGGGTTTTGATATGTGTGGTAAGAATTTTGAGTTCCTCCCCAAAGTTGTAATCAGAGCCCCTGCTGCAGGATGTGAATTTGTTGGGTCTCACACTGCCTACCAAAGCAAAGACTTCACATGACTTTATCCTTTATTTCTATAGGTCTTAAGCTGAGAGTCAAAGGGAAGAAATTAATGATTTTGAAGTTAAAAGACTATTCTGGCAGATGGCTTTATTGTGGACATCCTAAGTGCAGCAGAAATGTCAGTGTCTGAAATAAGATGTAGCATAGGAATAGCATGTAGGTTTAGCATGTGCAAGGTCTGGATTCCATCCTCAGTGTGACAAAATTTAAATAAATTAGAATAAATGCCTATTTTTTTTTCCCTGGATTAGAATACACACCTAAAACTCACTTGGCATTAAAAAACTTCTTAGCCTTCCATCTCATTCATGGGCCTCACCCTAAAGCCAGACCCCAGAGGAAAACAGCAGCCACTCTTCTTTCAGAAATGAACTGTCCCATTCTGAGGACACAGGCTAGCATGGAAACTCCATCCTTTCATCCTAAAGCTTTGGTTCAGAGAACCTAAGGGCTGGTGGAGCGCCCCTCCCTCCCTGCCCAGCATCACACACAGACTCTACAATACCACCAGAAAGGCTCCACAATATGGGAGGCCCTGTAAGCAGGCCTCCAGAGCTTCTCTCCATTTCACCAGAGGTCTGCAGCCCTCAGCAAGCCAGATCACCAAGGCATTCTGCAAAATCTTTCGTTATAAGCAAGAAGCCACTTTATTGCACTAAACATTCCAAACTCTCTCCCTTTCTCTCTCCCTCTCTTCCCCTCTCCCTCTCTCTCTCTGTGTATTTCCACCCTTTTCCAAAATCCACAAAGAAGGTGACAAATCTGATATTACCTAGAGCTAGAGTACCAGACTACACATCCAAATGAGCAAGGAATCAGAACCTAGGCCTAAAAGAAAACTCAGTGCAGATTTAAGAACAGTATTTCAACTGCCTTGGCATTGTGTTTGAGTTAAGCACTGACTGCTCCTATCATACCCATAATCACCTCGCCCAGGAAACATAAGGAATGCACACCTCCAGGAAGACAACAAGTCAATCAGGAACTCTCCAAACACTGACTCCTAACTGCGCACTTAACCTCACCCTGTTCTACAAGCGGTTCCAAGAAGCAGCAACGTTTGGTTCAGAAAGGTTTATAATTTAGATTTGGTTTAGTTTTTATTCGTCACTCTTCTCATCCAACTAATGTTAAACGCTGGAACCAAAGAGCTAAAATTCCAGCACAATGACTGTGTGATAAGTAGTAACTCAGTAACTCAAAAACAAGAAAAAAGAAAGAAAAAGAAAAATGGCAGCCAGAAGGTCTTTCAATTGTTTTATTTTGGTGTAAATATAAAATACTGAATTATGTTATCATTAAAGTAAAAATTAGAAAGTCTCAAAATGAACTTGGCAAATGTGTAACATTCTATAAAATACTACTTTCTGATAGAAACAACTGTTCACCTATAATCCTCTGTCCTCAACCAATTCTGTGCATTGTGAATCTTAAACACTCAACTAATGAAAATTAAATTTAAAATGACAGTATCTACTTTACACCTCAAGTAAAACTATCACATTGATGGGTTATCTTGATGCCACATGTTCTCAGTCACTTATACCTTCCTCATATCCGTGTTAAAAAACAAAACAATGATTTTTGAAAAGAAACGAACAGAAGTACTGAAATGACATAATCTGTTTTAATTATCAATCAAAATCATCCCAGATATAATATCAAACACTGGTAACTTGTTGTGAGATATATTTTGCTATGTTAAGGTTAAAACCCTTCATTTTATTTAGACAGAAAAGAGGAGATGATGGGAGATGTTATTCTGTAAACATGGTTCTCACACTGGTTAATGAATAAAGCATTGTTAGCCAATAGGAAAGCAAGATAGGCAGGACTAGGAGACAAGGAGGATTTGAGGAAGTGGTAAGGAGGAATCAGCTTGTAGAGACTGCAGAACAGAGGTCCGGGCCCTCTCTCCGGTAAGATGAGACCACGTGGAAATACTTAGATTGATGGAAATGGATTCATAATTAAGACAGAGCTAGCCAATAAGAAACAAATAACTGGCCAATAGAATTATATCTAATACAGAGTCTCTGTGTATTATTTGGGGCTGGCGCCATAATGGGTCCAGACCAGCGTGGGAAAACCTTACTCCTTACAGTAACTAATAACCAATGAACCTCATATGTAACTTACAACAGTTACCTCATTAGGTGGTTCCATTACAGATTCCAGCAATAAGAAACGCTCCGCTTGTTATTATGGAACATATGTTAAACTATCTTTCTGTATGTAACGAGGCAGCTACACTGGAACCTGTGCCTGGGACCCCCTTTCCCCAGAGCTCCATGGTCTCATTACCCTTAACCACCATGTAAACTGGCCTGCCCTCATCTCTGCAGTAGTTTGACAGTGGTCGCACAGAGCAGTGAAGTCTGATTTACATCTACTGTGCAATCCCTATTCCCTCAAAGAAAATAAAAATCAGTATGGCTGTTATGTGCTCTCAAATAAGAAATGTAGAGGGATGCAGAAATATCAGTCTGAGTTTAGCCAGAAATAAAAGTTACTAAGACGACCATGTTACATGAGGGGAGTATCAGCAAAGCAAAGGGACATTCCCGTGAAAGAGAAGCTGAACAATCTGGACTTGACAGTGTGTGACTGAGAATTAGCCACAGCAAGAAAGTCTGGCCACTGCAACACTGAGCACAAACAGGAGAGGCAGCATCCCTGGGACACAGGCTACCATCACCCCTACAAGTGAGAGCTATCGGGAAAGGGCTGGTACCCATATCACTACTGAAGACAATGTAGGTTCTGTAATCCATGGGTCTAAAGGGACACGCTTAGAAAGGATTCTAGGGCGTGTCTGTGAATGTGTATGTATGTGAACATGGATGAAGTACTGTTTTAATTAAGAATTTTACACACATATATTTTGAACACATTCACCCCAATCCACTCTTTCTAATTCATCCCAGATCTAACCCTACCCCCTCTTTTTTATTATTACATGAATACATGCATATAAATATATAAATACATGCATATAAAACATGAAGACAACCTGTTGAGTCTGTTTAGTTGCTATATGTATCTGATTTTAGGGCTAACCATTTGGTATTGGATCAGCAATTAAGGGGCCTGTCCCCAGAGAAAGCTCATTAATTGCCTATAGTTCTTCACCTGGGGTGGTGCCCCAGGAGATTTCACCCTCCGCTCTGCCATGTCAACTACTGTTACTGTTAGTATTCAGGCATCTGTACTGGCCTGCCCTTGGGGTTCTGACAGGATCCGCCCTCAGCTGCAGCCACTAAGAGCACCACCTGTGCACACTCACTGTGTTCCCTTTTAAAAGGGCCCTGCCCACCTCCCATCTTCTCTCTCTCCCCCCCTTTCCCTCCCTCCCTTCCTCCCTCCCTCCCCTCACCCCTCTTTCCCTTCTTCTCTCTCCTGCTGCCCCTGCCCCCTTTCCCCCTTTTTGACCCCTTATCCTAGTAAAAACCCCTCTGCTTCAACCCTGTCACATGCATCTTTCTCTCAAGCACTGCTTTTCTTAAATTACAATTATTATTGTTCAGGTCTTGCTTAGGCTATGATATTGTTGAGATTTCATGGGTGTACACAATCTTGGAGCAGATGTGCTGGCCCATTGGCTCCTACAATTTAAAAGGAGGATTCTGAAAGGCAAAAAGATTACAGCCGCACAAACCCAAGGGCAAGAAAGGGAAAGGGTGCATCTATCTAATGAATGTCCTTGCGGCAACGCGGGAGCAGGGATAATTGCAAGGGTGTCACCGTGTCGTGCCTAAAACCCTTGGTGCTCTTCTCTGTGCCTGAACAAAGTATAAAAGTTACCACCAGAGCAGCCTGCGGCACGGTGAAGATCAAGGTGAATGTCAATTTCATACTGAAGCAAGTACCTCTGATCAAAACAATGTCCAGTCTTTCCTCTAGCCACACTAGGAAGCCGTTCCTTGGAAAGGGAGGAGGGAATTGGACAGCCAATGACCCACTGTGCTACAATCAGTGGAAAGGAAGTCTGTAAAGGTGGAAGATTTATGTTCCTACAGGGTTTGTAAATACGCTGATCAACACTTCTCTGTAAACACCTGAGGGATCACTTGGCTGCAAAGTAAAGCAAACATTCTAGAAGCTCAGCTGCCTTACAGGTTCTTCCGCTTCTTTGTGTATCTAATAAACAGGGAACCTGGAACCAAACACAGCCCCAACATCACTGTGGAAGACAATGAATAACAGCAGAGGCCAAAATCTGGTTAATGCCGCAGCTTGGCGTGTAAATATCTATGTATCCTACTCTGCTAAGAAAGCTAACCCTGAGACACCAGGGACACCAGAGAAAGGTAATTCCCATTTTCAAAGGACAAAACAGACATAAGCTAGTATCCAACTCTTTCCGAATCTTGGAGTATTCTCTAGACAGCCATTATAAACTGAGCACAGCATTACAATTGTAAGAAGCAATGATCCTTAGGGTTCTCTGAGTCTGAAAATTAACATGGAGTGTTCTATGAATATTTTTATAAGTGCATTGCAGTAAGAACACAGGTAGGAGTTCCCATGCAACACACAAGGCCTTCCCCAAATAGCTAATTATTACTTAAAATGAAGACAGTTCATTACAAACAGAATACTATGACAAATCGTCAAAATTATCAAGCTACTAATTATCAATGTTTTTAAAATCATGTTTTAAAGTAAGTAGATTCTATTTTATTCACAATGTTTACTTCAAAGTAATAAATAATAAATCGCCTTTTTCTCAATAGTACATTTCCTGACCACATAACTAAGTCATATTATCAATGAGCCAAGTCTGACTTCTTCATGCAGGCAGGAATATTCTACTGACTTCTAAATGGGACTTTATGCATTTCAACAGCACTATTTTATAAGTCACAAGGTACATGCAATAGAATCACACTGATCTTCAAATAAAATTTCCATCACAACGGTATGAGTTAATTTTAAGAATGAACACTGCCTGGGAATATCATCTCACAATACATTCTTGGATAAAGATTTACCTCATGTGTTTGAGATCTAATAAAGTAACACTGAAATCCTCTTCATAAGGCTATTTGCAACAAAATTCACAATTCATAAACAAGTATGTGATGAAAATCCAGGAGTGAATAAAATATAAGCACGGCAAAATAATCTTTAAAGTACATTGTCAAGAGTTAAGCAAAGTCCTTTCAAAAAGTCCTATCAGCTCTTCTCATTTTATGCTTATCTATATTAAGCCTGAAGCAACAACTGTATCAAAAAAGAGATGCCACAGAGGAACTCATTTGTTGGTTTTATTTGTTAGGACTTTCATAGGTCAGTCATTTCGAAGATGAATTCATTTATTTTACTGGTGTCACACTTGCTATATCTGTGGCTGAAATGAAAATGTAGCACAGACAAATAATATATTGTAGCTAGAGTGTGAGTAACAGAGTTATAAAATGCAAACAGAGGTGTTTCCCACTTAACAGAGTGAAGAGGATAGATGTAACAAATCACTAACCCTTCCTGGAGAAACTAAAGTCAGTGAAGTCAGTCACTAGTTTGGGAACCATCTCACTAGCTCACCTGTTCACCAGGTTAACTTAAACAACTCATTATAAATCTTTAAGGGGTGGGCACAGAAAAGGAGGAGCAATCCAGTTAGTGATCATTAACACTCAGCAGTGACACTGCGTAGAAAATGAGGCTTAAAGTTTTAAAGTATTGTTTGTCTTAAAAATTATTTTACTCTTTTGATGAAATAGCAGCTAGAAATAGAGTTCTAAGAAACATTCATGGGCCATTATACGTCATTTTCTTTTACCCAACTTTTCCATTCCTTGCATAAACGATAAGCATTCTTCCTTACATAATATAAAGTAGATAAATGTCATGGTCATCACCAGCTAGCAAATGAGAAGAGTAAAGCAGAGAGATGACATGGTAGATCTGCATTCCATTAGCTTTGGTGACAGTGATAGTTTGCTTCCCTTTGCAAACTTTTAAGAAAAGGGTCAACTAATAGATCTTATCGGGTCTAGAAAATCACACCCACTGTCTCAAACTCAGCTTTTGTCTTAGAATGGAAACCTGGCAAGCCCGCAGATGTCCTTTGTAGTACTTGAAAAGTGACACGCACTAGGGCATCCTACAAAGCAATTTAAGAACATATTTTCTACATCTCAAAACATCATTCAGGCACATATAACTTAACGGAAACAAATGAAGTAATCATCTACAACTACAAGATGCCATCACCCTCTAAGGACTGGAGCAGTGCACTCTATTATTAGAACAAGACACTAAAAGTGACCAGTGGTTTGGCAACCTAAGAAGGCAAGAAAGTTCATCTTTCATTTCTGCTCTCTGAATAAACAAGAAAAGGAAGACAGAAATTGAGTTAGCTGCATGAATGATCATTTTTTCCGTTACTTATGTTAAATCGACTGAAAAAAAAATCAATTTTGTTTTCCTTTAAGAAATAGTTCATATTTTCAACCATAAGCACTTTTAAAATAAGTTGTGTTTTTTTTTTTTCCAACTTTCTTTAAATGTGACCATGGTCCAAGAAAATATCAAAAGTTTGGTGTTTTCTTTAGGTTTTGGATATCTTCCTAAGGAAAAAGCTAGTTTTTAAATCCAAATTCAACCTGTATTTAGCATATCCCAAAAATTACAATGTTATTAATAAACTTAATAACTGTAATGACAGTAAGACATAATGTAGTAACCAAACACTACAAATCAACCTTCCAACTTAAATACATACACACAATATAGGAAAAAAATAAACATAATTTTCATATATCGATATTATAAAAAGAACCTTTGGATAAAATTCTTCAATATCTTCCTTAATGCCCACTTCATATCAACCGCTGGCTAAAGTTATCTGTGAGCTGGTGTGAACTAAGCATGTCACTGTGCATCTGTGATACACACTCTGGAGTCCAGGATCCCCAGACTGTAGTCCAGCTACATGTTTACATTTCAGACTCTACAGGGAAAGTCAATTAAGTTTTAACTTAATCTGTATATTGATACCTACTTTAATTATTACCCTCCACATTTTCATGTCACTGTATAATCATTAAAAGTATAATCTTGATTAGTAAAATTCTTTAACTTTAGATCGTAACCAGAAGTTTTAATTTTGTGATTCTTACCACTTATTTTACTGCAGAAATGTTCAAATAAGAATCAGCATAATGGAAACAAGTAAATAACTCAAAAGATATTAGCCTAACTCAATTATCACTTCTTTATCATATTTATTTCCTTATCGACCTATCCACTTCTTAATCTCCTTACAGGTTATTCCCGAATTTTGTGCCATTTCACCAAACCCAAGTATGCACCTCTTACCATTAAAAGTTTTAATGGTGTAACAAATATGTGACAATCGTAAAGTTAACAATTATATCCTACTATCCAATAGACAGTATCTGAGATTTCTCAGCAGACCCTGATATGCATTTTCAAAGTTGTTCTACGTCAGTGAAGGTTCAAATGTAATCAGTTGCTCTATCCTATCTCTTCCACAAAAACTCATGCAATCTTTTTGATTGTTCGGCCAGCATCTGCCCGGTATCCATAAATCCTGGTATCCACAATTTACTCCCTAATTTACTAGTTCAAATTTTACAGATTTGATTGACAAATGAGAACACAGTCTTTCTATTTGAGGTGGGCCTATTTTACTTATTAAAACATTTTCCAGAGTCAGCATGTTGTCATAAATGATAGTATGTCCTTTTATAATGGCTAAATGAATCCCACTCTGAACATGTGTAATAGTATCCTTTAATAAATTCAAGTCATTTTTTTTTAAATCACAACATTTCTCCCTTCCTTTCTATTCCTCCAAACCCTTCCATTTACCCCTCCACACATGCCTTCAAATTCATGGCATCCTTCTCAGTCAATTCTTGTTGCATGCAAGCGTGTGTGGGGGGGGGGGGTGAAGAATACAATTATCTCTGGGTATAAAGACAAACATTATACATTATTGGTAGAGATATGCTAGCTTTGTGTACATACACACACACACACACACACACACACACACACACACACACACACACACATAACCTGCTGAGTCCCTATAATGTTATGTGTAAACTTTACTGGAGTAGTTTCTTCCATTCTCTTGGCTTCCTCTTCACCCAGCCAATTGTTTCCTTAGTTATGCCGAAGCTTTTAAGTTTCATGAGAATCCAAATGTCAATTTTTGGTGTTAATTCTTGGGTAAATGGAACCCTATTCACAAAGTCCTTTCCTACATATAACAATCATGTAGGGTAATGCCTGTATTTTCTTCCCAGCAGTTTGTTTTCCAGGTTTCACATTTCAGTCTGTGAACAATTTGGAGATAGTTTCCATGCAGTGTTTGATATGGGTCTAATACCATTCATCCGCATGAGGACACCCAGTTTACACACCACTATTTCTTGAAGCCTCCTTTCTTCTGGCATATTGGGTAGAATGGTCATTTTCACAAAGTTAATTCTACCAAGCAGTGAACATGAGATGTCTTTCCAATTTCTACTATCTTTATCTGGTTCTTCCGAGGTTTCAAGTTTTCATTGTAGAGTTCCTTCACTTCCTTGGTTAGATTTATCTCTAGATACATTATTTTCTTTGAAGCTACTATGAATGGGAATGTGCCCATGATCTCCTTCTTTGTATGTTTGTTGTTGGTGTACAGAAAAGATGCTGAGTGTCACAAGGTGATTCCTTATCCTGCCACATTGCTGAATTTATTTATCATTTCTAGAAGTTTTCAGGTAAAAATTTTTGTGACCTCTATCATCTGCCAATAGGGACAGTTTAGCATTTTTCTTTCTACTTTGCAGCCCTTCGATTTCCTTACCTCGCATCATTGATCCACCTGGTACTTTGAGTGCAATGTTGGGAAAGAATGGGGATAGTGACCATCTCTAATCCCTGACCTCAGCTGGATTATTTCAAGCTTTTTTCCATGTAGGGTGATATGGGCTATAGGATTCTTATATACAGCTTTCATTATATTGAGGTATGTGTCCTCTAGCGCTACATTCTCTAAAACCTTTATCATGAAAGCATGTTGGATTTAATCCATGGTTTTTTTTCTGTATTAATTGAGGTGATGGCATAATAACTGTTTATTAAGTCCATTTATGTAGTTTATTCCATTTATTGACTAGTGCATGTTGAGCTAACCCTGAATTTCATGGCTAATGACAACTTTGACAGGGTGAATAATCTTTTTGATATATATCTGTATTACAGCTCCAAGTGTTTTATTGAGTATTTTGACTCTATGTTCATTGGAGATATTTACCTATAATATTCTCGCTCTCCTCTCTCCCCATTTCCCCCTTCCTGCCCTCCCTCCCCGCTACCCCCCACAGTGTGTGTGTGTGTGTGTGTGTGTGTGTGTGTGTGTGTGTGTGTCTACCTGGTTCAGGTATTAAAGTGATACTAGTGCTAACTAGCTTTATAGACAGAGTTTAGGAGTGTTCCTTCTGTTTCTTTAATTTTTAAAAAGGGTTTAAGAAGCAATGGCTGCAGATTTTTTTTGCATGCCCAGTAGAATTCTGCTATGAATTCATCTGGTCCTAGGCTTTTCTCAGATAGAAGCCTTTTTTTCTATTATTTTGGTCTCCTCACCAGTCTGCTTAGGCTGCTCAATTTCTCGGTTAAATTTTGTTGTTTAGCTGAATCTAGAATACCATCCATTTCTTGTATATTTTTTCCAGCTTCATGAAATACACATCTATTTGTGCTTGTTTTCATTGTTTAATATAAGCACTTAGAGCTCAACGTTTCCCTTGTAGGGCTGCTTTCAATGTGTCCCAGTTGTGTTGCGTTGTGGCTTCATTTTCATTTAGTTCCAGACACGTTTTTGTTTGTTTTGTTTTTTCTTGATTTGTTTGACCCATACACCATTTATTAATGATCTTCCTAATCTCGATTTTTTTGGTGCAAATGTTATGTTGCTTTAAGTAGCACTGCTCTCAATGCTTTGTGTGCTACGATGTGGTCTATTTAGAAAAGAAAGCACCATGTGGTACTGAGAAGAATGTGTATTCCTTAGTGTTTGGATAGGATATTCTGTTAAATCCATTTGTTGGGTGGTGTCAGTAGATTCTCAGTTATTTGTTTATGTTTTTGTTCAGATGACTTGTCTATGAGACCAAGTGGGATATTGAAGTCACTGTCAAAACAAGGTCCAAGAATGGAGTCAGCAAGGGGAATTCTGGGTGCTTGGGAGAAAACTCCAAGAAAACAAGACAAGAAGAGCCCTGTGCCCTCAGTATGTTGGGAGATGGCATTCTCTAAATATGTTTTCTTTATTGGCTAATGAATAAAGCGCTGTTGGCCAATAGGAAAGCAAGATAGGTGGGACTAGGAGACGAGGATTTGGGAAGTAGCAGGGGGGAGATTCAAGCTGGAGGACAGAGAAAGCAGAACGCCCGGCCCTCTCTCCAGTAAGATGAAACCACATGGAAGTACTTCAATTAATAGAAATGGGTTAATATTTAAGACAGAACTACCCAATAAGTACTGCTAGTAACAGGCCAACAGCTTTATATCTAATACAGAATCTCTGTGTGTTATTTGGGACTGGCGCAGCTCTGGGACCAGGCTGGTGGGAAAAACTACTCATAACACTAGTACTTTTCAAAATCATAGGATTGTTCTCGGAATGTCGTTTCATACCGCTGCCAGGTGTAGTGGATAGCAGTGTTTGCTCTGGATTCTTCATTTAAACTGGCTATTGTCATTTGTACACCTTGTCCTTTTATTTGGGCACTTCACTCATGTGACTCTCAACCCTCAGAGTATAAACTGTCTGGTGCTCTGAAAAAAGTTGGCTATTGCATGTGACTTTTGTCCCCCTCACTTTTAGATTCCTCTCTCCCAGGTTCAACAGCCAATTAGAGCAGTAAATACCAACTAATCTGTGTTTTAATTTCAGTACAAAATGTTAATGAAACTGGGTATCCCTTAGTTTGACGCATTTATGATTCAGATAGGAATGTCTTCTTGATTAGCTGTTCCTTTGATTAGGTAAAATGTCCTTCTTCTGAATTGTTTGAGTATTAAGTCTATTTTTTGTCATATGGTAGGTTAGCGATGTCAGCTTGCTAACTGGCTCCATTTGACTAGTGTACTTTTGTCCATCCTTGTACTCGAAAGCAGTTATTTAGCAGAAATTATGCTGTTTCTTGGAGGCAGCATATAGACAGGTTCCAATCCCTGACCTATTCAGTCAGTCTGTGATTTTTGATTGTAGGGTTGAGGTCACTGATATTTAAAGTGATTATTGAAATTATGTGTTAGTTGTCATTGTGTTGTTGATTTTTGGTGTTTGTGTTTTCAAGGGTATTCTGTTTCTTTAATTATAGCTTCATTTCTTCCTGTAGTTTCTCTGCTATGATCACTCTTTCCACATGATATTTGCTCTATTCCTTAGGTTTGGCATATTGGTTACAGATTTCTTAGGCTGTTTAAGATGGAAAACAAATCACCTTTCTCCTTCAATCATGGCAGATAATTTTGCTGGATATGTTATTTTAGATTGTCTGTCTCTGTCTTTTAGGACTGGGAATGCACTGTTCCAGGCTCTTTGGCCTTCAGTTTTCTTTGAGAAGTCATCTGTTATTCTGACGGGTTTTCCTGTGTATATGACTTGTGTTCTTTTCAGAGCTTTTAATTCCCCTTGTTTGTGACATATGTTAGTGTTTTAACTATAATATGCTGTGGGGACTTTCTTTCTGGTCTTCTCTATTCCGTGTTCCGTACACTTCTTGCATCTATATGTGTATCTTTCTCCTTAGTCTGGGGAGTTTTCTTCTATGATTCTGTTCAAGATCTGGCTTATCCTACTGACTTAGGAGTCTTCTCCCTCTGTACTCGGTAGGGTTTGTTATTTTGTTTTTTTTGTTTTTTTTTTATGATGTCCCATATTTTCTGTGTGTTCCCTTCCTGTGTGTTTTTGTTTTTTTAATTTTTCATGTACCATCCTTATTTGGTCTAGAACCTCTAGTTTATCTTCAAGACCCAATATTCCATCTTCCTGAATCATTCACTTTTAAGGCTTTCGTTTGAAATTTCTAGGTGAGCTGTTAGGTTTCTTCGAGTCAATCTTCGTCTCAGGTTACATTCACTTCAATGTTTCTATCTCTTCTTTGAATAGCATTTTTGTGGCCTGTATCACCTTGGTCATTTTCGTCAGACTTTTGTTGTGTTTTCTCATGCATCACTCAGGTAGGTACTTGTTCTTTCTACTCTTTCTTCTTGGTTTCATTAACCTGTTTCCTTGTGTCTTCTTTAAACTCCTTGAATTATCTGACATAATTTTCTGTATTTTAATTTTAATTATGATTGTCCTTTTAATTTCTGAATCCTGAGGTTCATATTTCTACAGGAATGAATGGTAGGGAAGAAAACGATGAAGAGAAGATGCTGGCTTGGTCATATGTTGGTACTCTTATGATGAGAACAAGCTAAACAAGAGAGCAGCATATGGGAAGTCTGGAGCAAGTATGGAACAAGGTGGTGTGTATTTCATTATTTGTATCCTTTCATCTGTTTGAGAGTCATACAGTTTCCATATTTTTGCAATTGTGGCAAATGCTACAATGAATATGGGAGTAAGATCTCTTTAGCATACTGAATTCAGTTTCTGAATAACTGATCACAAGGTAATTTTGGTATTTTCTTGAAAAACCTTGATTCTGTTTTATGCTATCCTAATATAAATTACCATCAATAATAAATAGAGTTCACTTCTTTCCATATCTCATCAACACTTGTTATCTTTTAACTTTTATATAATAACCACTCTTGCAGATATGGGGTAATATCTCATTACAACTTTAACACACATTTCTCTGAGGGTTATTAATGAAACACTAAGCCTTTGGCCATTTACATGTCCTCTTTAAAATATCCACTCAAGTGCTTTGCCAGTTTTAAAAATAAGGTGAATCCTTTTCTTACTTTTGGGCTTTTATAAATTGTGCTATTAATCTTCATTAAGTGAGTAGTAGGCATTTTTCCATTTTTTTTTTTTTTGTTTTTTTGTTTTTATTTGTTTGTTTGTTTTCTGAGACAGGGTTTTAGCCCTGGCTGTCCTGGAACTCTCTGTCGACCAGGATGGCTTCAAACTAAGAGATTCTCCTGTATCTGGCTCATGAGTGTAGGAATTAAAGGGGTACACCACTAGACCTGGCTGAATCTCTGTTCACGATAGACAACGGCATGCAATATTCTTACCTTGTAATGTCTTCATCAGCTTTTCCTGTGAGGTGAACAACAGAGTGTCTTCTACAGCAGTCATGCTGAATTGGTTTCTTCTCTCTTAAATCCTTGGTAGAATTTGCTATTAAATCCATCAATACTTGAAATACTGGCATCAAATGGGTCTTTAAGTAAAACTGCACCTTCTTTAAGAGACTGGGAAGTGTCAGCTATCTGCAATGAAACACTGTAACCTAAAGCAAGTGTGGAGGAGAGGACTCATTTGGCTCATACTTCAGCATCATTGTTCTTCACGGCAGGAAGTCAGGACAGGAACTCACTCAAGGCAGGATCCCAGAGGCAGGAGCTGCTGCAGAGGTCATGGAGGGCGCTGCTCACTGGCTTGCTCTACATGGCCTGCTCAGCCTGCTTTCTTAGAGAACCCAGGACCACAGGCTCAGGGATGGCTCCACCCACAATGGGCTGGCTTTCCCCCACTGATCACTAAATGAGAAAAAGCCTTAGAGCTGTACCAAAGGGGGCATTTGCTCAGCTAAAGCTCCTCCCTCTGATGACTGGCTGGAATACGCTGACACGGGGAAGCAGCCAGTGCTTCCTCTTTTGCTAATCTCCACTTGGGTTTCCATCACGTCTTTCTTCTGCACTCTTGGGGTCCCAGCCTGCTCTTCTCTCTCAAGTCTCATGAAAAGGAAACTTAGTTCACCGATTTGCGGACATTCTTTGCTTCTTACACAGGTATTTAGTTCTACTCATTTTACCTGAGTAACGAGTTGGCAGCATCAGAGGATTTGAAACACATGGCTTTATTTTCATCCAAACACTTCCAGTTTTTATTTCCAACTCCATACCCATGGCTGTGTGAGGCTGGGTGAGCAGAGGGCACTCACACAGATATCTGGGTTTCTCCACATAGCTCTTTCCACACCAGTGTTCCCTCCTGAAATCTGATAATGCCCCGCAGTGTCTTATCACCTCAGTCACTGGGTCTTTGTAAGTTACCCTTCCCTGTGCTGCCACCTGGAAATCCTCAGTGGATCCCTGAGACAACCCTGTGAGTTTCCCTCAGTGGAGGCCTCTGAAACAATCTCGTGAGTTTTCTTGTTAGCCTCTCAAATCTCAGAGACCACTGTCCTCTGTTGCCTGACACCCAGAATGCAAAGGGGGGGGGGAGCCACGCAAAAGGACAGGAGGCTCAAAATATCTCTCTCTCTCTCTCTCTCTCTCTCCCTTCCTCCCTCCCTCCCTCCCTCCCTCCCCCCCCCTCTCTCTCTCTCTCTCTCCCTCCCTCCCTCCCTCCCCCCCCCCCCTCTCTCTCTCTCTCTCTCTCCTTAGCCCCGATTGTTCTGCAGCTATGTAGAGGAAGATTGGTCTCAAAGCCACAGGTATCTATCTGCCTGCCTCTCGCTCCTGAGTAGAAGAATTAAAGGTGTGTTCTACCATGCCAGACTGAAACATTTTTTTCCTGGATTTTATCTGTTGAAGGGCTGGTCCCTGCTGCGATGCTTCAGCTGGAAGATCAAGCATTGTTTGTACCGGTATAACCCCAGTGTTTACATTTTTGGCTCGTTTTAATCCCTTCTAGTGAGTTCTCTTTTTCTTACTCTAAGCATTGAACTTAAAGCAGTGGCAGTCATTCTATGTGACTTTTGAGTGCTCTGGATACTCCTTGCCGTTGCTATAGCGACAAGTGATACAGATGCACCGAGCAGGGGAGATTAGTTGCACACTTTCATTCGCTGGATTTGTTTGTAAAAGGAGCAAGAGAAGACACTGCATGTTTACAAGCGGGTAGAATATGTGACAAACCCAGCTACTTTGGCAGAGGCCAGTTCTGCTGCAGGAGAGTTGCTGACACTTTTCAACCCTTAATGAGCCTCAGCTCTTACCTTACACCACTGGACATTGGCAAACACAGTGGAGTGGACCTGGCTTTCGCAGCCTGGCTCTCACTGGCGTGAAGGAGAAGGTTAGGAAAGCGGCTTCCTAAGGGGATGTGTTTGATGTTAGCGGAATCTCCTGACTAACCCCAGAGAAAGCTGGAGTCCACTGGGGACTGATAACATCAACAAGGAACTGAACCGAGAACTGGATAGTAGGATGACAATATCTTTCCATCTAGTCCCAATCTTTTGCCCTCTGGCCCTATGCTTACATTAAAAAGTCACAATGCCCCGACTTTCTTTACTAATGTACTAAACCGTCTGGCATTTCTTAGTTTGGCTTCAGAGTCTCTCCAGCCTTAAAACTTCTAAATCCTTTCATCCTTTCGGGTACAAGAAATTATTAATCTACAGTTAGATCATCTAATCCAAGTGTGTGATTTCCTATACAGAAATTAATGTATAGCAATTTTTGCCATTTGCCTTAGTTTGTAAAATGTAAAACCATGTGTTAAAAGAGATTATTAAAATCATGTAAAAAGTAAACATATTTAAGGTGAACACTCTCAACACTGTATTTCATATGTCCCTAAATCATTTCATTAAAAATTACATATTATAATGGTAACAAAGAAAACACAAATTTAAGAGTCATTTAATATATTTACCAACATTTTATGAATATATTAGTAACTGGTTTAAAACACTAGCAGAAGCCAACACTTTTAAGCCTAAAGTTTGAGTTTTATAAACTTGACTTCCATAGCTTTACAAAAGATTTGCATGATTACAACACAATGGCACCTTGCTGTCATTTGAGCACAAAAAAGTAATCATCATTATGCCACAAGCCACTTTTCATCTAAGTGAATACACTGTTGTAGAGAAATATGTAGGTTAGAATCCTGTGAACTAGCTTTAATTTGAGTCTAGAAGTTTCCACCTGTTAGCAGGCCACACCAAAAACCCTTGCCTGTGAACTTCAGAAGAGCCTGCCCAGCAAAAGAAGCTTTCCAGCCATTCATTTACTATAGCTGTTATCACAGATAATACTTCTTTAAAATACAGAGTTTGGAGCAAACTCAAATACTCGGAGTCCACAGTCATCTGGTTGTCTTTTGTTGTCTTTAGCGAGCATAATTTTAAGTGATTGTAAAAGTCCCCAAAACGGTCCTTATAACAGTTGTGCACAATCTGTTCATCCCATGGTATTTCTGCACATAGAATCAGAAGGGACGAGAAAAACATTCATCTCAAGATTTCCAGGCCAAGGTTACAGAGAAGGAGTAAAAATATGTGGGTACATATGGTCTTGGTTATACTAGATACTCTGGTAGAGCCATCAAGAAAAGTCCCGTCTTTTCCCCTAGCTTTAGGCTCTGGCCCTCAGAGGACAACCACGTGTCATCAGTCACTTCAGACACAGTATACCCACGGGCTCTCTTTAAGACACACTAAAGAAAGCTGATTTGATTTTTGTGACGCCATTTTGCACTAATTTTCAACCACTCTGCATAGAGTAGAATGTGCTTTGATAGCAATAATGACATTTTACTCTTCCTGTGGTCTCCATACACTTGCCATACACTGCCTTACTTACACACTGAAAAGTAATTCTCCCAGGTAAGTTAGTAAGTGGCAGAGCCAAAGACCAAAATGGAGGTGACCACCAAGGAGGCAGGCCACCTGGTCCCTGCTCTCGGCAGCACAGTCTTATGTAATTCAGACACATTCCTCCTTTTTCCTGAAAGCAAAGAAACATTACCAACCAAGCTGTAACCTTGACGAGACCCAAACAGACCAAGCATAGGGAGAGTGGAGGGCTTCCTGCGTGTTTCAGCATGGTGCTGCCAGGCAACAGCTTTGCAATTGTTAAGAGAGAAAGCTGGAGGGCAGGGCTACTGTGCTGTGAAGTGAGAAAGCAATCCCCAAGCGCCTTTTCCAAGTAGAGAGTGATGAGAGCTCAAAGCTAGACCATGCACAGGCCAGGTGGCTCACAAGTGAACTCTATGGAGGCCCTGTTGTCCTACCACATGCATGTAAGAAGTAGCCCCTAACTACCACACAGGCTGATTTTATGGCAGCCTGTTGTTCTACCACACAGATGTAAGTACTTGCCTATAACTATCGCAGGATCAGAGATGGAACACTACTACAGAGAAGCTGGTACCTTCATCATTTCTAAAATGTAAGTTTGGCTGTAAGCGAACTCTGAGCTATCAGGCAAATTTTGTGACATACATTTTCTTTTCACCTTCTATATTCAGATTACATTCCCTTTGTAAAGCAAATGCTCCAATATCACAGAGAGAGAAGAGCAACTGAAACTCAATGCATCATCTATGTGCAATGCTTTAAGTTAAAATTCAAATGATTGTTGTTACAGATTCGTTTCTTTAGCTCATGATTATATAAGTATTAGCAATGAAATGTAAAACAAACTTTTAAAATATTCTATTTCAGAACAAGTAGACAGTTTTCTAAAACTGATTTTTGCTTTATCAAATCCTAGCAAACGTCTATAGTTGTCCAACTATTCCTCATCAACTACATTTGGCAATACCAGCAAGCCAGGCACAACTGGAAAATGCCCAAAAGCCCAGTCACTCAGGAGAATGAGGCTGATCCAGAACCCGTTAAGTCAAGAGCAGCTGGGCAACAGAGGAAGGCACTGCTCCAAATCAATGAACTAAACACAGTGTAACAGGTCTGTGATTCCTGCTGGTCAATGGCTAATGCAGGAGAACCACTACAAGACTGAGTTCAAGGCCAGTCATGCCACATGATAAAAGTAAAGGGTTGGCTCGGAGCTCAGTGTGGAGTGCCCTCTAGAAATGGCAGGATGGCACATGGTGACAATACTAGGGCCCATCACCTTCATAATACTCAGAGACACCAGGAAAATGGAGCTGGGCTGCTTACCTTGGTCAGATGAATGACTCCTTTGGAAGTAACTGAACAACCCATGAAGCCGACATACTGCAGTTCAGGGCAGTGCTCAGCAAATGCCTTCACTGACTGGTCTGTCACCTAGGGGAAAACAGGAAGGAAGTCACTTGAGATGGTATCACGGTAAACTCCTGATCTGACACCTGTGCAAGTCAGCCTCACAGTAGCTGGTCTTTCCCTGTCCGATGGTCACCTGGATCAGCATACAAACATGCTCCAATATCCCCTGTGCTGCTAAGAATTACTTCCCTGACCCCACATCCCTTACACCCCTGGCTTTCATATTTCTCTACAGGAACAAGAGACAAAAGCTTCTCCACTTCTTATCCTGTGTCTCTTCCTCTCTCTTCTCTACACATTTCTACGGACCCTGTTTACAGGCTATAAAATTCACCCTTTAAGGGTTCAGCTCAGTGATTAGTAATATATCTATAAAGCTGGGCAGCATCTTCAGTACCTAATCCCACATGTTCATGCCTATTGCCCCCCCACACACACACACACACTGTCTTCCAGCTGGGTACTCTCTCTCCTGCCTTCAGAATCAGACTGTCACCACACCCCATGCTCTCCTGGGTCACCAAAATGCCAACTATCGAGCTTAGAACTTCTGCGTCTCGGAAGCATGGAAGTCAACCCCCTTTAAGGCTTTAGAAAAAGAGAAAAATCTGCTACTGGGCTTCTTTCTCTGGAGAACCCCAATGCAGTGTAGACTGAAATCCTCCCAGGAGACTGTTGCAAACTTACACCAGAAGGGGTGAAACCCCAGGGTCTTTATTTTTAATAAGCGCCCCCCAGGGACTCGCAAGTCATCCCAGGGACACAAAGAACTTACAGCGTTAGTTCTGGGTATTTCTAGCCAGCTTTGCTTTAAAGAGGGAAGGAAGGCAGACTGAAACTCCACCTCTGTCAATCATCCCTGAAACTTTGCTCCACCTACATAAAATTATCTTTCTGTAATTATGTTAAATGTTCTTTCCCATTCAGCTTATAAAAGCAAGTCCACACAGGTATAAACACATGATTACTTTAGATTTACTTTCTCCATCCAAAATGAAATCAAACGTTTCATTCGAATCCCGACAGCAACGGTGTCCCTTGTCTTTGCATTAGCTTTAGTACGGTGACTCTTATTTGTGTCTTCTTTATGTTCTACAGACAGTGGGAATAGAAGTATGTGACTAGCATGAATGCTAAAACAATCACAGGGACATTTCCCTAAAGTAATGAGAGCAAAAGTATCCATGGCAAGTCTGATAAAAGATTAATTCTGCCTTCAAAAGTAAAGTATGCTTAAGCATATTAAGACCAAGGATGCCATTGATAAATTAAAAATGGGCCGCCTTACACTCGGCTTTCTAAATACTTTATGTTAACATGCAATACGTAAGGCACTAATCGCTGGAAGCATCAATGAAACACAATCTTTAATTAAAAACCAAAAGGAAAGGTTACAGGGGTTAAGTACGTGGTCAGTAAGTTAAACACCCTGCTCATCTCACACTAGCACCTTTTAAAGAGAGGGAAAGGAATACTCAAAGTCCTGTTGCTAGGACTTTCCCTTGTGGCCGAAGCCATTAGAGTAAGCCAACTGAGACAAGCCTCCATCATCAACAGAGCCTGCAAAAATGAGAGCTGAGTGAAGCTCTCAAGTATCGAACACTGGGCCTGGAAATGTCTGTTTTAGAAGGCTACTAAAATGACCTTCAGCTGTCAGGTGATCCACTCTTCTCTTCCAAACAGATCTGTGCCTTAGGGTTTCTGTTGCTGCTAGTGACAGAAAGGAGCCTCAGTTGAGGAAATGCCTCAGTGAGATCCAGCTGTGAGGCATTTTCTTAATTAGTGATCTAAGGCCCAGCCCAGGGTAGGTGGTGCTATCCAGGGCAGGTGGTCCTGGGTTCTATAGGAAAGCAGTCTGAGCAAGACATACTGAGCAAGTCAGTGAGCAGCTCCCTCCATGGCCTCAGCATCTCTCCTGACTCCAGGATCCTGCCCTGTGTGAGTTCCTGTCCTGACTCCTTCAGTGATGAACAGCAATGCTGAAGTGTAAGCCAATTAAACCCTTTCCTCCCCAACTTGCTCCTTGGTCATGGAGTTTTGTTGCAGCAAGAGAAACTAAGACAGTGAGTGGCCTGGGGCAGAAGTTCTGGCAGAAACCCAAGTATAGATTATAGGATGGCAAGTATTGGTGGTCTCAGCTGCCCTAGGACCTTCGAGTCTAGGTATCTAGTTTTAACTTTCACATGGATGTCCCATCACTCTGTGTGACTGTTTAATGTCACTTATTGGTACCCTGTCTACCTCTAATACAGACAAAACAATGGAACTTCACAGAGTAAAATACGAAGGAGCAAAGGCAAGGCAAGGGAAATGCCCTGAACAGAGGTCCTAATTCCTCAATAGCTGTTAACTGGCGTCATCACCCCGATTGGATTTCTCCTGGACTGGGAGTCACAGCCAGAACCAGCAGTTGATGGGTGTAAGAAAATAATAACTCAAAACCATGCTATTCTACTCACCCACTCTATGTGGACACCCATCCCAGTCACCGTGTGGGAGCTCTGGATTACAGGGGAACTGAGAGCTGGCAGTGAAGAGGGCAGATGAAACTGTTGCTGTCAGCTGAGCAACATGTCAGACTCTCAGAGTGAACTCCTGGGTGTCTCTGGCTAAAGACCCTCACTGGTTGACTTTATGAGGTAGGTTCTCCAGAGAGTCCCACGTTCTAGTGAGCAAGGTCAAATGGACCTTCAACAAAGTTCGGTTCTTGTGACCAGCCTTACTGTGTCACCCTCAACTTAAAACTTGCTCAGACTGCAGAACCTGGGTTCTGCTAAACCCTAATATGCACTTAATAAGATCTTCAGTGACTGCTAAGTACCTTATAGCTTGAGAAAAACTGTGCAGGGGATGAAAACTATCTTTGGGGCTTAGAAGACAAAAAACTGGATAGCTATGTCCTAACAAAAATAACATGGTGGATTTTTATTTTTATTTATTTGTTTGTTCATTCATTCAATTATCCATTCATTCTATTGGTTTTTTTGAGGCAGGGTTTCTCTGTGTAACATCCCTGGCTGTCCTGGAACTCGATCTGTAGACCAGGCTGTCCTGGAACTCACAGAGATCTGCCTGCCTCTGCCCCCTGAGTACTGGAATTAAAGGCATGCACCACCACCACACAGCTGGTGGCCTTTTAATATAACATACTGAGGAACAATTTTCCCATTTTAAAAGCAAATTCCTGGCATGAAAACACTGAGATACTTTTTCCCCACAGTTTAATTCCAAACTGCATCATCATGATGAGTAAATGCACCTTGTTTTAAAATATAAAAGTATAACTGAGTATAATCCGTACAATTTTAACAGGTAATACCATTTTGCAATCAATCCGCTTTACTCTTTTGCAGCCCGTATCAGTCAAGCGCTGCTCCACACCCAGTTTCTGGAAGGTACCGCCAATGCATTTCCTATCTTTATACCCTGATTTATCTAGACCTTCCTACAATTACAAGTCTATCAAAAGTAGCGTTTTAATTCTATCCCTAGTAAAATGTATTTGAGATTTATCCATGTGTATACATACATATTTCAGTAGATTTGTTACTGCTATATAGAATTCCACTATATATAGTGTATTTGAGCAAGTGTCATGTGAAAGCTTTCTAATTTGGGATTTTGAAAGATGCTGCAAGTCTTTGTATGGAACTACATTTTTATTTCTTTTGAGTAAATGCTTTTGAGTACAACTCATAAACCAGTATATGTCTAATTTTATCAGTCAAAGAATTAGATTGCCTTAACTAAATTCAAGAAGATTTTACAAACTCTAGATACAAATCATTTCTAAGCTACGTGTTTCATAAGGCTAATACCATGCCCTAGGAAAAATGTTTTAACCCAAAGCCTTTGCTATGACACCAAGGTATAAATCTGTTCCAGCTATTTTACAAAGACACCTTTGTGCTCCTAGGAAAAGAGATCTGCTGCAGTATCAAGAAATCTGGACTGGTGGAAACTAATCCCAGCCTCTAGAGCCCCTCTTTGAACCCACCCATAGGCAACCTGCAGGAAACCCTCCAGATATCCCAGCCCCTGCACCAGCTCCAAAGACACCAACCAGGCAAGGACGGGTAGGCTGACTTCACCCACATGCCCACTCATAAAATGCTCTGTTATCTCTTAACTCTGGAGGACACCTTCACAGGGTGGATGGAGGCAAGCCTCGCCTACAGATGTTATGGCTCAGTACTCCTGGGAAACATCATCCCTCACTTTATGTGCCATCCCCCATGCTCCTGGGACATCAATGCTGGTACCATCTCTCCAGGCTCAAGTGGACACCAATCCAAGCATCTGGGACCCTGCACCCTCTGGTTTTTTCAAAGTGCCCAGGAAAGGGCCTGCCTGCCCTTCTGCCTTGCTCGCTCATCTCTGTCAGCACAGCCAGGGCAAACCTCTGTTCAGTCTTACTGGCGATCCCCACTCTCCCATAGCTAGCGCCACTTGTAGAGCCAGTGGTGGTGATCTATTCTTGTTTTTTCTCCGAGCAACTTGTCTTCTCTGATTCCCCAAGAAACAGACCCCTGAGGTGAGGATGGCAGGTAGCCAAATGCTGCCTCACCCACACCGCCCGCTGAGCGTGAACAAACGGACTCCCGCTCTCCCCCCACGCAGCCCATGCTAGCAGACTTGCACTGGCACCCATATATCCAAGAAGGTAGGGTGTTCCCTTGGAAGCTCTGCCTCAGGCCCCTCCTCTCTCTCCAAACCCTGCCCCTCGGGAAAACCAGCAAAGCAGCGGCTCCTCCCCCAGAGCTGCTCAGCTCCAACCCCAGAGCTGCCCAGGATGAGGCCTACAGGGTATTTAAGCTCTGGTCCATAGATCAGCCATGTGGTTTCTCTCCCCCACCCCCACCCCGAGATCACCCAGGAGTGCTTTGCTCGAATGAAACCTGGTCCTTTACTTTTAATTTGGCTGGATTTGGCTGTGTAGGCAGGGAAACTCACTACCAGGGGCCCACAGTACCTATCACTATATCCCGCCTTTCCATTTTCTTAATGGTGGTACCGCTAATGGGGTTCTTTGCATTAACATTTATGCCTGGTGTACAGTAAGGATGAGGGTTCACTTTTAATATACGTATATCCAATTCTCTCAGCATCCTTAGTCAAAATCACTGTACATCACTAAGGAATTTAAGTTTCTAGTCTGTGATTCATTTGTGTGGAGATGACAGACTATGGAAAAACAAGATCTCACGTACAAGCACAAACGTGAACGCGACTCTGGGTTGGGGAAGAATGAATTCAGTCTGCAAATCGGATGCGGGGGTCTGAGTCAGAGCTATTGTGTAAACAAGGAGGCAGATACCTGATTCGACATATTCACGAACAACTATAAAAGTATACAAAGAAGTTGGCAGTACCCTAAAGGGACTTTGTCTAACTCCTAACCCTGACAGCAGAAATGCAGGGCTAAAGTGAGCAAAGGAAGACACTGTTGTTTCTCATGAACTCTTAAAGGGTACACTTAATCAGAAACCTCTCTGGGGATGGTTTCTTGTGAGTTCTGGTCTGAGATCTCAGCCGCGGGGCGGCTAATGCCGCCCCCCCCCCATCAGAAGGCAAAAATCATGGGTTTGCATAATCTAGAGGAAACATCTAGAAGAGCCAGTGTGGCAGAAATGGCTTCATGTGACTAAAATTTCCCTGGCTAAAAGAGGGATAAAGGCCTGCAGTGCAGGGTCACTAATTCTGCCACTGTGGTCTTAGATTGTAGCATGATTGCTTCTAAACTTAGAGATTCCATTTCTAGCTGTAGCTCACACTCAGCTGAGGTTTGGGATACTCAAAACCAATGAGTTAAAGATATAGTAGATACAAACAGCCATATTTACTGAGGCTTGATGTATGCCAAGCCAAACTTTCCTTTTGGCATCATCTGGGATCCTGATAATAATAGCCTTCTTAGACAGCGGTTATCCCCTGCCCACCCCCACTCAGAAGGCAACGGCAACAGGCCAACAGCTCTAAGGCAACTGACTTCCCAGAAAGACAACTGACCTAGTAGGGAGCAAAGCATGCCTTTTGGTGCTGAGGGTGAGACCCAGGATCTCACACACCGGAGACCAGCACCAGAATCTATTACTTTACAAATTAGTAATGATTCCACACATGGCACTAACTCCACTCAAGAATGAGAATAAATCCATCTGCTATTGAAAAATCTTCTGATGGCACCAATTATTCTATTATAAAATTGGATATTCTTTTGTGACATACAAGGCCTGACTCCTCCCTTATCTTTTCTACTTCATTTCAACCCAATATCCTACCTCTGTGCCAGTATGAATACATCACATCTATACTGTTCACTAATCTAAACCCATGCGTATCTTTAATCCCAGCAGACAGGAGGCAGAGGCAAGCAGATCTCTGAGTTGAAGGCAAGCCTGGACTAGAGCAAGAGCTCCAAGACAGCTAGGGCTACACAGAGAAACGCTGGCTTGAAAAACTAAAATGGAAGAAAGAAAGGAAGGAAGGAAGGGAGGAAGGGAGGGAGGGAGAGAGGGAGGGAGGGAGGGAGGGAGAGAGGGAGGGAGGGAGGAAGAAAGGAAAGAAGGATGAAAGAAAGAGAAAAAAGAAATTATTTCCTAAACAATTTAATGGAGGTAGACTTCCACGATTAAGAGCGTGGCTTTTCCTGACATAGGTATCAGGTATTATTCCGTATGTCATGAACAGGACAATGACTTAGTGTAGAGAGCATCCATTAAGCATTCATTTCCAGTGTAATTCCATGGCACTAAGATCATCATTTTCAGTAGTCAGTGAATCGCTGATTTCTTCATATCTCACAATTATGTAGCTCATGCAGAAAAACACAACGACATGACCAAAAATCATACATTGTTCCTCTCAAACATAAGTCTTAATCGTAAAAGTGGTAACATTTCAGAAAATAACTATCATTGTCACTTTTCCATCTCATGAGAAATCAAAGACTTGGTACACATTCCCTAACATAATTTTTAAATTAACACTATGTAATTATTTCATCAAGCAAATTAAAAAAATCATCAAACAGGGATATATTACCTTTTAGCTTCATTTAAAAAAAGAGAATGTACAAAGTAAACAAAAATGACAAATGTATCTCCAATCTACTAATCTAACTTTGGTGATCATTAATTTGTAGATAATGCTATTTCACGCACAGCCCTCATACATGTACAAAATGTTTATTTGTATATTCTTTATAGCAACACTAATTTGGCTGCAAAATCCATGTGAGATAATATGACCTATGTACAGTTTTGATGGAAATAATCTCATAGTGTAACTGAACCACTTTCTTTCAATATGCTTGATAGCTTTGACTAATACTGTTTCAATTAGCCAAAACTTAATGCATGTATGATATACATGAAAGAGAGCTAGATTATTCTGTGTTCCTCCTTTAACTCACTAAAAAGGACATTGTAAAATATAATCCATAAATGCAGCCATGAGGTACACACAGCAGGAAGAAATACAAACATTTGAAAGTAGACATGTACACTCCTACATGAGCCTTGAAGATCAAAAGGCAGGTATGAGTTCCATTTGATATGAATGAGAAAAAGCTCAAGTAACTGCAAGTAATTCTGTGTTTCATCATAGGAACATGCTTTAATTATATGAAAGCAAAGGACTCTTTTTCTATTCTGCAGAACTTTATTTCATTTTTAAAGAAAACCTTTAAGTTAACAGATACACTCAGAGAACTCATTTAAAAAAGAAGAAAAATTCACGGGCATGACTGAGTGGTGTGAGTCCACCACAAATCACTCACAAAGCCACGCTGTCTGTAAGAAAACAGGAGATGCAGTCCACACACCCTGAATTCTGCATCATCTACCTTTCAACGATGCTTCCTTCTTCAGAAAGCTCAGAAGGAAGGCTGAAGCAGAGAGCAGGACTGCCTCAAGGGCAGCAGAGCCAACGAGTACTACAGGGATGCTAAACTTCATTCAGCAGAGGCAGGTGACTCGCTGAGACTTCCCATCATCCATGCTTCATTCCTTCGCAGGGCACCTCGTCCCCTGGCCTCTGCTGCTGACCTCCTCCTCCTGGCTCCCCCTCACCTCCCTGCTTCCTTCTGTCACCTACATCCTTCCTCAGCGCCTGGCTATTCCAATGTAGCCCTTGCAAATCCTTCTGCCCACTACATTGCTGTTCACGAAACAGAAAGCCTGTTAAAAAGAATTTTACTATTAATTCAAAACGCTGGCGGTTTAATTATAAATAAATTAGTGACAGACCTGCTTATCTCAAAAAGAAACTTAAGATTACATGACTTTAGTGACATGACTGGAATCAGATTGACATAGTTATAATCCAGCCCCAAGTCTTATTAACTACAAAACCTTAAGGAAATTACTCAGTATCGAAAAAAAAGCATGAGATACAAACCCACAGTGACCACAGGACACAAGACGACCAACCCAGCTGGCCTCTACACTCACCCCTTTTCCTATTTCCTTGGAGGAGGCATTTTGGACATTATTAAACAATGCTACCTTATTCCTATAATTGTATTCAGGAGAACATGCATAAGCAGTTAATAAAAATGTGTTACAAAGTCATATAACGCCACACACACCTCACACATGCTAGTGAAAAATAGAAACAGAAACCGCCTTTTGTTCTATGCTCAGGTTGAATTTATGTGTAACAGGAAATGGAGTGATACCTGTAACTTGCAGCTAATGAAATATCAATTACAAGTTTAACTATATGTAACAAAAGGACATGTACTTTTCCATAATGGTGGAAAGCCCCCAAATGAGGTCGTCTCGTGGCTTTAGACTAAGGTCTCCGGCAGTTAGAAAATGGCGAATTGTCTCATTTGTGAACGAATTATGCAAGGCAGGCTTGCACTAACATGTTCAATCTATGTTATATGAAAAGATGATCTGAATGTACAATACTCCATAACAGCAAAGTGCACAGCCATACCAGGAAGTCCCACAAATATGAAAACGGAAAGCGCAAGGTACAACCTTCTGCGGTCACCTGAGCTGCGAGAGTATTTACATTAGACTTTAATATTTTAGCAGCTAAAAGTGATGCCCAGGGTGGGTAAAATCTAACCGAGGTGTTAAGCCCTAATAATCTATGTTTTAATCATAAATGAAAGGCAATAATCACTTGCTAAAAAAGTAACACATACAATGCGGTGTATGAATATAGAACATTTCTTACTTATTCACGTTAACATTCTTTAAACAAGAAAACCCATCATAAAAAAACAAAATTTAAATTAGGTTATTCATTTTTCATCATGTCAGACAAATACATTCACAGCTCACTGAAAGTTCTTTCATACATTTTAAACAGCTTATAAAATCTCACCTACTCTAAGGTGCCAACGATAAGGAGAGAGAGATTAAGTCTGCCATGCAGCCCAAACCGGTATGCTCAGCATATACACCCTCCCTCTGCAAGGAAGCAGAGAAGACATTTTGTTCACCTGACAATAAATAAAAAAGTGTATTGAAATTGGAGAGCCAGGATGGAGAGCCGGCTGAGAGGCAAAGGTTTACTGTTTCTTTCTAAGACTGCTCCCAAGTGGACCACACAGGCATTGGTAGCACAGGCCCAGCAAACAGTAAGAACTCCATAAACACCCAGCGAAAATGCAAAGGAATGAACGGTTCCAGGCAGAGTGGTCAATGGAAACACTGTATCACTGAAGCCACACTGACCAATGGAATTCAGAATCAGTGCCATTGAGAAAAAGTGAGGATTTGAGTGCCTGCTTGTCGGGAATAATGCTAGATTATATTCAACCATGGAATGGTCTTTAAAAGCAATGCACACTTTACTTTTGTGGACTCCTGTGGAGCATGCTATGCAAGAGATTTGCACGTCATAATGTTTATTGCAATATGACTTACAGTAACAAGACTTTAAAGCAGGACGTGGCCAAACGATTGTCTATGTGGTCAAAAAGCTATGTACTAAAAATATTTATTGAAGTGTAAAAATAAATGCAACTTAAACCACAGATATGAAATTAAAAGGTGTGTGTGAGATATATATATATATATTCCATTCATTTGAATCCACATATAGAAAACGACTCAGGTGGACAATAACCATCTCTTCACAGTGGGGTGGAGGTTGGGAATTTGAGGCTGGAACTCACAGCGATTGGGGCCCTGTCTCTGGGTAATGCATAGTGTTTGCCAGTTTGTAGTGTGCATATTTTGAAAACACAAGGAGGAAGATTCTGTGTGTGTGTGTGTGTGTGTTTATAGGAGAATGTGCACGTTGAATGCTACCTGTTTGTCTATTATGTTCAATCCCTTGAGTTTTAACTTCTGTTGACAGAACTGAAAAAAAAAAAGTGTGTTGTGTAAGAGAGACAGGGAGTAAGACACTACTGTAGAGCTCTGTGAACCAAAGGCAGAAGGCAAACAGAAGTTAGGTCACAAGGCAAACATCCATGGGAACGAAAGTCTCTCCTAGTGATTATGTCACACCCACAGAGAAGCGCTTTGCTCAACCCTCACCAGAGAAGCTTCCTCTGGCTACTGCGGGGGGAACTAATACCGAGACCCACAACTGGACAACGTACTGAGAGACTGAGGAGCTATCAAGTCTAAATGGCATGTCTTTGTCAAACCCCTCCTGCTGGGGGATGTCCTTCTGTGTGCTGTGAATATATGTTTCTCTTATTGGTTGATGAATAAAACACTGTCCAGTACCCAGGCAGGAAGTACAGGCTATGAAATGAGGAGAATTCTGGGGAGAGGATACAGAGAGGAGCCACCAGGGAGACGTAGATGTTAGGAAGATAGGACTTCTCCGGTCCAATAAGACCACATGGAAATACTTAGATTAATAAAAATGGGTTAATAATTAAGAGAGCTAGACGATAAGAAGCACCACTATATGAAATACTAGGCAAGCAGGTACAGACATGCCTGGGAATAAGGAGAAGTAAATGCCCTCGGGAAAGCAACGGATATTAACAGAAGACCCAAATGGAAACTTAGACCAAACAAAGAATAACCAATAACCAAAATGGAAAGCACTGGTTGTTCTACACCAGAGGTTCTCAGCTTTCCTAACGCTTCAAGCCTTTAATACAGTTCCCCACGTTGTGGTGACCCTAACCATGAAATTATTTTTGTTGCTACTTCATAATTGCAATGTTTCCACTTTTATGAAATGTAACATAAATACCTGTTTCCCAGTGAGTGGTCTTAGCTGACGCCTGTGAAAGGGTCCGCCAACCCACAGAGGGTTGCAACCACCAGATTGAGAACCAGTGTTCTAAACGAACAATGAAGGCAATTTAGAAGGGGGAAAAAAAATCTGTGGACTTTAAGATAGAAAAGCAAACATATTCCTAGACACATATGGAGACATATCCAAAGCTGTCACATGCTTGCCATGATGATTTTAGGATGAATACAGAAACTAAATCGATCCTCAAAGAAACAATAGCAGAAATTTCCAATGTGATGAATGCGTGAACCTGCAATTTAAGGTCAACAGCTGCCACATAGAGAGGCCCTTAGAAATGCACATTACGATGTCACATGATGAATTCCCAAACCCTAAAACAGAGCCACCCTGGAAGCAGTTAGACTGCTATGCTAATGAGAAACCCAGATAATCTGAATGACATTTTTATCAGCACCGGGAGAGTGGGGCAATACTTTTTAACGCTTCAAAGTTTCCGAGCCAAAATTCTAAATCTAGCAAAAGTACACTTCAGGAAGGAATAGGAAGTTAAGATGTATAAAACCTTTCAGAATTTCTTAGCCAGCCAGCCTGCCTGACAGAAGAAAACAACAAAGGGAAGTTCTTGAAACAGGAGAGGAGAAGGAAGGCTCTCAGAAAACTCAGAAAGAGCAACAGGAAACACAGACAGATGGCTAACACAGTGGTTTCTACTTTTACCTGCAGGTTTCCTGAAATACCTTAGAAACATTCAAGCCAGGAACAGGTAAAAGAGACAAGGCTAGATTTGGGTGGTAGTTAAAGTGCCTTCAGCCAGCAGGCGTCCACAGCAACGGTCCTGGCCCCAGAGACCTCTGATTATGCACTACATTGATTAGACTTTTCCCACTGCATCTTTAATAGGGGGATCTTGATCCTGCTGCAGTAGTGGACCACGGGGCAGCTAATGCATCACTAACACACCTCTGCACGTGAGTTTTAACCGTGGAGCAAGAAGTGATTAAAAAGGAAGTTCTTCATGGTCTGACCAAATACACCTGAACAAACTGCTCTATTCTGTTTATAGACACACAGCTACTAGTGCTACAGTCATACCCATGCAGACCTTACATAAGTCTTGCTCTGACAGAACATGAACTTCCAGAGTGGCAGAAAGAGGACTTTGGTGCCTTTCTGTGCCTCCCAAGGGTAGACTTAGAAACATTATCCACTCTGGCTTCAGTTAGCAGTCCAAGATTCCAAGCAAGATGTCCTGAGGAACAGTGTAATTCTGAGAATGAGAGGCATGTGACCTTATTCTCCTGAGCACGCTATCAGGAGCCTGTGATCCCCCATGAGACATGTTTTACTAATAAAATCCACATGCAGAGAAAGCCCCATCGGGGACCACCACGTTAGGGCAACATCTTCCTTCATCCACAAGTAAACAACAGAGAAGGCACTAAACAACAGTTAAGAGGAGCAGGCTGGCACTTCCCTGCTATGTTTACAAAGCATGTTTTTGGTATGCAAGCAAGGAATGACCTTATTATTTTTTAAGAACTGTTTCATATCCAAGAGCCCATATAAATCCCTTCCAAGGTTTTTTTTTTTTTTTTTTTTTTTTTAGGTTTAAGAGCCAGGGAATTTAGATGTTTCAGCACCATTAAGGCTAACCTTGGCACTGCAATTGCTACCAATTTTTTTTTTTTCTTTTAGAAAGAAAAGTTTTGATGAATGCTATTGCAAATTACACACTGGAAACATAATTTTTCATCTGAATGGGGCCAGTGTCTCTTGGCATGCTTGTCGCCATCACAATATAACAGCTAATCTTCAGATACAATAATTAGTAACTTCAGAAAAGCATTCCAAAGACCAATTCTCCTTTTAAAGTCAATGATTGCCTGTTAATGACCAATGTTGTACCGACCTTCACAGCATGTTTTAAAATACAAGACAATAAGTAACTATTAATAATGAGCTACTTTGAGGGTGGTTCTCAGTGACCACCTATGCTCACTGAAAGCAGAACTGTTTTGTGTTCATATAATCACTCAGTCAATTGATTTCTTTGCAGCTGGCGGCATTTGATCATTAAAATGGAAATAAGGGTGGAGGGTGAGGATCCTGAAAGTCTGAGATGACTCTGCTGGCACTAGGGGGCACAAAACGCTAGAGAAACATGGGGGGGGGGGTAACGGATAATAAGGCACTGAAAGGTACAAGAGGAAAACTAAAGGCCATCGTTTTCATTCCCAAAGGCCCTCAAATGTTTGGGGAAGATGCTTTCACGTGGTAGATTTATCTGTTTAGTTTACTCCTGATTCTGTTCAACATGCTGTTTGAAACCGGCTCTTCACTTACAGTGTCTGGGGTTCCCTCCATGGTGCATGCACAGTCTCTCTCATTTACTTAATAGCTGCACTGCATTCTAACCTGAAAATAGAAAGTTCTTCAATTACTCCTATATTGAGCCGTGTCTCAGTCATCTCTCATCTGTGTTGTTTATTGTGTTCTTATATTGCAAGCAATACTCTTGGGACATCCTGGTAAACAACTTTTGGAAAAAGGATACCAGGTAACCACAAAAACTCTGTCGACTGACTTGTGTAAGAGGACACTAGCTTTTGAGTGACAGATTGTGTTAAACTATGATTGGCCATGACTAAGACAGGCCTAGAGAGAGAAACTCGAGAGAAAAATGCCCAGAACTGTGGGCAGGGAAACACATATCAAAAATGCTCACCCTGAAGCTGTTTCTTTACTGATAACTAGGTAAAACTCTGATATCTTTCTTCATGAACAGTGTTCTTAAATTTACTGATTTACCTATTTAGTCCCTAGAGAAAAATCAAGTCTGGTTCATTTATGCAGGGCCTGAACACAACAGCAGCAAACTTAACGCCTCTCTCCAGTAAAAGAATCAAACAACAGATTAGGAGATTGAACTGTTGTATAGACAGACTGTATTATGACAACTCTAAGGCTGCTTTTCAAAACTCACAAGATTGCTGAAACTGAGTCGCAAGAAGCTGGAACACCACAGGCTGAGCAATCACACACTACGGGCCAGCATGGAGTCAGTCCTACAGGCACAATCACAGACCGTCTTCTACTGTGTTCTGCCTCATACACATATCTCCACGCTCTTCAAAGTTTCTGTAAAACTGGACAATTCTACCAATACCTTCTTATGTTCTATAGGCTTCTCCTCTTCTCCTCCTCCTTCACGTATTAGTGCTGCAAACCCTATAATCACCTATTATCTTTTTGTCTGACATTACGTGGATGAGATGTAAGCTTATCTTCATAAACTTCAACCACTTCCAATACATTACATGGTAACTTATTAGCTCTACAGTACATCTCACAAAGTCGCAATGAACGGCTATAACCTTGCATCTGTTTGAACACAGCTGAAGTATCCTCCATAAAATATGCATGTGTGCATGCACCTACAAAGTGGAATTGTGAAGGTTAAGCTTTGGAAAGGACACAGAGGACAAGCTGTTCCAACACAAACAGTCATGAGCGCTTACGACAGTGACATGGGAGTGGTATATCTCAGTTCGTCCTCGGTAACGATGAATTCTCCTCCCTATGACCCCTTCACTCCAGTTGTTCTCAGGAGGATAACCTGTTGTGATGTCACTTTAGAGCTGGCTTGGGTAGAGTGTACTGACAGCGAGTGAGCTACAATTGTCCTCATGCTAATATATGGCAACAGAAATCAAAGCAGCTATAGATTTGTTAAATTCAGTACTACGCTGATAAGAATAAATTTTGACAAACCTCACACTAAAAGATCATTATTTAGTTCCCTCTATAATATTTCTAGGACACAAAATTAATAAAACCAAGTACAAGCATAGTAATATATTTAGTGTGGATGCAGCAACCAAGTGTCTTCTGAAAGCTGACAATATACAGACATATGCCTGAGGTTTTAGTAGCACTTAAAAATATTCTACCACACAGAGAAAAACACATGATACATACATAAGACCATTCCTGACATTAACTTAAAGGTTAAAGGTTACATAGGTCACTGTAGAACAGAAGAGGTCTTTATAGACATAAAGTTGTCCTGGCCGCAGAAAACTAAGAACAATGTCACCATTTAATTATCACTGTGCATGGCAAATCTGGGCTGAGGCAGAATAGAAGGGCATGGAAAATTAGAGGAATGTGGGAACGGAAAGGATCCCTCCACTCTAGAATCCGGATGAAATTCTCTCCAGCTGAGTCAAGAGATCCAGCACAATTAAGAAAACATACTTTGAAGATTCCTGATACAAAGACATATTCCTTTTACAAAGAGATATCTTCAATAAGAATGCCAAGGCAGCAACAAACCATGCTTGAACCCTAAATATATATGTCCTTGTTTCTTTCCCAAATACAAACCATAATTTTCTTTTCCTGTAATCTCAATCTAAAAAGCAAGCTATTATTTTTTTTTTTTTATGGGGTTTGGGATATGGCAGTATCTAAAAACTCCCTTGAACAACTCTTGTGACCTTTATTTTCCTTTATCTGTTGTAATCCTAAGCACTGCACCCCAAGAATCATCCTATGATCTCATTTATCAGATTTTTAAAAAGAGAAAGTTCTTTAGCAACACTCTGGCATGTAACCAGAATCCAGCAAATTAGCATTTTTGGCTTCGGTGAGGCTGTAGGTTGTGACTTTCTCTTGAAAAGCCCACAGCCACACTTGGGTAGGAACTACGCTTTGCTCGCAGTGCCTCCTTTATTAACCGCACACTTGAGTCTGTTGAAATTCCTCTTAGTGAACTCCAGCTCTGCTTTATACCCACTCTCGCCATGAACTGGTGTCAGGACGAGGATCAAGTCTTTGGCTTCACCTGAATGGAGATCTGTGGCATCCCCTGGGGAGGCTCACGGGGAGTGCTGGGGTGCCTCGCTGGTGCCCACAGGGCCAGCCTGGGAGACCACTGCAGTTACTTTCAGAACACAGACAAACTGGTGAGCACACCTCCTCTTCTCGGGCCCTGCTTCTACAAAGTCCCTGCATCTTACAGAAACAGGTACGCAGAATTCCCATCAACGACCTGAGAGAATGACGTACCAGCAGATCACCAAATCCATAGAGTGTTCTAGGTTGGGGGAAAAAGAAAAGGACCTTCAAAATTTGACTGCGTGATCGAAGGAACTATAAATAAAGCCAGGGTAGAGGAGCTTTTCCACGCTGTCCTGGGACATTTCCCTTTAAAATTTGGTTCTATCAATGACTGGGAGAGTTAGCTTTCCCTGCTTTTCTTGTTTTGTCTAAAACTAACCCTTCTGGGCCTCTGCAAGTATCCTGCAAGTGAAGTTCTGGTATTTACATACAAGAAACTGCCCTCTGAAGACCATCTCCAATGAGTCAAACCTGATAAATCTACTAATTTCAATTTGAAGTCTCCAAATGATCCAAACTTACTAAATCTACTACGTTCAACTTTCATATTTATTATTACCGCCTGTGTATGGCATGTGCACCACACTGTGCGTGTGGGGGACATGTCAGAGCACAACTCTGTTAAATCAGTTCTCCTGCTTAACCTTTACATGCCCCAGGGATCAGACTCAGGCCACCAGGCTTGCATAGCAAACAACATTTACCAACAAAGCCAGTTCACTCACTGGCCCTAAATCACCCACAAATACTTTCCTATTTGTCGAAGCTAAAATGCCCGCTCTATGCGCCAAGTCCTTTAGTCTCCCAAAAACTGTTTGCTGGTCAGTTAAGAATCCAAAGTGGTCCTCGGGGCACACTACACACATTAATTAGTCCCAAGGTTCAAACTGAGTTCTGCCTAAAAGTAAAATCAGGAACGAACTACTCCCCCCACCAGCTTCTCCAACTCCGTAATGTAGGAGAACACTGGACTTCTACCTAATTAGCTCCCAAAGAGGCTGTGTTACACTTTCAAAGTAATGTAAGATGGCTTCCAGTAAGCCAGACTTTCATAAGGATGCATTTCCTCCACGGAGGTGAGATGTACAATAATGACGGGGACAAGGGACAGCTCTGCCCCCCACCTGCCCAGCAGTGCCGCCCACAGCATGGTAGGATGCCACTGCAGGCAGCCAGCCTTGGCATCTCCCCCTGTTGCGGTGCATGCATATACAGGTTACTGGGTCACAACCTATTGAAATAGAAAACCAAGCAATCTGGACATTAATCCACTGCTGTATATGCCTATATATTCAATTACAATCCATGTAACACAGCTTTAGTGAATGTTCAGGTGACTTACACAGCTTTAGCAGAAAAACAGTATTATCTCTACCAAAGAGATTATTCAGTTAATGTTGAAAAACGTGAAACATATATCATAATGCATATCTATGCTTTATTCTTTGATATAATGAAATACGTTTTCCTCAATTCCTGAAGACCATTAAGGTAAAAAAAAAAATATCATGGCAGAACACATTTATTCTAAAAACAATGTGACTAAAAGTTTATGTAATACACAACATATTTTAATTCATACATAGTATAAAACAAATGCTAACCATACTCATTTATTTATTCATATCTTTTAAAAGGTGTATTTTACAAAATCTGGACTCTAGAACTAATACCTTGTTTTATGTTTCTCCATCAATTGATACATTTTATGGATTCAAAAGTAAATTTATTTAAAAAAAAACAATAGAGTAATTTGTTTTTTTGCTTGTTAGAACTAGGTTTTCCTGGCTGTGGGAATTTAGAAGGATTGCGTTCAGTGTTTACGCTCAATCCTATAACTAATTCTTCAGAACTGTATCCATGGAAAGTCTGACTCTGCTCCATTCACATTCTACTGTAGAGTGCAGGGAAGGCAGGGTAAGATTCCTCACACATGAGCCTATCAGCGCCTGAGCTCTGAGTCTATTTCCACATGCTGCGCTGCTTCGAACTGACTGGAAACCAGACGAAGATCTTAAAACCCCAAACAATGAAAATCCTCCCAAGGTTGTCACAAATGACAGCTTGAGACACTGGCTTCACACAGGTTCATTTTCTTATATAAAACTGAACTACTGGAGTCTAGCCATCCAGTGTAAGACTCTCTCACTCTAAGTCTAGAAGACAAGGTAAGCAGGGATCTGGTTTCTGTGCCACATACATAACACGTGACTTTCCTGTACCTCCATCTCTGCCCTATCGGAGGTTCTCAAAGAAAAACGTCAACAAGAAGAATTTGTTCTGATTTGGGAAAGAGGAACGTTAGAGTTTAAGCAGAACTCCCGAGGAGGGAGCTTTGTGCCCATCTTGAATATGAATATCTCTAACTTGGCAAGTAACTGAGCCGAGCGGGCCAGGAGGAGATGGTCAAGATCCACAAGACTGGAAACAAATTAATACCTAAGAAGCAAAACCACGATCGCTGGAAATGTGAGCTGAGTTATTAATTAACCCAAGGTCTGGAGCAAAGCTCAGAGTCAGGGCGCTTCAGGAAGGCCTGCCCTCCTGGAGGCACTGTGGTAACTTCCATGAAGCTTGTTAGCATATCTCATCTCCTGACAGGACGTGGCTTTCCTGGGAGCAAGGGTTATTGTCTGGTTTGCATTTACACTCCTGTGACATCCAGCACACATCCATTTAATATTAGGCAAATTAATTATGATGACTTCTCAAGAAAGTTGGTGCTTATTTTGACATTCGAGCAAAATGTCAGCGTGAGTTAAAGACAAAATATTTACCATTAGGCAAGTTTGTTCTTTGTCCTTTCTTTGAGCTTTCACTTTATTACGACTCTATGTGTGCACAGTTTCAGTCATTAAATGACCCCAGGCTTACGTAAAGACACAGCAGACCAGTCTTCCCTCCCATCAGAGCATTAGCCCAGAGCACACTTCCACATTTCCAAACGCCATGCCAGCGCTGCCAGATTTCAGTGCCACGTTTGAGACGTTTTTTTCACATGACAGCAGGATGAGCTCTGTTTGTCCTGCTTAGATCCAGCGTACACGGAGTCCTTGACTTATTCTGTGGTGATCTGGGTTGGAGTCTTCTCTAGTGCTCACATAACTAAGTAAAAAGTCCAGAGCTCAGCAGAGTCATGAGCTCTCATTCCTTCTTGCCAAGCACACATTTTGTTTATATGAAGTCAGTGCATTATGTTTTGTTGCTTTGTGTTTTCCTGATTTAGCTGTGTTTAAGAATGCAAGAGGAATTGTACACCAATGCCCTTTTTACTAGGTAATATCCAGTAAGTTTTACTGTGCATTATACATGTGCCTCTGGCATTTTAATAAGAAATAGAATGCTTGCTTAAAATGTTTTTTAACAGTGTTTCATTTACCAAACTCATGTTTTACTCACTAGGAGGCTACCTGGATTGTATATACATTCCTGGCATCACACCGTTACAGTACTTTCTACTGATACAACCAAGTTTAAAAAAAAAAAAAAAAAGTGAAAATCTTACAAAGGGAGATGCAATACCAGTGACCCTGGCATCAGAGGGCTGCGGAGAAGCCACAAATTAAACCCTGTAACAAATGACTTTGATGTGAGACAGTGAAAGGACCATCATCAATGAGTCTGACCTCACAGGAGTCTGTATCCTTAGCTGTAGAAAGGAATCGCAGGACACAGTGGGTCTCTGTAAACATCCCACAGAATAATTTAAGAATGGTAAGACCTGAACAAAAGCCTTTATAAGCACACACCCACCAGGGAAGGGCACAGAATGATGTCAGGTCTGCAAGGTCCCAAATAACAGAAAGCAAAATCCTGTGAGATGGAACTTAGGAGACAGAGGTTAGTGTTGTAATTAAAACCAGAGTGAGAAAGACTCCACGAGGCAGGGTTCAAGCAGGATGCTTTTTATTAGGGAAAGTGATCATAAAAGGGGGGAAGGGAGGACTGGCCTCCGGGGACAGGAGCAGCAAGAGAGGGGCAGAGACAGACAGACAGACAGACAGACAGACGAGAGAAAGAGACAGAGAGGAGGATGGGAGGTGGGCGGGCCCTTTTAAAAAGGAGCATAGTGAATGTGCACAGGTGTGCTCTTAGTGGCTGCAGCTGAGGGCGTGTCCTGTCAGGACCCCAAGGACAGGCCAGAACAGATGCCTGAATACTAACAGTTAGAAACATTTGGATCATACACTTCCCTAAAATAGGAAGTTTAGATGATAATGATCATTATCATTACCTGAATATATATTTTTTAATGGGGCTTTGTCAGGTAATACTCAGAATCTGCTACTGTCAGGAATATATCTAATTCACCAATGAGAAACTGAGGCATTAATATGTCTACATCTACAAGTACCACTTTGCAAAACCAAGATTCAACTCAAGAATTCAAATGAGGCCTGCCATGACCACTTGAATATAAAGCAATTTAAAACTGCTCACATGGAAACTGTCACTTTGAAAAGGAAAAGATACTGGTGCACGACCCCCATAACCCCAGTGCTTGCTGTGAGAATGAGGCAGGGATGGGCTACAAGGTAATACACTCTTAAAGTCAGACAGAGGGGTGGGGAAGAGAGGGGGGGCTGGGGTGCAGGGTGGGGTGGGGAGAGAGGGGGGCTGGGGTGCAGGGTGGGGTGGGGAGAGAGGGGGGCTGGGGTGCAGGGTGGGGTGGGGAGAGAGGGGGGCTGGGGTGCAGGGTGGGGTGGGGAGAGAGGGGGGCTGGGGTGCAGGGTGGGGTGGGGAGAGAGGGGGGCTGGGGTGCAGGGTGGGGTGGGGAGAGAGGGGGGCTGGGGTGCAGGGTGGGGTGGGGAGAGAGGGGGGCTGGGGTGCAGGGTGACGAGAACCTGGAGTAGTTGCCATGGCAACAAGCATGAGAGCTGGACTGTGCAGGGCCCCAGCAGCAGAAAGCCCGCCTCATCAGTTGGATTCGTCCTGTTGTCTAATCACCTTAATGAGACGAGGCGGTAGCCAGGAGGATGCCATTCATATCCAAAGTTATTGTGCAGACAAGGAAACAGAGTGTCTAGAAGTGCGGCTGATCTCCTGAGCTCATCTATGAAAACGACATTTTGCTCATGGAAATTAAAGCCAGAGGCTAAATGACCACTAGATGGCACCAAACCATGGCCGGGACCTGAAACAAATCTGTGAGTCAACCTGGCTGAGCTCCTAGCTAGCTACTGTGCTACAGACATTTTCTCCAGTCAGGACATCACACATTCTTGTACTTTTCACTCCTGAAAAGTGTAGGTTCCCACAGTTGTCTCCTGCAGACTGTGGGACACAGGCACTAATTCTTTAAAATATATGTATGGCAACAGAAATAATTTTAAGGAATAATAGAGGAGATAACTAGAATAAATAGCTAAAGGGCAGATCACTGCCTTCAAGAATCAAGATGGGAATCCTTCCTAAAATGCAAAAGGAAAGGATCACATATAACAAAATGGAAGGAATTGTCAAGGCACTTAGCTGTGTCAACAGGGAAGAATCCTAGGGGGAAAGGGAGAGGTTAGGGAGGCAGGGACAACCAGCACAAACTCTGGATGCAATTATCAAAATAAACTCCCCACAGCTACAGAAAAACAAAAGATCCCAGTGTGAGAAGAATGTCCGAACAAAGGAGCGAAAACTATATGGTAACATATTACGCTGCATTTCACAGCAAAGGGTGAAATCCCCAAAGCGTTCAGAGAACAGGCTTTGAACCACATTCACATAGCAACAGCATAAAGTACAGACACAGCTGGGCAGGACCGCACAAGCCAGGCCATGGTACAAGCTGGGTGTGATGGCCCATGGCTGTGATCCTAACACTGCTACAATGTCAGGTTAGGACAGAGTGAGTTCAGGACCAGCCTAGGCTACAGAACGAGACCCTGTCTACATCAAAAGAGGGAGGGAGGAGGTGAGGCAGGCACATAAATGTTGAGCCCCTTGATATCCAGGCCTACGGAGCTGTTCCTTAACGGAGACCTAAACTGAAAACATCTGTGGGGAAGTGTTAGGATTAAAACCAGAACTGGGGGGGGGGGGGTTGGAGAGATGGCTCAGTGCTTAAGAGCAGTGGCTGCTCTTGAAAGGACCCACGCTCAATCACGTTCAATTTCCTGCACCCAGAGAGCAGCTCACAACCATTTGTAACTCCAGTCCCGGGGATCTGACACCTTGTTCTGGCCTCTGAGGACACCGCACTCACAAACACAGAGGCCAATACTTAAAAATGAATTAAATGTTAAAAGAACTGGATGGAGAGGGGTCAGAAAGATGGCACAACGCATTTGATAAAAGGGTTATCGGGTATCTTACCTGTACTACTTTGGAACCAAGATAAAGCACAATGTGAAGAAGACCCTAAAAACCAAAATTTCTACACCATATTAATGGAAATGAGAAGTGAGTAAACAACCCAAGCCAATAACGTCCCAGACAATTAACAGGAGACATACGTCAAACTGCTTTTCTGAAGACTAAGAATATTGTAGTGTTTACAAATGTTTCTCAAGACTTATCAGAAATACAGTGAGGAGCAGAAAAAGGCAAAATACTGAATTAAAGAAGGAGTATGAAATGTTAAGTAGTTTACATATGTGATATTTTAAAAATCTAGATAAACAGGAAAACAAATTTGTCATAAATACCTTGAATAAACAAAAATCCATGGGATAATTTGGAGTGTTTGCCAGAGCACCCCTGTCAAAGCCCAGAGTCAAGGACCACACTGTGATATCTGGCTTTAATAGTAAAACACGTTAATAATTCTCGAATACAGCCAAAGCCAGCAAACTGGGAGGCAACAAAACTGCCAGGTAACATAAGGGCAGAAAATATGGACCCCTTTCACTTACAGAGTAGATGGAAGAACACACACTACACTGTGGGGGCCTGAGCAGGAAGGGCCCCCACAGGCTCAAACTTCTGAATGTTTAGTCATCAGCGAGTGACAGTACTTGAAAGGGGGAGGAGGAGGTGCAGTCTTGTTGGGGCGTGGCCTTACTGGAGGAAGTGTGTCACTGAGGTTTCAAACGCCCAAGCCAGGCCCAGTGGCTCTCTCTTCCTGCTTCCTACAGACCCAGATATAAAACTCTGCTACTTTTCCAAAACCATGAGTGCTGCCATGCTCCCTGCCGTGATAAAATGGACTGAACCTCTGAAAGTGTAAGCAAGCCCCAATCAAATGCTTCCTTTTAAGAGTCGCCATAGTCATGGTGTCTCTTCACAGCAACAGAACACTGACTAAGACACACACTGCTCACACACATAAACACACTGTAACAAGATATTGCCTAAACATAAACCTTAAGTTTATGTTTACATTAGAGAAATAATTCCTTAGCCACATTCATTTCCATGCTATCACAAGAGCTAAGAAATGGACAAAGTCTAAATGTCCTTCAACTGATAAATGATAATGAAACTGGGACACATACACAATGGAATTCCACTTGGCTGTAAAGAAAAATAAAATCATGAAATTTTCAGGTAAAAGGATAGAACTGGAAAATCCAGTCTGGTGACTCACACCTGAAAAGACACTGCAGGTCCTCTCTTACTGCAGACCTGAGCTCTGCATCTTCAGGTGGACTGCATAACCTGAAGCGGCTACAACAGCCAGGAAAGTAGGAAGGCACCGTGGGGGAGGAGAGAGAAGGCCTCCTGGATGGGCACAGTAGGGCACAGGTACTATGGAGGCAGAAAGGGGCAGGGAATGGCATTAACTGGGGAGGAGGATGGGAAGGCTATACAAACAGAAAGGTAGGAAGGGGAGATAATTACACTACAGATGCACAGAAAAGCCAAAGGGAAACATATCATCTTATAAGCTCACTTAAAAAATACATACAATGTGTATGTGTGTTTAATATGCATGTGTATATATGTGTACATACATAGTTTAAATGGAGTTATGTGACACAGGGTGACAATGTTCTATCCAAGAACCATAGACTCTAACAAAAACCTCAGTGCCAGACACAAGAAAACCTCACTTTCAAGTTGTTAGTCAGTGGAGTCCAAGAGACTTCCAAAACAATATAGGCTACAGGCTGCCTCTCAGAACTTGAAGGTTAAACACATATTGGACACAGGGCTTTCGAGATTAAACCTGGAACTCACCTGGAAGTCTCCTCCCTGAGGACTAGCTTCACAGTATCTGACGGTGCTATGCAGCTGCCAAGTAATAAAAGCAATCAGATAGTCCTAATGACCAACCACCAAGGTATTCCCAGGGAAGCAGGTGTGGACAGCCACCAGCCACCTCAGTGGGATTAAGGCCCTCTCAATGGGTAACAATTCATGCCTGGCACTGTATACCTAGTCAACCGCCCAGGCAAGAGGTCATGAATCCTAGCGGTGAACTCAAGACTGACGTTTACTAATAAACCAATATAATCCCCAGCATTATTCTAAACACACATGCTTTTGTCCACATCTAAGTTTGGCCTCTCTCCCCATATCAAAGAAGTTTCTTTTCACAGCAGATGGAGGCTACTACAGAGATTAACTCTGGCAATGTGGACAGTAAGTAACCATGGAAGGCCCAGCCCACTAAGTCATCTATTACTCAATGTCTATACCCAAGACTCAGTGGTCTTCATGGAAAGCAGGGTTGAAGGGGAAAGGCTGCTGCAGAAGAATTCTAGACATGACCAGGAAGTTGTACCCATGAAATACCACCCACATAGCTGACCCCCATGGTGACCACGCCGGTCAACATGCAGACATGGAAAGGGAGTTTCATAGGGCCCCATGACGGGAAAACAATGGCTGTGGAGATGGGGGAATCGGCTGTCGTTTTAATATTACAAAGCTTAGGTCCTGTCTCGGCACATGCCGCCTGAGCTCCTGTATTTGTAAGACTTGTTTTGTTTAAATTTACTTTTTTCAATTTAAATAATTTTACATGCTTGTAGTATACATTATGATATGCCAATAATGATCATACCAGTTTGACTGACACATCCATACCTCAAACATTATTTCTTTCTGTTGGTAACATTTAAAATCCCCTGGGCTAGATATTCTGTAATGCTCTCAACTGTTAATCACAGATATTCCATGTTACAAAGCATATGAATGGCTCTTCCTATCCAACAGCGTCTGTGTGGTTTGCTAACCCTCCACACTCCTGACACCTCACGACTTCCCTGCCCTCTCCTTCTCTGACCTCAACTTCTTGTCATCCCCGTGTAGACAAGACTGCGTGGCGTTTGAATATTTGTGCCTGAATTATTTCATTGAGTACAATGTCCTCAATTCATCCATGTTGTTAAAGATGACATGAGTTCACAATATTTCATAGCTTTGTGTGTGAGTGTGTGTGTGTGTGTGTGTATGCATGTGCGCATGTGTGTGCACACATGCTCTTTATCATTCTTTCATCCACTGAGAAACATCTAAGTTGATTCTGTATCTTCTGAGCAAACACAGTCTTGCAAAGCCAAAGCCAAAGCTCATGGAAACTCAACGGTCTGCTGGATACCCTGAGCTGTCCTTGGGACATCGATGCAATGTTAGTCACCTTTCGAGCCTTCTGAAAAGTCTCCTCTACCAGCTGAAATCATTTTTTTTAATACGGATGCCTGAACACTAGTGATACTCAGATCGTATCCTGAGTGACAAGATTCAAGACAGCAATTATGTTCTGTACAGGAAAATGATAGGGGTTTTCAAATACATAGATATTGTATTCCTCATTTCAGGGTACGCGTACTAAGACGGACCCAGTTGATGCCTGAAAATCTGGATGGGATCTAACCTTACACATACTGTGTTTTTGTCAACACACATGTCTTCACTAAGCTTAATTCATGAACTATGTAGGATAACAGATTAACAACAACAACAAAAACTACAAAATACGCTACTATAAAATACATGTGCTTGCTGTGCTGTGATGTGAGATGACAGGATCAGGTATGAGGCAAACAATGGAGGAAGGGTGATGTGGCATTAGACTACTGCATATGAAGACAGTGTTCTACTGCCACAGTACGTCTGATAAGCAAGACAGCGGCCACGTGCATAAAACATGAGAGCTGGCACAGTGTGGGAACCCATCAAGACATGCTGGAGAAGGACTCACTCAGATCACACAGGACAGGGACAGGAAGGGCGCATGATTGAATCTGAGCAGTCACTGCAGCAAGCAACTAGAAGCTTGCTTATTTCTGGACCTTTCCCATTTGCCATTTTCAGACCAGAACCGATCATAACTGACGCTATTAAAATAAGAACATACAGGTATGGAAGGTGCCACTCACCTAAGCTCTTACTCAGCATGCACTCCAGATCCTTCATACACCTGAACTGTAAAATGTGAGCAAGCTGGAGCAAATTTTAAAGTATACATAAGCATCTTATCAAGATTTAAAACCAGCCCTTTAATTAAGGACCAATAATTAATATCCTGAGATTATACTACTAACTTTAAATTTGGAATAATGAGAAGTAATTTTAATAACTAATGATTATTAAGTTTTAATATTTATTTTACAGAGTAAGTTGTAAATAAGATCCCCAAAAATAATGCAAACATCCTTTTAACTATTAAATATATTTAACATCTAGATATTAGTAAAAGTTGCAAAAACCAGTACAATACTTCATGATTTTCCAATAATGGGGACTCAGGAAAATGATTTACAGTATTATTAAAGATCTACTTGGCAATTAAAAGCCAGCTTTCCTTCTAAAAGAATGAAAATTTGGATTTAGAAACAGTAAGGTTTTATAAACCTTTATATTGCTCACTGCCTTAATATTACAGGTGTTCACTTCCAGGAAAATCTTACGTAACATACATAAACAAACTCATTGTGCTGGACTGGATGGACGATGAGCCCCATAGACTATACTGGCAAATGCAGCTTTGAAAGTAACTTGGGTTTGAGGATTCTTGTCAAGGCTGTTTACCTTACTGTTATATTAATGTTTCTAACTTTACAGAAGCAAATCCAAATTTCCAAGTATTTCTGTACAACAGAAAATCTAGCACTTGTAAAACAGCTATCTGTGGAATTCTCTAAATATAGCCAAGGCAGTATTTCAAGAACATGTTTTTGCAACATATTTATAAAACAAACCAGGTTTTTACTACTAGACTAAAAATGAAAACTCTGTGTGTGGGGGGAGTGTGTATAAAATTATACACAATAACAAAATATTCAACTTCTACTTTATATAGAGATCAACAAATTTAGGTAGTTGTAAATTCTTAATTGTGCAATTTGTCAGTATTCGAGACATACATTTTAAGATAGCTTTATGTACCTCCTACACATTCTGTTGCTGTTGTGTAGTTTTGGTTTTTTGAGACAGGGTCTCTCTACACATTCGTGGATGACCTGGAACTCAACAGCCTCTGCTGGGATTAAAGGCATGTGCCATCAAGCCTGGCTCCTCCTACTCATCATTAATATTTTAAAAGTAAGCTATGTTCTTAAGTATTAATTTCTCATTTCTATACAATGAAGAGAGTTGCCCCCCTGTCTTTTATTCAACAAAGATGTTGGGGTACCCATTCCAGTCCCTGCCATCTAAATCAAAACACAGACACTAGGCACTTAGGGCAAAAGACGCAGAGTAATAAACTTCTACTAATAAGTAAGCGTCTTCTCTATTGGCTATGTGATGGATGGAAGGAAGGATGGATGGACAGATGGATGGGTGGATGGATGATACAGATTAAATAAATAGATATAAATATATGTGTATACATATATGTGTACTATGTATATGTGTGTACGCACACACAGACACACACACACACTTCTATATAGTGATGATATGCAGGCTACTCAGGGTTTGAGAATGTCACTAAGTCTTACACAACTGTGAATCCTGTGAGCTACAATAATGACTGGAATTATAAGATATATCAGTGAATGAAATAGTGGCACAAATGTTATGGCACCAACCAACACCTTTCTATTGGGATTTAATGATACTTCTACAGAAAGAAAACCATGTCCGGTCAAGAACCCATGGCTGGGAGCTCATAGGCCTTTAAGGTGACTCTACTATTACTCTGCTAAACTGCCATAGTATCAGACTGTCTACTCAAGCCATCTCTACCATCAGTTAGTATAGTTCTCAGATTTCATCAGAGAATTTTCTTTGTGTAGTGTATGGCAGTTAAAGTAGAAACTCAGAAACAGTCCGAGTGCAAAGAGTAAGTATCTGTGTTACATCCCCTCTTGACAAGGCTCAGACTATTGTAGAAAAGGGAGCAGAAAGACTGTTAAGACTAAGAGGTCAAGAAGAGCCACCGCCACACAGTCTGCACAGGACTAGACTGCTACAATCATGCATTCACAGCAGTGTAGGAACCTTCCAACTGAAAATGAACACACATTCAGTGATTTTAATTAGAAACAAATAATGCTACTATTAAAAACCATACCCTTTCAAACAAACTCATGCCTCAGTTATGATAATAGTATTAAAAACTGGGGTTTTAAGAGATGGAGTCCTAAGGACTCTCTCCTCACAACTGGATTGATGCCATCAGCAGAGGGTGCATGATTTATGGAAAACGAAGAGCAGAGAAATCAACCAACTGCTCAAATGATCATGAACAAAGGCAGCTAAGCAGGAAATAAGGACAAATTTCCACAACCCTTAAACCAGAGTTCCAAAGCACTATGCATGCAGCCTACACCAGTGTCAATTCAATCTTCAATTTACAAGTGCACATTTGGTGACCTATAATTTAACATGAATAGTGATTAGAAAACAGTGTAAAACTCAAAGCCGTACAAGGAAATCTACTTCATCTGAGACTATAGTGAATGTTCAAAGACAAGAGTACCTAGAACACAGGCACCAACAAACTACTCAAATAGATAGTTTAACATTTTTCAATTAGGGTTCATTATCCAAATTTGTTTTTGTTGTTTCTCTTCTCTTATTCCCTCACATTCCCTACCTCCTTGTGCCTTTCCATCCCCAGTAAGCCTCAGAATCTTCTTTAATAAGTTCAGACAAAATAGTTACATGAATTTACTGTAATTTTGCTCTTAGTCAGCCTTGGTCTAGGGTCTTGGCTTAGAGCAATGGCTCAACAGTTAAGAGCACTGACTGCTCTTCCTGAGGACCCAGGTTTGTTCCCAGCATCCACACTGTGGCGGAGTTAACCATTTGTCAAGTCCCGTATCAGGATGCCCAATGCTGTCTCCAGCCTCTGACAGCACTGTGTGCACATGGTGCAGAGACATGTATTCAGGCAGGGAAGTATGCACATAAATAAAAAATAAATAGCAATTTTAAAAGTCTTCTACCTATTAATCACTATTAACACTAAAATGGTCTGCGATTCTACTCTGTTGTAAGGACCCAGAAGTCAGGGTGAGTGATGACCTAACATTTCTGAAGCACCAATTAGTACTGAGAAATAAGAATGCCTCTGTCTCAGGGTTTCTGCTGCTGTGAAGAGACACCATGACCATGGGAACTTTTACAAAGGGAAAACATTTAGCTGGGGTGGCTTACATTCTCAGAGGTTTAGTCCACTGTCACCATGGTGTGACATGGTGGCATGCAGGCGGACACAGGGCTGGAGCTGAGAGTCCTACATCTTGACTCACGGGGGAAAAAGGAAGTGACCTGTCTCACTGGGCGTGGCTTGAGCATATGTGAGCCCTCAAAGCCCGCCTCCGCAGTGACACACTTCCACCAACAAGACCACACCTACCTCCTAATAGTGCCACAGCCCCTTACCAATTTAATGAAATAAATCCTTACAGTCACTATATGGATTGTTAATATTATTGTTTCCATCTTATAGGTGTGGAGGTAGAGACAGCAACTAACATCTTGATAAAACATACACCATCCAGTAACATGGTCTAAGTTTGAAATCAAAATCAACTCTAAGGACTGTTCACCTAGGGATTCGAGCACCCTGTTCTGCTAATCTCTGCAAACACATCCTCTCCCTTCCTTGGCTTCCAGACATCTCTCAGCATTCCTCTCTACCCATGATCCCAGAAGCAAGACTGATGGAGGAATATTCATGCACTGCACATACACAACAAGGGAAAACACTATGCAGAGAGGCTAAGTCTGCGGAACATTTTCATCACTGTACTCAAAAAACAAGAAAGCAAGTAAGTTCTAGTAGATACACAAATTATCTTCCTCGTATATCCTTGTACCAGATGCTGAGTCGATCATCTCGGGTGGGGATAACTACTTAATTCTGTGCAGGAAATGAAATGTTACATGAATTAGATGGATTTTTTTCCTTAGGTTTCCTAACTTTTTAATCATTCAAATTTCCAGAACTTGAGGAGATACACAGCAATCTTACATCCTCGCTTTGCTATAACATGAAAACATTACTTTATGGAGAAGCTATGAAGTGACCTTGATGGTCTGTGCAGTGTTCATTACAGACTAATAAACATTTGTGAAAATCCTTGCTGTGATGATTGATTGCATTTTTCCTTGCTTCGCTTACCTCAAACTAAATTGCCTGTCATTAAAATGATGACTTTTGTCAATGTGGTTTCTTAATCTTTCCTCAGTCCTTTCTAGCAATGACAACCTTAGAATAATATATTGTAAGTTTTTACGGATCAATAATGCTTAGAATAAAACACTGCACTCCACCACCAGGATTTTTATCTCCTATTTATAATCATCTCTGACAAGCTAACTAGCAGTAAAATTTCTTACTAAGGAGAGAAAAAAAAATAGACATCTAACAAGTTGAACACAACACCATAAACAGCACATGTCAATCTAAACAAGTTAAGAATTTTGACTGAAGCGTAATGTTAGCAAAATGCTTTTACCCTGAAGTAATTAATGACTGAGATGTCGTTTGCAGACTGCTCAAGAAAAAAAAATTATTACTTAGAATCTCAGGCATTTTGAAATGATTTATAGAATGTTATTTATGAAAAAAAAAAAAGACTTTTCCACAATGTCAAAAAACAGAAGGCTTTCATTTACAAGATACAGATGCCAATACGCATACCCTAGGATTCTTTTTTTGCATAAGCAATTAGAAAAGACTTTTTCTCATTTTGTAGTTATTTAGATTGTACCTTAGACATATTTATGTAAGAATGTCATTATGCTTGCTTTAAAACACTACAATTTCGATATTTTCATTTAAATCAGCATTGCTTAGAGTAAATGCCACCAACTAGAAAAAAGCAGCCTGACCCCCTTCATAACCGACTCTGCCTCTTCTGTGAAGGACTCCACTAAGTGAAACCTCCCTAATCTTAGGATCCCATCACAGAGCAAACTCGACTCACCTGAAATCCTCTAATGTAAGAGGAATCTTTCGCTGCCACTCCCCATATTCATCACCAGACCACTTAAGTGCCGGATGAAAAGGAGATAATGTTTTTAATATTAGGTATCATGAAAAATAAGAGTTGATTCGACTGATAAGAGAATTAACTTCCACAGCCTTGTGGGTACACAGTGACGTCAGGGAGGGGCATCACTCTTGTACATTCTTCCACAAGAAGCTACTGGAGGCATCAAAACTGAAAACAAGCAGCAGGACAAGGGATGCCAGTCACACTGAAAAGAGACAGGAAGCCTAATGTCCCCAGGGGAGTATCGTGAAGAAAACTGTTACTAGGTTGGCAATATTTTTTCTAAGTATAGAGCTCTGTTAGAGTTTGGAATAAATATTGGGAATTATCGAAAAGAAATCCAAAGAAACAAATGATTGATAGACAGACAGACAATAAGACTGCAACAAAATTAAAGGTAAGGAAGGCATTCATCATTGGTAACAGAAGTGTCAAGGTGATCATAGAGACTATTAGAACTGCATGCCAACAAATCAGATAATGAAGGGAAGTGAATTTATGGACACCTACAATCTGCCAAAGGCAAATAATGAGACACAGAAAACAACAACTGGGCAGGAGCAGTGGGGGGGGGGGGGGCACTGCGCTGCAGCCACAAGCAAATCTGCTTTTGCAATGTGCCTCCTTTCAGGGTGACTTAATTCAGGTACCTCAGAGTTGGTCTTAACGCTGTTATTTTATCACAAGTAGCCCATACTGGGGGGAGGGGGGCAGTGTCACTGAAGACCCACAGCTCTCACATCAAAGAGGAAAGATGGTTTACTCTTAAGCCAAGGAAGAATTGGCCACTCTTGTACCAGGCTCTTTCTTTTGGGCCACCACCAGCTTCCAAACCATGACACAGAGACCTATTGTTAGTTCTGAAAGCTTGGCCTTAGCTTAGCTCATTTCTAGTAGCTCTTTCAATTTAACCTGTTTCTGTCCACATTTCATCTCAGGACCATTACCTTTTCTTACTTTATCGCTGGCTTCCATGTCTGCCTGGTGGCAACAGCTGTCTGGCTTCTGGCCTGGGTGCCTCCCTAGGTCCCTTTTCTCCCTCCCTCCATCCCTCCAGTTCTTTTGAACATAGATTTCTCCTCCTATTTCTTCTCTCTGCCTACCAGCCCTGGCTATCCCTTCTCTGTCTAACAATCAGCTGTTCCTCTTCATTAGACCAATCAGGTGCCTTAGGCAGGCAAGGCGAAACCTTTACACAATTAAACACACCTTTACACAATTAAACACGCACCCTTACATGTTAAACAATGACGCACAAACAAAAGTAACACTCCATTACACAGCTAATGTGAGACTCTGCAGCACAAACAAATGTAGCATCTTTGCCTACTTAAACTAATATTCCATACGCTTTGACAACTCAACTCTAAGTCTAAATAAAATGACTTCCATACAGGCAGAAATGATGTTTTACCAGCAGAAAGCATGACTTTTAGAGCTTCACGCCATAGTTAAAGGTCCTAAAACATTTAACATAGCATTTTTTTAAATATAATAACATTTACTATGTTGTAAGCACAATACATATACAAGTACGTCATTTTTCTTTTTTAGTTTTGAAATTTTTTATTTTTAAATTTTGAAACAATATTATTTTACATACCAATCCCAGTTCCCTCTTCCTCCCATCCTCCCATGCCTCCCTCTGAATCCCCATAGCACCCGCCACCCACTGCCCGGGGAGAGCGAGGCCTTCCATGGGGATCATCAGAGTCTGTCCTTTGGGGCAGGGCCTAGGCCCTTCTTCGGTGTATCAAGAATCTAAGCATTAGTGGAGTGGCTGCCTTAAATTCCCTTCCCCTGCATGTCATTCCTCAAAACAACCCTTGAAATAGGTACTGTCATAATCTGCATTTAGCTAAAAACAAAACCAGGAATCTGAGAAAATAGTAAATAGTCTGAAAATAACATAAAGGGTTGTGATCTGAACACAGAAAATCTTGGTCCAACGACCAAGCTCTTTACTTAGAAAATTAAGCAACCACTTCCATGTAATAGATAATCCTGAAATTATAGACTAAGCAAACAAACAAAAACTAAACTGTTAATGCTTACAAGAAGTCCCTAGCTTTCTATAAATATTTTAAAAGAACCTTCTGCTGATGAGATCAGGTAATATCTCACTGGTAACAGATGAAAAGCCAGTCTGAATAAATCTTGAAATGACTTCACATTTGGTCTATATACAAGGCCTCTAATGTGGGAAGAATGCAGAGGAAGCTAGAAGGAAGGGTAGGCTAGAGCCTGACTGCACAGCCCAGGGAGCTCTGTCCCCAGCTCATTTGTATGCTAAGCAATGACAAGGCAAAGGAGAACCCTCCCCTGGCCACCCACGTGTTTCAGCAGTAAGCACAGCAAAACCAAAACAACAGTTAAGAGAGGTGGAGGGTTACATCTAGGAGAAGGAAAGATGAAGAGTCCTTTCGAAAGCATAAAAATTGTGTTTTCAGAGGGAAAGGGACAGATGACGAGAAGCAGGGGGAGTCTCAAGTGTCCAGCTTAGAACACTACGAAGGGCATTAAATGGTTAAAAAAATCAAGATGTGAGTATGATCTGAAACACTACAGCTGCCAGTGTCTTTTAATATTAAAAACTCAGGAACTTTCTGTTATGAAATATAAAAATATCACTGAGTTTCCCAAGCTTGTTTCTTTGCCTTATTTATAATATCCTTACTAAAAAGACCTCCAATAACAAGCAGTGAGCAATTCATACTTAGAAATAAGACCTAAAATAGAAAGGCCAACCTCCCCCAGCCCCAGAGCACTGATTTATTTACTGTGCATGACTAATGCATGAGGGCTAACACTTTGATAAGCTCCAGAATCCGCTTTGATGTCAGAACAGAAAGACACACTGGCTGCCTTCTACACCTTCGAGTCTATCTTCTTCAGACCACTAAACCATTAAAAAAATGCATATAGTTCTAAAAAATAAGTTAATATAATCTTAATAAAAAATTAACATCTGTTAATATACATTACTAAAATTATGATTTAAAATCAATGTTGTTCTACTATAATCCACTTGAGTTATAAGTATTTAAAATACTCAATATAGAAGCTCAAAATTATATAATTATAGTAAATCTAATTCCTTTTAATATAAAAATTTTAAATCATGTAATTTGTCTTTTAACTTTGGCACTAAGGACCAAAAGGTAAGAAGCAATCCGTTTTCTTACACATTCTAACCAAGAGTATTCAGGTAACGCGGAGATGGCCTCAACTTGATGATCACAAATGCAAGCAAGCAGCTCTAAATGGCCCTGGGAACAGGGTTTGCTTCAATCATGAGAGTGAGTGACCTTTCTCTCAATCAAAGGATGTTTTAAAAACTCTACAACATAAAACAGGAAAGCAATCAGGAAGGTGAATAAGCATGAATCATTGTATATTTACCACAGGGCCAGCATCATGAGTCTTACCATAAACGCATCATAACACATAAACGCAGTTATTGTGTTTTCGGAAAGATGGTGCCCCATTTAAAACACAGTGACAATTCACAAGTGAAAATACTCCCGGCTGACCAATAGGTGGCACTCAATCTCCACTTTTAAAGAAAGTGCCTTCTCGCATTTCCAATCAAAATTTCAGACCCAGGTATCAACTTAAAGACAAACACCAGAAATGACCTCTAAGATCAGCTGTTTACTCTCTATGGAGGAAATAATTTCACCTACCTGTCTTCCAAAAGAATTCCAAGATGGTACTGATTAACTCTGAAAAGCTGAAATGTAACTAAATCCTAACGACACTACTGTAAAAACAAATGTTAAGCATCTCAGAAATAAATTTCCTAAAACTGGGCCATTGTTAACAATAAGTTGTAGAAGAGGTTGTCATTTGATTCCAACTTAAGTCATGCTTTAGAATTCTAAATACTTAGTATCCTAATCCCCTGATACCAAGCAGTCTTAAGACACGGATACTAAGCTGAAATTTGGCACACAATTGTTGTTTCTGAAATTTCAGGCTGTTAACCATTGGAAAAAGCAGTTTTTGACTCAACTATCTCAATGAATTCTAAATGTGATTTCCTCTCACCAATGGCAGTATTATTACTTCTCAGAGTAATAAAACCATTTCATTCCTAAATTCCCACAAAAATACAAATAGGGCTTAGGTAACAGAATTTTATTGTGTGTTTTCCCCTGCCCCTAGGAGAAAGAAATGCAAAGGGCCATAAAAATTCTTGAAAATGTAAGTGCACAGAATAGAAACAAGCACTGGCAATAATGCTTGAGTCACTCACTCAGTGTCGCTGCTTGTTAGACGGCAGAAAGTGCACTGTGGTCACTCATTCCTAGAGGCCCCAAGACTGACAGCTTAAGGAAGAACGGTTTGGAGTCTGAGCTTAGGAGGACTGTTTCTAGTCTGCAGTAAGCAACCCAGGCCACGTCTTCCTGGTGTCAGAGGACTCTGCAGAAGGCATGGAGGCCTGTGCTGACCCTGCTCACCCTCAAAGGTGGAGACAATTCCAATCCTAGTCACTAGGAATGCTATTTCTAATGACAACGTCAGCATGAAACAAAATTCACTACTGGACACCACGCCCTCCAGAGAACAGAAAACAAAAGCCTTGCAACTTGTAATTCACTGTGTTAACTTCATTTCTTTATCCATGTATATTCATGTAATACAGAACACCCTAGTTCATATCTCAGATATTTTTAAATGAAAAAACTCTACTTAATTATTTAAATTTATATTTATTACTAAAGTTTATAATGAGCTTTTTCTCCTGTGTTCACATTTAATTTTGATGTATTTGGTATTAAAAAATAACTTTTGGTTTTAAATAATATCTATAATCAAATTCCAATTAACATTTTATCATTTATTATATCTCTATCCATCCTATAAGTTTTAAACTAGTACACATTTGAAAAAGCAGCTCCAAATTCTTGCCGTCCCTCTTTTTAAAATCTGATATTCATATTTCTTTTAAGCTGTTAAAAATGTCTTAAGGAGAGCTGGTCCCTTCCACCTGTGATGCACAGAATGAACGGTTTGCAGCCAGCCTGAAGCTTCTTGGGAAAGTTTGTCTTGTATTCTTTATTAAGCCTGAAGTTCTCAGAAGGCTTCCTCTGAAAACCACTAAAGTGTACTTAGAAAAACACAAAATCATTTGAGGCTGTTTTCCACATCTGCCAAAGAAAGTTAAGATTACAGAATGTGTACCACAGATGGAAGCTATGTGGGAAGATCGGAGACTGCATGAGTCACAATGTAGGTTACTAAAAGGGCGTGGGCAAGCCCTCAGGAGGCTGGGTGAAGCTAGAAAGGCACACTGGCTGTCACTTCCCAGGAAAGCTCTTCCATTAAGGCCTAGCCTGTGGAATGTGGCTAGGATGAACAAACAGGGCACTTGGCCCTGGTCCTGACCTGAGGAGGCACAGGCAGGCCCAGGTAAGCTCTCCCTCTGCACGGACCGCCCCAGGCAGCCCTGTGAAATTCCAAAGGCTCCAGAACCTTTGGTGAGAATCTGAAAATAAATAGCCAGATGTCACAGAAAACTCTTCTTTCCAGAGCATCTGAAGCCATGGGTAAATGAACCGGAACATTCTAGTAGGTCCCTGCACTGAAAGGTGATGAATGAACATGAATGTTCACAGGGATGTCCCCCATTGAACAGCTCCAGACAGCTCATTTCCTAAAGTGTAGAATATGACTATTCTTAGAGAGAAGTCCAACTGTAAATGTCAGGTTGTATAATCTACACTCACTGAAAGCAGGAGACAGCATACATCAGCATCTCTACAGATCTAAAAGGCTTCTAGTGAAGCTCTGCTTGAGCTAACAACTGGGTCATGTGGTACTGGTGTCCTAGACGCTAAAATGTGGGAACTAGAACATAAAATTAACTTTTTAAGGTGTCATTCAATTTTTCCTGCGGAATTTCTTTCAATTGATTGAAAACAGCAGAAGGGATAACACAGACGCCTTAAACATCCAACTCTATCAAGGATGTGAACTGGACGTTCTTTAAACTATGGACACCCATGATTGCTGCCTTCAGGTGTGGCTACAGTTAACCTACAGTACTAACTGGACAGCTTTGTAAAATGAGTGATGGTAGAAGGTACACCTCTCATGGGAGGCCATCATCTCCATATGAGGACTTCTTACTAGGGTGCTCTCCATGCAGAAGGAAACGGTTTACTGCGTTTACTTCCACTTAGTTTGATTCTGCTGGCGCAGACAGTTTGAGGAAACCCAGAGGGCAGCTCATAGACCTAATAATTATTCAGGAAATGAAATGTGTGTGCTCGTGTACACATGCACACAGAAAAGCGCCAAGCAAGCCGGGGACAGGGAAGGACCCAAACAAAGAGCTACACCTGCATCAAGTGATAATCTTATAAGCAGGGAGGCCTATTCAAAATTGTTTATACATGGGTAAATTCTGCTGTCCTAACGCAACTGATTCAAAACACTTCCTGATTAAAATCACAGTTTAAAAAAAAAGTGTGAAAACAGACTGAAATACTCTGTTAGTTCAAAGGGAAAAGCATAGCATGTAAGAGACATATGTGTACATACAACATACAACCCCACAATCCTACCCTAATTCTTTCTATGAATGCTGATTAACAGAGTATAAGGCTGCAACCCTGTAACTCTACCTCTGGACACTTAAGCCATCTACTACATCCACACACGGAAAGGGACCTTGCCTTCTGCTATTCCCAACACTTCTTACCTCTGGGAACATAGCTCTGTTTTCTACTATCAGGGAAGCACACGCACCCGCACACACACACACACACACACACACACACCATGAAAACTCATGCACAAACACATATGACTGGAAAACTGACAAAAATCTAAGCTGAATTGTGAACTTTAAGAACTGCAGAAATGAAGTGCTGGAGAGACAGATCAGAGGTTAAGAGCACTGGCTGCTCTCCCAGAGTTCAGCTCTTCCAGAGTTCTATTCCCAGCAAGGATACAATGGCTGCCAACCATCTATAGTGAGAACCTGTGCCCTCTTCTGGCCTGCAGGCATACCCCCTGGCAGAGCACTGTATGCATAATAAGTAAATAAATCTTTTTTAAAATTGCCTAAATAAAAGAGATTTAAGAACAAAGCCAAGTCCATTTTCAAGGAGGGCTACTGGTATTACTTGATTTTCAAAACAATTTAATATTAATTCTGCCATGTTCCTTTAATGTATGTTTTTATATAGGTGAGATTTTTACATCTGTCTTATGCTGCAATTGTACCTTTAATTTCTAATAAGTGTAAATATCATGGTAACTACGACTTAAACATAATGAACATGAACTATGGCAAAGTTTGGGGTTTTGTTTTATTTTTAAGTTGCAGTATCACAGACATAATTTCAAAATTAAAAAAAACAATTAAAAATTAGCGTACTTCTTACATATAATATAAATGATGAAATGTCATCATTTCTGGAAATCTGGTTATTACCAAAACCAGATTATGTTAGTTATCCATAAAAGACAAGATTTTCTTAATTAGGAAGAGTACTATAAAAGTTGTGGAAACTCCAAAAGTCTGGCATTTTAGTTCCTATAATGATAATTAAGCTTATTTTTCAACACCTATCATGATATTTAATTGTGACAATAACAAAACCTTGACGCCATGTTCTGTATTGCTATAATGTCATAACTATGCTCCATATTCCTCCTAGCAGGACAGCAATTCAGCCATTTCTCATGTCCTGATTGGGACAGGACATTTCTGGGTGTCAGTCCTTCATCTGTCTTTCTGAAACACTGTGATAACGATGGACAAGATGGCTGGAGGGAAAGATCATCTCCAATCCACAAAGTACTTACATCAAACCGAACCCCAAAGAAATGCTGGTAACACAGTTTCCTGATTCTATCCTGTTAAGTCTTTACTTAGAAAAATCTCCACTAGAAAGTTTAGCCTGAAAAAAGAAACACTTTTAAATTAACCACTTAAAAGAGAGGGTTAGCTTTCATTTTCAAGCAGGCCTGAGGAAAACCTGTCTGTACATGTTTGACATACAAGACTTAGGAGAAAATCTTGTAACCAAAAACCATAATTAAACTTCATGATGAACCTTGAGTTTAACTGTACTACTGATGAAATGTAGTCAGTATTTCATTCTAAACTATTTTACTATATTTAAATTATATTTAAAATTATGCATTGACCTTGGTTGGTTACTTATTATTTGTTCAGCATTGGTATATAGCCTGTATCATTAATAAAATTTTCTATAATATCATCATCTAAGAAAAACTTAATAGGGAAAGACACATAGTATCAGCTCATTTTTCATCTTATTAAATGACACAGGTCACTGATACGTAGATTAGTGGGTAAAAGGTTATTATCTCTGGCTTCTCTTTTATTTCTGTCATGATAGGGACCCGAATCCAAGACTCACGCATACAAAATAAGTACTCTACCAACTGAGCCACGCCCACGCAGCCTATCTTCACTTTGTTCCTAACCATGAAGCTGCAAGCATGACCTACAGAATACAGCAAGATATAGACAGGGTACACTGTAAAGATCTGTGCCTTTGGGGGCATGTTCTACTTTGAGAGTAAAGCTCTTATTGGGGAGCATAAGGGGGGGTAGATTAATGGCTGGTTTTATCCCCTGAGTATTTCATACACACAAAAACACACTCCTCAGTGCCTTCTGCAGCCTGAAGACTCAATCCACAATGCTGTGAGGAAATATGGACTCAATAACGGTGATTTTGCATCTGGTATTAAGTGTTTGCCCACTGTTAGTGAAAAGACCAGTCTTTTCAGGACCTCTGCAGCTACCAAGACCCACAAAGTACTCATCTTTGTGTCAAGTGACAATATTTGCACATAGCCTTCAAGAATTCTTATGAGAACTCAAGACAATGGAAACGTTACACACAGAGTTGTCATAGCATACTGTTTAAGGTATGGTGACAAGGAGGAAAAGTCATTCCATCCACTTCTGAGTCTTACTTCCGCCTAGTGAAGACAAGCCTTCACCATGTGGCAATGACAAGTCCTTCTAACTCATTCTGAGCCTGAGGAATAGGACTACCTCCCAAACTACCTACAGGACACTGAATTGTAGAATTTGAGTATTGACACTTCCCTGTTGTGTAATTGACTTGTTTGTAAGCATATACGCACACAGGTATCTGTAAATACTGACAGTAGTAATTACCATACGATTGCATGTGTTCATGTACTGTAATGAATGTATAAATATGTGTTGCTCGATCTCTGGCATTAATTGATGGTCACATTATTTTTCTGTGTTCATTAGAAACAGTAAATACTGATGTATGGAAAACCATGATGCTGAGCACACACTGCCACACCCGCCCAGCTGTTCCTCAGGGTCAGCACTGGGTCCCACATTAGTGCACTGGCATTTATACTGATGAACTTGAGTCACCAAGACTGTGTTACAGGGATGCGCTAGTTTAAAGCACTTAAAAACTGCTGGGCGATGATGGCGCACGCCTTTAATCCCAGCAATGGGGAGGCAGAGGCAGGTGGACCTCTGTGAGTTCCAGGACAGCCTGGTCTACAAAGCTACAAAGAAAATCCCTGTCTCAAAAAAACAAAAGCAAACAAATGACAACAACAACAAAAAAAAAAACATGTAAAAACTTAAGAAAAATATTAATTTAAAGGAGATGTAGCAAGTTATGAGTGCTAACACTTTTGTAGTGAAAATATTTTATTAAAACTGTTTATCTAGTAGCAGGTCTAAGTAGAAAAGGATGATTTTCATTATAAAAAATAAATAGTAATATCTGCAAACACATGCCAGAACAAGAATAGATTTCAATTAATATTGGAGGTAATAATCATTCACTAATATGTGCATACACTACCCATTTAACAATTGTACATACACACACACCACATTACTGAACCTGTTATATTGTATACTCAATAGATGCATGCATATACAAAACTTAAATCACCTACTACTATAGCTTTAGATATCAGCTGTTCTTTTATTCCTTCATATATTGTAACATAAATTAAAAGCATAATTTTTATTTTAATGAAGAATCTAGTGGATCATATAGAAGTTAATTTGCTATTTGGGATATGTTGTCTGATATAATGTACTATAAGCATATTAGCAAAGTATCTTCAGGACTGGCTGGCAGTACTGGGACCACCTAAATTAAGTGTGCAACAATGATTGTTTACATAGACCACAGCATATCAGTATGATGAAATGAAAATTATCTTTTATAAATGCTATAATCACAAGTGGTCATCCCTGGTCAGGGTGGCGTGTGTGTGTGTGTGTGTGTGTGTGTGTGTGTTTGCGCGTGCGTGCGTGCATGCGTGCATGTAATACATATAACAATAATTAAGGAAATAGAGACCATGAATTTGAGAGAACAAAGGGAGGTGCATGGGAAGGGTTAGAGGAAAAGAAATGAGAAAATGATGTAATTATATTTTGATTTCAAAAATAAAAACTATTTTAAAAAGAAAACAGCCATAGACAGCTAGGTGTGGTACCACACATTGCTAATCTCAGCCTCCAGAGGCAGAGCCAAGAGGATCTCTCTGACTTGAGATCAGCCTGGTCCGTATAGTAAGTTCCAGATGCTAGGGGCCTGTCTCAAAAGAAGAAAAAAAAAAAAAAAAAAAAAAGCCAGAAATCCATAATGACTGAGGTAAAATAAAGTGTATGAGATAGTATGAAAAAGAAAAACACTTCATAGGGGCCATTTTAGAATTAAAACATACATTTTTTTTAATGAACTAACAAAATAAAATTGACCATTTAAGTGTGCTATATACCAGAAAACTCCAAAACACTACACTTCAATAAACACCTTCTGTAACATGTATGTGTGTGTCAATAAAAAGAGGTTGATTCTCACTTTTCAAAATCCAAGGAAACAGTCAAAGAACCTATGAGATGTATATGAATATTCATGAAAGCAAAACATAAAAGGCAAAATCACAGCAATGCTTCAGCAGCAGATACTGACCCATATTCTGATACATATGCTCCCCAGCCATGAAACACTTAAGATGTGGCAGCAGATGATTTCCTGTCTCAGGATAATGTGCAGACTAAATAGTAATACATGTAAAGTGTAACCCTTTTATAAAACATATTTACACAGGAAACTATTAACTCAAGTACAAACCATGGCTGACTTCTCTTTGAGCACTGGACTTGTCATTTGAACCCTAAGTGCTTTACTAATTTCTAAAAGGAAAGCAAATAAGGAGAAATCTCTGCCCTTATCCTTATCTATACTTATATTTGAGACATGAAATAGTATATATCTTAATACTTTAAAGAAAAAGTACTCTACATAAGAGAACCGGCCAAAGGTCGTTACATTTTATTCGTTTGTTTTAGCTTTTGAGACAGGGTTTCTCTGTGTTGTCCTGGCTGTCCTGGAACTTGCTCTGTAAACCAGGCTGGCCTCAAACTCAGAGATCCACCTGCCTCTGCCTCCCAAGTGCTGGGATTAAAGATGTGAGCCACTACCACCCAGCAAGATTTTATAAAATAAAAATACAATGTCCATCAGGCTGGAGAGATGGTTCAGGGTTAAAAGCACTTGTTCTTAGAGAGGACCCAGGTTCAGCTCTTAGTACCCACCAGCTCACAAGTGTCTGTAACTCCTCTGGCCTGCAAGTGGCACACAGACATATATGCAGGCAAAACACTTATACACGTAAGATAAAATATAATCATAAAATATGTAAAGAACTGCCATTCTACTTTGGGAGTCCAGCTACACGGAGGAGAGCCTAGGCCCTCCCACACATGATGTGACGGACTTTGATAATCCCCCATGGAAGGCCTCACTATCCCTGAGGAGTGGGGGGAGTGGGAGGGGTCAGTGGGAGGGTATGGAAGGGAGAGGGAACAGGGGCACTGATATACAAAGTAAGATTATTTCTAAATTAAAGAAAAAGAATTGCCATTCTAAAAATTAAACATATAATGTTCGTTTTGAAGGCCAGTAGGTTCTTGTGCATTAAGGACTACCATTAAATTGCCGTTTGAGGTTAACCCAAGCTCTCGCAGGATTTTCTAGCGGAAGGTTTCCTATCTACAACCACGGTCCCCCAGTTGTGGGTCCACAACTGTGAAAAGATGGATGGCATTAGAAAGAAGCGTGCCAGCTGCTCTGTTTAGCCAGCCTATCTAGTAACAGGTCCTTTTCTGTGCAAGTAGTTCTGCTATAAACAAACAGCCTGAGATGCTTGGACCTGTGAGACATCCTGTCCCCAAATTGGCCATCGTCTCTGTGACAATTGTGGCAAGTTATCTATATCCCAATATATTTATGCCAAAAATTGCTCACATCAACTGTGTAGCTTAACACACAGCCCAGATGAGGTCAAGATGTATGTGATTTGAAATATTTCGGTAAATTATATACCACAGTCACTTCCCTTTAAGCCTTGAGATGTGTCTGAGATGCTCCCGACACTAATTTAAAGACAACTACTTAATAATTAATAAACTGTGGGTCAGGACGTTAGTTCAGACCGCAGAGCCCTTGTCCCAGTGCCGCATTAGGGAAAATGTCACTCCAGCTTTACAGCATGGAACTTGAGTCACCACTGGCTCTGCCGGCGTCACATATGAGACACGTGCAGCTCAGCTCTCCAAGCCCACGGGTAATTTTCCTGCCCCGCGGCTAATGCCAGTTAAAACTTTACCCCCTTCTCCCTTCGCACACACCGCCGGACACCTTCAGATAATTGTAGGCATGGCCACTGCTGGCACTAAAAACACCTGGACACCAACACATGTGTGAGAGCTACAGAAGGGAGGACACAGAAAATGAGAGCACCCTGAAACCCCCCATTCCACCTCAGTCCACCACTGAGACGTCAACACACTTAGCCCTCCTTTCATATCCTCAATCACAATTCCTCTAAATATTCCCTGCTGACACCTGGGAGACCTTCCAAATGTATGGTAAGTGACTGTGAGACTGTAGGCATTTCCTGAGAACTGGCCCACACCTTCTCCAAGTCTCCGTTATTTGTATAAAAGTGTAGAAAATGTCAAGAGGAAAAAGCTCTTCTGGTAGTGAGAAAGAAGGTATTCTAACGGTGTTCTGCATCTCACTAAACTGAAGAAAGTGACCAAATCACACAATAGGGTATGTGATAATGGGGGCTAAAACTCAGCCTACGGCAGTGAAGACCATGGCCCAGCTGGGGCCAATGGTGACTGCCGTAGGTATTAAGGGACAGTGCTGCCCAGTCCCTTCATCGTACAAACCAGAACCTGTTCTCCAGGCCTGACACACACTCCTGTGGCCCTCTGGTGTCAAATGAATGGAGTTTAAGCTTGTGTTATGAACATGGTATTAATAGAAACATTTTCAAACATCTTTATTAATGCCTTGAGAATCTCAGAGGGTACGGTATGACCATGCTCATGCTCACCCCCTGGATTTCTCTTTCCAGCTTCCTAGCTCTCCCTTCCCTTCCCAGTCAACGTTAAGATTACTTCCTTTTTGTCCTTATAAGCAGCGTCTGGTCTCATAGAACCTCCAGCCCTGCACACCAGCGTGAGGACATCACACAAAACACTCCTGCAAAGGGTGAGTGTCCTAGGCCTCCACGACGACCCTGGACCCTCAGCTGTTCTGTATGGATCGCTCACCTCCACTTCACGGGGATCAAATTTTATATATGATTCAAAGAATCAGAGCTACATTTCCATGTTAAAAAAAAAAAAATGTCATTTCTTTCCAGGGAAAACAAGCAAACAAACCCCACACTTCTATCCTGAGCAGCAGGCTGGCCGACTATGACAGCACAGTCCACGGCTGCAGGCAGTCCTGAGCAGGACGAGCATTCCAGAAAAGCACTGATTTGTTATGACACTGTCCAAACAGCAAAGTGTGAGCAAAAGACTTATACAAAACTAAGTTCTACTCCAGGAGACCCTAGATTTAACGAAAATGCCTGAAATACTCTAATGCTGAATTAGCTAATTCAAGGTGTAGTAATCCCATACTAGGAAACAACCCTGTCCCCGTCATCGCCCACCTGACATATTCGCAGACGTTCATTCTCTCTCTGGCCTTCTGATTACACTGCTCTAATGCTGGCCACTCCTAAGACAGCACAGCAGCTACGGCACAGCATCCCTCCATTCCCTCAGACACGGACTAACTTTGTTCTTTCACATCAGAACAACAACAACTATGAAATAATACTGAATTCAATGTAGAGTGTGGCTACGCCAATCTGCTTGTATGATGATTTCATAAGTACACTATAATTAGGTGAATTTTAATTTTTGGAAATCCCACATGACAATTTCTAAGGCTTTAAGTGATGAGGAAAACTCCATACGCTGATTCTCCTTTATACTGCCCAAGGCTCACGCAGCTCTATTTCCCTTCCAAATTGCAACTTTCCGCTCCTCACTGTTAATAGTAAGATGTGAGAGACACAGCAGAAAAGCGCACTGTTAGAATGATTCCCTGAGGAAACTCCAGCTGATGAGCAACCTTGACTGATACAGACGCAGGCTACCTGTTCAGAGAGGAATCAGGGCCCCGGTGTTCCAAGTCCTTCCCATCACTCAGGCTCACACCCAGAGACAAGCGCTGACACTATATGCATCCTTGGGAAAGCATTATTTCACTCTGGAAATGCAGGTCAGGATTTCTAAAGAACAAAGGCTTACTTACAGCCATTTAAACTTGGCTCTACCTCCCGCCACTGTGTTGGTGTGGGAAGAATCAGACCTTGTTCTCTCACTCGCTTCTACCAAGCCAACAACTAAGCCTTTAGTAGCTATAAAAATAATAATAATGAAATAAAACACCTATTCTGCTGTGTTAACATCGTCTCAGTAAGAACAGGACGTTTATCTCACAGGTGACAGCAGGCTTGGAGGCTGGCTTTCCATCACCGATTTCTATCGTCATTGTGTTCCCTATTGTTCTTCCCCTTACTTGGCAGTGATGCTGAATTCCACATCCACGCCCACAGGCAAATATAGCCATATAGCCATCAGACACTGTGCATTCTTTTATCACCTAATTCGTAGTAGTTCTAGTCCCCAAAATGCTTCTACAAATCACTTTTGAAGATTCAATAAAAACAATCACTCTGTTTTCCACATCATGAAACAGTTACACAACACAGCTGAAGGATCCTGGATTTTCACAATTCTAGAAATAAAGTCCTTATCCTGGTGGTGGCACACCCCTGTAATCCGATGAGTCAGGGGACAACAGCAGTGACTGCTGCTCATTCCAAGTCCACCGAGCCACAGACTTGTTCTAAGCAAACAAAAACTTTAACTCACATGAACAGTTAGCTGCTGGGTTTTAAGAGGAGAGCATGCTGGGCTGTGGCTCGGTAGGCATAGTGCTTGCCTACAGTGTATAAAGGAAGCGCTTGATTCAAACCCCAAGACTACACTAAGGTTAGCGGGCAGGCCTTTAATCACAGCGCTTGGTGGCTAGACCGCGATCCCAATGCCACCGTCAGCTGTACTGTGAGCTGAAGGCCAGTCTAGGATAAGTGAGACCCTGTCTGAGAAAGAAGAAAATAAACAGATTCTTACACCACCAAAAGAGAAGCTGAAAAGAAGGATTATCTTTGGAGATTTTTTTTTAAAGCTTTTAAGAATTAGAGTTCCTGTATAAAAAAAAGATGAGTAAATTTTGTGATTTCCCCCAGTACTTCTACATTGAAATCAATGCAAAATAAATGAACATCAACTAAAATAAAAGCAAGAAATTGTTTAAAGCAAATTCTTTGATATTCTAAATACTTATAAGAAATCAAGCAAATTTAAGTATTAACATTCTCCTATATTCTTCTCAATAAATTTTCTCCTCCTGAAGTGTAATTTAAAACAAAGAAATTCAATTAAGCTCTCAAAAACAGTCTTTATATTGTCTGCCAACATTAAATAGCATAATCAAGGAGTTTTGTAAACATTATACTTACAAGAAAAAATGGAGTCTCTATATTACAAAAGTCCTTAAGACCTTCTCATGAGCAAGTTTATAAACAGGCACGAGAGAACCAGTTACCCATTCCAACCATATGGCTAGCATGTGCTAGATTCCACACTGTATTAAACACATAACCCGAAACCAAGCTCATAGCTTGAATATTTCCTTCCATATTAGAAACTGAACTCAAACCAATACAAGATTTGAAGGATAAACATCCTTTTCACAGGACTGCCAATTAAGCCAATAAAAAGAAAAATCAGTGAAAACGAGCCAATGCAAAATTACTGCAATCCTCAAACACATTCTATGTATTTTCAAGCTTTATGAAGCACGTTAAAATCTGTAATCTTATTCCAGTCTCACCAAGGTGGCGCAACCAATGAATGATGTAAGTTTTCTATCTACATGACATGAAAATCACTCCGGGGGAAGAGAAGGACAAGTGGAGATCATCAGAATATTCACACATGTACCAAACTGTTAACAATAGGAAATACTAAAAAGGAAGGGATGTTCCTCACTTTTAGCAGTTTTTGACAACAGCAAAAACGCCAGGCAATTTTACCTTATGTTCCCTGAGAACACATCCTCGAAATCAATAAAAAATAACAGATCAATCCACAGGCTGACAAAAGCATTGCTAATGAGAGGGGAAATAATCAAACTGCGGGAAGAAGCAGGTTAAATGGCCTCTTCATTAATGAAGCAAAACCTTTAACAGAAGCTCACTCAAAGAAGCAATCGTCCTCCTGTGTCTCTTCAGACTTCAGCCTTGGATCCCTGAGATGGACTTGAGATGGAAAAGAACCAACTTAACAATCTAGCCCTAGCTCTGCTCTGTTCAGAGTTTGTTGTTCAGAAAAATATCCCAGTAAGACCATAAAATTCATCCATGTATTATTTAATATTTCGTGCTTTTGCATAGTAGGCAGAAATGGGTACCATATGTATAAGCTTAATAACACTGAGTAAATACACCGTGTTATTATACTACAAATGAATACTCTACCTCTCAAACTATTTTTAAGATAAGCTAAAACAGCACCATAATTCACCTCAAAAACTCATAATTTTATCTACACATGGGAGCATCTTCCTCCAGTATTCCTTTCATTTATAACCAGAACCTTCCTTTTCTCTTTACTACGGACTTCATAAAATATGTTAATAAAATGAGTACGTCATCAGTATAAATGGCTTCAGCACTGATAGTGTTGGAAGCATCGTCTTTGAACTGGAAGTGCTCCCTCACCCTCCCCCCCAAATGAGCAAAAGCGTCCCTGGAGGTTGTCTGTGACGCTGCCTGACCAGCAGAAACACGCTCAGGAAGCCCTCGACGCTTCGGCATACGGAGTTTGTAACACTAGATGAAGTCCACTCGGGTCACTTGTGAACACTATGTATCATGACTGGTGAAAAACGTTAGAAACCCCATCCTTGTGAAAGCAAAGTCTCTTGACTTACCAGATGATTAAAAACTTTAAAGGATGGGAAGAAAACATGTGACATACTGATCTTGAAATATTGGTCAAACAAGTATGTTGTTAAAAGATAACCAACAATGGAAAAATTACAGTTACATCCTAGTATCTTAAGAAATGACTCATGAAACAAGCGGCCATTAACCCTCAGGCCACCTATATGTAATGAATGACAGCATCTCACTCACCATCCTAGTGCACCCTATGAACATAACAACAGGGTCTCAAAAGAATACGCATGTACATGATAGCCACCTTTGAACATGAACTACATATTATAACTGTTAAAATACAAAAAGGAGAGAACACAACTTACTACCTGTTTAACGATGCTTACTAATTACCAGGCACACTAGAGTCGATGGGTTTAACTTGTCAATCAAGTAGTCCTATTTAATCAGTACAATAATGTTATAAATAAAATAATCAACTCAAGAATTAGAAAAGAGCATTAAAAAATTCCTAGTTTCAAAGAAATTAGGCTACTTATGTTCAAGATTTATGGTCATTAAATTATAAGAAATTATTAAGCTATCAGAAAACAAAATTATTCTGAGCAAAAGTAACTTAAGAAATAGTTTTAACTCTGAGCCAACAAATTTTCTACTTCTTAGCCTTTTGTAAAGCACTCCTTGTTGTTCCTATTCTACCATGCTGGATTATTTTGTAATAACAATTTCATCGTATATTAAGGAGCAGAGTGCATGCAAGAGCGTCGATTTCCATTTCTAACTTGTATGTCTAGCAAATACAATCAGATATTAGTGAATTAAACAAACAAGGACAAAATTAAATGTCTGCAATACATTTTCAATTATAAGACTCAAAATTCAATACCCAGCACTATAAAGGCAGAAAAAGATTTTTAGAAACTGACAAAATATTTAACATTAATTTTTCAAAAGTTAAGTCTATACACATTTGTTTGTTAAAATTATATCTAGAACTTTGAGCATAAGCTTTAAAACTGCTATAAAAAGCCTTTAAATGACAGCAATTTTTTTATAATCTAACAATCAACTATAAAGTAAAATCCCGTACTATGATTAAAAAAATAAAAATTGGTTATACCAAAGGGTCCACCTGGAAGAGAACAAGAAAAAAAATCTCCAAATATTTTAGTATGCTAAATTCATAAAGACATAGGATAACAAGCACATAATACTTCTAATTATACTAAAATATTATTACAAGGACCTATACATAAAATTGTAGCTGCTAATGACATGAATTATAATAGTTTTATACTAATATAAAATGGTATACCTTAAAATCTAATACAAAAAGTTATACATTCTTCCTACAAAGAAAAATTGCAAGAGATTAAATTGTTGGTACTTGAATGCACATTTATCAACATAAAATCTGTAACAGAATATTAACTATAAAATTATACACGCACTTGACCCAACGTAATTTATACAAAACAGCTGAGAAATCACTGCAGTGTGGTAAAGTAACACTAAATGGAGAACTGTGAAGACCGAGCGCTTCCCTCCACTAGATTCCTAAATGGGAGGGAAACAACACACTTACAAAACAAAGATGTCTGATATGCCATAATATTTGTTCTTAATTCAATAAAGCATGATAATGAGCTCTATGCTCAGGATATCATATCATATCATATCCTCAGTAACAAGCAACACTCAGTTACTAATACTGACTCCATTAGGGTTTCACACAGCTGCATACCGTGTACCGTGTGCAGTCAGGCCCGTGCACAAACATTGACCCATAGTGTTTATTAACACATCTTACACTGTGTTCCCTTCAATATGTGCCCTATTACAATAACTTTAATACTTTTGAGACAGAGCTTCACTATAAGCAGCTTGATAATTTTGGTATTTTTAATGCAAAATAAACAAATACTGTTTTAAAATAGGTACATGGGGGAAGGTCCCTCAATAATCAACAGGCATAAAAATTGCTGAATTCTGAAACAAAGGATGAATGGTTTTAAAACTTATTATTTTGTAACACTTAGTTAATTTTACTATTTATATGTGATATAAAATATTTGACTCTCCCTCATCGAGACTGTGCTTAATATTTCTGACACTGAATGTAATCATAAATAGGAAAAATTATGTAGCCCTCTGTATATGTATACAAAAAAAGCCCACAAAATAAAGCTAAATAGGATGTGTTTTTTTAAAAGACCATCTCTGGTCTTCCTTTCTAAGGCATTCAAATGATAAGCCAAACACAGAACAGTTATTAAAACAATTCCCTATGCTTCATTGTATTTATGACAGGAACACTGCAATGGAAGTTTTGGAAGTACTTTTTAATTTCACATTTTAAAAATCACATGGGAAATTTAAAAATGTATTTAAAAAATAAGACATAACACATGCCCCAAATCAAGGCCAAACCCAGCGTTAATCACACATCTGCTCTGACTATACTCCCTAAAAACGCATGGCGAGAACATAGTTTTGCCTTCCAAAAAGACCATTTGAAACAAGCCATTTATTTATCTTTGTTCTATATAAAAGTTCTAAAATTATACAATCAGTCTAGTCCTTAAAATTAAGTGTAAAAAGGGAAATATCTACAATAATAAAATGCATCACATAGATCAACTTCACTACGGCACATTTTAAACACATACCTTCTTAGAAGTTTTTCCAAATATGAAAATTAATAGTATAGTATCATACCTACAGCACAACAGAAGTCAACTGCTTTCTTTCTGAATAAATACATCTACAGCTTGCCTAGGAGAAGCAACAGCCATCTATTACATACCTAATGAAATTGCACTGTACATTCCAATGCAAAAATGTGTCAAACGAACCCATTTTAATTGTATTTTCAGAGGAATTTACTAAATAAAACATCTAATTTAATGTGAAGACTATTGATTTCTTTGCAGAGATATTTCTAAAATTAGGAATTTATTTTGGATAAATGAAAATTAAATGTAAAAGTTTTATGCACTCCTAAAAATAATTAGGGGGAAAAAAAGCAGTAATTGCTTTGATTGGAATCAATTATCTCTCAGAAAAAAAATGTATTTTAAAATAATAGCTAACCCTCACCTTTTAGGCTTAAAAGTATACTGTAAATAATCTCTATCGTTACTACAGAATTTAAGGTAATTATTGCTACTGCAATACACACCTCTAAAAATACAGCAGAAGTATTTTTCTTAAATATGTGTACTTGAGATGTACGTGGTTAAATTAACTTTATTAACATGAGCTCAAATGTTACTTAAATCCAAAACAGACCTACTGGCCTATTATTTCCATTGAAAAAATTCTTAACAGTGATGTCTCTTTAAAACGAGCATTGACGTAGCTAACACAGCACTCTCTAAAATGACCGACATGGAACCGTCTCCTGCAATCTTCCTGTGCTGCTACCTGTCCAACTCAAGGCCCTGAGGCTCAGTGCCCCCTCCTCCCTGCGCCTCCGGCTTTCTTTGTCCCCTTACCTTTGCTTCCCTGGCTCCTTTGTCTGCATCTTCATATTTCATTTGTTCTTTACCCAGCAGCACAGGCCCAAAATGGCCCGTGTCACCAGGCCTGGTCTAGCTATGAAAAAATACATTCTCCCCATTTTAATGCTTTGTAAAACTAAGCCAGTTATCATCTTGGACACGAAGAGTGGTTTCAGGCATCAGACAAGCCTGCCCAATAAAACTCAGACTGGAATCACTGATTATAACTTCCCAGACACACACAGAGCTCTTGGAAAACATCCAAGTTTTTTTTTTTTCTTTTCTTTTTAAAGAAAAGAAAGGGGAACTAAAAAAAAAATAATTGAGCTTAATAATTCAATCTCCTTAGCAAGTCTATTGAATGTGAAAAAAATAATGAAATCTTTGTAATTGAGAACATTTGACCATTTTTAGCTTCACTCAAACATTTAAATATGAAGTCAGAATAAATAGGTTCGTGCTTCTCACAATGTTTGCCCTGAATGATAAGAATATTAGTTCCTAAATACATAATCACTGGGATAGGAAAAAAATAATCAAGTAATTTGAGAAGCTTGTAAGAAACTAACTTCCTGAATGTCATCATATTAGAGTCAATTGTTGTCAACTTTTTAGTGGATTAGCTAGTACCAATTTTCACTACACAAAAAAGAAAGCAAATTTATTTTTTTAAGCACGAGTTTAATATCTATCAGCAAACAAAGCTTCATGCTAAATGTGTGCAGATAAGCAGCCACCAGCCAGTTACACTGAGACAGCTTCCCACCAGCATGCCAGGGACTACTACCATGCCACAACGGTGCTGCTAACCAAAGCCAACATGGAAGAAACAAAGTATCAAAATCCAATAGTTAGAGGTACCTGCATTTCATTTCCCTCCTACGATGACAGAGGGAGCCCACCTCTGCCTTGTCCCGAACACACCAGTGCTGCCCTAGTCCATCCAAAAGAACACTCATCTGTGTCTGTTTTAAAAATGGCTAGCTGGGATTTGTGGCAGTGGCCTATTATCAGAGCACCAGGACACGGAGGTTCAATCAGAAGTTCGAAGTTAGCAAGTTAGTCTGCTTTTATATAAATAATTCTAGTTCACCCTGGGCTGCCTGACACTGCCTTAAGAAAAAAAGGAAAAACACTGGAAAAAGACATGCACCTATAGATACATAATAACAATGTTGACAGCTACCCTGCAGCAGTCCATCGTCCATCTGCACATTGTTATCCAGAACTCTGGTGTTTTCCCTACCTTACATCAAGTTGTGAAACTTGGGTCACAACTGTTATTAGTGGGGGTGTCCCAATTCATTCAATAGTTGAAGTAATACAAATACAACTAAAACAGCAGTCCACAAAACTTAAAAGATGCGATCTAAGTGCAGTATAGCAAGCAGCTGGATACACCCAAGAACATGTTAATTCCAGAGAACAGACTGGCACATCCCAGTTTCAGAAGGCAAAAACAAAGGAGGGTGAATGGACCCGTTAGTAGAAATGTGTTAAGACTGAAAACTAGAAAGTACAAAGTTTTATGGCAATTTAACTTCTGAATAAAGAAGTGCAAAAATTGTTTTAAAAATATAAAATTTCAAAAACTAAAAACAAATTTGACTGAACAATAGCAATTATCTCTGTGTAAATACTACCAATGTTTTTATAACAGAAAACTACATTGTATTTTACATAGTAGAGAATTATTCTAATTATGGAATTTCGAACTACAAAATCTTCCAAAACATAAGAAAGTGCTGATGCTGCCAGACAGTAGTGCTAACCCATGACTTCTCTTCCTGAGTCACTTATGACCTCGCACAACTGCTTAATGAATGTGCTCTGACAGGATGAGGAGTGATCTAGCATCCTAAGGATGGTTGTACTGTCACCAGAGATATTAAAAAGATAGCACACCTAAGGCTCCTGGACCAGAAAAAGGCTAGCATCACTAAAGCATTTGTCACTTTGTAGCTACAAAATAAAAACTATGAACACTGCATTTTGGACAATAATGATGGATAAAAACTGAGGCTATAGGGCCTAATGGCACACAATAATTTGGCGCTCAAGGAGATGAGGAAGGAAATTGACAAGTTTGAGGCTATCCTCTGCTTCACAATAGTTCAATGCCAGCTTGAACAATATGGAAAGACACTGACTCAAAAAAAAAAAAAACGAATACACAAATAACTATGATATAAAAGGCCCACAGTTGTTATTGTTTTCAATGACAAAAGACCAAAAACCTTTCCCCTAACCAAAAAAAATAAAATAAAATAAATAAAACAAAACAAAACAAAAAAACCACAATGATTGCAGCTCACGCACTTATATCAAGAATAGTACTAGTGAAGTCCTAACCAGCACACATAGGGCAGAAAGGAAATGGAGAACATCCTGCTTGGAAAGGGGAAATATGTTCCTATTGTCATCTTACAACTACAACACTCTTTGTAGAATGCCTGGGCTACCCAGCATGAGACCCTGGCTTCAATCCCCAACAAAACAGGAGGAGGAGAAAGAGAATGGAGTGGAGGGAAGAAGAGAGAGAGAAAAGGAGGAGGGGAAGGAAATACAGAAGCAAAAGGAGGAAGGTAGAAAGTATTATCACTCTTACACACACACACACACGCACACACACACACACACACACACACGCACAGCTGCTGGAACAAATGATATTAGTAAAGTTATAAAATGCTAAACTACCTCATAATAATCTGATGCACTTCTAAATAATAACAGTGAACCATCAGAAAGATATAAGTTGAAAACAATTTTATTTACAAGAGTATCAACAGAAACACAATAGTGGGAGGGGGGGGTTAGCCAAGGAAGCGAAAGACTCCTATAATGAAAACTGCAAAACACTGCTGAAAGAAATTAAAGATTTAAAAATTTAGAAAGAGTTCATGTTCATACAAGACCTAGCATTATTAAAATAACTTTTCTACCTAAAGCAACATATAGATCCAATGCAATCCCTGTAAGAATCCCAATGTCAGAGTTCTGCAGAAAAAGAATAATATATCCTGAAGTTCATACACTCCCAGCCAATTAGATTAAGCAATACTGACAACTAATTTGGAAGTCTAGCCCTTTTTCCATCAAAAATTTATTGCAAAAGTGTACTAAGTAAAACAGGAAAATACTGGCACACAGGCAGACACTGAGGCAGATAGCAAAGAGAATCCAGAAATAAACTATCCAACATTCCATTAAGTTATTCTGACAATAGATGCCAAAGACCTTTCAGTGGAAAAGCTTTCAACAAGCAGAGAGGGCCTGCCTGAGAGTACTGAGGGTACAGCTCAGCACTGTAGTTTCCCAGCATGCACGTGCAAGGCTCAATGCTCAAAACCAACAAGAGAGAAGGAAAGAGAACGGGACAGAGGTAGGAAGCACTGAATGAAGTTGGCAAAAATGTCAGAGTACTGAATTTACTCTCAGTGTCTTGGATGTGATAGTAACAAAGTGGGGTTAACAAAAGCAAGAAGAGAGATATTAAGACAAAGTTTGAAACTTCTGTGCATCAAAAGACACAATCATGAAAAGATAAAATATTTACAGATAATGTACCTGGGAAATACTTAACATGCATTCCTATGACTCAACAAGAATAACAGAATACCCAGCTTAAAAATACTTGACAGATATTCGTCAAAAGAAGATATACACCAGGTTGTGAAACACAGGCTTCAATCCAGCACTAGGGAGGCAGAGGCAGGAGACCCCTTAGTTTGAGGACAGCCTAGGACACACACTAACATCCTGCCTCAAAAAAGAAGAGAAAAGGTAAGGAGACAGGGAAGAAGGAAGAGGATGGACAAGTGAGCCAAAGGGAGAGAGGAAGGGGAGAGGGAGGGGGACAGAGTCGGGGAGGAGGAGGAAGACAAGGAACCGTACAGACCACTTAACACGTGACTACCATGTTTATGTAAATCACTTGCTTTTTTAATAAATCTTTTATGAAATTAGTAATATTACTGTAATAAAGGAAACCAATGGATTTATAAATCTAGTTTCCCCTGTGCTAAAGCCAAATGCATTACCTACTTAAATGTTCCCATTAGAAAGAAAGCTAGCTATAAGACATAGTGAATGACAGAATTCTAAAACCAAAGGTAACACTAGCCAATGGGTAACACCGAAACTCAATTCTTCAAGTCCCTTACCTATAGAACGCCCAGGTGCCAACACAGCTAATAAAGCTACAAAGCGTCTGCAAGAGCCTTCTCCAGCAGACACCTGACAGGAAGTACCAGAATGCTGGAAGGTGCACAGGTGTACCACAGATGCCTAGCCAAGGGTCTGAAGTCAGCTGTCCTGCTCAACAGATGGTCCATGAGTCAGTGAACAACAGGCCCGAGGTCGGGCCTAGAAGAGGTAACTTATTCACATGCCTGATGGCCACAAAGGAGCCGAAGACCATCTCTTTCACAGGATAACCGAGCTTGTAAAGAGCATCATTTACTTCCCAATGTGAATGCATTGGGTACAAAATATCACACCACTCCCTAATTTCCAACCTATTCTTAGGATCTGTTCTCCCAAATCTCAAAAATCAATGACTGCAAATCGATGGATACTGTTACACCACAAAGTAACTTTTGCCAATCATTAACTTGTCCCATTGGGTTAATCTACATTGAGAAAAGCAAAGAATTTTATAATTTTATATTCATGAAACTATCTGACACTTTAAATATCACTCAATGAGTTACTGCTTTATACCTCCAATGGTAAGGACAATGCGGCATTTGCCTTCCTGTTTCCACAGTGGGTATACACAAAACCTAACTGTGACATCACAAAGCAACATAGTCTTATGGATACTGGAGTGCATGTCATCAGCTATTGACTAAACATTGTTATGCAGTAAATGGCTGGGCTTTATTAGGTTTTATTTCACCAAAACTAATTATTACACTAATATTAACAAATTTAGTTAACTAAGACAGAAAAAAATACTAATTTTTCTGAAAATGGGTGGTTTTAAAATTGGGGGAAGACCTAAATATTTATTGTACTTCTTCATTTCTCTCCCCAAAAGCTATTATTAAAAGAAATTAATAAAATTAATTTATCTTTATGAAAAATGACATTGGCTATGTTTATTCAATTACTGGTAACAATATAAGCTAGGAAGTGAAATTTCACAAAATTAATTTGGTAAGTTTGAATTCACTGCCCCCATAGTAAACTGGTAATTGGTCAGATTACTGGTCAGCCAATGTATATCCCGAAAGAATATAACTTTTCTAAGCTGGGCATGGAGTCACAGCTTTGCAGGAAATAGAAACAATGGACCCAAGGCCTAATTACAAAATCTGTGCACACAATTCACAAATGGAAGATGAAAAACTCATGGGACCAACAAGCTCAATCTACACATCTGAATAGCTAACATAAGACTATAATAGAGTATTTACTGAAAGTCAAGTTAGAATCATTCTCAAATTAAACTTTCCTTAACCTATTAAATTTTAACCTTCTTAAATTCTGAAATACCCACTAAAACACCACATCTACCAATCATTAGTGATCTTAAAATTCTGATCACGAACAAGAAAAAAAAAAAATAAACAGTTTATCATCCTGACACATAGTCAGACGTAATAAAACAGGCAAGAAAACATAACCAAGGGAGAGGAGGTACCGGGCCCTCGCCGCCCTCGTGTGACAACAGGTATGAGGAAGAGTACAGGGTGGTGACGGCTGTGAACTACGCTCCAGCCGATGACTTAGATACAGGGTTCTTGAAGGATTGTTAATGCTTTATTTGCATGCCATTTTATGTCGATGAAATTTTAAAAATCAGAATATGTCTAACTCAATATATATTCCTCTGAGTCAACATAGACCTAGATAAACAGTTCAATTTTAAGCAATTTTTATATAAATAAAACTGAAAACATCAGTAAGTTCAGTATCAAATTCTGAAATTCCCAAGTTTATAACAAATTCATACTTAACAACCAAACATCGAGTCATGGGAAGATAGTGACTTTTGTTTGTATTTCTGCATGTGTGAAAAATTTTGTTTGTATTTCTGCATGTGTGAAGAATTTGCTATCTAAATATGTCAAAACCAAACACGTAACTTCAAACAACAATGAACGTAGAAACAGATTGCTAGGCCAATTGTTACTTTTTAAGGTAATGAGGCAGTACCACGGCTCTTCTAACTCAACAAGCAAGCAGCTTCAAATAAATGCCCTTTCCAGGACTTCATGACAAAATGACGTAAGCATCTAAGAGGCCTGAAATGCAGCACATAAAATGTATATCAGCGTTTGAAGGAGAAAAGGCAGATAAGCACACAGCTTAACTATGATGCTTGGAACTATGGCTCCGTGTGTGTTTACTGCACAGCAAGGTGGGGGGATCCCCGGCTTCGGGTGAGGGGGCAATGACAGAGTCAAGCACACACACGAAACCCCACTGTAGACACACGCACTCACAGCTGCCATGGCGGGTGGAGGTGGTTACTCTAAACTAAGATGTAAGCTCTTAGATGCACTTGTGTTTCAAACCACTGAGTGATGCAGCGGACCAAGCTTCCTTATGAGGGGATCCGCTGAGTGCCAGACCTCACGAGAGCACACTTTATGTCACTATTAAAACTACAGAAATGATTTGACTAAAATTACAACCAGGTGCTTCAGAAACGGAGAGACGGCGACGCGGAGAGCCCAGCTACCCTGCATCGAGACTTACTTAACAGTGATTTCACTAAACACGCAGTGACATCACAGTGAGCGGCTACGGCTTCACTGCATTGTTCCTCAGAGAAGGACTTTTACACACACCTATGTACAAGTAATAAAAATAAAAATTTAAACAACCAAACTGCCCAAGAACTATGGAGTAAAGACCTTCTGCACTGCAGTTAAGCTTCTATTCTGACTTTTAATTCACTGTACAACAAAGAAATCAACTCGCCCTGACATGCAGGGCTATTCCCTTCAGTGACCGCGCAGGTGCTGAGGCCACAAAGACAGCCTATTTTCCGAAGCCCTTTACCTTGTTTGATCACTGGTTACTTTTGATCTGACACTGCCCTCTCCCTAGTAATGACTTCCCCCTCATGGACCCTACCTCACATCTGTCAGAGAGAATAAAGGGCATCAAACTGAGACCTGACAAGGCCTATGGGCCAAGTGACGTGCTGGCAGCAGAGTGTGCCCCGGCTCCCACAATTTTTAATTCCGTGTCTTTTGTTCTGCTGGGTACACGGTTAGGATACAGTGACAGCAGAAAAGACTGTGCGCTAACTGTGAAACCAAGCCTTCTTGAATGTCTATCTTTTATCTTTGATTCTTCATCTTCTTAACTGCTGCAAACTTCATGGTGGTTACTATGAAATACATATTCAACAAGTGCTAAACAAAGTTTGTTTAAATCCCTTTCCAGGACAAAACAGAGGATACGATGTATTGTATTTCAACTCTAAACCTTAAAGGAGACAGCTGTCAAACAGCACATGAAATCTCCCATTTTTTAAGGGTTTTTTCTAGTGCATATTGCCTTCGTGGCTGAAAAACAGAACCATCTCCCTAAACAATGTACACATTCACCAGAGGAGCTCGATCTGACTGCTAAAGCACACATTCTCACACTGATTTCCTGTGAGAATAGATTAGGGCTGAAAATAAATTCCAGCAGTCTTATTTAAATAATGCTCTGAGTATAGGTTTCCTTAAGACATTACTAACAATCATTTGTTTAAAATGAGCAGTAAGGAAATCATTTTGATAACATTTTACTGATAACTCTTCAACTTCCATTAAAACTTTTTCTAAGTTCTAAAATATAAACATTCTCTCTCTACACACACACACACACACACACACACACACACACACACACAGAGACCATTACCTGGTATGCACTAAAGGGAAGTTTACAGATCTTCTAAAATCACACACAGTTAAAACACCATCTCTTTGTTCTTTATGAAGAAACAGAGCTTTTTCTTAACTTTAAAACAGTGGGAAAATGTGCATGACCACTACTACACAAGGAATTTAATGTTAGTGTAGAAGAGCCTCATAGGGAACACAAAGGAATAATTAACATCATTCATTCACAATGAAGAGTCTTGGGATTAGAGGAGAAGCATTAACATAGTTTTAACTTGTTTCTTAAAACTATGGGAAAAGTTACCGTCTATAACAGCAAAAGAAAAGACACAAAAACACGTGAATTTACAGGAAGGGGAAGGTGCTCAGCTGAAACTTAGCTGAAGAAATTAGGAAATACACCCAAAGTTATTCACTACCATGGAGAAGCTGGATGGGAAATCCACATTCCTATACTGTCAGCATTACTGAGCCCTTACAAACACCCTAAAATCATCATAGCTTCTTAGTACATTACTACAAGAATACTCCCACATAAGCACAGAAGTCTAACTCAAATCACATTAGTAAAAAGTGGTCATTTTCACTACATTTTAAAATATGAGAAAGATGACTCTTACTTGAACTAAGTATAAAAAAGCTATGGAAGGATTATCACTTCACGATGCAACTCGGTTAATTAAAGAGTAGCAGTGCAGGGTGCCAGAATCAATAATTCCCCCTTAGTTATCCAAATGCCATTCTATCCTCAAAAGAGAAAAAATAAAAATTAGGAAAGAAGGAGAGAGGGAGGGAGGGAGAATCAAATATTATTGTACACAAAGTTTCTGTTTATGTGTTACTTGGGTAACTCATTCCCTAATAATTGATTCTACAAGACTATAGAGTTCCTAAGGGGGAGGGAACCATAACAAGGTTTTTAAATTATAGGGAATGGTGCTAGAAATGACAGAGTGGTGAAGGGCACCAGCTGCTCTGCCACAGGACCCAGGTTCAATTCCCGGCACCTACAAGGAGGCTCACAACCATCTTTAATTGTAATTCCAGGGTATCAGTGTCCTGCACTGGCCTTCCTAAAAACAGGGCAAGGATTTGGGTTACAGACACACATGTAGACAAAATACACATGTACTTGGTTACAGACAGACATCTGGACAAAACACACACTGATGATGGTGATGATAAATCCAAAAGTATTTTTTAATTTCTTTCAGATATCTGAAAGAAAATCCTGACTCGGATAAAGTGGTGTTGCAGCGTGGTTGTGGTGTGAGTCTCCCCAATGGCTAAGGAAGCTGAGCATTTTAAAGCCCCTTGTGAAAACTGTGCAGTTCGTCAGCTCATTTGGTCCAGCTGCTGTGCATCTTGGGAACTTCCTGCCTACCCGGATGTCTCTGAGACGGAGGCTACCAAGGTTTTCGTATAGTTAATTTCAATGTTTGGAGTTGTAAAGTCTTTGATCCATTTTGATTTCATATTTGTACAAGGTGAAAGGCAAGAATACAATTTCTTTTCTGCGGGTAGGGATCTACTTTTGCCAGCACTGTTTGTTGAATAGGCCATCTTTTTCCATTCAATGCTTTTGACACCTTTCTCAAGCTAGGCGGCAAAGCCTTTACTGGCTTATTTCCAGATCATCTGCTGTGTTCCACTGGCCTCCCTGACTGCTTTTCTGCCACTACTGGGACGCTCTCACCACTATATCTCTGTAGCACAAGTGGTGTACGTGTTCTTACTTCTTAGAGTTGCATTGGCTATTGTGTAAATCTTTGAACGTGTTTAAATCTACATCTGTGAAATACAACATCAGAACTTTAATATGTTCTGGCTAATTTGATGTCAACGTGACACGGGCCAGAATCAATCACCTGAGAGGAGGCGACCCCAATTGAGAACAGAAGACTGTGCTGTGGGGAACCCAGTAGGACCCTTTCTTAGTTAGTGACGGATGGAGGAGGACCCAGCCCACTGTGGGTGGGTCCACTTCAGGGCTGGGGGTCCCAGCTCTAAAAGAAAGTAGGCTTAGGAGGAGCAAGCCGGTGAGCAGCTCCCCTCTGTGGCCTCTGTATCAGTCCTGCCCCCAGGATCCTGCCCTGTGTGAGTTCCTGTCCTGACTTCCCTTTCCTCCCTAGGTTGTTTCCATCATGGTATTTCAGCACAGCCAGAGTAACCCTGGCTACAGCGCTACAGTGTGTGTGCTACATTAAATCTGTAAGTAGCTTTGGTAGTATAGCTATCTTCACACTATTCTGTCCGTCTGGGAGGAAGGCAAGGTCTTTCCATTCCCCACTACAGCCTCTCGTTCCTTTCTTCAGTGTCTCTGACTCCTCATTAGAGAGGTCTTTCTTTTCTTTGGCTGGGTTTATTCCTAGGCATGTTGTTGGTTTGTTCTTTGGTTTTTGTTGTTTGTTTTTAAGCTACTATAAACAAGATACTTTTCCTAATTTCTTTCTCTAAGAGTACACTGTTGTTATAAATGAAAGCTACTAGTGTTTTATACAGGTGCTGTAAAGGGTTTTCTAGTAAGTTCTATTAAGGTCTCAAGTATAAATTAATGTCACCTGCAAATTCTGACAGTGACTTTTCCCCTAACTATGCTTACCTTTCTTTTCAGTTTGCTTATCTAATTGTTACAGGTACCACAAGCACCACACTCAGTAAGAGGGAAGCCTGGGCACCCTTGCCTCGCTCCAGGCTGAGGGTCTGTTGTAAACAGTCTACGGTACACACTTGTTGTCACTTTGAGGTCTGTTCCATCTACTCCTGACACCTGAGGGACTTTCATCACACAAGCACGCCGAATTCTTTCAGATGCCGCCTTCCAGCATCAGCTCGAAGGTTCTGGAAAACTTTATTCAGACAGTATGTTCCATCTACGGACTCACATGTTGGCTCAATCTCGCCTCCCTAGGGTGAAACCCACTTGGTCATAATGCACGACATTCTTAATGTGTTCCTAAATTTGGTTTGTAACTATTTTTTTGAAAATTTCGGCATCTATGTTCAGAGACACATAAATCTAGGTTTATTGTTGCTTTATTCAACGTAAGAAAATATTCTTATTCAAATAAGAAAATAGAAATAGCCTGGAAATCCAACAGATAAATGAATCATTAAAATCTGGCACACACATAAAAGAGAATATTATTCAACTCTAAAGGAAAAGGAAAACCAGGAAAGTTTCGGATGGCCTTAAAATGTATAATATTACATGAGGTCACCTAATCTCAGAAAGAAGAAAGATCCCATGTTCTCTTGCATATGCAGGTCTCAGCCTGTAATGTAAACATGCATATATCTAAATAGCTGTAATTATGGGTAAAATAAAACATTAAGGAAAATAAACATAAAAATATGTTAAGTGAGATTACTCAATCTCAGAATGACAAAAATCACATTCTCCTTCATATGCACATCTTAGCCTTTAAGTGTACATGCACACACGTGTACCACTGTAATTCTGGGTATAATGTATCATGAGGAGAGTATAGTAGGGTACTGATCGGGCGATGATGGAGAGAACGCAGAAATAAGGACATGAGTCATGAAAGGAAACACAAAGCTAGTTGTTTTTCTAACTTCAACTCTGTTGTGGTCTTTTCCCTTGTTTGTGGTAGGAAAGTCCATCAAAATGAAACTGACAGGAGTTTAGAAGGTTCGGGCACACTCAGACTTCAGATGCCTTCAGACTTCCATGACTCCAGACGGCTATTCTACCTGTACCGAAGTTCAATAATGGAGATTAGGGACCGGGCAAGTGTTTGTTGAATGGCTGCCTGAACCGAAATGTATGATGACTTTATTTGCAAATACACTACAGTAATTTTCATTTTACAAAAGCAAAGACTTCAAAACAGAGAGATGTGGACAACCTTCATACTTGCGTAGCTAAACCTGCAGCACCCACAGTGACAGCAGCACCACACCGGCTTCCACGGGGACACAGCCTGCACAGCTTCTGGAAGAAGACCAGGTATGTCACAGAGCACACACGGTTATGCATCTTTTAAACAGTGATAATAAAATCATGGAAAAGCTGTAAACTATGAATCTGTAAACCAGATTAAAACATAGTTTGTAAACTACATTCAGAGAGGTCAATTTAAAGGGTGAAAAAGGGGAGGGAGCTAATTTTCCAAGTCTTCTGTGTAAGCCCAACCACTAAAATAAGAAATGAAATTAAGTCTCGGATAACCTTAAAATGTTGGCATCTCATTAGTGTGAATAAAGAAAAACATTGGCCTAACTTCCACCTAGATCCAAATACCTCTCCTTTGCTGACTGGCAGGCTAGAAGGAAACCGAGGAAAACAAGTGCTCATAACTGACAAGCTCCCAGCATCCCTCTGGCACCCAGCCTTATAAATCTCTGTTTGCCAAGCCTAATGCTGCGATTCTTTATCCCCACACACCATCCCCTGGTGCCAGCATCGAGCGAGCACAGAGCACACAGCACTTCCACTCTTGGATCTGGGAGATAATCTGATTCGCTCACACCTTTCTCATTTCTTAAAACTGGCAATCCGACGAACGTAAAATTGTAAAATTACACATCAGAATCATGAAGAGACATAAGTGAAGACCTCCAACAACCAGGAGTTACCTACTGAGCTGCAGATCCGAAATTTGCCACAAACGTGACTTTAGAAGAAAATATAAAAGTAGTATTTGGAGCGTCCTATTCTGAACATAATCCACCTACAACTTCCAGGATGGGCTGTCTGTGTCAGAGCACTTCACACCCAGCTAAATTCCTCTGAGGCGCTGCTACCATCGAGGCATCATCAGTTGCCTTCCTCGAGTTTATCAACTAGTTTTAATATAACTAAACAAATATCATTAGGCAAGTAAATCTGCAGGGCAAAAAATTAATGCAGAACCAAGAAAAGTTATTTGCATATTATCCAAGTCATTGCCTGTACTCCATGCAACTGGCACATAAGGTAGGTGGGAACTTAACACACATTCATTCTTGGTTTTCTATGCACTTAAAATGACAGACTAAGTGCATTTATGTGATCTGGTGCATCACAGAAATATTTAAGTAAAGTAATTGAAAAGAGAATGATAAGACCTAGAATACAGTATAGAAAGATATTATCCTGCTAAGTAATTCTATTTTTAATTATATTCATCTTTCAAATACTATTTCAACAAAATAAAGCCAATTTATTAACACAATATACAAGCTAACATAATCCTGACAAGAATTGTATATCTGGCCAGGCAATGCCTTTAATCCCAGCACTTGAGAGGCAGAAGTATGCTGATCTCCATGTGTTTGAGGCCAGCCTGGTTTACAGGGTGAGTTCCAGGACAGCTAGGGCTGCTACAGAGAAACACACACACACACACACACACACACACACACGGTAAGAATTACAAATTCTAAACAAATTACAACTTCACTGACTAACTTGGCTTGGAAAGGAGCACACAGAAATTTACTTATTTGTATTTTTTTAAATCAAAAAACTATTGATTCTGCATCTCTAAACTATAAATCTTTATTCACTTGTTCAAATGTATCTTCTCTTTAAAAGTACGCTCCCAAAGTAGTTAAATAAATCCATTTTAATATCATGTTCAATTCAAAAGTAACCCATAAATCATTAAACCAGTATTTAATGAGTATCTATTTTATGTCTACACTTGGAAAGGGAAGGGCAAAAAAAGGTGACAAGATCCTCCCTGCCTTCAAAAGAAATGACAAGCCGTTAGCAGGAAGCTCATCTAAATCATGTCAGTGCGTGAGACCTAGCATTTAGTAAAACTCAATTGAAAGTGAACTTGTGTGGCTGCCCTTTGACTATACCTACAGAAACCCTTCCATATACGCACAGTAGGCTTACACACAAATTTTACTGCAATATTGCCTCTGACAACAAAATGCCAAGAACAAATTGGTTCTTCAATTAGGAATAGAAAGCAGGATACATATGACAGATAAGTAGCAGTTAAAAATAAAAATGGGTCTACGGCCATACCACCCTGAACGCGCCTGATCTCGGAAGCTAAGCAGGGTCGGTGGTTAGTATTTGGATGGGAGATCAAAAATAAAAATGAATTGCATAGTCTTTCTGGCTAGACCTCAACAATTAAATTAAATGCCAAGTATAGGCTGTACATATATTGTGAGATCAGACACTAAACCATATGACAAGAGATATAAATGACATGTGAAGACAATTACATACCCTGTTATTCACGTGGACACGTAAATGCTTTTAAAAGTCATATTATGGCTCCTTTTGGAAATAGAAAATGAGAGAACAGCAATGCAAGACAACAGATTTTAAACCACCTTGCTTTAATGCTCCAAAAAGCAGCAGAGAATTTAGCAGAATATCGACAACATCTGTGTGGTGGGCACAGATTGACTGCTCTTTTGTAGTCTGTATCCCTCCCTTCTTCCCACACCTCACCCTCCCTGAATATAAGAACATTCTAGTCTCTTTCTGGGTCACATACAAAGACAATTTCAACCTGTAGTAGTCTTCATGAAATCACTATCATATGACATAAAAAGCAATAACAGCCCTATTAATACCACCTGAAAGACAAAAGTTCCGAATGAAGCCTCCCATCAGCAGAAACTTAGCAGTCATCTGTACAGCTGCATCAGGGGAAAGCTGTCAGTGAAACGTAGACCGAGACAATGCTGCCACCTACAGGCCAAGCTTACCATGAAAGCTGTGCCCAACTGGTACAGCAGGAGCTCTAATAGTGGATCCCATTGATTGAGAACCCGCCAAGAGGACATTTGAACTCCTATCCAAGCAAAAGTCAAACTCTACAGCTTGCTTTCTGACAAGTGTACTTTCTTAAGTACTCGATTAGTAGTTAATATAATTGACTAAGGCCAATACTTGTCAAAACATAAACAGTTGACTAGTAACATACTTCACTTTATTACATAAATATTATTAACTCCTGCAGGAAGTTAGTTAGTTATCTGTGATTCAATCGTCCAGGAGATCTCAATGTGTTCTTAACTGCCTTCCAAGAACCTTAATGAGAATGATGTTGGCTTCTCTTCAAAGTTTATCACAACATTTTAAACCCCCCAAGAAATAAAAACCAAACTCAATCTTATTTCCTTTGGATTAAATATATGGCATACTTTTCATTGTAATACAACCTGGACAAAAACAGCAATAAAATTAAGCATAACCTCCCACCATGAACAGCGCCTCCTTTGAAAGGCAACTGGCTAAACCCATGGTGATAACAGAAGTATTTCTCTGTACTTACCTACAAGAAAACAAGTGTTGGTTTGTCTACTCAACAAATATTCCTACTAAAGACTAGAAAATGTTTAAAATAGGGTTGACAATCTTTAATTTATGCTGTGTGTCATTAAAACAAAAGCTTAATAAATTCAGTTATGATGAAATATGTATTTAGTGTACCTTATGTGTCAGAATTTACACTAAGAAAAGAGTATCTCTTATGCTATTTAATCTTCAACTGTAACCTGAAAGACAAATATCAGTATAACACCGTTAGCAAATGAAATTTAATGACCTTCAATAATTTTTCCTGGGTCACACACAAGTGAGGGAAAAGTATCAGTTTATCTAAGCAAGAACCTAACTCTCTATAACCTCACACACCCTCACATGATTATTTAACTTGAAAAAGAACTGTGAGGTGCTTTTTATTGTGTATTTTCAGGGCAAAAGCATATTTTGAGGTAATAAAAGCACTTAATTTAGTTCATAGTGCTTCAATGTTTAAATAATTTTTAAATAGTGTCATCTCAACAGGAGAGGTGATGCGTCAAACCCCTTCTACAACTGAGATCTGTACATGTCAGGCATTTTTATGACACTTAAAAATGAAAAGGTCTTCCTTGAGGACGAGCATTCATGGTGCAAGAACGCTTCCAGAGGAAGGAGGCAAGCAACAGCTGCACCTAATGGTGACACCTAGGAACCACACAGTGTGATAACCCAGGCACAGAGCAGTGATCAATCACCCCAGATCTCTTACTGGCTTTAAAGCCTGTCAGTAAGAGGAAGACCAACCACATCTGGTACTGGAAACCTAACTAACTACTCAGTATGAGAGAAGTCATGACGACCACCAAAACCCCTAACCACTATCTACAAACATTTGTCCTTATATCCACAGATAAGTGGTCTTCACCCCTCACCGAGAAACTTCTCTTTGCAATAAACAGAGACCACTACAGAAAACCACAGCAATCAAAAGGCAATTGGGAAGCCCAGCCTCAGCAGACACGCCTACAAAACAGCCCCTCGCCTCATGCTCAGGGGACATTGCAGAAGAGGAGGCACAAAGATTGTTAAGCGCCAGAGGACCAGGGGCTCTGCTGTGAGACTATGTCTCCTGGTAAGGTCAGAAGCTACGCCCATAAATATCACCAACGTGACCACCCAGACAGCTGAGCAATGATGACACCAAAAGACAAGCCAAATACACGAGAGGAGAAAGACCCACAAACTTCAACCCTACAAAAAGAACGACAGACAATGGGGGGGGGGCGGAGCTGGGGGCGAGGGAGGAGGTCTCTCCAGAAGAGCGCACTGCCTGGGTATCCAATACCGAGGGGGAGGAGGTCTCTCCAGAAGAGCGCACTGCCCCGGTATCCAATACCGAGGGGGAGGAGGTCTCTCCAGGAAGAGCGCACTGCCCGGGTATCCAACAGTAAAAACACTCATACAAACAACGATACAAACTGAACAAGTTATATGTAGGAGTATGTCTGTATGCAGTAACAATTACAGAAAAGGCGCCATGAATTTGAAGGATAGTGGGGAAGGGCATATAGAAGGGCTAGGATGCAGGAAAGGGAAGGGATTTGTTGTAATTATAATCTCACAATGTTTAAAAAGTTTAGAAGTTTAAAAACTGAAAAGGGCAACAAAAATGTTTACTTTTTGAGATGCCAAACTTAAAAGCAAGTCTTTTTATAAATCCATAATTTTCAACACTGGAAATGCTTCCTGGTAACTGATATGATATTCCTATCAGGTAAAATTAAATAGTTTTGAGTTTCATTCAGCCATAAATAGGGATGAAATTCAGATACAAGATACAGCATGAATGAACTTTTAAAAAGACACAAAATATCATGCACTATGTGACTCCATTTCTACAAAACATGAAATGGCTAATTCATAAAAACAGGAAATCAATTAGCAGGTACCAGGTGCTAGGGAAGGGGAAGGGGGGGACAGCTAATAAGCAGATTGATCTGATAAAGACGACGTTCTATAATTAGATATTGGTGATGAATGAACAGCTTTATGGATATAATAAAAACAATGAATCTTACGTGATTACATCTCAAGAAAAGAAAGTTGAGCAGTGTATTGATACACTGTGAGACACATGCATGTGTTTAAAATAGAAAACTCATGCAATTATCAATATTATCTGGCCAGATTTACTAGATCCTATCTTTTCACCATTCTAAATAAAAGTTTTTAAGTGTATATATTTCCGAGCATTAAAATATTCTTAATCTAGAATTACTATAATTCCTAGAGGGACCATAGAAACTGAACAGGTTTTGCTAACAAGTTTTATCTATTCCAGTTTATCTGAGTTAGTTCACTGTCGGAGTTCTTTAAAGACACAATAGAGCACTATTTTTACAACCCTGAACAACACTCTTTAACGACCACACGATCCAACGGTTTGGAGGAGATCTCTGCTCTTTCTTCAGTGAGTAGAATTTGCCACTCATAACCAGCAGGCGATTTGTAAACAAAACACAAGGCATTCAAAGGGGAACAAGTACTTACCAGTTTGTTCTCCTGCATGTATATCCTCTGTAGCTTCAGGCAGCCCTTAGCTATGACAATCATGCCTTCATCTGAGATCTTGTAACACTGGCCAAAGTGAATGTCTTTGAGTTCTCTGCATTTGGAGCCCAGCTGTAAATAAAGACACTTGGCTCAATGCTCGGACAAGGGCAAGGGCAGGGTATTTCTAGTGTGCGCTAGCTTAAAGGAGCCATCCCAAAGTGAACGAATGATTGTCACGTTGCTTTTAAAATAACGTGAACCAATAGAGGCGACTGATGACTTAGAACCATATTTTATAGACCATCCGCCTTCTAACATAACTGTTTCAACTACACCACAGTGCATTTGACATACACAGACATCTCAGCAATGGAAGTTCACACTTTCATTTCTCTTCAGTCTTATCAGTGTGTGAACGTAGGGGGGAAACTTAAATACACAAATAGCAGCATTGTATGATATTAAAAAGCACATATCTAAAAAGTAAACACACGAAATGTATGTACACTTTTACAGCATAGTATGTGTTTAAGTGAACATTATTAACATGTACAAAGAGACTGAAACACAGACCAACATGTGGACAATTAGCTTTGATCGATGACTGCATAGAGATTTATCCTTCTGACTGCCCATGCTTTTTATTATGTTTTCTTCTAAGATTTATTTATTATGCTGTGTTTCTGCCTGCATGTACATCTGCAGGCCAGAAGAGGGCGCCAGATCTCATTACAGTGGCTGCTGGGGATTGAACTTGGGACCTCAGGAGGAGCAGCCAGGGCTCTTAATCACTGAGCCATCCCTTCAGCCCCTTATTACTTACTCTTTAAATTAGCACACACAGTACTGTTTCATTACCGTATTTTCAAGCAAAATTTGCCTTGGTTGATCCTCCTCCCTGCTCGCCTCCCTTCCCCACATCCCCCTCCCCCACCCTGCCACCTGACCCCGCCCGCCCTCCCGCCTCCCCCTTTAAGTCTCCTTTCTGCTTTCACGTCACACGGACCCCCTTTGTCCTCTCCTTCCTCAGAAAAATTACCCTCTCTCTTAGTCTCCTAATTTCTCAATCTTTACCCATACTCCTCTCCCCAGTCTGTCTGTGTGCCTGTGCATTAAAAGCTGAAATTCATATATGAGACAAACATGCAGTCTTTCTATGTCTGGGTCAATTTGCTTTGAAAAAAAAAAAAAAAAAACCTACAGATCCATGTATTATTCCTGCAAATTGCAGATCCCCACTGTGTACCCTATTTTTACTATCCATTCACCTCAGGGGCATCTAAGCTGGTTCCCTGTCCTGGCTCTAATGGCTGAAGCAGCAGTGAACACAATTATCTCTGCACTACGATGCACCGTCCCGAGCATTTGCTCAGAAGTGATACGTTCAGGTCTTACGGTAGACGGAACCCTCCACACAGACTTCATCTGCCAGATGGCTCGGAACACCAAACACTTCTGTAAACATTTACTGGCTATGTGTGTTTCTTCTGAGAGCTGTCTGTTTCATTAGCTCATTCCCTGTCATTTAGAGGGAATATGTAATTTCTGCAGTTCTTCATAAAATCTGGACACTGGCTCTTGTCTCAAAGGTTATCCTCTTTTGCAAGATGCCTGCACATTCTGCTGACACTTTTAATTTTGTGTAGTCTCATTTGTCATTTGGGGGGTATTTCCTGTTCAGTAGAGTTAGGTTCCTGCCATCCCTGTTTCCCTCTGAAAGTTTCAGGTTTTACATTAAGGTCTTTGAATTTATTTTACAGTGAGAAAGACGTGGGTCTTAATTTCATTCATCTATTAAGTAGTTTGGGTTTTCAATCTCCTATATGTGTTTGACACTTCCATCAAACATTTCGTGGTCAGAGCGCTGCGGTTACTTCAGGGTCCTCTGTTCTGCCCCACAGGTTTACATCCCTTATTTTTCTGAACGTATTTGGTGATCTTGACACCATAGGTGGGTGGTAGAATTCCGAGGTCAGATTTTAGAATTCCTCCTGCTGTGTTCTTTCTCCTTAGGACTTCTCTGGCTATTATTGGTTTTATATGTTTGATATGAGCTTTGAGATTGTGTTTCCTAGTTCAGTAAAGAATGTCATTAAAATTTTGATAGTTATTTATTAAAGGTGCATATTAATTTTGATACTACAACCATCTTCATAACTGATATTGCCAATCAAGAAGCGTGGGAGATCTTGCCTTGTCTGTGTGTCCTTTGGTTTCTTTTTCAGTGTCTTTAAGTCTTCACTGTGGGAGTCTTCACTCCTTATTAATTTTACTCCTGGATACTTTTAAAGAATATTTTCCTAAATTTCTTTCTTGAAGTGTTTGTTATCAATCTATAAGAAGGTCACTAACTTTTGTATGTAGATTTTGTATCCAGCAACTTTACTGAAAATGTTTACTGGATCTAAGAGTTTTCTGGTAGTCTATAGTGTCCTTTAGGTAGAGAATCATGCTATCTATGGATAAAGATAATTTGACTTCTTTCCCTATTTCTATTCTTCTTGTGTTTATGTCTTACTGCTCTGGTTAACACATCAATACTGTCCAGAAGAGTGCAAGAGTGGAAACCCTTCTCATGAAAAATCTCAGAGAAAATCGTTTTCCTCATTAGTATAGTGTTGGCTATTTGCTGGACACAGACAGCCTTTATTGTCTTACAGTATTTCCCTACTATTCCTACAGTCTCCAAGACTTTCATCATGAAAGCAAGCTAGACTATCAAGTGACTGTCGAATGCTCTTCTGAGTGTGTAGAGATCTGTCATTTCAGTCCTTGTCCTTACTTCAGTGTTTTTGAAGGGATGAAAATACCGATCAAAGTCGTACATACAAAGCTCTCTTTAAGACTTTCCTTCTCAGTGCTGAAGATTTAACCCAGGGGCTATGTATGTACTACACAAACACTCCACCCTCCACTCAATCAGGTCCCTAACATGTGTGCTACACAAGCCCTCTACCTACTACTCAACCACGGCCCTAGCCTAGGCTTCTTTAAAAATGGACAAACTCAAGAAGCCATGATTTCTGCTCTATATAATTCTTTTTTTTTCAAAGATTTATTTATTGTGTATACAATGTACTGCCTGCCTGCCAGAAAAGGACACCAGATCTCATTATAGATGGTTGTGAGTCACCATGTGGTTGCTGAGAATTGAACTCAAGACCTATGGAAGAGCAGCCAGTGTTCTTAACCTCTGAGCCATCTCTCCAGCCCTGCTGTATATAATTCTATATCTTAGGTAACTCCACTTTTCAAAACTACATCAGTGCAAAGAATCGAAGACTACCAAGAGAATAGAAAACAAGAACAAGAGTTCATTTTCATACCATCGTCTGCATAAGCTTTGGTCTTCCTTTCACACTATAAGCAAGACGCATGGTAACTATAATACCACTACAGTACAGCAGCTAAACTGTTGCTTCCGGGCATAATAATTTGAACATAATTTGAGATATTATTGTTATTGCAAAAACCTGGAATAAACAATACTCATTTAACAAAAGCACATAAGAAATTCTATCACAGAATGAAAGAAAGGATAAGGGCCAGAGAAGGGCTGAATTCTGCAGAAGGAAACAGCCGTCTAACTGACTCTTCAGGCAGTGTCAGATCAGTAAATTTAGTTGATGTCCTTCAAATCTCTCAATGTTGTAAAGGTCCATCAATGGCCCATGGTAAAACAGTCAAAGGGCATCGACCAAACCTTGTACCTTTCTCTGTAAGTTTTCCCAAGTCTCACACCACAGAAATGGCATGTAAACCTTCTAAACATGGGGTTCTCTATTAATGAAGACCATACTAAAAATACCAGAACTCTGCCCCTACCAAACAGAGAGATCTAAATCAGTACCCTGCCAACCAGGGACACAAAAAAAGATGGTACCTTAAAATAAGACATATCCCTGTCTTAGTCATTGTGCTTGCTGTAAAGAAACACCATGACCAAGACAACTTGGGGAGGAAAGGGTTTCTTTGGTTTATACGTCCACATTATTGGCCGTCATCAGAGGAAATCAGGGCAGGAATTCAAACAGGGCAGGAATATTGAGGAAAGAGTTGATGCAGAGACCAGACATGGCTTCTTCCTCATGGCTTGCTCAGCCTGTTTTCTTACAGAACACAGGACCACCAGCCCAGAGGGGATCCCATCAACAAAAGGCTAGACCCTTCCTGCCCTGGCCATTAATTATCTGTGTACGGCCCTGTCATCTGGGGGCCATCTCTCCTCTCAGAAGACTACGGCTTGTGTCAAGGTGACAGAAAGCTAGCCAGCATAACCCCTACAGGAGGCTTCATCTAGACTACCCAGTAGAAAGGCCTGGGAAAGAAACACCGAGCTGCCCACAGATCTGCTATAATGAGCAGGGAACTGAGCATATGAGAGAAAGCAGATTGCCCAGGAGCACTGTGTCTATTAATGAAGCAGTTTCTGCTTTGTAGCCTCCTGTGTCCTGAGAGCATAGAAATGCAAGCAAACTCAAGAGCCCACACCCTTCCAGCCATCAGAGAAACAAGGACGCAGGCAAACTGCCATGGAGGGCCACGTTACTAGAACGGAACAGACACCTCCTGGCAGAAGCAGCAGGAAATAGGAAGACCTGAGTGGAAAGAGACACTAAAGGCTCAGGACCGCCCCTCTGAGACTGGGACTACTGGAAGGTGCAGCTGTAAGAAATGCACCGCAGGTGTGCAAGCTTCACCGGCACAAGTTCCAGCCTTCACAGATGAATCAGAAAAATCACTCTGTGGCTCTGACCGTGAAACAAAGTATTCTGAGTATACCAGAAAATTCTGGGTTGTCAGTTTCATTTCATCTTGTTAAGACAGGGCCCACCATGCAACCCTGCCTGGCCTAGAGATGTCACAGATTTGCAGGTGCTGGCATTAGAGCTGTGTACCACATGCCTGGCTACATTCTGTCCCTGACATGGCAAGTCCTCAGAAGGGACCATTTACCAAAGCCCGCATGCTGGGAGTTGTCCTAGCCTAACCCCACCCCGGGAAGTCCCTTTCCTTGGGACACACCTAACCCTGTGCCCTGTGCCCTGTGCCCATCTTATCCTACCCAAGGTAGAAGAAAAAAATTGAGTGTCAGGGTATTTTAACCCTGCAGATGCACACTCACCAAAGGGTTAAAAGCCCTCATCACAGGACTGCAGACGACTCCCCCACCAAACACAACCCTTCCCACACGCTGAAGGCTCATTTACAGAAGTACCATTTGTGAAAATACAATATCCACAAAGTACACTAAAAGGTACAGATGAATACATAGAAAGTAAAACAGAATTAAAAACCATTAGAACTAGAGTCTGACAGCTGGAATGCTGAAGGATTAAACCAGGATGCTTTTAAATCATGTCTAATATATTGAGGGCTTTTACTGGAAAATATAAGCAACACGAAACAACAGATGAACACGAGAGGTAGAAATTCTAAAAGGTAATCACAGTTAGATATAAAAGTACATTTTGGCAGAAAGGTGAAACATTTTGGCAGGCTCTAGCAGACTGGACAGAGCTCAGTGGAATGAGTGTGCTTGGTTGTATGAGAATGGTAACTTCCACCACTGAGAGCAAACAGGAAAGACGGAAGAGGTGTTACTGCAACGCCCAGGAACACGAGGAAGGTACGGGAGAAAGCAGCGCAGGACACCAGGAGGGATAGAACAGAGCTGCAGCTCCCAGCGCTGCAGCCTGAGCCTCCACCGATTACCGTCAGACACCACACGCCAACCTAAGAAGCTCAAATATACCCCACGAGATAATCAATCTACAGAAATCAAGATGAAATAAGAACCCTGTAGGGAAGCCAAGTGATAAAGACCCCGCCCTCCACCCACAAAGTGATGATAATATATCTGACCGCTCATAAACTGTGCAAGAGAGCAGGGGAAATGTTTAAAGCTGGGTGACAAAAAAAAAGCACCAATTAAAAGGCACAGGCAGGGCTGGAGATGGCTCGGACAATAGGAGCACTCACTGGTGGTTCTTCAAGGGGTCCTGAGTTCAGTTCCCAGCAACTACATAAAATGAAATCTGGTGCCCTCTGCTGGCACGAAGGCATACATGCAGGCAGAACACTGTATCCATAATAACCAAATAAATCTTAAAGAAAAAGACATAAACAGTCAGAACAGACCAAACTACAAACATCCAGCTACAAGTTACAAGAACCCATTGTAAATAAAGGAATATACAGATGGAAAGCAAATAACTAAGAAAGGCATACTATGCAAACTTTAAAGCAAAGAACGTGACTTTAAATATACTTAAATATAAATATTAGGATGTGCACAGTACATTCACAAAACTATCAGTATATTAGATTTTCAATTGATTTTAAAAGAACTTGAGGAGACAAAACTGTATGTTGAGAATTTCAAGTTGAGACAAAAAGAAAGTCTTCAAAGCAATGATTCAGAAGTAGAAGAAAAACACAAAAATCCTTGGAATGGCTACAATAACTTCAGACAGTACAAACTTCGGTTTAAGAAGCTAACCAGAAGCCGGGCATTAGTGGTGCATGCCTTTAATCCCAGCACTCAGGAGGCAGGGGCAGGAGGCTTTCTGTGAGTTCCAGGCCAGCCTGGTCTACAGAGTGAGTTCCAGGACAGGCTCCAAAGCCACACAGAGAAACCCCATCTCAGGAAAAAAGGGGGGAGGGGAGAGTTTAACCAGGAATAGAATGGGAAACAAATAATGACAAAGGGAAGAAACTACAGCAAGATCCCATAATAACCAGTGACATAAAATGTGAGAATGTGAGAAGCAAAAGCTAGCTACAGGAAAAACAAACGAATCCATTATGGTGCTTATGGATATTAATATCCTTCTGTCTCCAATTAGCAGATCTACCAGACAAGATAAAACCAAAACAAAACAGTAAGGGCACTGCCAAACCGAAATCAACTGCACAATCCATTGACTGTATAAAATGGATTCATACAAACCACCCCATCCATTAAGATGAGAATATAGATTCTTGGAAATTTCACAAGAATTATTCTGCTAGATAAACTAAATTCTTGATCATAAAAGCAAACTTAACAAAGCTAAGGAAAAAAGTATACACTGTTGTGAGACCACAACTAAACTAAATATTAGTAACAGAAACATCACTGAGCTTTCCAAATATTGACAAATTAAGCAATGTTTCTTTAATTAACACATGGGGGAGGGAGAAAGGGGAGGGAGGGAGAGAGGAAAGAATGGAGAGGGGAGGGAGGGAAAGATGGAGGGAGGGGTGGAGGAAGAAAAGAAGGGAGGGACAGAGGGAGGTAGGAAGCCTAGTCTCAAGAATCGACTGAAAATCTTCTCAACTAAATGAAAGTCTAACACATCCAGTTTTACAGTACATATTAAACACATTTGATAGAGAGGAGACACCAGTTTGGATGCTATCGTAAAGTGTATCTGAGTTATGTTCTCGGGGAGTTGTTCACTGTCAGCAAGAATTCCACTAAAAATTTGGTTAATTTTTTTTTTTATGTTTTCTAAAAACAAAAGCATGCATGTCACCTGCAAACAGAGGCAGTTCCTTTTTTTCATGTTAATGCATTTTCCATGTGAAACCATGCTTAGATTCCTGAGGATGATCACACTTGCTCCTAACAGGATTGTTTTCATGTCCACTGAATTCTGCTAAACCCTCACTAAGAACCATTACAGACTCAGCAGAGACATCTTCAGTCGCTTGTGTTGAGCGGCTGACTGGTTGCTTAGTCATAGTTATGAATAAGCTGCCTCAAGCTCTTTGGAGTATTCAAAAAAATGTTAGTGTTAATTCTCCTTTTAATGATAAAATTTGCCAGCCAATAAGCCAGGTGGTGGTAGTACTTGCCTTTAATCCCAGCATTCAGGAGGCAGAGGCATGGGGATCTCTGAGTTCGAGGCCAGCCTGGTCTACAGAACTACACAGAGAAACCCTCCCTGTCTTGAGAAAAACAACAGCAACCAAAAAAAAAAAAAAATTTACCAGTCAAGGCCATTAATTCAATAATTCAATCTCCTTGCTTATTGTAAGTCTGCAAACTTTGTAATTCTTATATCAGTTTATAGTTTAATTCCTAGGCATTTATCCATTTCAGGCTAATCTGACCGTGAGGTTACTGATTTTTTTTTTTTTTTTTTTTTGTGCATTGTTTTATGTCAGTGGCTCAGCAGCAACGTCCACCCTTACTTAGGAAGCAGTAGTTTAAGTCCTTCTCCATGCCCCCACCTAACCCTCACTCAACTTAAAAAGAATCTGTCAACTTTAAAAAGAATCTGCTTTGGTCTTCCTTTTCCTGTACTCTCTAGACTTATAATTGCTATTTTCTTCCTTCTGCTTGCCTAGGGTGAACTTGCTCTTACCATAAATTCCTTCAGATACAGAGAAGCTAGTGACGAGGTCTACGGCTGTTTATTGTAGGCTGGGAAGCTCTAACTCACTCTTCGCACAGCTCATCCTGCCCTGCTGCTCTAAATTCCTTTCTGCTTTCTCCTTTGAGACACTGGGTATGAGCATATTGTTTAACTTCCAAATATTTGAGGTTTTTACAACTTTTCTGTTTAGTTTCTAGTTCATTCCATCATAGTCCCAGAAACTATTTAGTATAATTCAGTATTTTTAAGTTTGTTAAAAGACAGTCTACTTATGAGAAAACTCCACCTGTTCATGAAGATATGTATCTATCATTTTCTTATTATTTATACACAAGTTTTGTTTTCCTTTAGTTCTTTGTGAATGATTTTCTTCAGCTCTTTGGGTATACTTCTTTTAAGAAACTGATTTTAAATATGGACCTCAGAAGTCCAACGCTTAGGTTTCCTCAAGGTTGGAGTCTGTCCACTTTTTAAGTATCTTTCAGGGTACCGCATAGTTTTTATTCATTGCATGCCTGTCATTAGATTAAAATTGGGTATCACAGGGGCCAGAAAGACAGCTCGGTGGTTAAGATCGGTGGCTACTGCTGTACAGGACTGAGGTCCAGACACAAGCATCCACGGCAAGCAGCTTTCACAAGAACTGTAAACCCACTTCTGGGACATGTCCATAGCTGCTTTACGCAAGTGATACACACATACACACTCAGGCACACACATACACACATGACATAAAAATAAGCAAACAAATTAGGTAGAATAATATAATATGGTTGATGGGGATGTCCTTGTCTATATCGTGAATATGTGTCTCTCATTGGTTGATGAATAAAGCTGTTTCAGCCAATGGACAGACAGGATGTAGCCAGGCAGGAATTATAGGCGGGGTTACCAGACAAGGTGAGGTCTGGGAAGAGGAAGGAGAGAGCGAGTCCCAAGGAAGATGCCATGTAGCTATCGGGAAGACTGGACGCTGAGACATTCTCCAGTAAGCCAAGACCATGTGGTGATGGGAGATGTCATTCTGTAAATATGTTTCTCTTACTGGTTAATGAAGAAAGCACTGTTGGCCAATAGGAAAGCAAGATAGGCGGGACTAGGAGACAAGGAGGTTTCGGGGAGAGGGAGGAGGAGATTCAACATGTAGGACTGAGAAAGCAGAGTGACAGGCCCTCTCTCCCTTAAGACCACGTAGAAACACTTAGATTGATAGAAATGGGTTAATATTTAAGACAGAGCTAGCCGATAAGAAATGCTAGTAACAGGCCAACAGCTTTATATCTAATACAGAGTCTCTGTGTGTTATTTGGGGCTGGCGCGGCTGTAGGACCAGGCCAGTGGGAACACCTGCTTGTAACAATGTGGAGATAGATACACAGATTACTAGAAATGGGTGGATAATTAAGAGAAAGCTAGGCACTAAGAAGCCTGAGCTATCAGCCAAACAGTTTATAATCAATATGAGCCTCTGTGTGTTTATTTGTAACTAAATGGCTGTGGGACCATGAGGGAAACTTCCATCCACATGTGGTAACATGGGAAATTAAGACTCTACTCTGGTCCCTGGGATTTAGTTTTAACAGCAAGGATTTCAAAAGAGGTTTCCATAAATACCAAGTTTAAAAGCAAAACAATCTCAATCTATCTCTGTCTCTGTCTTTCTCTCTCATACATACATGCACACACACACACACACACGCATGCACGCACGCACGCACACACACACACACACACAGAGTAACTTGTGAATAAGATCTGCCCTATTCTCTCTAGGACTAGGGACCTGTGCCCAACACTGGGGAATGCAATTGCTATCGTTATGACTGCTGACAACCAAGGAAGAGATGGGAACACAACCTGGATATTGTTTTGTTTTGTTTTCGATGCAGATCTGGTTGGGTTGGCGCTCACTCTGTAGACTAGAACACAGCATCTATTCCAATGTGTTGTTTTTTGACCATCTATCTCCCATACCTGCTTTGGTTCTTTGTTTGCAGTGGGGACCCAGATGATCTGGCATCTCTGGCTGCTTTTAAACATTTCCAGAGCTTTAGAGCCCTGTTCAGATATTTTGCACACACAATGGGGCTTACTGTCTCTGGTTTGTTTGTTTGTTTGTTTGTTTGTTTGTTTGTGAAGTGCTGGATGCTGAAATCAGGGCCTTGTGTAGTCTAAGCAAATATTCTATCACTAGGCTGAATCTAATTTTTTGAAAACTAAAAAACTCATAGCACAGCCAGGTAGAAACTTACTGATGATTTAATTTGAAGTACTATTTTAATTTGGAAAAAAATTAGTGGCTTATTTTCAGAAATATCTGAGTTCCATGACTAAAAACTGAGTGTTGTAACTCTCCATAAAATAGAAACAACAGATATAATTTCTTAAAACTTATTTTAATGAGTTTACTATTAACAATCACTTACTTGAAGACAAATGCCTTTCCCCCAGATTCATGATTATAGTCTTATAATCATGTATAAGACAGATACAACATATTGGTAAAATTTTTCGATTGATAAGATTATATGGCATGACTTCTATGGAGATACTAATATCAATATTCAAAAGATGGTATTTTAAGATAATGTTTGGGTAAAATAGCCCAACTTGTGTTGGCAAGATAACTAGGCAGGTAAAGGCGCTTGCAGCCAAGCCTGGTGGCCCAAGGTCAATCTCTGGGACACACATGAGAGAAAGCAGGAGGGAGGTGACTCCCACAAGTCCTCCTACCTCCACCTGTGTACCAAGGCAAGTGCACACATGCACAAATTAATTTAAGGGCAGCAAGAAGGCCCAGTGGATACGAGCACCAGCCACTAAACCTGACTACCTGAGTTTGAATCCTGGTAGAAGGAGAGAACTAACTACCCCAAGGTGTCCTGTAGACTCCACATGTACACTGTGGCACCCACACACACACACACACTCACACACACACATACACACACACACACTCACACATACACATACTCACACACACATACTCACACACACAACTCACACACACTCACACTTACACACACACTCACACACACACATACACACACACACTGAATCAAAGAAAAAAAACCTTTTCTTAAACAGTTTAACTTTTAAGTACATCACTATAGTCTGAAAAGCATTATCAAGAAGAATTCAATATTTAAATATCATAATCTTGATCTGTTTGAGCTTTAAATTGAAATGCTTTAAATAACTGTTTTTTAAAAGTAACTCAAAAAGCATATACATTCTGTGTTTGCTAAAACCCCTCAAAATTGTAGCACTTATGAAGGACAGACATTATCAATAAAATACTTGTGTACATTTCTGAAGTACTTGTCAGTTTTATTGTCAAGGGGGGGGGGTGAATCAACAAAGTTGATTAACTGCTAAGTTACTGAGTTCAAGGAAAAATAATCATCACAGAAAACTGTTAATCATCAATAGCTTATCATAAAAAGTATTGGTTTGTTAAAACCAAAATATACTCTACAACACAATTTATCAAATATCAGCAGGTTATAAAATTAATTCACTAGGTGGGTCAAGGACAACATTTATTTAACACAGTAATATGGAATAGAATAGAAAACAAATATACATTGCTCACAAAACCGTAATCCTTTATGTATACATAAAATCCATTCTCTTTCTACTATACCAGCAACACCGCTGTCAGTCAGAGCAATCTAACGTAACAGCCCAACTTTTGCTACACCTTGCTACAGAATAGTTAAGTATAGAAAATGGTGGATAACCTAAACTACAATGAGAATTCTGTGTCATCAAGAAAATGAAGGAAATACTCAGACAGCTTTCCTCTTTCAATTTGAGTACTGCATTGTATGAATCTTCTTCACAATTCAAAAAGAAACAAAAAAATCTAAAACAAGTATCAAAGTTAACAAACTCTTAAAATGACTCCCATAAAGAGAAGATTTACATCATCGGTTCAGAGTCGTAAAATTTTGTAATACTTGATTGGCACAACATATTCTGTCCCTTAAAAACTTGCTAATTTCCCTCTACTTCAACGACAACTATGACTTCATTGTTTTTCCCAAGGATTACTGAGAATATCCCCAGTAAACTGGCAATGTGTTCCTATTCTGTTATATGACACTTAAATATGTACAGATGACCCATCTGTTAGTACATTGACTTTAAAAAAAAAAATGTTTAGCTATGAAATACAAAACGCTGAAAAAAAATCCCATTATAAGAAATAAAATCATGCTACATCCATGAACGTGTACATTTCTCCAGAAAAGAGTAGTTTAACTGAGTTTAAGAATACTATAAAATGTTTTACCTGTACAAAGTAGAAACAAATCAGAAAATATTGAAATAGGGAAAAGTGTTACTTCACAGCATGCCTGGGTGATGGCACAGGCTCCCTTGTAAGTTGGTGACATCCTTGATAAACACAGTAAACGGCCACACTCAGTAGACTCTATTCAAGTCTTCCCAAAGATATCCTCATACTCAACTTTCAATGCATTCATATATAATACTTCAACTTAAGAAACTTTCCTTCATGGATGAGTAAGCCACTGTCAGGAAATATTCAATGCCATCCAAAAAGGAGAGCAGAAAAAGAAATTGTTATGGTTAGTTAGTGGCGAGCTCCATTCTCTGACCTTCAGACAGGCTTTATTTGTACAAGCAAAGTATCACCCTTTTTTGTCTAAAATTAAAATAAAAGATCATAACCAATAAGAAAAACTACAATAACTATATGCAATTTATACATGCAATAGGTATATCAACAATGTCCAATAGCATTAGACAAATTCATATCTACTCTTTCTTGATGAGTACAAAGTCTTGTACCTAATTTGCTTTCTATTATCAAATTACCTTTTAATTTTTTTCAAACCTCTTACATTTAACATATCTTTAGTGAGTTTCTTATTGAGTCTGGTAAACAAGGAAAACTGTAACTATACTATCTAGTCTTCAACTCCCTCAGAGACCTGAAAAGGAAATAATATTAACTGAGTAAACAGGAAATGTGAGCAAGTAACTTCCAAAAAATGTGAGAAATGACAGAAACAACAGTAAGCACACTGTCCAAGCTGGACAAGCAGGTTACAAAGGAAAGTGACTGCTGGACTTGCCAAGAGACACAAAGGTCCTGCAGAGTTCCTGCTTTACAGAAGAAAGCAACTGATGAACTTTGCCAATACAAGACAGAACAAGTCTTCAAACTTCCTACTTCATTAAAATGTCTGCCAAATACTATGGCCTATGGGCTGAAGATGGGTGACCCAACATTTCAGAGGAAATTTGGATGATTGTTCAGACAGCGAGATGTCTGTCAATTCTAGAGTTTATATATTAACCTTCTGGGATCTTTGATGGAGTTAAGACAGATAGTTGTGGTTACGGTTTTCCTTAGCTATGATAAAAGATAAGTTACATATAAAAGCTTAGACTCACAAAGATAAGATAGATGTTAGAATATTCTGTAAATTCTGCCCAATGTTAGTGGATGAAATATTGTTAACTATAGTTCTTGCCTGGTAACTGTTTTGATACATAGATAAGACAAAGAGAGATATGTCGAAACCTTCCTTTTTATTTAGACAGAAAAGAGGAGATGATGGGGGATGTTCTTCTGTGTGCTGTGATTGGCCAGTAGCCGGGCAGGAAGTACAGGCGGGCTACCAGACTGGGAGAATTCCGGGAAGAGGAAGGCAGAGAGGGAATCTCGAAGGAGATGCCATGTAGCTGCCAAGAAAGCTAAAATTTTGAACATCACTAGTAAGTCAAGACCAAGTGGAGATACATAGATTAATAGAAATGGGTGAATAATTAAGAGAGAGCTAGCCAATGAGAAGCCTGAGCCATCAGCCAAACAATCTATAATTAACATAAGCCTCTGTGTGTTTATTTGGGACTGAATGGCTTTGAGAACGGGACAGAAACTTCAGTAAACAAAGTGTACTATTGAGCTGATTTATTTCCAGTTACTAAGCCAAATATAGATAATTACCATATTTTTCTTATTTTATGGTCTTTAATTTGAACTTCCATTTATATCTTAAAACACTGGTATTTTGTTTTAATTTTTTATTTAAATTAAAAACAATCTTATTTTACATACCAATCCCAGTTCCCTCTCCCTCCAGTCCTCCCATTCCCTTTACATTCTCCCTATCACACCCCCCACCCACTCCTCAGGGAGGGTGAGGTCTCCCATGTGGGATCATCAAAATCTGTCACATCATTTGGGTCAGGACCAAGGCCCTCCTCTGTGTATCTAGGCTGAGAGAGTATCCCTCCACAGGGAATGGGCTCCCAAAGCCCATTCATGCACTAGGGATAAATAATGGTTTCATTTATCCCCCCCCCCACAGACTGCCCAAGTCCCCCACGTTCAGGGCGCCTAGCTCGGTCTTATGCAGGTTCCCCAGCTGTCAGTCTGGAGTCCGTGGGCTCCCACTTTTGTGGGTCAGCTGTTTCTGTGGGTTTCCCCAGAGAAGGGGAAGGACAACATGAGGGATCAGGAAGGCCGAACAGAGGAGGAGAGCAAGAAAAGAGACACCGTGATAGAGGGAGCCATTGTGGGCTTCAACTAGAAACCTGACATTAGGGAAATGCCCAGGGATCCACAAGGATGACCCCAACTAAGAATCTAAGCAATAGTGGAGAGGCTGCCTTAAACACTGGTATTTTAAATTATGTTTAAAATATGCCATCTGATAGCATGAAAGGGAAATTACAAGTTAACTTTTAGAAAACTTATTCTGACCCAAACTGAACACTGGCTGGTCAGGATCAGGCACAAGGCTTAAGCAACATTAACGTGTCCACACACGTTGAGCAGGTGTTACCTGCTCAAGCAAATGGGCATCAGTCACTACATGGAGAAGATGGCTCACTCCGGTCTCCAGTCATCATCTGTAATGCGACATTTCAAACTGACTGTTGCTGCACACGTTTTTAAATTAGTGTGTGAGATCACTCAATAAATGCCATGTATTTACCTGCTTGAGTCCTTCATCAGTAAGTTTGTCCTGGTTGCCTACGTGTACTTTCTGTAGTAAAGGACAGTGAGAGGCCACCGCAGTAATGGAGGTGTCAGAGAGCTGTTTGCACCTGTAGGCTGTGTACCTAAGTAGTCCAGGACACTTAAACGCTAACACACACACGCCGGTGTCAGACATACTGCGACAGTCAGAAATGTTGAGTTCAATTATATTCTGACTTCTAGATGCAATTTTTTCCAATAGTTCATCAGTGACCTACGAGAGAAAAAGATGTAATAAATTAAACTTTGCTGAAAATGGAAGACTACTTTGTATTATTTGTACCAGAAAGTAATAATTGTATTCCAGCAGTATGAAAAACACAATTAAAAGAAAAACTTTATTCTAAAGTGTAACAAGAACTGTGGTGATGCTATTATTCGTGACCAGTCCCTGTGACCCTTCCTGAGTATCGTAAAGAGGTGAATGAGAGTAGGCTCCTTGACAGCTCCAGGGTGAAGGGTGTTACTACAAAGACTAGACAGGTAGTGCTAGAGATATAGTCCCGGGTTCAAAGTAGATCTGTCACCCCTCTCTGACCTCAAGCAAAGTTTGCTTGAGATTAGGTGATAAGAACTCCAGCCAGAACTAAATAAACACTGAAGTGCTAAGGGCTGGAAGATCCCTATCTTGACCTGTAACTTCTCCAGGTGGATGTTTCTGATTGTATCCTTAATTGTAAATCAGATATAAGTAGAACCTTCCCCCGCGCTCACTGGATAGTTGAAGCTATTCACCGCTGTGGCGGCCATGCTTTTTTGCTTTTTCTTCGCTGCTCCATGGATCCGCAAGTGGCATATGAGGAAAGGCTAGGCTACAGGACCTTAACCTAAGGGGTCTGCACTAATGCCAGGCACAGTTTCTACAGAACCTGGCTGTTAGCGTGCAGTAAGCGCCATGGATTTGGTACTAGAAGGGCTATCAGAACACGAGAATATGCAAGTTACTTGTCATTAAGACCTTAAAAAAAAAAAAAAAATCAATCACATGGGGGGCTCACTTTAAACAAAGCTTCAAGCTCACTAAAAACTGCAAACAAATCTATACTGAGATGTAAAATGTTTTATAACTAAGCAATTATTAATATAAATCAGCCTGATACACAAACTGGATTCTGGTTTAGTTTGGTATGTATTGGGGGGGGGGGTACTAAGAACTGACCATAGGGCCTTGCACTTACAAGGCAAGCAGGCTGTAACTGCGCTGCATTCCCAGCCCCATGAACTGAATGGTTATAATTGACATCAGATGATAGCATGGTATGTAAACTACAAGTTTTACTGCTACCAGAATACCACCTCACAGAGCTGAGAAAATGCTTTACTGTGTAGTAAAACATCAAACGCTGTAGCAATGTCTTTGGAAAAAACTTCACTCATAAGAGTCAATACAAAATACAAGTAAACAACTCATCTAACAAAGAAACTCACATGGCCACCTGAATTTAAAATAATAATAAAATGCCAGCCATGCATGTCCCCAGTCAATCACCACATTTAAAGAGAAATCAGAGTCAATGTTATTCAAGTTCTTTCGGGAAAGAGAAGGCCGACTGCGAGAGTGTTCTGGAGTGAGCGTCTGCTGAGACCAGAGCCGCCTCGGTGTCTGGTGTCTGGTGTGTCTGGTGTGTCTGCTGACTGGAGCCTGGAGGGAAGAGCCCAGTGAGGGGAGCCCAGTCACCTCCCAATTGCCTGGCCTTCACTTGCACCTTCCTACTGTACTGGGCACCCAAGCAAGTAAACAACTAGCTCTGTGGCTGCTTCAGCCTCGATCAATGAGGAGGCAAGACAGAAAGGCATAGGAGCAAGGGCTCTGGAACTTGCTGAATCTGTTTTTAAAAGTGTGGTTCATAAGCAAACCACCAGTGCAGTATCAGCACTTGCGTGGACAGACTCCCAAAAGCCTACCTACTCTGTGCACATCCTACTCTGAGTACATCTGTACTCTGTGTACAGATTGACGGGCGTAGCCTGAAGAAAGGCATGGCAGGGTTAGTGATACCCTAATAATCGGCAAATGTCACAAATCTGCTCCCTTTTTTAAAGAACTTCTGTTATCAAATACTTCGCACTGTGGGAAGTATCATTCAGTTTAGGATTCCAATCAGATCATATCTGTATTGGATGTTTTCATATATTTCTAAAGCCAAATATCAACTACCTCTTAAAGGGTGAGCCCAAGAACTCTAATAACCTGTCTGCAATCAGCACTCGGAATTCCTTCTCTTTTCCTGATTTACACCACCACGTAAGGAGACTGAGCAGCTGAACAACTGCAAAATTGAAAAGCTGACAAAAGAAAAGTTCTTTGCTTTGTTTTGTATTTTTTAAGTTATTTTAGCCCGTTTTCCTTCATTTCTTTATCCATCAAACGGGATTAACAGCATCTCCTACTGAAGTGGAGGTGAGGTGGATGGATTCTTATGTTTAAAACCTAAGGAACAGCACACACCACAGGGGCACACGCCTGGGTACCAACATTCTCCACTGAGAGGATGAGGGCTCCCTAAATGAAAAGGTTCGTGGCTCTGAAACAGTGATGATAAAGGGAGACACAAAAAGGACTAAGAGAGAAGTAAAGAATCACACTAACAGTCTACATTAGAAGCTAATTCCACTGTGGAATGTAGCTGTCACTTGAACTTATATATGCACCGTGTGTGTGTGTGTGTGTGTGTGTGTGTGTGTGTATGAGATATGTGTGTGAGACAGAGAGAGTTAAGAGAGAGAGTTTAAAGTTTTTACAAATTTTTTTTTAAAAAGAAAGCATTCAGCCAGGCAGTGACCTTTAATCCCAGCACTCTGTGATTTTGAGACCAACCTGGCCTACAGAGCAAGTTCCAGGACAGCCAGGGCTGTTTAAAAAAAAAAAAAAAAAAAATAGAAGGAAGGTAGGAAGGAGAAAAGAAAGCATATCATTGTGGATTACAGCCATTTAAAAAGAGAATAAAGCATTTCTTCAACTAAGTAGGGCAAACAAGGGTTTAACAGAATTCAACTCCATACCTGCTGACGACTGCTAAGATCCAGCTGCTTCCAGAACTGGAAATCCAAACAAAGGTCACGCCAGTACTTGCAGACCAATGATGCAGAAAGGCAACGTTCATCCAGGGATAAATTGGAAAATATCTGTGAATCACAAAAGAAACCGTGCATGTGCTAAATGTTTTCCAAGGCACACCAACATGACAAACTTAGAAGCTGAAGGCCAAGATTGAACACAAGTGAACAGCACCAGGAAGTCAGTCAGACACCATCCTACAGAGCAAGTGACATGACTGGAACTTATATGCACACTCAGTTGATGTGTGCGACAGGAAATGGCACTATCCTTTTGGTAGGGAGAGGAAGGAAAGGAAACAGAGCGATACTAATGTGTGTACCTTTCTGCTTCCTTGTCATAAAACATATTGTAAGTACAAACCAACAACAAATGGAAAAAAAAAACCTAAGCTTATAACAGGAGTAAAGAGATGTAATAGCTTTTGTCTGACCTTGGGAGCAAGAAGCTTTTAGACATGAGTTAAAAAACAGAAGCCATAAGAAATGTCCTGTATCTCATGGTACCTCCTGTCTAATGCTGAGAGAGAAACCTCTAATGCTGAACATCTCACAAAACACCTGCTTGCATGGGACCACAAAAGTTCAAGGTCAAGAAAAACCAAGGAAAGAATGAGACCATTACAGTCCAGAAAAGATCAAGCAGAAACAACTCTAGTGCAAACCCTGAACTGGATACTGGGCAGAAATCAGGAGAGAACATTAGCAAAGCAACTTATCAATCAAAATAAAGATTGATTTCCAAGTACTAGTAACATACCCATGCTGGTGCCACAATTTTGGCAAATGTACTTCAGGGATGTAAATCAATGAAGTTAAGGGCAACAAATGGGTGCAGAGTGTACTTTCTCTGCACTTTTTCTATGAATCAGAAATCATTCCATATAACACACACTGTATCTTAAAAACTGCAATAAAAATAAGACTACTTCAAAGTACAAACCGACTTTAAAAGAACCTACAGTTATAAAGGGCTGCTGGAGCCAGGGTTAGAATCCAGGCACATCTCCGGAGATCAACAAATAAGGGCATGTAGATACACCAAGATACCGAGCGAACCAATTATGAGAAACGCTTCTGAGACAACTGGTAAAAATGACACCAGATGCTACAAAGAAACTTAGTTTTTACTTTTTTATATTATGATTATAGTGATATTTTTATTGTCTTTTTATTCTGGTGTTAATAAGAAATTCTATCTAAAATATGCTTTTAGATTCATTGAAAAGTTTTTAAATGTTGAAAAGTTAAAGAAAGAAAAGCATAATATTGTTGAATGCCAGGTGAATGATATCTAAAGGGTTGGTTTTACTATTCTCTACTTTGACTGCTATGTAGAACAGACTTTTAACACACGTCCCTCAACCTTTAGGCTCAAGTCACGCTTTACCATTTATTATGGATGCAGCCTTGTGCTGATTGCCTAACCCTGTCCCTCAATCTTAAGATGGGAATAACACAACATTTGTCAGTTGGGTGATTGTGAGAACGAGAAAGCATGGGTACATAAACCGCTTCTGCCACCGCTGTCTTAGTAACTAACCTCTGTGCAACCAAGAGCTATAGTGTCCGAGCTACACTATTCCGTCTAAACCTTGAGCTGGGGGAAATCACTGCTGTGGCTGTCACAGGCGGTGTGTAGTGTGTGCTCCACAAAGGGTGCAATGGGAAGCAGAGTATGCATAAGAAACATCTAATGAAAGAGGCTCAGACCCAACAAAGATGGAGTAAGCTCGGCTCTAGCCTGCGCTAGAAACCAACTGACAAACTCAGCTGTCTCCTGTGTTTTCTGTACTGTATGTACTGGTTCTCACTTCTTTCAATCACAGTATTTGCGGTATCCCTGGGGTGTCTTCTTGATGAATGCTTACTCAGACACAGAGATTCTTAGCAAACCTATTGCCAGCACAGTCCAAGCAACTGCCTCAAAACTAATACTGTGCAGAATGCAGAGGGAAAGGGAACTCTGAAGAACGGCCAGAAACCAGAAGGCGTGTTCTGCTTGTCCTGTCGGTCCCTGTCCACACCTTTTATTCTCCTGCACGGAAACGCGTGGCACCTGAGTAGATCTGCACAGCAGACAAACGCTGAAATGGCCTCCTCTTTCCAGCCAGAGGACCCAGAAGATGGCCTCTGCACGGCGTTCCCTTCCCTTCCTGTCTGCTGCTCTCTCTCTTCTCCCTTACCCCTACTGCTCGGTCCCCAATGCTGCTGCCTCTGGCAAAGCTGCAGCATGACAGCTATGCAGAAGCCTAAAACTCCAAAATTTCTAGCAAAAGCAGCAGAGGGGAGTCCTGTGGAGTCACTGTTTACAACAACATTCATCACGAACACTAACTATCTCGGTCACACAAATCACACAGATCTATGTCGCTGGCAGAATCCCTACCTTCCACTCCACAAAAGCAAGCTTCACTGGCTCACAGCCCTGCACACACATTTTGCAAGGCATTGTGCCAATAAACTTTTATAAAACCTGGCAGCAGATCTGCCTTACCCCAGGCTATGTTCATGGACCCCACTTCATAGCACACACGCTACGCATTCCTTCTCAGCTACTCAGCTGTCTCCCGTGTTTCCTGTACTGGTTCTCACTTCCTTCAATCACAGTATTTGCGGTATCCCTGGGATATCTTCCTTGATGAATGGTTATTCAGACACACAAGATTGTTAACAGAAAAATGATGGAAAAGTTCAATCCAAAAGTCCATTCCCTCCAAAAAATTGACATGACCATGAACATTGATTCTATTAAAATTTTATAAATTAGTAAGTGGTTCATCTTAACCAATAAAAAAGGGCAGCCAAGTTTCAGCAGGAAGGCATCTCTGTCAAACAACTACTGAATTAATAACCTAAGCAGAGACTTCAAGGACTACACCAGCATGAAACAATTGGCAAGCACAAGCATCGATAATATAAGGGGAGAAAATCAAATCCTCAAAACTGTCACACTGGAATACTCACACTGACAACTTTAAATGTAACATACAATCAAATAAATATAAGGTATGTGATAAATTAATGTGTATGTAAGTGAGACACAGAACAAGAAGGCCCATCAACGAGAGTCATTGGAAACTACCCACAAAGAAGCCTAAGACAAACACAACAGATCAACAACAAGTATACTCAAAGAGCTAGAGGAAACCATGGGCAAAGAGCTAACAGACAGCTGGGGGGGGGGGGGCCTCAGTGGCGAAACACACCTAGTACATGGGAAGCCCAGAGTTCAAGACTCAACACTGAAAAAAAAGGAAACAGAACAAAAGTTAAGGAACCCAGAGACGCCTGTCGGAGGCTATTAAAAAGAGTAGAACTTACAGAAACAGAAGGGAACCCTGGGACTGGACTGGACCACAGCTGAAGGAAACACACATCAGCAGGCGAGAGCAGAGGGCTTCACGGGAGGCAGCGCATGCCCTGTCTCCCTCACTGGGACTACTAGCTTGTAGTTCATGGGAGGAACTCCAAACTGTCATAAAAACGGCCTTCAAAAAGGCCAGAAATAAAATCTAACACCCAGAGCCTTCTGCTCCTTGCAGGGTCTGTCACACCTGCTACCTACTGATGACACAGGACACATGACCTTTGATTACCGCAAGGACTGACTTCAGGGAGACCAGGCTGAAAGTGAATTTAAAACATCCATCTTAAATTCTCCTAGGAATACAATAACTAAATACTTCCTCACTCGTTCTATACAGCCAGAATTATGATATCAAAGACAAACCAAACATAATATCTTTCTGGGAAAATGTATGGACTAAAGTCCATCATGAATGTAGGTGTAAAAAAATTCTTTTCAAAAATTAGTCAACTATGGGACTGGAAAAGGGTGCAATGGTTGCGGTGATCTTCTGGTGCAGCCAGGTTGAACTCCCAACACCTACTTGGGAGTTCACAACCACCTTTCTATGACTCCAGCCCGGGAACTCTGTGCACTTCAAACATGCATGTAACATAGACACACACGTGATACAGACATGCACATGACACAGACATGCATGACACAGACACACACGTGATACAGACATGCACGTGATACAGACACACGTGATAGACACGCATGTGATACAGACACAAATGTGATACAGACATGCATGTGACAGACACAAATGTGATACAGACATGCATATGACACAGACATGCATGTGACACAGACATGCATGTGACACAGACACACATGTGTTATAGACATGCATGTGATACAGACACACACATGATACAGACATGCACGTGACACAGATATGCATGTGATACAGACATGTATGTGACACAGACATGCATATGATACAGACATGCACATGATAGACATGCATGTGATACAAACACACATGATACAGACATGTATGTGACACAGACATGCATGTGACACAGACATGCATGTGACACAGACATGCATGTGACACAGACATGCATGTGATACAGACACACACGTGTTATAGACACAAACGATACAGACACGCATATGACACAGACATGCATGTGATACAGACACGCACGTGATACAGACATGCAGGCAAACAAAACATCGACACAAATAAAAATGGATTTAAAAAAAATTAAGTCCAGCAACAAAGTAAAAAGATCATAAAGCTCATGGACAAACGAGATTTATTCTAAGATAGTAAGGATGGGCCAGTGTGTGGGGGAAAATTCATATATCATAACAGACCGACAGGTCAAAGTTTTAAAAAGAATATATGCAAGAAAAGACGCTTACCAAAATATGGCAAATTCTTGATTAAAACGGTTGCTTTTTCAACCTCATTTCACCCATCATGCAGCGCCTAACTACAGGGTTTCCCAGACAGCAGGGACAGGGTAGGACAGGATGTATATCACCACTTCTACACACGGCTCCACTGGAGCCTCTGGCCAGGCCAACTCTCTGTTGTAGAAGGGAATAAACTCGCCGGGGCTGGAGAGATGGACAGGTCAGCCCGGGCTGTTCCCACACATGGCCAGTTCCCAGCGCCAGGGGCCCCAAGACCCTTCCTGACCTCCACAGGCGCCTGCACACACACGGTTCACATGGTACACACAGAGAGACACATAAATAAAACAGATTTTTAAAAAGTTATTTAACCACAGATGCCATGATGTTAAATAAAATAAGTCAAAGAGAAAACATAAAGGCTAATAACCACATATTTCAGTATTAGTGTTCTAAAGATAAAAATTAAACAATTTCTACTTATAATAGCATCAGAAACAGTGTGATTTCATAACCTGTCTTTCATTATTGAGAATTCCCACCGGTTGGGTCAATGTGCCAATATTCCCCTCTAATTATTGAACATTTCCTTTCCTTATTGATTTACATTGCTCTGCTGTATCCACTGCTCACAATGGCCCTTTCCAGGTCTTGGCAAGGTCTATTTGGAGCCACTTACCATCCGTTTCTCCTAAGTGTCTTTTCCCTCAGTCTGACTCACATTCTTTACACTCCCTACACATTTCAAATTGTTTAAAACTAAGTATTTCAGGAAATGCGGCATCGATAATAGATGTGGGCTTTTGGGTCTTTTTATTTTTACCTTGCTTGTTCCGTATGGGATTTCTGTTCCCTACAATTCAAGAGTCTGTGCGGTTGGTGTCCTTGTGTCCTTTAGCCTGGCTTCCTGGGAAATCAATCTGTGTCCCAACAGCTGTTCTAGTGTCTTGGCAAGTTTGTTCAAAACTCTCTAGCCTGGCCTTTCATCTGTGTGTGTGCTAGAAATGGGATATTCCAGGCTCGGCCAAGGTTGTCTCCCATTCTCTATATGGGATCAGCGTCTTGATCATGTTGGTCTCCAATTTGTGACCCTCTGATCTGTGTCCCCCATGCTAGAATTACTGGGGTAATTCGCTTAGTCAATCCCTCTCTACCTTGATTCTACACTCCTTCCTGCCAGGCCTCATGACACATGCAGATGTACAATAAGCTAGGCTGTGTGGGGAGAGTGTGTCTGCACGGCTCTCTACTGCCACGGCCTACCTGTTCCGTTTCTGGCTCCTTCCTCATTCCTCCAAGGGGCACTGCATCTTCAGGCCAACATTACGTGAGTTTCCCTACCGAGTTCTCTGCCTTAGATTGGCAAGTGGTTTTTACTCATTGTCCCAGATGGAGCTGGACCTCTAGGTAGGTCACACCAGGAGCACTAGACGTTACGGAATTCCACTATTCCTAAGAATAAATTCATTCTAGTATTTGTCTTTTATTTAATTCTAAAGCACAAATAGTTGGACAACTTTGTTCTTCTTTGGAAAGAATGTGCTAAACTCGTCATGTCCCTCTAGTAGCTCCAAGTTATATGGATATTTTTATGCTCATCCCCCTCACTTTAGAAATGAAAAAAATAAATATTCGAGGAGACTAAGCCATTTATGTAACTTTTTTTAAAAGGGCTGGATGTTTTGGTTTTACATTTCATTTATTCATGTGTGGGGTGGATTTACGAAGCAGTGTATGTATGCACACACACACAAGATATATGCCCACAAGAGTGTATGTTTGCAGAAATGTGTGCATACATGTACTCAGGTGGTGTGTCTGTGTGTGTGTGTGATATGTGTGTGTGCATGCGGCATGCGCGGATGTCAGAAGACAAGTTGCAGGAGTCCTTTTTTTCCTTCTACCATGTGGGTCCCAAACACTGAGCTCAAGTCCTCGGTGTAAGTGCCTTTACCTGTTTCTCCGTGGCCCTGACACTATAGTTTTAAAGCCCTAATTTGCTCTTCTCACGCTCACAGATGGCAAGTGGCAGATGAGCTGCAGCCTGGCTGACAACACTCCCCAGTTTTCTCTCTTGTAAAACTAAATGGCACTTTTGACCCTCACAGCACTGACTAAATCCACACGGATCTAGGCTGGTTTTGCTTATCAGTGTGAAAAGGGATGTAACTGGTGAGTGATAAAAGTAACAGAGGCTGCCTGGGAAGGTTGAGTAACTTCTTCAGAGTCCATCATGCCTCAAACTCAAGGCTCAACAAAGACTGCAGGTAACGCCACAGCTTTCACTACAAAACACCCCAGGCAGAGTTCTTAAGGAAACCACACTTGTAGGTAGGTAGTAACCTAACACCACTTAGTGTAGTTCCTTCAGAGAGGAACTACGGTAAACCTGGCTTCCTAAAAGACCTTCCAGGCTTTCCTCAGAGCAAAAGTCTCTCATGACACTGCCTTGACACTACCAAACTAAAGACTCCCTATGGCGTACAGGAGTGAAGGTCTGCTGGTGGTGAAGGACAAACAAGTTCTGCCACTTCCGGCTTGCTAAGGGAGAGCAAGGCCACAGTCTAAGCCTAAAGCAAACACCGCCTCTTGTATTGAATGTGTATTTAAAGGTAGCCATTCATACAACTAGAACACATGTCAGGAAAATCGCTACTGCTCAGTGGTTACATCATATAAAATTTAAGCTGAGACTTCTGTATGTGGAATGACTTGAAAGCTGTAAAGGCAACAAGTAGCAAAATCAAAAACCATCCAGTAACCAAAGCTCTAACACAAGAGGTTTAAGTACTTTAAAATGCTATCCCAGAGTTGACCTTAGAAGAGCCAGGCCCTGCTTCTGACATTTCTTATAAACACCACACTACAGCCCACATCATAATAAATCAGCCCCATTCAATGGCTTCTAGGGTGTCCACAGTGAGCAAACAACTCCCCCCATTCAGGAATGCCTTTCATAAAGTTCCTGAGAGAGTATTCAAATCCTCTTAACAGTATAATCAAGAGATGTCTACAGCTACAAACACACTGGGCTGGCTCCAGACAGGGTCTGCCACTCACTAAAATATCTCTTTTTTTGTATCTGTTAAAGGGGGGGGGGGTGGCTAGAGGGTCTCAGCAATCACTCCCTGTTCTTGACTTACATATTAAAAATTCCATTTCATGAAATTCCATTTTTAGGGCACCAATTATTACTACCTTCTAAACTGCCAAGAACATACCCTCCAACCCAGAATTCCACTTCCTTGATACCTGGCCTTGAGATTACTACCACGGTGTATAGACATCTGTATACATTGTTCTAGCAGCTAAACTAAAACTCAAAACATCTTTAAAGAAGACAATATAATACTATGGGATACTGCGCAGTAGTTTAAAATGAAGGAAACTACATGACACAGAAAAGAATTCCAGATCACACACAAGATGCCACAAAGATGACAGCACATGGACATTTCGATGCCACGGGGGGGGGGGGGGGAGCTTTAGTGTACAGAGCTCCTTCTGCAATGAAGGAAACGTCCTACTACCCTGTCGGGAGTAGAGGAGGGACTAATAAGGACATGGGTTTCTGAAATCAGACTCTTACAATTAAAAAACTGAATTTAAGTTTTACTTAACCGTTGTAAATGTAAGTACATGCGGCTAGTGACTAACATACTGGATGGTGTGGATCTAGAAGACTAATCTCAACTGCTGACAGTGGGCATTCTACCTCTGGGAGACAAGATGAAGCGGCAGGTACCGCAGAGGCAAACTCTGTGGGCAGTCGTGGAACACACAATTTAGCACCAAAATAAATGGAGAGCCACCTGGTTCATGCTGAGCCAGAATCACCCTTGAAGCAGCATAGTTTGTTGTCTTTACACTACCTGAAACTGGGCGAGTATGGTGGCTTTTACCCCCTAAACTTCCTTTAAATCCTATTTCCTCATTTCCTTCCTGAACTCTTTCCCTAACTTCCATTTTATTTTTTTTTTTTTTAACAATTTACAAAGGAGGCGAAGAGGAGGAAGAGGAGGAGCAGCAACACAATTACCAACCCACCCTCAGGAGATTACACTAGGAATACTGAGTGGGTGATGAATCGGAGCTCTCTCCAATAAAGGCAGGAGAAGTTTCCTCCCCACAGCAAACACCAACCGTCCTTACCAGAGTCACACTTCCCTCTTCCTACAGCTCTAACATGGTTTAACTTCCTGTCAATCATAACTTTCTCTGAGCAACACAGTCTTTGACCACTCTCTCTCGTTCACTCATTCATTCATTCATTCAGAACTATGACGGTGTACTTGAGGGTACCCAGACCAATGAACACGAACACTGAGAATTTTCACAAACAGGAATCTATATGCCATGTCGGAGCACTCCAACACAACAAGCAAGTCCTAAATGTCTCTCAGACCAAGTTTCCAACAGTTCTTGAAAGAAAAGAATACAGAACATAGTAGATAATTTCCCCTTCAGCGTTTCCCTTTATTGTGAGCTAATGTCCCTTCTTATTTAAAATGTGAAATGTTCTTAACTAGCATGGGGTGTGCAACTGTAGTCCCAGCACTCAAACTGCTGAAGCAGGAGCACCCAGAGTTTGGGGGCCTGAGCTACACAGTGAGACCCTGTCACAAGAAACCAAATAATAACAATAACAATAATAATAATAATAATAATAACAACATCCATCACAAGAAACCCAAAAAAAAATAATAAAGTAATAATAATAAAAAAATAACGCCCTTTTCTTCATGACGTAAGGGTTAGGTAAAATGAGAAAAGTGCCCAGCTTGCCTCAGTTTGCTTCTACACTCTGACTTCTCAAGAAGACAGCAATGAAGCCTACTGATCCTTCTCATCCAGGGATTTAAAGGACTTGAGAAAGTTCCCTCTGCCCTAAATGCATCCCCTGCACACACACACACACACACACACACACACACACACACACAGTAGTTACTCCACCAACAAATACACCTGTATAATAATTAAACCACTAGTTTGACACGAGGAAGTGGTAACCCTGCCCCCTCTTTTGCTGTACTGTTCACAAGAATATCAATTTCGTGCTGAAACAGATCCAAACACACAAGAAGAAATATGCAGAAAGTCTAATCCAAAGAGAAGGTATACACTGAGGTGACACTAACAGTTGTAATTCATGACAGTTACCTCGGTAACGATAAAGGTAGCCGAATCCTCCTGAGGGTTATCTCTGGCTACTCTTATTTAAATATCACCCACACTGAAAGAGGTAGGCTAACAGACAGGACAGGGACAAAAGTAAATAACTTAATAGGAATTCCATCGCCAAGTCTGTCCCTATCACTAACAAAACTGCAACTTTCTCTTGGTAATTTAAAGTGACCCAGAGTTCCCACGGGCATTTCAACTCCTGACTCACCAAACCCCTAAGAAAAAAGGACTTCTGACTTGTGGTATTCCACGTTTGTACATAAAGGGAAAGGCGGAGGAGGGGAAAACATCCTGAACAGGGTGGCTGGGCTTGTTCTGGTTCAAGTGAAGCTAGCCAAAACTCGCCAGTTCACCAGCCAAATGTGCCCTTTAGTTTCTGGGTGTGACCTTGAACCAATCATCCAACCACTTCAAGCCCATCTAGACTTGTTAGCTTCGCAAGAGAAAGAAAATTCCTCTTCCAGTGTCTGTCATCGGCCCCAAAGCACTGAAACATCCCTTTCCTTTTGCACATAGTACGCATTAACACGACTTATCTCACAGCATCAACTGGAGAAACCCCTGAGACTCACAACATAGTAAAAAGCTCGGATACAGTGACTGACTACCAGCTAAACGCGAGTTACTGCCACTTAGGAGCAGCCATCAAACTTGGAAAGTTTCAAACACCGGGATGTCAAGTCGAGACCCACCACACACAAACTGCTCCACAACGCACGTGTATTCCACCCAGATCTAGCAGTTTCTATGCCGGGGCTTGCTGGTGCGACCCATGAACCCTGGAGTTGTTGCAGCTAACGGACCCGAACTGCTCCAGGGCACTGGGCAGAGTTTGTGTACTCCACAGGCAGGGTGAGACGCCCAGGCCCCGCTGGCTTCCCAGGGCCCCCCACCCACCCACCCCGGGCCGCCAGGGCGCCCCCTCCTCTGCACACGGGGGTGGGGGAGGAGGGAGGGAGGGAGCGAGGCGGCGGGGGCCGGGCTGGGGTGGGGGAGGAGAGGGGGAGAGCGCGCGAGCATCCCCGCGCCCAGACCCACCTTCAGCAGGATGGACGGCGGCAGCTGGTTGATGTCTGGGATTTCGGGGGGCGGCTCCCTGGGGCAGTCGCAGGGGTTCTCGGGGTGCCCCTGGCAGTCCGCGTCGCCACTCTCCGGCTGCTGCTGGGTGGACGAGGGGGCGGTGCCCCCAGCTCGGACGGCGTCCCCGGCGGCCTCGATGGGGGCACAGTCGGAGGCGGGAGAGGCGGGCGCGGGGCAGAGCGGCGGCGGCGGGGGCGGCGGCGGCGGCGGGGGCTGCTCCGGGGCCTGGCAGCAGCCGGCATCGGGCGGCCGCGGCGGCGAGGCGCCTCCCCCAGCCGGTGCCCCCCCTCCGCCTCCTCCGCCGCCGCCGCCGCCGCCGCAGCCCCCGCCGCAGCCCCCGCCGCCCCCGCCGCCGCCGCAGCGGGGCTGCTTGCAGGGGGTGCAGGCGGGGACCCCGGCCCCCTTCCGCTTGCAAACCATCTCGAGGACCGTGGACGGCTCGGCCTGCGGCGGCTGCGGGCCCCGGAAGAGCTGCCCGGCGGCCGGCGGCCCCAGGAAGCGCACGGGCCCCACGCCGGCCAGGAAGACGCCCGGGCCCTGCTGCTCCCAGGCGGCGGCGGCGGCGGCGGCGGCCAGCCCCAGCTCCTTGCAGCAGGGCGCGGGCGGCGAGGCCGAGGCCGAGGCCAGCAGGAGGCGGCGGGCGGCGGCGGCGCGGTCCTCGGCGGCCAGGGCCGCGTAGCGCCGCGCCAGGTGCTGCGAGCAGGCGGTGGCGGCGGCGGCGGTGGCGTAGGCCCCGTCCCGCGGCGGCGGCGGCGGCGGGAGCGGCGGGAGCGGCGGCTCCTCCTCCGGGCCGGCGGGGGCGGGCGCGCCGGGGCCGTGCACGATGAAGCAGAGCATGCAGGGCCCGCGGAGGAAGCAGTCGCGGCTGCCGGGCGGCGCGGGCTGCGGGGCCGCCTTGGCCGGAGCCCGGCGGGGCGCCGGGAGCAGAGGGCGGCGGCACCAGCTGCAGCAGCGCGGCCTCTTGCGGCTCGGGCGGTTACGCGGCTCCTTCGAGAGGAGGTGGCCCATATAGAAGGCCCCGGGCGGGCGGGCGGGCGGGCGGGCTGGCTCCGAGGCGGCGGCGGGGCAGGCCGAGGGCTGGCCCGGGCCTCTGCCCGCCGCGGGGTCGCCCGCGCTGCGCGCCCGGCACACGCGACGGCCGGCGGGCGGGGGGCGGGCGTCCGCTGCGGGCCGCCCGGGTGCCCGACGCGGGCTACATGCTTTGCCTCCCCCTGCCGCGGGGGAAGCGGCCGGGAGGGCGGGCGAGCTGCGGGGGACGAGGGAGCGAGTCGGGCCGGCCGGGCCGGTCAGGCGGGCGGGGGCGACGCCGGCCCCGCTCGGACCATTTTAACTGCGGCTCGGCTCGGCCGGCGGCGCGCGCGCCCGCGACACCGCGGCGGGGGCGCGCCGGCGGGGGCGGGGCCGGCCGCGGGGGCGCGCGCGGCTGCAGGCGGAGGGGCGGGGCCGCGCGCGCGCGCACTGGCGGGCCCGCGCCCCGGGGTGCTGGGGCTGCGCGCCCCTCTCTCTCTCCAGAGGCGGGCGGGCCCGGGCGCTCCCGAGCCAGCTGGGTGGCGTCCGTTCGCACGGCCGCGCTGACGCCCCGAGCTGCCATTGGCCCAGGCGCGGCGTGGGATCACCTCGCTGGGATCCCACCCCACCTTCTGCCCCGACGCGGAAACCGAGGCCCCTGGGGGACCCAGAGCCGCCAGCGCGGCCGGGAAGGCGGCGGAGAGCCCGGAGGGAGTGGCGGACGCGCCGCCCTCGGGCACGTTGGTTGTGCGGCATCACTGGTTCTGCTCACATGTCCAGGGACCTGTTGCACGCCGCTGCCCTTGCACACGGGTGCAAGATGAAAGCGCGTGTCACTTTACCTGTAAGCACTGCGGGCTGGGTTCGCAAACGCGTTCCAGGCTTCGAGCTCTGTTTCTGGGGAAACCTTGGGAGTCCAGTCGGGCCACTACGTGGAGGGTATTGCGGTGCCCGTGTGGCAGACTTTGGTGAGAAAGTAAGCTTGCAGTTGTCCCTTTAGAAATCCTGATTACACCGGTGCTGGGCACACAGGTAACCGGTTCGCTGCTGTGGAGGAGTTGGCTTTCACACGGGAGAAGGTAGGGAAGGCTGCCTTGGTCTCTTCTGCAGCTACAACAGTACTGTGGACTGGATGAATTATAAACAGTTGTTTATCTGGCTTTTGATTCCGGGGACTTTGGAAAGTGGGAAAACATCACGTGGCGTCAGCTAAGTGCCAGTGTCCATCGATGCTCTTATGAGGAACCCACTCTTGTGGTGGCTGTCCATTCCTGAGGGCAGAACTCCAATGTCCTCATCGACTCTTAAGGGACACCCATACTGCTGCACTGGCTAATTTCAGCGTTAGTTCTGGAGGGGACTTTGAAACCATAGTGACGATTATAAGTGGAAGCTCACAGAAGTGATGAAGAAGAGAGTCTTTAGGAGGACCGACTTCGTTGTGCCCGGAGGAAGGGGGGAAGGAAATGAAGGTTGGAAAGAAGTAGGGTACATCCTGTTTCTGGCCATTTCTACTTTCCATTAGATAAAACCCCACTACCTGCTCAAGGAAAGTGGGTGTTTTTAAAAGCTGCCAAGGACAAGGTTGGGGAATGTGTCTCCACCCAAACATACCACCAGATTTTTGCTGACCATGGTCTCTTTTCCAGAAACCTCCCTTGTAAATCCTCATATTCAGAAATCGCACCTCCAGGGTCTGAGCATAATGAAGTAGAATTTCAGGAAACATGGAGACAAAGATTTGTCAGAGAGATTCAGAGAGCTGTTGTCCCTAAAGAGACTCCCCACACCACGGCCATAGCCTGTGATTGGGGAGGGGTGTTTGCCACGGTCCCAGACCTTCCCTGGTGAGAGGCCAAGTAAAGCCTTATAGATCGTTCGCTGCCTCCGCTTGGCTACCCTGTGAGCAAAAGAAGCTGCTCTAAAACTGTTGGCCAGTACGGCCCTGTCAGTTTCCTGTCAGTCAAACACAGACCGGCCCTTTGACACATCAGTCCTAAGTGTTGTATTAGCAAGAGAAATAGAGCCCTCTGTCTACGAAGAGGCTTGTACAGAAACGCTCATTACAACCCTCGAGGAGCCCAGCTATCCCTCAGTGGGAGATTGAGTACGCTGGAGTATTCATCCAGCGCAACACTATTCATGAATTAAAATAGAGTATGAATGAATCTCATAACTGTGGGTTGAGTCAGACTGTGGAGTTAGAACCCAAGAGTGTCTCCCTGATTTTAGCTTGTCCTTTACGGAGAGCCTGGCACCGTGCAGACCGGTCAGAGCTCCATGTGTGTTCTAACTCCAGCTTCCCATTTTTAAAAATGAGCTGGGCAGATGAGCCTGAGACTTTTGAAGTTTCTGAAATTTACCGTGGCTCTTTTATTACAATTGCTGAGCCAGTCAGCAACGAACAGATTGTCTTTGGTCTACTAGTTGCACTCTGTCTATGGATAGACAGAGTGTTGGATAGTTAAGGAATTTCCTGTCTGCTCTCACCGCCCCCCTTCCCTTACTTAGACCTTCTTGAGGAAAAGAAAAGAAAAAAGAAATGCCTCATGTGATAAAGCTTAGCATTATCACTTAACTCTTCACTCCAACTCTTGGTCTAGGGGTTCACACCTGTAATCCCGGAGCCGGAAGAAGATGAGGCAGGAAATTGCTACAGTTCAAGGCATGCCTAGGATACGAACACTTAAAAATGGGTGGGAGAGGGAGGCACTAAATTGTTATTATTGTCATTGTGGTTTGAATGGTAAATGCCTCCCAGACATTTGAATACTTGGCCCCCAGCTGGTGTTGTTTGGGTAGATTTCAGACTTGGGAGCTTGATGGAAGGGTGTAGGACAGACAGGCTTTGAGGTTTCAGGACTTTACAGCGTACACTGTTCCCAGCCTCAATACCATGCCTGCCCTTTGCCACCAAGGACTCGAGCAAGCCCAAATAAGCTCCTTTATGGTGCGCGTTGGTCATGGCGTTTTTATCAAAGCCATGGAGAAGTAGCTAACTCAGTCACCAAAACTGTAGGAACTAACTACCCGAAAGAGTGATGCAGATAAATTTTCAGGAAATAAAACCGTGAGCAAGAGCTATTCATTACAATTGGAGACCATTTTGGCAGCTGAATATTAAAGAAAAATCAGTAAGCCCCATTGTAATTAGAAACCCTCATAGACAGAGAGTAGACTGCCCCTTTCACCTACCCCTTGGTGGTACTGCCAGCGTCTGGCCTAGCATTGCCAGCTAAGTCACATACTCTCTTGGGCATAAACAATCACCAAACATCAATGTCACGTATGGCCACTGTGGCCATAGTAGAGAAGGAGAAGGAAAGAACCCTCCACAATCGTGTCTGAACGCATCGAGCACAAGAGCATCCTCCAGACTTACAGTGGGCGGTGCAGATGGATAGAGGCACTTTTGTATTCGGTATTATGAGGGCACCTTAGTAACTAATATTGTAGAAAGGAGTCTGCACATACCTGCTTTTAATAGCTTTCTAGTCAGTGCCAATGACTTGTTCTGAGTTAATCCCTGCCCCCACCCCAGCCCAGGGACCCGTAGAGGAAGGAGTACACGGTTGATACCCAGTACACATAAAACTGAGCATTTCAAGAAGGACCTGGACCCAGCTGTCCATAAAATGAGAGAAGAGTACAAGGGGTGGCCATGAGCGATACAGACGTCACAAGGCTCATAACCCTGGCTGTGAAGAGGGACAGGCAAGATGGCTGTGCACCCATCCTTCAGCAGCTCCCTGTGTAATCTGCTGGCTGGAGAGGAGATGCAGCAGTATTTCTTGTAAGGTATCTGTAGTGAGGTAGTCCTTCTGTAGCACTGACTAATTTGAGTATGAATGAGATAGTATTTTACAGCTTACATTGTTATGTATTCCTATGTGGTAAGCTATGTAAAATTAAGTTTATATTTTGTTATATTGTGTTAAATGTTTCCACTTATAATATTTATGCACATTATTTTTTACCATATTCTATGTATGTATACTTTTCCTGTATTCAAGACATTTTGTATATTGATACAATTTGGGATATTTATCTTGCTGCCCTTTATAGTTCTACCTCTTGTCTTGACACTTATACTCTACCTCTATTTTAGGGATTTACATGTAGGTATATGTAAATAGTTATATTGTTTAAGTATTTGTTCCTGCTTTACTCAGGAAAGTTTTAATCAGTCTTTTAGCTAAGTTCCCGAGTATTACAGATTATCTTCACTCACATTTCCTGTACCTATGAGATTAGTCAGATATAGATGCTTAATCTTCAATCACTTCATAGACATGCAGAACATGGCATTTAAATGTTTTAATATTAGTACTCCATTGACATGAGACACTGTTGCTCCTGACAGCACCGTGCACTTTCCCGAAAATATGTTGGACACTGTTGTTGCTCCTGCTGGAGTTCAATCTCGCCTCAGCTAATGGCCTCTTGGGCATAGAATTGCCCCCACCTTGACCACTGATTTGGACATGCAGTCCTATGTGCTTGCAGGAGACAAATATAGAAGACTGCTTGACCTTGCCAAGTCAGGGTAAGACAGCCATTCTACCTCCCTGCTGTTGTTGTGGTCTGTCAAGTTCTCTTGGCCTTAGCCAAATCTGGGTGTACCAACGTCGCTGTGAGACCTAGGGTGACTGTTCAGGTGGCTTGCTGTTTCTGTCCTTGCTGCACCTTTTGGAAGTTGTCCATCCGCATTTCCTGTCTACTCTAGTATTGTTATTTTCCTTCTCAGGTCTTGATGAGGTTGAAGATTAAACTATCACAACTATTATTCTCTCTTCCTAGTTAGATATATTAGGTACTAGACTTACGTTTTCCAGCTTAGGACAACTCTATTGTAAACTCCATTATGCCCTCACCCTAGGACTAGATATGTAGGTCATTTTGTTCTCTATTTTCCTTTTCTTAGAGCACACTTGTTATTCACTGTTTTGTATATAGTTTTGTATTAAGCCTAAATCTTTTCTTTAGACTAAAAGGGGAATTGTAGTGAGGTAGTCCTTCTGTAGCACTGACCACGCCCATTGGGGGGTGGAGCGATGGGCGGAGGTGACCTGAGGAAGGAGGTCGGAGGGGGCCAGGAAGGCGCTCTCTTTCTGGCGTGACTCGGACAGGAGAGGATCGGGTTGAATTTCCTGGTGTTCATCTGTCTAGGTTGTAAGTTATTTCTCCCTGAATAAACATCTATTCAGCCTATTTGTTTATCCTGATCCTTATTTACCGCAATAGGTATCCACCTGCTGCCCTCTCAGATCGCTGGCTTTGAACAAAGTGCCAGTTAATGTTTCATTCCTAACTCTGCTCATTGGCCTTTATAGTGACTGACATAACACACTCTAATATTCGGGTTTCCTGAACCACAAACATTTTAACTATTGTAAGTGACTCCTGGTTTCTGACCATTTACAATGACAGCGTTGCTCTGTTCTTCTCTTCTAGATAGCACAAGGCAAACCGCCCATTGGGAGATGCTCTTCTGCTTTCTGATGTCCTCTAACAGGCCTTCAGAATCACCTCCCCAGCTGGAGTCTGGAGCCTCCCCATGCCATCTTAGTAAGAGTAGCTGCAGAGCTCATGCTCTGGTTGCCTGGGTACAACAAGACATTAAACCCAAGTGTATTTGACCAGGTTTGTCTTTAGTTGGGGACAACAGCATTTATGTGCCCAGTGTATCTAAAATTACTCCCTCTGCTGTCCTTAGCCTGCCTTTTGTTTTGTTTTTATTTTTCGGTTCGTTTGTTTGTTTGTTTAAGACAGGGTTTCCACTGTGTAATAGCCCTAGCTGTCCTGGAACTCACTCTGTAGATCAGGCTGCCCTCAAACTCACAGAGATCCGCCTGCCTCTGCCTCCAAAGTTCCGGGATTAAAGGCGAGCGCCACCAGTGCCCAGCCCTTTTTCCTTTTCTTTATGATTCCTTGTCACGTGTCTTCCATCTGGAAGTTTGGTATCTGGTTTTCTAAGTTTCATATTTGTTTATTGGTTCTTGGCCAAATCTGTTTCCCTAGGATGTAAAGGTCATGCAGGAGGAAAAACGAGTTGTTTTATTTTGTTTTTCAGTTTTCAGGAAGGTGATTTGTCAGCAGCGTAGAACTAGAGAATGTGGACAGGAAATTAGTAGGAAAACTAGCAGATTGTTCAGAGGAGCAAAGGAAAGACTTTGGATGGACAGAGGCACCCCGGGGTTAAGGAAGTAAGATGGTACTGTGCAACATTCCTGGCGTAGGTTTTCAGGTACTGCTGAATTATTCATTAATTGGGCAGAAAGAAGACATTGATGGTCAGGAAGGAAAGGAACACCAAAGTTACTATTTGCATGTTTGTGAGTTTCAGTCAGTGCAGCTTAGTATACTGAAGTGTTTACAAATGTGAGCAATGTCCCTATCTAGGGTAGACTTCTCTTACAGTGTAGTGCACTGAAGTAAACTTAAAGTAAACCCACTTGAAATAAAAGCCTTAAATTGGCCAGGGTGACACACAACTGTAATGGCAAGATAGTGTCAAAATCAAGCAATGACAAACCGCCCTTTCTTCCTTATCCAAGAATATGCTGACTATTAAGTCCACGTTTGCCTGGAAAACTTACCCGTGTATGAAAAGGCTCCTTCGTGCGTGCGGCTCATGGTTGTGATGCATTGCTCGGACGTAGCAGAGGTACCAGAGGACACTTCATGTGCCCCTAATCCTACCCATTGTGGTTGAGGGATTGGAGAGCCCCTGTAGGAGGCAAAGGATGCTACCCTCTGCATCTGGGATTCACAGAATACATCAGGTGTCCAGAGATGCTAGAACAAACGAACTCTAAAAGAATTCACCTTAGGAAGACAACCTATTCTTGAATTCGTTTCAGATAGTAACTGCCACCTAGACTGTTTTTCCTGGTCCTCTTTCTGGGCTCAGCCCAGACATCCCTGTCACAAGACCTCCTCTCTGCTCTGCTGAACTGCCCTGAAGACTTGTTCACACCGTTACCTGTAGCCATGGTGCCTGCTTTGGTTAATGAATTAAACCCTACTTTGTTTGCTCCAGAGTAATCAGTCCCTGCGATTGTTAATCAGCTGAACATTAAAGGCTGCATATCTTCTGTGAGTCTGCTCTGAACCACAGAAAAGGAGGTCCAGAGTGAACTGCGGAGATGTTAGGGAGGTTCAAGGCAGCCGCAGAGACTTCTCCTATTAGCCTTGAGAAGACTGTGACAAGAGACTGCAGGTGGCCTCGGGAACTGAGGAGCCCCTTGACACCTAGAGGTGGGCCTGATGCAAATCTGAGGGGCAGAGAACACAGCTGAACCCAAGCAGGACTTCTGACTTGCAGTACCCAGGGACTGCTGGAACGCCTTGTTTCCAGGACTGATTTTTTGAAGTGGTAAAAATACATGTCCAGGTAGATATTGCTGTGGAACCCAAACAATAGTTTCAGTAGGAGAGAGCAATTAATTACCCTTTGTATGAAAGGAAACAACGAAGGACTTAACGTACATGATTTGTTGTTCTCCAACTTTCACATGTTACCCGGATAATCCAGGCAAATGCAGGGGGTTATTGCACACCACCCGCTGAAGATCCATATTCTTCTGAAATGGAAGTAACACAACACAGGGACCCACTCCGCCATTCTCTCTGTCTGTCTGTGGCGCATCATTTCATTTTCAACTCGTGCGAATTAATCTATCTGGGTTTCCCTAACCAATTTCATTTGTTTTCTCCCTGAAGTTTAATAGCACTTGGGTTTCTCATTACACAGCTTTTAAATTGCTAACGGTAACCCAAGGCCAGATAATTAAAACTATTGCAGTGACTCAAGACTAGTGGACTACGCATGGGCAGGGGAAGGTTGCCCCCTCTCGTCCCCCTAGGCCTGAGGCAGGAGGGAGGACATTGCCTACCCCCCACCAACAGCACCTGCACCCTGCACCTCACCTGGGCAGCACCATAGAGCCAACCTTGTTGGCTGAGGTGTGGGTGAGCCAGCCCCAGAGTTGGGGGGAGGGGGAGAAAGCTACTCATTGGCAGTGTGGGAGGGGAAGAAATGCCCCCCCCCTTGTCCCTTACCGCCTGCAGCACTCAGGAAAGCTGGCCCTGCCCCTTGCCTAGATAGCACAGCAGAGCTGGCCCAATGCTCAGAGGGGAGGGTGACCCAGCCCTGATGTTGTGATCAAGGGAGAGCTGTCCCCATTACTCATCTGACCTGTGGCAGCTTGGGCAGGAGAGAGATGCCCTCACCTGAGCCCATGAATGCCTGAGACGGGCGGAGGAGCTGGCCCTGCCCCTCATCAGCTGCAGCGCTTGGGAAAGTGGCCCCCACACCATGCCCGAACAACACCGCAGAGCTGGCCCTGAAGGCGCTGGTGGGGGAGAGCCCACCCTGAAAGCGGGAGAACTGGCCCCGCCCCTTGCTCACTGCCTCCAGAGGTGAATTAGCCAGGACAATGCTGGAGAGCTAGCTCATCCTGGTGCTGAAAACAGGAAAACTGGCCCGCTGGTCAACCAGACAGATGCCCAGGCCCAGAACCAGGGCCGGCTCCAACAGCCACCCCGTCTATAATCTGCTGGAGCACATGAAGGGACCAGACCCGCAGACCCAAAGCTGCAGGATCTCCACAGCACAAGGCAGCAACAACAGACATCCGGGAGAGGAGTCCTAGCGAGATCCGAGCATGGCAGTGTCGTAGAAACCAGACCAATGGCTCTTTGCAATGGCCACTGACAGGTAAAGCTGTATGGACAAAGGAGTGTGCTGCGTGGTACTATCACACTGCAGCTTCCATGATGAGATTTTTAATTGTTTTTCCCTGAAATTCTGTTTTATTTTGGGGGGGGGGCACAGGGGGCTGATGTGAAGGGACGGGGAAATAATGAAATCAAGATACATGATGTGTAAAACACATGGAATAAATAGAAAGTTTTAAAAAATGTTTTAATGAAAAAAATAGCAAGCTACTTTCCCAACACATGTTGACAATTTGTGGTATTCTAATAATCAACCAGATATCTATGTTCCAAATATGGTAAGTAGGAGATTGTCTCTTCTTCACTCATTTCTAATACCTAAAGATAAAACAGTCATGGCCATGGTGCACATATGGAAGGAACTTCACTAACTGTGTACAATCTGTGCTGTGGCAGGGACAAACAGGGGATGGGGGGGGGAAGATACCAGGAGCCTCGTTCATCACAGACCACTGTCTACAGCCTTCACCTCTCCGGGACTCTGCTGGGTTTGTAGAGTATAGAACTTTTTCCTTGTGTTTAAATGATGGGATATTGGTCTTTGTCAACACTCAGGGAATGAGTGTGGTGTGTGTGTGTGTGTGTGTGTGTGTGTGTGTGTGTGTGTGTGTGTGTGGTTATAGTAAAGGCTAGTTGGCTTTCCTCTCTACAAATTAAAACAAAAGTCACAAGTTGACAAAGCGGAAGAAATGATTCGGTGCTTATGTTCTCTAAGGCCTTGGAAATGGCATTACCTCCCCTGACCTCTGAGAAGACACTTAGCGATGGCACATCCGTCTTGTGTGGCCTTGGGTTTCTATTCTGCTCTTTCCTGTTCTTTTGATACACAATATAGGTTATTGTTAATATAGTAAGTTTCGTGTATGCTATCTAACTATACCAACGGTTTACGATCCAAATGGGGCATCCCTCCCTATTTGGAACTCACTCTTACTATCAGTTAAGGAAAGGGCACAAACATTGTAAATGTGGTCTGGAACACAACTGGCAGAGTAGATGAGAGACTTATTCCCCCCAAGTGTGGTTGGTCACTAATACTCAAGACTTGCCTCTCCTCTTGGGGTGAGTGAAGTCAACTGCAGGGTCTTTTTTTTGGAGAGGATTCCTGAAAGAGCCATTGTCATTGGTAGCACAGTGCCCCAGGTAGCTTCCTTTCGTGAATGCTTTGTATCTTCACTTGACAGCCTAGAGGGCCAGTAGTAACATGGCTCAGTGCCTGATGACCTGAGTTTGATCCCCAGAACCCATGCAAAGGTGGAAAGAGAGAACCAACCCCAAGAGTTGTCCTCTAGCCTCCACTTGGCCAACATGGCACGTGTGGACACATTCTCACACATGTGATACACACGGTAATAATAAGCAACAAAATAAAAGTATGTGAAAAACCAACAGCCCACAGCATTACTGAGTTACATTTATTTCAATAAGTTGCACCTTTCTTGCACTACAGAGGAGATGTGCTCACTGTTAAGTTAGTAATATGTAACACAGAGACCATGGTAGATATTGCTTTCACAGGTTGTTGATACAAATTAACACTTTCTAAAATGAGCATCTTAATTTTCCATGTCAACCGTGGAAGCATAAATAATATGCTCACGTCACCAACATTGAACACCATTATACATTTTTGAAATAAAAGAATAGAAGTTACTTTAAAGTGTAAGGGTGCAAAAAATCTTCACTGAGAAATCTTAGGGAGCCCAGTCATTAGATGGGGAAAACTCATTATTACTGAAGGAACTTTAATTCTGGAACATACCCTAAAAACAACCTTCGGTTGCCTTGCTTACTCCATACTTTTTCGTCCGCTTCATTACCAACCAGCTTCCTCACCCCTGAAATAACCTCATTTCTAGCTGTCTTTTATCCCATTCTACCTCCTAATGATATCAAGGCATGCTTCATAGTATCTTCTTAGGGATTTAGTTCTGGGAAATAGCCTGTGAAGAATATTAATCCTCTTCAGGCACATTAGAGAGAATATTTGCTAAGATCAAGTTGGAGGATAATTGCTCTGAGAAACACTGAAGAGAGGGCTAATGGGGGGAATAATAGTCTCTGGAATAAAATGTGAGCATGGAAGACATTTTTTGGAAAGCCAGTTTATTATATCTGAGACATGGCGAAAGGCAGAAATATATAACTCATGTCTGCCACTATAATAATTTTGAGAAAACCCAAATGATTCATAACTGTCACTTATATTTCCCTTCCTCTGAAGTAAAACTGAATCTACTTGGAGAAGCACAGGTTTGCAGAGATAGGGGAAATAAATTCTGGCTCTTTCTGAGCAGAATGAGTAGCATCAGGGGCTGTTGTTTCCTCAACCATGAAAGAATACTCTGAACCCAAGAAACCTACAGGAAAGACAAATTCATCTTCTAGCTTTGAAAGGATCCAATCCTGACCTAGGAACGTCTAACTCCATGTCATTGTCCATTAGAGTAATGAAAATTGAGCCCGTGACGAGATACCAGCAAAAACTTTTATGCTAGCTGTAGTTGCTGGCATAGCAGGGGTATGGAGAACTAAAACATATTACCAGTGATGGAAATACAAAATGGTACAATTGCCTTGGGAAACAGTTGCTAAATTCTTAGGAAGTTTTGCAGGAGTGGAGGCATGCCCCAATAATCCCAGCACTTCAAAGCCAATCTGAGTTACAGAGTGAAATTCTGTCTCAAAAAGCCAAATGATTTAGTTTAACAAACAGTGCAGTTTGTTCTTTGGATCTCTATTCTGTTAGTATAAGAGAAAAGAAATAGATGAGCACACAAAAGCTTATATGCATACATGCACAGTAACTGTTAAGCTATGTGAGATTCAAAGGGACCACCCAGCCATCCTTAACTCATTTAAGAAGCTAGTAATATACTCTGTTTCCATATACATTGGTTTCTTGGTTACCACATGTTTCCTGTGGAAACAAAAGCAAAACCTCTTCTCCAAAGTAACATATCTTTTTGACTTAAATTTTGAAGTCAAGGCATTTTCAAAATATATATGTTGGATTAATCCAGCAGCATTTATACTCAAATGTCTGTTAGCAAGTGCTTCTCCTTCCACAGAAGTCAAACAATCCAAATACAACACAGTAACATACAGTATCCAGACTCTCTGTGTATTTACCATCTTTAGGTGGCTTTAAAAAAAAAAAAAAAAAATTACTCCTTTTTTTTTTTTTTTTTTTTTTGGTTTTTTGAGACAGAGTTTTTCTGTGTATCTTTGGCTATCCTGGAACTCACTCTGTAGACCAGGCTGGCCTTGAAATCACAGAGATCGACCTGCTCTGCCTCCTGAGTGCTGGGATTAAAGGCATGTGCCACCAACTGGCCTCTATTTCTTTTAAGGACTTTATCCTTTGTTTTTCTTTCCCAAGCCTATATATACATTTTAAACACACTGTATAACCCCTTTAGAGGTGTTTCTTCATCCCAACCAATCTTTATTGTATCTCTTTTTCTGATGCCGTGAGTCTTTTTTTCTGCTAAACAGTATGGGTAAGATAAAGTGGTGGCTGGCTCTGCTGCATTCCCTGGCTTCTTGAGAGTCTAGCTTCATGGTGGAGGTACTGGTGGCCATGTTTATTGTCACAACTCTGTGGAGTTTCTAGGTCATTGTCACCACCAAGAAGCATGTCACTGCTCATAAACACAATTTAATTGTTTGGTAGCAGGACCTCTTAAAAGAACCTGGCAATTTTTAGCCTTCTCTTAAAGGAGCCAAGCCTCTGCTTGCCTCTAGCAAACAGATCCTACCCAAGAAGCCATGCTTGGTTCTGTTGTTTTGTGTTTAGAATCCCTTCTTAAGCTTTTGTCAGGGTTTATGTGGAAATTCTTGCCAAACGTTTGGGCACTACACACTACATGTAGAGAGAAATTTGTGTCATTCAGTCCCAAATAAACACACAGGGTTATGTTAATTATAAACTGTTTAGCCTATTGCTTATTCTTAATACTAACTAGTTCTTACAACTTAATTAACCCATAATTCCTATTTATGTTCAGCCTTGGTACCCTTTCTCAGTAAGAGGGCTTCTCATCTTGTTTCCTTTGTGTCTGACTGCTGACTCACTCTCTGTCTTTCCTCTTTCCAGAATTCTCCTAGTCTGGTAACCCTGGCTATACCTCCTGCCTGGCTCCTGGCCAATCAGCATTTTATTAAACCAATACAAGTGACAAATCTTTACCGTGAACAAGAGCATTACCCACATCAAGTAGTAGCACCATCTAGCATGAGGCAGAGAATCAGGACTAAGGATAAGTCAAATAGGAATATTATTCAGCTTTCTATTAATAAGACTTTGTATTGTATCACAGTGCTAAAGACCTTGAGACAAATTTCCCTCCTTTGTTAAAAGACTAGGTGAAACTGGGAAAGAGGCATCTAAAACTTCATATTTTACCTGTAGTCTCATATCTGTACAATAAGACATTCTAAATTTATGTCCTCTTTAAACGGATGAAAATCTGCATTCAAGTATTCATAAATGTTCTGTTGCCTTTGAAGGCAGTCTCAGCATAGGAAAAAAACTGACGGCATCACTGGAAAAATAGATACATTCTATATATAATGTGGGCAGTTATCAATACAGTAACATAGCATTAAAAGCTCACTTGCAGGTTAGTCCTAACCTTGTCATAGCCAGAAGTTATTTGAAAAAGCTGAGGCAAAGTTACTATGGTTTCCATTTAGTTAACAGAAAGTTCTTCAGAATGCAAAAAACTATTTTCCCAGAGCTGCATTGTAAAGTATGTCTGAAAGGCCTGAGGACCAGGCAGGAAAAACATATTCACCACAAATATACCAAGTTATAATACTAACCGTGGTTCTGTTAAATATAATGTTTGTGGTGAGAAAATAACCCCATAGACTACTCAGTAGGAAAGAAAAGGTCTGTGCATCATAAAAAACACCTGGCTATTCGCAATTGCATTTCCAATGCCTGCTAAATAGTTGGTGCTCAGTGAGCGTGAAGTGAATAATCCATAGGAACTAGCCTCACTTTTCCTGGAGTGGACCTGGAATTTTGTAATATACACACCAACACAGGCACAATCACATAACACACACACACACACACACACACACACACACACACCCCACAGACTCCTTTGAAAAAAAAAGATGACATGAATATGGAACAAAAATAAAGATATATACAGAAGAACATTTTAATTATTTCAGGAACAGGCATTAGAATAGGGCAGAGAGCCAGGCCAAGGGGACTCAAAGACAAAACACTATAGAAGTTAGAAGGAGTGCTGAAATGAATTTAACATGCAAAATTAGTCAGACTCCAAAGGGAAATACTCAATTTCTTCGCCATCAGCAAAAACAATTTGCCAGCAGCTTAACACAACTAATAGCGTGGTGAAGGGTTTCTAAAGCAGTGACAGGCGCCGGTAATGAGGACTAGAAGATTCCACAAGGCCTCACATCCAGAAGATTTGCTCGTCAACTCAAGTACTTCACAATGTTCCTTCCGTCTCCGCCCCCGTAGTGAAATGCTCAGACTTGAACTACGATGTGGCCCAGCTGGTAGAGTACTCCTCCCGCATGCCCTAGGCCCTGGGTTTGGTTCCCTACACAGCATAAAGCCCGCGGTGCGGTGCGGTACAGTGGTGCACTTGATGGTGCACTTGACTGTAATGCCAGGACTTGGAAGTAGAAGCAGAAGGATCAGAAGTTCAAGGTCATCCTTGGCCACACAGTAAATCAAAGATAAGACTCAGTGGGTAAAGCATTCACTGAGCCAACCAATCCTCGGAACTCAGAGTAGGAGGATAAAACTACCGGCTCTGAAAGTTGTCCTCTCATCTCCGTGTTCAACACTCCATAGAACATGCAATCCTACACCGAGTCACATCACACACACACACAGACAAACACAGGCAGGCATGCACACGCTCACACACACACACACACACACGCATGCACACACACTCACACACACGTGAGAGTTTTTTGATTTTTGTTTTGTTTTGTTTGAGACCACACTGGGCTGGGCTACATGAAACCCAATCACAAAAAAACAAATATCAAACTATCACACAAAGAGGCTACCTTTATTAGATTTGCCCTAATCACTTACACATGACCTATTTTATAATAAAATATTGTTTAGTGTAACTTGGAAAAAGATGAAGCTCTCTCAGGACATGCACGAACAAGCTACATATGTTCTCACTCACTCACACCTTTAACCCCAGTGCTGTAAGGGCAGAGACAGGAAGGTCACTAGGAGCTGCTGAATGACAGCCAACCCCAAACAAAACACGACAAATCCCTTACACCAGATGCCACAGCCTGGACATTGGATACCATCTACTACGAATAAGTGTCGGCAAATTGTTAAACAAAGATAGGTATAATATTGTTTTTTGTCTTTGTTTCTTGATGAGGTTCAGACCTTCAGCTATAAGGACCTTAGCATCCTGAATATTTCAAACTAAAAGGGTCTGAGAAAACCAGTAGAGGGTTGCTCTGACCTTCCCCAGGCCCTTCTCACCCAGAGCAGATCTTAAAGCCCAAGTGAGATACGAGCACTCTAACAGCAAAGAAGGAATAGCCTTCCCTCCAAAGACCAAAACTGGAAGGACTGGGACCAGAGGCCTGGCTAAGCGTCCCTTAATGCTACCATCAGACCACTGTCTTCATCACCAAACACTCCTTGTCATGTGACAGGTTGCTTCCGTTGTCTTCGTGGGGAGCAGCACTTTGTTTCCTTATAAAGCTTTTCTTGTCAAATAAAACTTGTATCACCTAATTTCAGGCTTTATTATTGTTATTATTAATTTGTTCTTTGTTAATGGAACCTAAGTCATGGGTCTTTGGAGGATACAGAAAAGACAGATTCCCTCCTGTGTAGGGAACAAGACTTGACAGGGAACAGCTACACCACCCTGTGGTCCCGGCCCTTCTGCAAAGCTTAAAATATTGACCAGCTTAAAATACTAGTCTTTAATCCAGGCCGTGGTGATGCACTCAGGAGACAGAGGAAGGAGGATCTCTGTGAGTTCGAGGCCATCCTGGTCTACAGAGTGAGTTCCAGGACAGCCGGGGCTACACAGAAACCCAGTCTCAAAAACCAAAGCAAAACAAAACAAAAATAGCCTTTTATAGAAAAGTTTGTGAGCACCAATGCTAATGAGCCACAAGGGGCCTCTCTATTCAAACCTTCGTACTAAATGCTGATATCATTCTCCAGTCAAGGCTAAAATATTGAGACTGTGACTCAAGAAATAAATCCATACTAGGTTTCTGCCTTATCTATACATTTTGGTGAATTTTTCTCTTTTATAGATCTTCAAAATTAACAAAGTATCCTGGTTTGTTTTCTGTCATCTTAGAGCCTAGGTCTCTAAGGGTGTTCTGTATTAGAGGGATAGAGTTCACACAGGCATGAGTCCTATATGAAGTCCACCTTTGTTTTCCACAGAAGTGACCAGTTATATCTGATTAAAAGAGAGTGGGGATATTGGAAGGATCTGGGAGAAGTTTGGGGAGGGAGAAATGTGATCAAAATATAATGTTTGAAAAAATAAAAAAATTTAATTGACATTTTCAAAACATACCCTCTGAAGGGCCTTAATTACACCTTTACTCAATCGTTGCATGGTAAGGTATCCAGGCATTTCCTTCTTTTTGTTTGGTTTTTATTTTTGGCTTTTTGAGACAGGATTTCTCTGAGCTTTGGAACCTGTCCTGGAACTCACTCTGTAGACGAGGCTGGCCTCGAATTCACAGAGATCCTCTTGCCTCCCAGGTGCTGGGATTAAAGGAGTTCACCTCCAGTGCCCAGCAAGGCAAATTCCTTCTTGTTGAAGTCAATGAAAATTGTTCTTGTTGAAAATTCTTGTTGAAGTTAAAGAAAATGAGATAATATAGATTCCGAAATGCTAATTAGTCAGGAGAAATCAGATACATGCTAAATGTTTATTTTAGCATGCAGAACCGACCTCAGACTGCAGCCTCCAACCCCCACCCACCCTCCACCCCCGAATCCCCAGACTGCCTTCTCTGCCTCCTGCCACATCACTCTGTCTCCCTGGTGCTGGGATTAAAGGTCTGTCACTCCCAAATGCTGGGGTCACCTTTGTGTGAGCTCTGTTTCCCTTTTAAACAGATTCAGGGTGGCCTAGAACTCCCAGAGCTCTGTCTGCCTCTGTGTCCTGAGTGCTAGGATTAAAGGTTTGTGTGTCACTACTGCCTGGCCTCAATGACTAACTAGTGTGGCTGGTTTTGCACTCTGATCTTCAAGCAAGCTTTATTTGTTATAGCATAGAAAAATATCAAGTAGCCATCAAAAAATGCACACTATTCTAATATATCACTGTTACTGGGATACTGGGCCAGAGACCTGATTCTAGAGCTCCTAAGACACGGGATTTACTGACCCGCCAAACCGAGACTGCAATCACAGTGGACATACTGCTCTGTCTTAATGCACGGACAGTAGCTGCAAGATCATATTGGGAAGGACAGAGCTGAAGACGAGCGTGCCTTTTCATGACCAGCTTATGTCTGGTTCCTGGAGTCTGACTAACCCCTTGAGACATCATTACTTCAAGGGACATGAGGAGGCAGCTAGTGCCGATCGTGAAATAATTGATTGTGCATGGGCACTAGCCCCAGTGTGGGACAAGGGGTGATGACTTACAAGGCTCCCTGCTGTAGGAATCTTGAAAATATCCTAGTTACTCTGGGAGGGGGGTAGGGTACCCCTGGAAGAGGAACAGCAAAAGTTAGGTAAATTTAGGGCTAAACCTTCTTCTGTTACCAGTTTTAGATCACCTTTCCTTAAATAATCAACGTGTCTTTGTGTATAAGCGATCAGCATTTGGACCAAAGTTTGAGGCAACAAAAGAGATGTGCACGCTTCCGTCCCGGCCTCCCCCACTTCTCCACCCCACCCCACCCCTGGAAAGCAGAGGACGACCAGTTCTTACTGCCATCCTCTTCACGATGTAGATCAGGCTGGCCTCAAATGTGCAATCCTCCTGCCTCAGCCTCCTATGCAGTAGGCATTCTTACCACAACTCCCAGCCATGAAGTCTGCTGTGATAGTATTAATTGTCAACCTGGCAAAGACTAGCGTCTCCTTATTAGAATAGAAAAAGTGAGGATGCGTTTTACTTTTTTGTTTTGTTTGTTTTGTTTTTATTGTAGACTGTTTTTTGATAGGGGTTTAAGAGGCAGAGAGAGGGCATCAAGTTTGCCCAGGCTGGCCTTGAACACACTTTGCAGCCCTAGCATGTCGCCTGCTGAAGAGCTGGGGTCACAGGCCTGTGCCTATAAACCTTTGATGTAAACACTTTTGACCTCTAGGCAAGGACAAAACTGAGCAAAGGAGGAAACAAGGACTTAGCCAGCTCTCGCCAAGGAGACATGCTCATTTGGGGTGGGTGAGGGGGTTCCCTTCCTAAACTTCTCTCTCCACTTCTTATCAGCAGGAGGGAAAAAAACCAAACCAAAATGAAATCATGCCTGAGAAAACCTGGCCCCCACTCCAAACACTTGCCCACATCGAAGGAAAAACACACCGTCGTCTGTAAATGCAAAAATAAAATTGCTCACAGTTTGGGCCAAACAAGAAAAATTGTTATCAGACCTCCCACCAATAGCCAATGCCACAGCTTAGGTGAAACAAAGCCCAGGAAATAGGACCATACAGATTTACTCTGTGCTCTGGAGCTGGGAGACAGACGGCCTTCCTCATTCTCACACACTCACTATGGTATTTCCTGTGAGTCGCTGTGTTCCAAGGGCCTTGTAGAATTACAAATGCCCAGTCCCCTTGTACATTTACACAATAAAGGGAGGGTTCTCTTGTGTTGTTACTGCCGGACTTTTCGGGAGGGAGGACTTTCGCTGGCCCCTGAGAATAGTAGCATTAATTTTCATAACCCACAGCTTGTTCACCCGTGTTTTCTACAGGTTTCCATTTTGATTCTGCCTTTTTTACTTTCCCCATCCCACAGTCACACTCCCCACCCCCAAGGTCCCTTTTCCTCTTCTGGATGGGGACTCTAATTGGCCCCAAGTCAGCTATTCTAAATCCCTGTGGGAGAGAAATGAGTCATTAACAACTTAATGACTGCAGCCTGAAGAGGTAAATCCTTCCTGTTACACAAAGGAAAGACCCATTAAGCCCTGCAACTCCCTGCTAGGACTTCCTCCAGAGAAGTTTTAAAGATGCAAGTAGTTATGTTATAATAGTAAGGACTTTATCGAGAATCAGCCTTCAAGCTTCCCCCAGTTTCTTCCCTTTGATTCCTTTCTCCGGGCTAACTTTTAATTTAAAACGAATCCCCACTACCAACTCCCTTCCCTGACATTACTTCATAAGAGCAGTTTAGGAAAAACTGCACCAAAATTATCTTCTTTGTGCACATTTTTCAAAGCAGTACCAAACATTGTTTTTCTATCTGACAGTATTATCACTTATAAAAAACTATGGGCTTAGTTGCATAGGAAAGCAAACATTAAGTCAAACCACTTCCCTTATGGCCAGTTTCACTGTGTTAGAAAGCAAGGCCTTACAGGTAGTTTGGGCCTGTAGTCCCAGATGCTTGGGAAGTTGAGGCAACAGTATCACAAGCTTATGCCCTAATGGGCTACAGGATGATTTCAAGGTCATCCCAGAACAACTTAGGAAAAGCCATTCTTAAAATAAAAAAGTGCCCCAGAGATATAAGCATAAAGGGAATAGAGCATTTCTCTGTACTTGGGAGGGAGGGGAAAAAAATTAAACCAGATATGGGGGAAATGAGATATGGTTAAATGGTGTTGGTGAGTTCAACTTAAATCTATTTTAATTGCTCTCAACACCACACACACACACACACACACACACACACACACACACACACACACACGACATATACATGTATATATATGTGCATCACATTTTGGTTGACATCGATACCTTTGATAGGGTCCCTCCTTGGGGTCCTTAGTCTCAGCAATGTAAGGATCCAAGAAAAGTCTCAAATGGAAGCTCAACAGCATCTTTATTAGGAGTTAAAAAGACAAGTTGTAAATCTCACAATGCCCAGAGGAGGAAGTCAAGTCCCTGTGGAGGGTAAGCCATGTGACAAACAAGAGCTAAATGGCAGGACCAGGGGGAACTTTGGAGAAGGATTAAGGAAGTCCAAAATACCAGATAAAGCACACATAGGCAATGGGCAGCATCCAAAGGAAAAAGATGAAGAGAAGGTATGCCTTTTTCCCTCCATCCAAGTATGAATGAGGTCTTGCCTTGCTGGGCTTTCTGGATCAAACAGGATCTGGCATGTTCAGGGTAGGGAGGCCGTATGCGGATGAGTGATGCTTTTGAGAAAGGTGAGTGCCCAACAGAACCTCCCAGGAGCTCCCGGGGACTACACCAGAGGGCAGCATGAACTGAACACACCGTTCTCAAAAGAAGAACTACAAATGGCTAATAAGCACACACAAATTTTCCCCATCCTTAGCCATCAGAGATACAAATCAAAACTGTAGTCAGCATTCAGAAGGGAAAAAAATCCTCCTTTTATTAAATCCCCCCTTCTCCTCCCACCCTCCAAACTCTAAGTGCCTCTTCCCGCTTTCCTTCACATCCGTGGCCTCTTTTATTTTTCCTTCTTCATTAATTGTTGTTGCATGCATGTGTGTGCACATAGATATGTATTCCTAAATAAAACCTGTTCTGTCCATAAAATGCTATGAGTCACTATGTTTTCAGGGCCGACTGTTGTGGGATTTCGATCTGTTCAGCCAGGGACTTTTGGGCAGCAAGCCCTAGGGTGTAGTCTGTCTGCTGTGTGACTACTGGTACACTGAGGGGGAGGGTCTCTCATTCTCCTGTTCTCTTAGGAGGTCAGAGCAGATCAGGCGGCTTACTCACCACCCGGACAGAACAACATGAGGACAGCTGGGACAGTGGTACCATCTACGCTGTTCGGTGTCAGTGAGTGTTTACCCCTATTTTGTACCTAAATAGATCCTTGAGAACCTCTACCAGACTCTTGGGGATTCTCTCTAAACCAACTGGTTTCCTCCTCCCTGGGGAGGAGAACTCCTTCTGCTCCAAGTTTCCCCAGCTTTCACTGGACAGAGACAAGCCACAAAGACACTGTGCTTGCTTCTCACACTTATTTACATTCTCGTAGGTAACACTGCATTTCTTTACTGGGGCTTTCTAAAGCTTGTAGACAAGTTCAAGCCCATCCCCAGAGTCCAGTATTGACAACACTGTCTTTATGCTTTGCTTTCTTTGTTGCTGCTATTTTGGAAAAATGATTGTAGCAAGAATCTTCTGGGAAAAAAATCTTCTGCAAAGCATCTGTATTTTCAGAAAATTAAGTATGCTTTTGTATTATGTAAAATCAGTTTTTTGTCTCTTCTAGCAATAAAACAAGATAAATAAATCTGTTATTTTTTTATATTCAAAATTTCCTCTGAGAATAGTTTAAATATTTCATTGTACAAACAACACACACACACACTTTATTATTTTTATAACTTTCATATGGTTTACCTAAATATAATGTTAAATACTTGTGGTTTTGTTTTTTTGTTTTGTTTTTTAATAGAAAAGAGCCTTAAAATGCAAGAAATAATTCTAAGGGCACAGTTGCATGTGCTAAACCTATTAACCACCAGGTGTCACTCTTGCGTCAGGCTTAGTAGGAAAATAGACAAGAAAGACTGCTTTGCTGGTCTTCATGTGGTGAAACATCTTTATCAGTAGGGGAGATTTATATCTTGTAATTAAGCAATAAGACATAAAATGGAATTCATTTTGATGGTAGGAAAGTAAAAACTGCTTGATTAGCTTTAGTTATGAAAGGACATGGTAATTGTCTAAAACGTGGGTTGTCAAGAATGAAGGAATTATTGCTTGCATGGGGCTTAACACATTGTTAACAATATCCCGGCTTTATTAAATGCCGACACACAGTGGTTGCTTCATAACTTTACAACATCACATTCATGATGGGAATTCAATGTGTTGCTTTCTCTTCTAGTAAGTTTTGTCAGAACTAATGAAATTAAGGGTAAGTGAAACATAAATTAGAAATTATTGTAAACCCCTTTGTTGTTTCCCTACAAAACAAGTGTTAACTCTCCTAGTTTACATCTTCTCAAAGGTATATAAGGTAATAGGATTTCTAATACTACACAAAGATATCTTAAGGATTGTTACTTGAAATACTCAGCTTAGAATACTTTCAGATATCATAGGTAGCTACTTCTTTCTGAGAAGTGTAAGGGTAGTCTCCTAGCACTTCTGCTCCAGACAGATGCAGTCTTAGGAATCCAACTACACAAGTTATAATTTCCTACACCGTGAGATGCTGCACCATCAAATAAGCTTCTATATACCAAATAAATTCTGCAAAAACTGTGAAAACCAGACATCCATAGAATAGACAGTAATTTAGCAATTGTAGAGTCATTTTGCAAACTTGGTTATAAATCACAAAGGTCCAGGATTGTTAGGGAAGGGAATTATGTTCACAGCTGAAGGTACATGAGTGATCATATGCTCAATTTAACAGAACTATAACACCTTCCTCAAGGTCATATAAGGAGTAATGGTATTCAGGCATCTGTACTGGCCTGTCCTTGGGGTTTTGACAGGATATGCCCTCAGCTGCAGCCACTAAGAGCATCACCTGTGCACATTCACCGTGTTCCCTTTTAAAAGGGTCCTGCCCACCTCTTATCCTTCTTTCCTCTCTCTCTCTCTCTCTCTCTCTCTCTCTCTCTCTCTCTCTCTCTCTCTCTCTCTCTCTCTCTCCTGCTGCTCTTGTCTTGTCTCTGAAGACAGGTCTCCCCTTTCTACTTTTTTACAATCCTTTTCCCCTAATTAAAAACCCCTCTCCTTGAACTCTGTTACATTGTGTCTTTTTTTCTGGAACTACTTTTCTTAAATTACAACAGTAGCAACTTCTGTAAAGAAGAAGTTCTTCAACTCATTGAGCTATCCACAAGTCACGCAGAGTTTAAGCACACAGGTTTCTGGAGTTGTAACTGGGGGATGGTGGGGGAGTGAGCATTTTCATGACGTAGCCTTTGTGTTGTCAGGGCCATTGCTCATCCATACTTCCGTAAGCAGCCATGACACCCTCACTTTGTCACTAACGCCAGTTACGGTATTGATTCGCCAAGTTGGACTGTCGGGGAATCATTTCTTTAGTCTGTTATCAGCGCCCTCTGTGGGGTGAGTAGACAGTTGTTTGTGTCTCCCCAGAAAACGTTATACAATGCTGACTTTGTTCTGGAAGCCGAATGACGGGTGAGCACTGATTGTTGCGAAGCCGTGTGTGTGTGTGTGTGTGTGTGTGTGTGTGTGTGTGTGTGTGTGTGTATGTGTTTGACTTAAGTTTCAGGAACTTCCTCAGACTTAGGTGTTGTTTATTTCCTGAGTCGTAAGGAGCCTCTGATCGGGATGGAAAATTCCAGTTTGGAGGAAAATGCTAAACGGCAGTCGGGGTGTTTGTCCATAGTCTATCATTATAATGAAGCACCTGGACAATGAATTATTCAGAGAAGAAAAAGATTATTCTGTTTTATAGTTTCAGAGGTTCTAGTTCATGACCAACTGGCTCTGTGTCTTTGCACCCGTAGCTAGGTAACGCACACGGAGGGGACCTCATGGCAGAACACAAAGCACAGACGGAGGGTAGAATATTAGAAGATGAAAGTGAGTTAGTTGCCCATTAGCAGAATATATAAAGAGATGAAAGTAGTAATGAAAAGATATCAGAGTTAGAAGACTAACCTAGGGAATCCAGGGTCCCCATACTTCAGGGACAAAAGGACAAAGAGACAGCAAAACTATTGAGTGGGCCTGGCAGAATGCACGAGAATGGGCAGACAGTGATGAGCAAGCTGAGGCCCCATCTCACCAGCTTCCTCTCAGGAGAGACCACCTAGGTTCCGTTTCCCAGAGGATCACAAACTCCTCCCCCTGTAGCCTGGGTGCTACACAGGCTACCATCTCTGTGTGCAAGCAGCTAGTGTTTGCATGCGATTCCTACAAGAGTCTAAGCGAGGCAGCTTTCTTCCCTGGCATCTAAGCTGGTTGCTGGGACTTGCACTGGTTCAGAATGCAGTTGATATGACATCTGGGGACTTTAATGAAGTTTGTAGTTTCTGCTCGAGCCCTGCATGTGCTTTTACCCCCCCCCCCCCCGTTTGTCATGTTGGATACAAGCCCACCCAGCCCTGTGGGGAGAGCTGACCTCCACTCAAACTTCCATCTGGGTTTCTAGACAAAGCTAATTCTAGACAACACTGGCCAAGCAAGTGGGTAACTTTGGCAGTTGATCATCCAGCCCCACCTCTAACACACAATCCAAATGGCAGGGTGCAGGGACAACATCCATGTCTGGTGTTGCCACGCCTTTCTGCTATCTGTTCCTAAGATGCAATTGCATCTGTCAGTCTGAGCTTAGACTCACCTTCACAGGCCTCTTTATCTCAGGATGTACTCCCAGAATTTGGACGCCATCCTGAACATAATCATGACAAAACGGACTTACCAAACCACTTAATGATTTAGATAAAGTGTGTGAAAAGTATTTCACCTATTCCCAGAAGTCCCAGAAGTCCCTGGCAAAACTATGTAAATCAATTTTTCTTATTTTGCGCAGACTTTAATTTGAAACACTGGTTCCAAATGAGTTAGCTTGTCTTATTCTTTTTGGCTATTTTGAGGTCTGTACTTGAAGTTGGTGTTTTCCATTTTTCCTCTTATGATTCAATTTGGGAACTGATTAATAGCATTCCATTTAAAGAACAGCTGAGGCCTCACTAATCTGAAATCATCAAAAGTGGAATCCTCTCTCTTAATATTTCATATTTTGAATATAATCAACTGTTTATATGGAAATGGAGGAATGCAATGAGCCTCAAACGGTTGTTAAAATGAAAAGCATTAAAAATAAGAGACTCTAGCGGCTCAGGGCTGGTTCGGATTCCAGGCGTTTTTGTTTTCCAGGCTCAGCAATATTTAGAAGACACATCCCACCCATCCTCGAATCCCCACCCTCACCCCCTGTGCTATCCTAGCTCCTCGAGGTGATGTGTGGAATGCTGACACTCCCCCGTCCTTTCTTCTCACCCTCCCCTACATCCTCCATCTTAAGGAAGGGCTAGCAAGGGACTGAGAAGCCTCAGCAACTTCCCTCAGGGTTGAGTTCTAGTTCTAAGATTTTCCAATACAAGCTTCTTCTAAAAGGTAGGTTGGAAAATATGAAGTCCCAAGCAGGGATGAAACACTACTCACTGCCAGAGATGACAGAAGAGAGAGAGGAGAGCCGAGCTCCCAGCTGGGAAGATGTCCTTGTACAAATGGACCAGTGTGGCAGCTCCCTGAGCAGGGCAAACAACTGTGAGTGGCATCTAACTCTGCCTGTGTCTAGCAGCAATGACGTAACCACAGGTCATCTAATTAGAAATGAAAGAAACGAATACCTCTTCAAATACCGGGCTCCTAGAATCCCAGGTTGTGAGTGTCCTTGAGCAGAGAGCTGTCTGTTGCTTGCTGCGTGGAGAAGCGACCTTGATGAGATGTCCCACGCTCACGTTCTGATGTCACCGCTTGTGTTATCGTCGCGCTAATGTGTTGCTTGGGTGACTTCCTCCCAGGGCCCTTGCCCATTTCTGTTCTTGCCACAAACATTGACTGCAGGCTGCTGCATGCCAGGGCGTGTATCCTAGGGATACAAGGATGAGCAGGACATTCTTCCAGCCTTTGGAAGACCTCGCTGTAGGGGCTACAGGTCTCCATGATACAATCTGATTAAATGTACTTATGGATTCCATATTGGGAAAGACAGAAAATAGTGGCCTTTCAGAAAGACCACTCCTGTAAATAAGCTACTTTAATTTGTGACAATAGTTGACCAAAGACCTCACCATATCTTCCTTTAAAGTAAGTCTGATTTATCCATATATGTTACCTGCTAAGCACTTGAGTCTGAGGTTTCAGTGTAAAATTAGGTCTATCAGGAAAACCTATCATGAGAGGGTATTTCCCCCTCTTTTTTTAAAATTTAATATTTTCCCTATTTTGCATATCAATCCCAGTTCCCTCTGCCTCCCATCCTCCCCTGCTCACCACAGACCCCGTCCTCATCCCATCCCCCATCCACTCCCCGAGGAGGGTGAGGCCTTCCATGAGCAATCATCAAAGTCTGCCAAATCATTTGGGGTAGGGCCTAGGCCCTCCCCCATGTCTCTAGGCTAAGGGAGTATCCCTCCAAGGGGAATGGGCTCCTGGAGTCTGTTCCTGTACTAGGAATACATCCTGGATCTACTGTCAGAGGCACTATAGACTTCCCAGGCTTCCTAACTGAGACCCATGGTCAGGGGGTCGGGGTCAGTCCAATGCTGGTTCCCCAGCTGTCTGGGCTCCATGTGCTCCCCCTTGTTCAGGTCAGCTGTCTCTGTGGGTTTCTCCAGCCTTGTCTTGACCCCTTGGCTCATCACTCCTGCCTCCATGAGAGGGAATCTTATGCATCCTAAAACAATTTACAAATGAGTTTTGAAGAAGGTCTTGTGACATCCAAAAAAATTAAGACTCTCAGGTCTAAAAAAAAAAAAAAAGCTTCACCAACCATGTATCTTAGATTGTAGAAAAACTAATCCAAATCCAAGTTTATCCTTGCTAACCAGTAACATCTCAGTCTGTTTCTATTCAGAGAGTCTTTGGAAGCTGGGAGAGTGGCTCAGCGGTGAAGACTACTTACTGCTCTTACAGAGCACCTGCTCTGGTTCCCAGCACCCACAGCAGCAGCCCCAACCACACATAACTCCAGGTACAGAGGATCTGATGCTCTCAGAGCTCCATGGGTACCCACACTCTCTCGGTGCATGTAAACTCTCACAGGCATACACACACACACACACACACACACACACACACACACACACACACACACACACACACAAATGAAAATACATAAATCTGCAGCCAGGTTTGGTGGTCCATACCTGTAATCTCAGCACTCGGGAGGCAGAGGCAGAAAGAGCGAGCTCTGTAAGTTTGAGACCAGGCCTGGTCTACATGAAGAGTTCCAGGACAGCGAGAGCTACATGGAGAGCCTCTCTCTCTCTCTCTCTCTCTCTCTCCCTCTCTCTCTTATTTAACTTCTCTCTTAGTTTTTATGATTTCACAGCATGCATCCCAATCCCACGCACTCGCTGGTCCTTGACTCATCCCTGCAGCATTCCACCACAAAAGAAAACAAGCCAACAAACAAAAATAAGGACAAAAACAACAAAAATCTTTTCGATTCTCCTTCTTTCCCACCTCTCCACCCCTCTCATTTTTAGGAAGTTTCTACTGTATTAGGTTTCCATACAACCCCTCAAATGACACTTAGTTTTAGCTGTCTCCTTCCTCCCCCTCCCCATTTGGTTCTCTCATTCCAGTCCCCCCCCCCCATCCATCACTATCTGTTCACCCTTCCTAGAGTATCCAATCTTCTCCCTATTTCTTGCTCTATTCCTGGTGTCTGTGGTTCTATGGCTTGTAGCTTGCTCATCAGACACTCAACAGCTAACCTTCACATTCAAGCAAATTTGTTCATTTGGGTCTGGGTCACCTCACTCAGGATGATTTTCTGTGAATTTCATGATTTTTTTTAATAGCTGAGGAATATTACGTTGTGTAAATGTAACACGTTTCCTCCGTTGACAGGGACCTAGGTTGTTTCCGATGTCTGGCTCTTATGAACGGAGCAGTCGCGTACACAGTGGAGTAAATGCCTGTGTTGTAGGATGTAGAACCCTTTGGTTATGTGCATCAGAGTGGGGTAGCTGGAACTTGACTGGATCTTCCCCTGTCTTACTGAGGAGTCGACACAGATGCCCACAGAGGCTAAGCACGTTTGCACTCCCACCAGTAACAGATGCTTCTTACCCTTACCCCACGCCCTCTGCAGCAGGAGCTGCTTGGAGACTTTCACTAAGCTTTGATGCCCTCTCTTACTTCCCGCTGTCCTTCTTCTCAATGGTCTTCTGCTCTGATCTGTCTCTCTTTATTTTTGGGTATCAGTCGTGTGCAGGTATCCACAGCTGTGCTGAGTTCATGGCTGTCACATACCTCTTCCGTCTTTCTGGAACCACCACCCGCCACCCACTACTAAAAGAACCATCTCAGGTGATAGCTAAGAGCAGCCCTTCCTGACCCCTTACTTCACTTACCTTGATCATTCACTGTTTTGTTGATTTTGAGTTCCCTTCTCGAAATTCTGACTCTTTTTCTACTTTACCTGCTTTAAGACTGTTTTATCAGATATATACAGTTTACGTGTCTGTTAACCCTGTTTCTAACAACATTTTTGTCTTTTAATTTCTTTTGTCTGGTATCAATGTAGAGGGCCAAACTTTCCCTTGGTAGTTTCTACAACTCTGTTCTTACATTTTTCAATCGCTGTGTACTTTTACGGGAGAAATGCGCCAGTCCCCTACTGCTATTTAGCATACCGTCCCATAACGTAATGGCTTATTATAGCAAACACTGGACATGCTCACTCTTCCACAGGTTAACACTGTGCGTTGAACTCAGCCAAGTCGTTCTTCTAAAAGCTTCATCTGTGATTGCTCTCACAATTCCACATTGCCTGACCATCTGACTAGAACTAGAAAGCTGAAGATGGTCCTCTAGGTCTAGTAGTTGATTCCAGCCATTGGCTGAGTCATGGTCTCCACACACAGCTTCTTGCTCTGGAGAAGGACGCTTGAGCTTCAGTGCATGAGGTGGGCACGGGAAGACTAAGAACAAACTACAGAACAGTTTAGGGACGAGGCTTGGACATGTCATCGTTTGGAATAGATAGGCGGTGTGTCCTCCGTGTGAACCTTGTGAGGATACAGAGACGTGTCACTCAGCCATGTTCTTGGCGATACCGTCTTTGAAATAATGAGAACAGTGCTCCTCCATGGCTACAATTTATATGTGGCGGGTCTTCCATCTGCCTCTGACAATCTCAGGCTTTTCCTTTAGTGTCTTCAACTGAATGGTCAATATCAGCCCACATTTTCAAAATGATTCACCTTATCAAAATCTATTGTCACATCTACACAGTATCTGCATAGAAACACCCAGTGTGGTGTTTGTTCCAAAACTGGGCTACCATGGCCTATCCAATTTAATGCATAAAATTAAGCATTATAGAAATCAAAAATAAAAGTTACATATAAAACCATTTTTAAGCTAAAATAGTACTATTTAGGTAACCTCTGCAAGAAATAGTAAATTTATTACCCACTGTAATACACATAATATACAATATAATAGCGAGTCACTTAGAAGTCAGAAAAAGGCACTATTAATGACAGTCGAGAGAAAAAGTTCTATAGAAAACAACTACAAATGAAATCAGGTAAGTTTAATAACCTCAGTTTCATTGTTATCATTTTTACAGTTAAAAAAAATCCCAGCTAATTCTCATGGAATACTTGTATGTAATAAAATTAAAGCAACCTTATGTGAGTCCAGAGCTCCAGGGTGGGGAAACGAGAATCTGCACATCATTGCATCCATTTAAAGACTTTCAGCATGATTAATCAAGAACTGAAACGTCCCAGAGACATAATACTTCTTTTCTCAGAATAAGATGTCTTATTCATAACCCAGATGAAAACTATATAAAAAGGGAGGAGAGAAGGAAGTGGTCCCTGGAATGCTTTGATCTGGATTAACAGCTCCAGTCTTCAGGGTTGTAAATTTAACTTCTATCGCTGTTTGTGCACTAAAGGGTACTCAACTGGCCCAAAAGAATTAATGCAACTTCTAAAAGTTGGCCAACTAATTTATAGGCAATAACTTACATGTCAGGAAAAAAACGGATCAGCAAGCAATGCAATATTTATTTCCGTGAAACCCGGCGGTGTTTTTCCTGATGAAAGTTGGAGGGATTAAGTTCATCTGAAACTTTTCCCTGAGAATAGTGAGAAGGAGCAAATGGCTCTGTTGAGTAAGAGGTGTGAGGCAGGAGGCAAAAGGGACCAGATGGAGGGGATCAGGTGACAGGGAGAAAAACGGATCCCTTCTACAAGAAGGAGCTTGCAAACAGCTTATAATGCTATATATACACATTCAGTTCTTTGGTTTATCTGTCAACGTCAGTCTGTCTAGTCTGTTCTCTAGATCTCACGATAAAGGCACAGAGATGTCTCTGGGATATCCCCAGCCAATGAAGTAAGGGAGAGCAGACACCTCAGCTTCTTCACTCATGGATGAGATGGTTCTGAGGTACTTTCTACAGTTCTGAGGAGGTCCCTGAAAGGGCCGGCATCCACTGTGCCCATAGTAGTAGGCTTCTTACCACATTTTTGTAATTTGGTAATTCCCTATTTCCTGAGTCTAGACTTCAAATAGCCCCATAAATAACCAAATATTCATTTGTAAGCATTCCTGTTGTTATAGAACTTACTGGGGGCAGGCAGAGACAGAAAAAGACATGGTGGGGGGAAGGGAGAGAGAGATTTCAACAACTCTCATCATCAAAAGAAACTTCCAGGAATGGGTTACATCTATTAATGAAGTTGTTGACTATGGGGACCCCATGGAATCCCCCAAACAACCCAGGCTTTTGCCAAGGCTATTTATAGTTCTCTGAAAGTTGATGGTAAGGCTCCATTGCTGAAGATAACACCTACATGTTTGATTTAATATGGGGAAGTCAAGCTGGTGCTTAACTAAAGACTTCACCCCCTACTGAATAGTTTCACAGTACTGGATGGTACTCTGCATGTCTCCAAAGGATAGCAGCGGACACCAACCCAGCTGTAAATCTATCAGTCTGTACTGGTGACTGACCTACGTGATGCAAAGTTGTGGCGATGCCTTGTTTGTACAAATAAAGCGTGTCTGAAGATCAGAGGTTGGAGCTTGCCACTAGATAACCATAGATGTCTGGAATTATGTACAAACAGGAAGAAAGATGGCTGGGCAGAGAGAGGAATATAGGCAGGAGGAAACAGCAACTCACTCTCTCTTCCGCTGGGAAGCTAGTGAGGTAAAGGTGGCTGTGGCTTGCTCCTTCTTCTCTCTGATCTCTTAGCATTTCCCCTATATCTGACTCCAGGCTCTTATTATTAAGACCTATTAGAACTCAGGTTACAACTATCTGACTGGATTTAAGGCTTGCTCCATGAGATTGAAGCTACATCTGACACTGCTCAAGTGGCCAAGAACCTAGGAAAATAACGCACACTATTGTTCTGCTAGAGAAGTGTAGCAATATAATGGCTCTCATGACACTCTCTTATGCCCACAGATCAGTGACTTGCTCAGTCATCATCAGAGACTCTTCCTCCTGCAGCAGATGGTTGCAGACACAGAGACGCACAGCTAGGCGGTGTGCAACGAATGACAGTTCTAGATGGGGCATCCCTACCCGACTCCTTCCCTCAGGGCTCGGGGAACTTCATAGAAAACGCTGAAAGATTGCTAGCGCCAGTAAGGATGGGGAACACCAAGGACACAGAGCCTCTAGACATAACAAGGCTGGCACATTTATGAACTTGCAGGATGGTGACAGCATTCACAGCACCTTCACAGACCCAATGGGGTCCCAGTGCTGAGAGGACCAAGTGGACGTGATCTCCCAACCCTAGCCAAGGAGCTGTCTCCAACTGATGGCCACCTCCAAAGGAAAAGTAGTCACATTGGATATACAAACCTCACTTAAGGGCAGCCCCGTGCCCAGCAGCTGTCCAGCATCCATTGTCCCAGGGAAGCAAAGGTTGTATTTTTTTTTTTTTTTTTTTTTTTTTTTTTTAGTGCTCTGGACACCTGGGGCTGAAGAATCTTTTGTGATTAAGAAGAGGCCAGCATCACCTAGGTGAGGTCATCTGGGAAGTGGTCCCTGTGGCTCTCTGCACACAGAAGCTGTATTCCAGCTGGCAGCCGAATCTGGTTGTGTAAGAGTCACCCAGGTGGTACTAGTTTTGGAGGCATGAAGAGGTCGTGGAGAGCAGATGGGGTTTGGCACTGTGAGACAGGGCTGGAGTCGCTGAAGACAGCCTAGGAGAAGCTATCAGTGAAAGAGCAGCCCGGTAGCATCAAGGGACCCCAGCATTTTGGAGATGCCAGTACTGTGGGATGACCACCAGGAACAGCAGCCAGACAGAGCCTAGAAGACAAGCTGTGTGCGGCAAGAGGCAGAGCCAGAAACGTGAGCCGAGATCCCTGGAGGAGCCCAGGAAATTGTGAGTGAATCCCCAGACAACTGGGTATTGAGTTACTCACACCTTTTGAGTTTAGTTTTGCTTTGTTTAGATTGTGACCGTGACCTGGTCCTTCCTTACAGGAAGAAAGTGTTTATTTTTGGTTTTACAGGAGCACAGAGTTGAAAGACTTTGAATTTTAAGGCTTTGGATTTTAAAAGAGGCTGCATTTTTAAGTATTTGATTCCCCCCCACCCCAGACAGGGTTTCTCTGTAGCTTTGGAGCCTGCCCTGGAATTTGCTCTGTAGACCAGGCTGGCCTTGAACTCACAGAGATCAGTCTGTCTCTGCCTCCTGAGTGCTGGGATTAAAGGAATATATACCACCAACCCATTTGAATTTTTTTTTTTTAAAAAAAATTTGGAATGTTTCTATTAATGTGTGATCTTGGAGAGGATAGGAAGGAAAGGTTATGGCTTAATGGTGATGGTTTGTGTGTCGAGTTGACAAATGGTCAGTTGTGCTGGCTGGTTTGTGTCAACTTTCTTCAGGCTGGAGTTATCTGAAAGCGGGGAGCCTCAGTTGAGAAAGTGTCCCCATAAGATCCAGCTGTAAGGCATTTTCTTAATTAGTGATTGATTGGGGAAGGCCCAGCCCATTGTGGGTGGGTGCCATACCTGGCCTAATGGTCCTGGTTCTGTAAGAAAGCAGGCTGAGCAAGCCAGTAGGCAGCTCCCCTCCATGGCCTCTGCATCAGCTCCTGCCTCCAGGTTCCTGTCCTGTTTGAGCTCCTGTCCTGGCTTCCTTCAATGATGAATTACAATGTGGAAGTCTAAGTCAAACAAACACTTTTTCTTTCCAAGTTGTTTTGGCCATGGTGTTCCATCACATCAATAGTAACCCCAGACATCAAGAATATGTAACTTAGTACTTAAATATAATTAAATAAATGAAATATCTAGGCCATAATGTGCTTGCTCGTTAACCTAGAAGGTTTTAAGTAATATTGACTTATAGGAACTTAGGGAGGTACTTGGAGCCTAGCAAACCTTCCTGGAGGTTCTTCGATGGTAACAGGTTATGTAGGCTGTAAATTTTTCATCTCCCTACATGTAAAATTCTATGTGACTTTGTTCCATGTGGAGATTTGTGTAGCCACCACAATCAGCATGTAGAGCCATTTTATTTCTTTGAGGGACACTATTGTGCCCAGTTTGTATTTGCACCAACTCAATCCCCGTCACCTAGAAGCAAAACATCAGTCTGTCCTACATCTCTGTAACTGCCATTTTTGGAATGGTATGTGAATGCATTTGCGCAGCATTAACCATTGGCCTTTCAACTCAGTGTGGTTACCTCGAGATAGAAGTTGGATATATATTTTCTCTCCCTCCTCTTCTTCATCTGTCTCTTCCTCCATCTTTACTTTTGAGATTTTTATTCAGGATAAAAATTCTCCATCCCCGTATGAAATCTATGCGGCTTCTCCAGATTATATCATGTCCTTTCTTCTAACCAGAGGAAATGTAAAAATCCAGCTTAGCAATTTTTTTGCTAGTTCTTTTAAAAATATTTATTATGTATATAGTATTCTGCCTGAAGATCAGAAAGTGGCACCAGATCTCATTACAAATGGCTGTGAGCCACCATGTGGGTGCTGGGAATTGAACTCAGGGCCTCTGGAAGAGCAGCCAGTGCTCTTAACCTCCGAGCCATCTCTCCAGACCCACTTCTTGCTAATTCTTAAATGATTTTTTTTATTGGCTTTAGGTGCTTTCATATTACCCTAGTTTGTGTCCTGTTGCTGAGATAAAACACTGATCACAAACATGTTGGGGGAGGAAAGGGCTTATTTGGCTTACAAGGCAGGTTCTGAGGGCAGGGGCCTGGAGGCAGGAACTTCAATAGTTGCGGTGGTGGATGTAGAACACTGCTTCATGGCTTTTTTCTACAGCTTACTTTCTTAGACAAGCCAGGACTGCTTGTTCCAGGGTAGCACTGACTGCAGCAGGCCAGTCCCTCCCATATCAATCAGCAGCCAAGAAAATGCCACCCAGACATGCCTACCAGCCAAGCTGACGGATGCGGTCCCTCAACACAGGTTCCCTATTCCCAGGTGGCTTTAGTTTTTTATCAAGTTGACAGAAAGAAACTAACCAGCACACATAGTAAGGAAATTACTCTATGATTATCATATTTATTGGAAATATTTTTCTATTTGTGGTACTTTTGTTTCATGTATTTTTTCTTTTTGTGTAGCCAAATTGTTAATCATTTTAATTTGCTGTCCATTTTTATGCTCTTGTTTCCCTAAACATTTTAGAGATTATTTTCTCATTTGACTTTTGTAACTTGCTCTTTGATTTTGTTCAGCTGCCCTAAAACATAGGTCTTTACAGAAGATATTTATTTATTACTATTTTAACAATTCTGTCTTAATGTCTGTCCCTTCTCTCTTCCCTTCTGCTCCCTCTTTTCCCATCCTCTTCCGGTCCCTTTCCCTTTCTCATTCCCAGATGACCTCACAGCCTTTGCCATCACTTCTACCATAAACTTGTATTTTCATGTCCGGACTTATTGGGCATTTTTACAATGCAACCATTCCATCGTTTCAAACTCAAATGTCCTTAAAGAAAGCAATGCTTTTCCACTAAGGGCATCTCCATTTCCAGAGGTAGGGAACTCAACATCATCTCAACTCTTTCTTTTTCTCTCGTTAAACATCAACAGTTACAGGCTTCTGCTAATTTTATTGTACAGTATTGTAGTGAGATAATTCACTTTGTCCGCACCTATGGCACAGACCACGCCCATTGGGGGTGAGGATAGGGGCAGACGTTACCTGGGGGAACTAGCCTGAGGAGGGGCCCGGGAGCTTTCTTGCTTACAACACAGGGACAGGAGAACATCTAGAGGCATCCTTGGAAACTGCTGGTGTTCATCTGTCTATGTTGTAAGTTATTTCTCCCTAAATTAACATCTATTTGGACAATCTGTTTCTTCTCATCCTTATTAAACCCCAACCATCTTTTCTATGGTCTAGACTCTAGTCACTGCTATTTAGAGATGCTGGAGTGGCCCTCTAAACGGTATTCCTGAGTTCTGTCTCTGTCAACACAGTAGTTTATAACAATGTTGTCTTCAAGTGTTAAACACACTACAAATATGTCATCCTGCCACTCAAAAAAAATCCCACAATAGGACTGGATATGCAGTCCTTGCCTAGTGTGTGTGAGGCCCTGAATCCCATTCAGACACTGCAACATCAAAGTTCTACATAAAAGGGAAGTAAAAGGGTATGAAAGATTAAAAAATCATATGTGAATATAGGCAAATAATAGAATAAAATTTTTATGGAAGAATATTACATACAAGTATGGAAACACATTTGAAATTTTTGAAAGAACTGATGTTTAGCCAAGAAAAAAAAAATAAGTAATCAAAACTGAGCACAGAGAAAGCCTGAACTGGTCGATAATCACGGAGGAAGTGGAGAAGGTTCGCCATCTGAAAGGGGATGGGCCTTGGCACAGCAGCTAGAAGAGGAAAGTGACACACAGTCTCCACTGGTAATGAATGGACACCCCAGGAAAAATAAGGTTTATAACACCACCTGCTGGGGTTCCATTTAACACAGCAGGCTGTCAAGGCAATAGGGTTGAGGCTGGTAACATTCCTCCTGATTTCTTTTAAATTAATGACTTCATAATTTTTCTACAGAGAAAATAGGAGCCAGGTTCCTCCTTATCTATTTATTTGTTTTTTTTACCCCGGAAGCCTCCAGATGGCAGTATGTCCCTATGGAAGAAGATGCTGGGTGTTCAGCTCTGTTTTGTCTTTCTTCATCACAACACCCAGGATCAGGCTGTCAAAGGCGGGGAGGAGGTCGGAGCTGAGGTGGTAAGAAATGTTTCAGAATGTGGTGGACTTTTATTTTCTACTCAACGTACATCCACAAAGAATATCTCTAAGTTGGCAGCTCACGTAGGCTGTTCCCTTACAATTATAAAAGAAACGGGTATTTTATGTTGATCTGTGTTTGTAACAGTCTGGTCAGAAAGCTGCTTTTTGCCCTCTCCTCTTCTCCCTTTCTCTTTCTCCTAACCCCCTCTCCCCTCCCGCCATGCTCCCAATATTCTCAGGAGATCTTGTCCCTTTCCCCTTCTTTGGGAAACCATGGATCTCTCTCTTAGGGTCCTCCTTGTTTCCTAGCATCTCTGGTGGTGTGGATTGTAGGCTGGTGATCTTTGCTCTATGTCTAAAATCCATATATGAGTGAGTACATACCGTGTTTGTGCTTTTGTGACTGGGTTACCTCATTCAGAGTGGTTTCTTCTAGTTCCATCCATTTGCCTGCAAATTTCAGGATTCCATTGTATTTTTCAGCTGAGTAGTACTCCATTGTGTAAATGTACCACATTTTCATTATCCATTCTTCAGTTGCGGGGCATCTAGGTTGCTTCTAGGTTCTGGCTATTACAAATAATACTGTTATAAACATAGTTTAACAGATGTTCTTGTTGTATGAATGTGCATCTTTTGGGTATATGCCTAAGAGTGGAATTGCTGGATCTTGAGGTAGACTAATTCCCATTTTCCTGAGGAACCTCCATACTGATTCCCAAAGTGGCTTATGAGTTTGCACTCCCACCAGCAGTGAAGGAGTGTTCCCTTTTCTACAACTTCTCTAGCATAAACTGTCATTGGTGTTTTCGATTTTAGTTGTGTCAGTTAGGAAGACTGGGCAGTCTATGGGGCCTCTGGTAGTGGACCAGTATTTATCCCTAGTATAAGAATGGACTTTGGGAGCCCATTCTATACAGATGGATACTCTCTCAGCCTAGACACATGGGGGAGGGCCTAGGCCCTGCTCTGAATGACATGACAGACTTTGAAGACTCCCCATGGAAGGCCTCACTCTCCCTGGGGAGCAGAAAGGGGATGGGATAGGGTTGGTGCAGGGCAGGGGAGAATGGAAGGGAGAGGGAACTGGGATTGACATGTAAAACAAGGCTGTTTCAAATTTAAATTAAAAATCATTAAAAAAAACATAAAAAAGAAAATGTGGTACATTGTACACCATAAAAATTTTCATCTGTGAAGAGAAAATGAAATTGTGATGTTAGCAGGAAAGTGGGCAGTGATGGAAATTATGATGTTAAGGAAAATAAATCAGGTTCAGAAAGATACACACTCTGTGTTCTCTCATAAGCTCACCCTTGATTTCAGGGTGTGTGTTTGTGTTTGCGCAGTCTCGACACCATGAAATTAGAAAGAGAAGCATGGAGAGGAAGAAGAAATCCTAAGGGAAAGGAGGGGGGGAAGGAAGCAGTAATTGAAATGCACGTGAATGTAAAAGAGGGGATGTGGGGTAAGAAGGATGGGGGAGGAGAAGGCAGTCGGGTACAGGGAGAGACTGATAGGAACAAAGTATTCATGAAGAAGCCATCCATGAGGGAGGGGGAAATTGAGACAGGGGTAGAGGAGAGCAAGAAAAGAGACACCTTAACAGAGGGAGCCACTATAGGTTTAAAGAGAGATCTGGCACTAGGGAAATGTCCAGAGGTCTACAAGGGTGACCCAACTAACAATCTAAGCAATATGGAGAGGCTGCCTTTAATACCCTTCCCTGATCATGAGATTGATCCCTGATAATGAGATTGATGACTACCTTATATGCCATCCTAGCCTTCATCTAGTGGCTGATGGAAGCAGAAGCAGTCACCCACAGCTAAACACTGAGCTGAACTCCTGGAATCCAGTTACAGAGAGGGAGGAGTGACGAACAAAGGGGTGAAGACCAGGCTGGAGAAACCCAGAGACAGCTGACCTGAACAAGGGGGAGCTCATGGACCCCAGTCTGATAGCTGGGAAACCAGCACCACATTTTCTTAAAACACCTAGACTGTCACGAATGGTTCAGCAATAAAAATGGATGTGCACATAAAAAAATAAAAAAAGCTACTTTTTGTTGTTCTCAAAACACCCTTTGCACAGAAACAATTTTTATTTTTTAGGTTTTAAACTGGGCAGTGAAGGGTCAGCATTACAATGAGGCGGATGCTAGCTAGCATCTGCTCTTGTTAACTAACTGGTCTCTGTGGAGCAGCAGTTCTCAGCCTTCCTAATGCTGTGACCCTTGAACTGTGGTGACCCCCAATCATAGCGTTATTTCGTTTCTGCTTCGTAACTGTAATTTGCCACTGTTACGAATCATAACTAAGTACCTGCTGTGCAGGACATCTGAGATGCAACCCTGTGAAAGGGTCATTTGACACCCAAAGGATTCGTGACGCAGAGGTTGAGAACCACCTCCGCACACTGTTCTATCCCGAACATCCCGAAGCTTCTCCCCACACGTTAAGTGCCAGAGGCCTCCGGTGGCTCCCAGGGTCTACTCCTCTGGTAGCATCTTCGGCCACTTTGTTGTAGCCACCATGACGTTGCTGTTCCTTGAACACAGTACGTTTGTTCCCGGCCGGGGTCTTTGTACTTCGCAGTTCCTCTGGGGTCTGTGTGGCTCACTTACCCATTCAGGTCTCTTTCCTGCTACCATTTTTCTGGGAGTTCTTCCCCGGTCCCTAACCTTTCTCCTCAATGTGTCTTTATCACTCCCGGATTGAAAGGATGAAAATTCCTAATACTTTCTTATGTGTGCTTACCAAGCAGAACATAAATCCCAGGGAAAGTCAGGGCTTTGTATTGTGTCATTTTTCTGTCCTTCAATCTCTAAAAGAGTCTGATAGATGCCACATATTATGTAATCAATAATGACCTTATTGATTGAATGAAAGAACAAGGCAAAGTCCAGTCAACTTATACTCCCGTTCCATCCCTTTTGATGCATCGCGTGGCAGATGCTTGGAAAGTAGAATCCCAAACTCTATTGAGATAATATTATTATCAGTAAGTCATTGATACCATCTTCCACGTTGTTAGTCTTCCTTCCTTTCTTTTTTCTTTCTCTCTCTCTCTCTCTCTTGCTCTTTCTTTCTCTCTCCCCTCTCTCTTTCTTCCTTTCTCTCTTCCTCTCTTGTGAGACAGAATCTCTCTCTATAGCCCTGGATGTCCCAGAACTCACTCTGTGTATCAGGCTTGCCTCAAACTCCTGGAGATCAGCCTGCTTCTGCTGAGATTAATGACATGCACCACCACACCAGCTATTTGTTATTTCCTAAGCATACATTTGATTTTAAAACTGCCCCCAAGGAATTCCACAGGGCCCTACCCACAGATGAAGAGCCACAGACAATGGCTGTTCAAGGGGGAAGAACTGGTCTTGACTACAAATGAGGTTCCCTGATAAGTTGTCCACTCCCAACTCTTATCCCCAAACATACACACATAGAAGCAAACTCGATTGGTCTCAGCATGATTATGTGTGTGTAAAACAATAATTAAGAGGCCATGAATTGAGAATGGAGTAGAGAGGTGCATGGGAGGGGTTGGAAAAGCATAGAAAAGGCTAAAAAATTGATGTAAATACAATACTCAAGTATGACATTCTCAAAAAATAAAATAATAAAAAGCCCCCCTAAAGTTTCCAGTGCTCATATAAGTTATAGCAGCTAGATACCTTATGTTTAGCATTTACATAATTAAAGGTAGAATCAGCATCAAATTATTCCATAAGAGATCTATGGAAGTATATTTTTTTTTAAAGACAGGGCTTCTCTTTGTAACAGCGCTGACTGTCCTGGAACTCACTGTGAAGACCAGCTTGGCCTCAAACTCACAGAGATCCTCCTGCTTCTGCCTACCTAGTGCTGGGATTCAAGGCATGTGCCACCACTGTCTGGTCTGGAATTAATTCTTAAATGAAAGCAATTTTACCAAGAACTTAGGCAAATCGCTAAGAAAGCTTGTCACCAGTGTCAAAAGACTATGTGCATTAGAAATCTTGGATGATATTTTGTCTTCCAAACTGCTCTCAGGCATAGACTATGCAAGCTGGAGAGAGAAGGATCTAAGTAATTAAGATGTGAATTCACTTAGGCTTCATCCCAAGTGCAGTCCTGTTTCTGGTACTGCTAGTAGACCTTGCTCTCGCCTTGTAAGTGGAATTGCATCCCCCATGGGCACTTGCAATGAGAAAGTCTGAGAAGTTCTGGTAAATAGAAGAAATTCATTATATACTATTTCCATTCGAATGGATATAGTTAAAATCACAGTATATGAGTTCACTAATTAAAGTTGTAATATAATATCCCATTATAAAGCATATTCAAATAATTTCTGAACTTTTCCCTTAGTATCAAGATCAAATTTCCAAGCTGAATTGTATTAAATGTCTTCTTTGAGTTGGAATCAAGGACTTAATTTTTCATAGTATCTTATGGAGTATTCCTCTTATTTCTCTAAGTGACCAACACCTTTGTTTGTATGTTAAATAAATTTGATTGTTTTGTTCATTCTTATAAAATAATAGCAGGTTTAATCTGTCACATTGCCCTCAGCTCTATGCCAAGGGAATTCAAATTACTTGACAAATATTCCTAGGCAGGCTAGTCTTCATAATAGTTTTCCGGTGGGAAACGGGCTCTAACTTTTCACTGACTCTTAAGAGAGTGAAGGTGAAGAGCTGTCTGAACTCAATGACTATAACCGTCCTCCTCCCCTTTGTCATTTTAGGCGACAGGGGTCTTGTAACCTAGGCTGGCTTCAAATATGAGGGCTGGGATCACACACATGTACTATCTTACCTGGTTTTATGTGGCACTGGGAATAGAACCCATATGCACAGCAGGAAAACAATACACCAACAAAGTTACATACCCAGCCCCTGGAGGCTACAGTTTTTAATGAAAGAAAACCTGTGTAGCATGGCAAATGGAGTCAAATTAACACAGACTGTCTGTGCAGGAGAGTACTGAAGCCCCCTCATGCTATATCCCCATAAAATACTATGGTACGTATAGACATCACTGCAGACAAGAATGCTATTGTCCTCAGCATATTTATTTGAACAGCTACAAAGTCTGATGCTTGCATGTCTTGTAGTTACTTTTCCAATGATGTCTCACTAATTTCCCTGTGTCTCGGTGGCTTTCCTAAAGATGTGAAGACACCATGACCAAGGCAACTCATCCAAGAGTAGAGTAGAGAAATAGAAAGAGAAAGGGGTTGGCCTTTTCGGGATGTGAATCTGTGATCATTGTGTCAGGGGCCATGACAGCCTGCAGACAGGCAGGTGTGCTAGAGCAGTAGCTGAGAGCTTATGTCCTGACCCACAAGCAAGAAGGAGACAGAGACAGAGAGAGGGACAGAGAGACACAGACACAGAGAGAGAGGGAAAGAGAGAGACAGAGCCACAGAGACGGGGGAGTGGGGAGAGCTCTAACTGGGAATGGAGTGGGCTTTTAACCCCCCCAAACCCACCCCCAGTGACTCACCTACTCCCACAAGGCCACACCTCCCGATCCTTTTCAAACAGTTCCACCAACTGGAGACCAAGTGTTGAAATATATGGCCCTGTGGGGATCATTCTCATCCAAATGCCACAGACTCCTTCCTACCTTGACTTCACACGGGGTGGTTCACTGTAGGAACGCTTCCTGCTGCAGAATCCATAGTCTCCTCAGTTATATGACAAGATCACAGTTTATTCTTCTAGTCTAGCAAGGTGGACACAATAGACGTGCGTAATTCATTTCTGCTCAGCATCCCCTAGGATGCTATAAAATCTACCTCTTTAGGGAACCCTCCTCCACCACTGGTTCATTTCTATCTATGCTTGGGGAATGGAGCAGGAGCAAGGGGCTGAATTATGCTCTGAAGCTAATGGCTGATGCACAACAGTTCATAGTCATATATGTTCTTCTCTTAGTTAGGATATCTGCTGCTGTTTAAAACACCGGGACCAAAAGCGACTTGGGGACAAACAGGTTTATTTCTTATTGCACTTCTACATCAGAGACCACCATTGAAGGAAGTCAGGCCAGAAATCAAGTCAGGGGCACGAAGCAGAGCTGGTGCAGGGTTCAAGGTGGGTGCTGCTTGCTCTCTTGTGTCCGTGACTTGCTCAGCCTGCTTTCTTATACAAACCGAGACCGTCTACCTAAGTGTGGCACCATCCACAGTGAGCAGATCCCCCCCCCCCATCAACCAGTAATCAATAAAATGCCCAGCAGACTCACCTACAGCCTGATTTTATAAAGGCATTCTCTCAAGAGTCTCTTTCCAGACACATCTCAGTTTGTGTGAGTTGGTAAAAACCAAACACCATAGCCCATGATCCTGGCCAGTTCAGAGAAGGCCAATCACAGCTGTGAGCATTAGGCCACGACTGTGCTAGAACTGCTTGGGATAAGGCAGCTCACCCTCCCTCCCAGGAGTTAAGTCTAGACTGCTCATAAACTATTTTGAATAAGAAAAGTATACTGTGTGAGCATATAAATCTAAAGCCAGAAACTATCAATATTTTGAACTACATTAACTCAAGTTACTTGACTTTCTCTTCATCCATTACAACAACAACAAAAACCCTTAACACAGTAGGGAGAACCACAAACAGCAGAGAGCAGTGGTGAGTGGAATCTAGGATCCACAGTTCCTCAGACTTAGAATATGAGTAATAGTAGTCTTGCCTAATCGGGTGCTCAGATCAAAAAATCAAATGAGTTAGTTTAGGAAACAAGATTGGCATGCTGCTGTCCACCAAAATGCATTCTGAGTTTTTATTCCTCATCAGCCTTAGGCATCAAAACCCTTGGTCTTGGAAAGGCACCCAGGAGCCTCACAGAATGGTGCCCTGGTCATCTGTTGTCCAGCCACATTTGGACACAGATCTGGTTGCTCAGTCTACACACAGGACTTCAGCTCTTTACACCTTCTATTCTTGTGACTTAATAGTTAATGCAGAGAGGCAGCATGCCACGACTATACCAGGAAGTAATTTCTGTTCTTACATGCTTACTTAGACCAGTTTGTAAGATACATAATCAGTGAGAAGAGATGTCTTCCTGTTAAAGGAGACACGTTCTTAGAGCGCATATGCCTTTAAACAGTACTACTGAGAATTCTCTTATTTCTCTGCAAAGATGTGATCACAGTATTACAAGGAAGATATTGTTACTTGTATAATACCCTTCATTCAGCGCTTTTTCTTTTGAAGCAAGTATTATGCATGTCTTGTGTAAGTATAACCACATATTACATTGGAGATCGAAGAGAAAGGACATAAATCCGAGAGAAGAAAATCAGAGGAAGACTGATCTTTCTGGTAAACTTTAAAGCCATTCTCTTTTGAGTAGTATTGTACAGTGTAGGCTTGTGTCATAGGAAAAACACTAGAGAAAGCAAATAAAGTATTAAATAACTTAATAGTGTTTTTTTTTTATTCAGGTAATTAATCACAGCTTAAAGCAAACTCATACACATCTCTCAATGTCTCTCCATTTATAGTGCTTTTAATGTCTTTCTGCCTCCCTTATCAATGTCAGATCGTTTGCTGCCTCCTCTACAGATGCTAGAACATCTGAATTTAGAAGGTACCCTTTTTAAAGTCTCATTTCTCACCATGGAGGGAGAAATTGGATTTTCTCTAGAACACATGTAGGCAGAAGCAGGCTCTGTCTGAGTCAGATTGTCCTAAGGTGGACTGGGTGACGTTAGCATGAAGGTTGTTTTCCTGTGCAATCCAAGGCTGATGTTTTCTTCTGATTTTTTTTTCAAGCACGCCTACATAAGGATGACCTTTGGGTGGTTCTTGGTTGCTCATGACCAACCCGTGGGTGTTTAATGATGGCAGAAGAAAACTGAAGCTCTACATTTTGTATTGGAACTGTTTCAAACACGCCCTCTCCACTTCCTAGCCAACTGAAGATAATCACAGGCTTTGTACTGGTCTAAATGAGAATGGCCCCCATAGGCCATTTGAATGCTTGGTCCTTAGTTGGCAGAAGAGTATGGGGGAGGATGAGGCGGTGTGGTCTTGTTGGAGGATGTGTGTCATGGTTGGGAGGTTTGAAGAGCCCATGTCAGGTTAGTCCTTCTGTCTGCCTCTGACTTTTGGACAAGACGTGAGCTCTCAGCTACTGCTCCAGCCTCATTGCCTGCTCCCTGCCATGATGGCCCTGAGCTCATGAACTCATGAAATGTCAAGCAAGCCCCAAGTAAATGCCTTCTTTTATAAGTGTAAGATAATAAATGGTTTCAGTCATTTTTTTTTTTCAGGCAGATACTTTCTTGCGTTAGAGATTTTGTCCGGATAATACAGCTTTCTAACTAGGGAGCCTTTTGATTTCCAAGTTCAGAGGAACATGTTTTCACAGTTCGGTTTCCCCTTCCCAGTTTTAATGCTTTGTTAAAAGGACTTTATTTCCGTGTATTTTTTTCTTCTGAAAGTATTGTAATGGCAAACTGATTGTTTGGATATGTGTATTGCAGAGGAAAGTGATTTCATAATGAACTACATAAACCCCTTGGGTTTTCTTGAGCTAAATTTCAAGCATTTTTGTGGGTGCTTTAAAACTTCACAACCTGCTTAAAATGATTAGAAATTGATATAAATTCTTCCCTCAAATAAACTATCACTAATGAGATGTGACAGCAGCGTCTCCATTAATAACTCATAGACTACATACAGCCCAGGGGTCAAACGTGCCGAACAGTTAGGTTAGAATAACAAACTAATGATGTGGTCCTTAGAAGAGTCATCTTGGCATCATTAAATTAGTTCCCTGCTGAGAAAATTTCTCCTTTACCTTCCATCCTCTGTCCAGCCAGACACGCAGCTCTGTGATCTACCTGCGTCAGTAGAAAGAGAGGAAATGGCTTCCAGGCAGTGATGGAGGGTTCCAGGGAACCAGGGTTCACGTTTCTACAGACGGAGGCTCATTGCATGAAGAGCCACAGTTATTTATTTCCAAATTCTCTCAGAAATGGAAGGTGGTCTTGTGTTCAATTTTATAGTTCCCCTGGCCCCCATAACTAAGTACCGAACAAACGACAAAGCACCTGTCTATCATGATTTCACCCCACATCCTCCCCACATTCCCCCCCAAGCTTATTATAAAGGGGCATTAATTACAGATCCAGCTAACCACACAAAGCTGACATGTGTAACATACAAAAAGCTTTCCATCAGGTAGAAAAGCGCTTTCTCAGCTGCAGTTATATGAACAGTATGTGATAGTACCTGAAGGTGGTCAATAGCGGGTCTGATTCCAGTGGGGCATGGAGGCTGTACCCTGGGCTCTACCCACCAGTTTCAGTGCAGGGGCTGAATCTGAATTAAGTGAACTCCTGGGGATGACACACTCATTACATCTACACACTTACACCCCATGACTCAAAGGGGCAATTGGTTAGTATTTGCTGTATTTTATATTTAAAAGATATCAGGTGGAAGGGCCACACATAGCCTCCGTGTAACTCTACAGAAAGACATTTCTGATCTTCGTTTGCTACCTCTTTCTCATGCATAACACGTAACTTCATGGTTCTCTGAGATTTTCAAGTCTGAAATGAAAATGTTTTGTAGTGGGGGAAATGTGAAAAACAGTCCAATTGTAAGCCTACCACACTTGTGAACAGCTTTTGGGATCCTGCCATTCTTCAGGTGTCTGCTACATTTAACTGTTTTTAACTACAGCATCCAGAAGATCTGTGTGTATGGCTTCTACTCCCCTGGTATTATCCATTTATTCTTTGCTTCTGAATCATTATGGTTCAACATTATTAAGAAGGCAAAGTTTCATCACAATTGCAGTTTGCAGTGTGGTCACGTATTAATCAGAACTCTCTCAAAGAAAGTTCATATGCCTTGTGAGAAAACATCTACTTGCATAGGAATATGCTGCCAGCAAGCTTAGATAAATCTGTTGCTCTTAGTTATTGTGTTTTTTTAAAGAAATGTAGTCGGATGAGCTGACTAAAACCATTAAGCATGGCATTTAGGAGCCTGAGTGAAGTATCCATAGTGGTTCAAGGTCAACCGGGGCTTTACCATGAGACCTGTCTCAAAAATCTTACATTATTTTAATGCAACCCTCATATATGTGAGATGAGAAGAGTATACGTGTCGAAAAGAACGTTTCTCTCCTGCTCATCTCTACTCATCATTTGCCCCCTCCAGCCTTGGTTGTTGGGTGTCCCGTTGACATTTGTAAGATGAAATAGCAACGTTGTTTTGATTTGCATTTCCCAGACTGCTAGGGACAATCAGCGTTCTTTTTTGAGATATATCCTAGCCATTTTTTTCTTCTTTTGCAAAGTGGGTCTTCAGGGCCTAGGTCCATTTTTGGATAAACCATTTATTTTTATTACTTGCTTTTTAGTTCTTTATATAGTCTGGATATTAATCACATATTAAGTGGCTGAAGTTGCAAGTGCTCATGTTTGGGCCTTCAGTTTTGTCTCATGGGTCTACATGTCTGTTTCTATCATGTAGTATGCCCGTATGTTTTAAATTGCCCTGGCTCTGTAATATGTCTTAAGATCTGGAAATGCAATATATCCATCATTATTCTTTTTGTTCAAATTATTTAAGTTATCGGGAGTCTTGTGGCTCCATATGAATTCTAGGGTAGATTTCTCTTTTCCTGTAAGAAAAGAAGTGTGGGTTTTGACTGGCATTTCACAGAGTCGATAAATAGCTTTGGGTAGAATTGTCATTCCCACAACATTAATTCTATCAATGAAAAGACTTAGAATTGATAGACTTAATGGACATGAGATTTTCATTTTCTGCTGTGTTTCTCTAACTCTTTCTTTAGGGGTTTTAAGTTTTTAGAGTAGAGCTCCTTCACTTCCCTGGCTAGGTTTATTCCTAGATATTTCATTTTCTTTGAGGCTATTGTGAATGGGAGTGTGTTTGTGATCTCCTCTATATATTCCTTGATGATGTATAGAAAAGATATTGATTTTTGCAAGTTGATTCTTTATCCTATGACATTGATAAATTTGTTTATAACTTCTCAATTTTCTGATAGAATTTTTGGCTAAGGTGCAGTACCATATTTTCTGTCAGAGGGGATGGTTTGATGACTTCTTTCCCTGTTAGTTTCCCTTTGCTTTTCTTCTCTTGACTCATTGCTTCAGCCAATACTTTGATCCCAACACTGAGAAGAATGGGAATAGTGGTCATCCCTTCAACTTTCCTGATGTCACTGGGGTTGTTTCAAGATTTGCCATTTGGGATTATGTTGGTTTTTATTATGTGCATTCTCTCTAGTCCTACATTCTCCAGGACTTTTAACATGAAGACATGTTGGATAGTGCTGAATGCTTTTTCTGCATCCATTGAGAGGATCATTTGATTTTTGTCTTTTAAGTCCATTCATGTGGTTTATTACATTTATTGACTTGCATATGTCAAACCATACATGTTTTCAAAGAATAAAGCCAAGCTGGCCATGGTGTACAATTTTTAAAAATGTGTGTCTGCATTCTGTTTGCAAGTATTGCCAGCATTTTATGAGTATTTTTGAGTCTATGTTCATCAGGGATATTGGCAGGTAGTTTTCTTTTTCTTTTTCTTTTTTTTGTAGTGTGGTGTGTTGGGTGTGTGTGTGTGATGTGGTGAGTGTATGTGTGTGTGTATGTGTATGCCTTGTTGGGATATTAAGACTTTGGGAGTGTTCTGATTAAAGAAGGACTACCTGTATATCTTCTTTGAAAGACTGTTAGAATTTTGTTTTGATTCCATCCAAAGCCCTGAATTTTTTTTTTTTTTAATCTGGAAGGCTTTCAATTACTACTTCAATCTCTTCATTTGTTATTGATCTTAGGATGCTGATTTCTTCTTGGTTTAATTTTGGTTGCTTGGCTGAATCTAGAAATTCATCCTTTTTTTTTTAGGCCTTCCAGCTTAGCAGAGTACAGGTTGTAAAAGGGTCCTATACCATATTCTAATTTTTTTTCAGTAGTTGTAGTAATGTTGTCCTGCTCAATTCTGATCCTATTAATTTGGATCCCCTCGTCCTTACTTTTGGTTACTTGGGCCAATGACCTGTCAATTTTGTTTATCTTTTCAAAGAATCAGCAGTTAGATTTGTTAATTGTTTGTTTTTATTTCACTGATTTAAGCCCTGATTTTTATGAATTCGTGACATAGATTGGGCTTGGATTTGGTTTGCTCTTGTTTCTCAAACTTTTGAGTACTATTATTAAGCCACTCACCAGTGCTTATTCTGATTTTTTAAATGTAGGCACTTAGAAATAGGAATTTCCCTTACTTCAGAAGTTTTGTTGTGTTGTGTTTAATTTTTGCCTAGTTACAGAAAACTTTTAAAATAGTTCTTGATTTCCTCTTGGACCCACTCATCATTCAGTAATGAGTTCTTTAGACTCCACAAGTTTGTGCATTTCCTAGAGAATTTAAAATTAATTGCAATTTTCAGTTTTATTGGGTTGTGGTTAGCTAGGATACAAAGAGTGAGTTTAATCTTTTTGAATTTGTAAAGATTTTATTTGTATTTCAGGATTCGGTCTGTAGTGTAGGACTGTGTTCCCTATGTTCCAGAGGTTTTGTTGTATTGTTTCATTTTCATTTAGTTCCAGAATAGAATTTTATTTAGTTCTTCTAGAAGTGATTTCAGGATATGAAAAGGATCTAAGTGATCACAGGCTTTTAATTCACAAATAAGAGAATTCAGCCAGAGGGACAAAGTTGGAATTAAAATACAAAGTATAAGATGCCTTGATTCAAGCATGTCCAACTATGTTAGCTGACTTTGCAAGTACAGTACACCCCATGCTCTACAAACCCCTGTGGCTAGGTGTCTGAAAGCCCTCGGGATGTTATTTGAGAAGACAGGCCCTCGCGTCCTTAGAGAACGCCAGAGGATGTAAGAATTCTGTGTGGTAAAGTGATTCAGCAACGGCTAAGAAAGGACTCCACACCACCAGGTGCAGCTTCATCTGGGGCGGCCACTAAGGAGGGCTTTCCTTGGTAAAAATCACTCTAGGCGAGGAGGTCGTGTGTCAAAACATGTGGCAGCGAACACAAGCATTTGTTAGTGAGGAGGGAGGCACATGGCATATTGGAGAAACATGTGAAAGGAAGTGAGAATACCCAGGAGAGAGAGAGTTCAGAGGATAAAGTGACTTGCTTTGCAAGCCTGATGATAACCAGCACTCCATCCCTGGAACCCATGTAGAGACCGGAGGTGAGAACTGTCTCCACAGAGTTGTTCTCTTGAGTGTCACAGTCTGCATCTCTCTCTCTCTCTCTCTCTCTCTCTCTCTCTCTCTCTCTCTCTCACACACACACACACACACACACACACACACACGCTCCAGTGTTGCTTGGCTCCATGTGCTTGGGCAGAATATCTTTGTCAAGGGATTGTGTAGAAGAGGATGTTTCTTACATCATAGTGGACCAGAAGCAGAGGGAGGGGAAGGGACCAGAATAGCCTTCAATGGTCCCTCCTTGGTGACCTACTTCTTCTTTATGAATCCCACATTCCCAAATTTCTTGACCTTCCTACAATAGTGCTACCAGTTAGGAGTAAGTACTCAGTACACGAGTCTGTGGAATATTTCATAATCAAGCTGTAACAAAGGTTATCTCCATGTACAAACAGACTTCAATCATCACAATGGGATTCATGCTATCCTTGGCTCTAAGGGTTTCTACCTACTCCCATCTAGACAACCCAACTTCTAGGGACTTAAGTGTGGCTCTAAAATTAGAACAGTCTATCGTTTGGGTTATCTTACTCCTTACCACCCTGTCCCTGGCGTCCCGAGGTCCATGACACACAGACACCCTCACTCTCTTGGACTGTTGCTTTGACTGTAATAGTCAGGAAGGATAATAGCCTGGGTTGACACAAATCCATGGCCTCTAGTATACGCCGACCTTTCATGATGCCAGGCATTGATTGTGGTTCTCCCAGTTAACTGTCTTTCTCCATCACTTGGTGACCAAAGAGCTGCCCTCCTTGTGCCTTTCGAACCTTCATTACTTTTGAGAAAGGCTTTAAACTCTGGCTTCACACAAGCTGCTCCAAGACACCAACACCTCCGATCAGCCTATGTCCAGAGCTAACCCCGACACCCCTGCTCATTCTGGAAACATACCCACCTGTCACTCTCTTCTGAACTGTATCTGGCTTATGCCCAGAGTCTGCCCACAGCATTTCACTACCACTGAAATGTTTCTTGCAAATAGTAATATTCCTGCAGCAGCCATATTTCTTGACCAAATTTGAATTTTATCATCTCCAGTGCCTGACACTCAGTACGGCATTCTTGTCTTTACTAATTTTTATACCTCACACCTCTGTGATAAGTGCTTCTGATTTACTTTCCTTCATCTCTGGTTATTTGCTTTGCTATCTCCTTTACTTTTTACTTTTATTTACTTTTTGTTTCCTTCTCAAAGGATACTTGTCTTGAGCCTATGCTCATCTTTCCCACTCCTCCCCTCCACGCTCTTCCCCTCCCCTCCCTCTTTTACCCTCCTCTTCCCTTCTTCCCTTTCCTTTCTTAAGGGATATCTTATCTGTATCTCTTATCTGTAGCCTAAAACTTCAGCTAAACTCAAGAACATGTGATACCTGAACATCTCCTTTTTGATATCCTATAAGAGATACAAACTAAGCTGCCCAACACAAAACTCACCTTATTTCCCAAACATCCTTTCCCCACCTAACTTTGGCTAGTTCAAACTGGAGACATATCTGGAACTTTCCATTCCCTTCTCTCCCAAAAGTGAACTAGTTTCTACGTCTTGCCAATTCGCATTTCACTATCTAACCAGCCTTTACACCGCACCTCCATTGACGTGGCCCTGGCTTTGAGGACTGCTGTTGTTTCTGCAACAGCTTTCCAGCCAACATATCCGATGTAGTTGTGTTTTTCTAAGCCGATCTTCAGGGCATCAATTTCTGTCCTTCTTCTGTTTAAGATATTGTATCCTCCAGAGCCATTTTCTTTCTTGTCAGAGTAGATAACTTTTGCTTCATCTACAGAATCGTAATGAAACAAACAAACAAACTTAATTGCCAACAGTAAGACGTTTTGGTACTACACAGCCCACATTTCTGGCTTCTCTTGGGAAGTGAGGAGTATCGGACTTCCACGGAGCTATTTATTTTGAGCCAGAGTCTGAGTGCACCGAGCCCTCATTCCCTACCAGAATTCCACTTCCTACGACCATGCACTCAGCTGCACTATGTCATCCACACAGAGCGCCTGGAGACGCCGGAGCCTGTAAGGCCTCTCCTGAAGCCCTGTTCTCATTCTCCACCTTCATTGATGAGATGTTCATGTGCTCCTTCTGCAGGCTTCCTCATTCTTGCTCAGACACTCCCCATCCTTGTGAAGCCGGGGACCTTTCCTTCCCTGCACGCCTGGCAACACCCACCTGTGTTGAATGGCATCTCGGGGATCTTAACAAACATCCCAGTGCATTTGTGCCCTCCTCCTGGGAGGCAGAGGTTGAGATCCTCCCTGCCCTCCATTTTTAGCACAGTACTCCCAATCGAGACCTCAGCAGATGTTTATTGATTAAACATATAACCGATGGAAGAATGTGGTGACGCTACTGATGGACGTTTGTTGTGAGATAAAAAGCACTATTAAAAGAAGGTGTTAGCTATAAAAAGGACAATTTAAATGTTCTACAATTTGCAGTTTCTGGGAAAAATTTGAGATCAAATACTTCTGGGTGAGAAAAGGTTTGATTACAGGTAGAACATAAGGGAATATGGAGAGAAGATGGCTAGACTCAGCAGGCGTGGCAAGCTCCGGAGCCACAGAGCCAGGCACACAGATCTTGCATTTTCCCAGAAGGCTTTGTCACACTGTGCTTGCTACTTGGGGACAGATGTACAAATAACATCAGAGGGTTTGATGCCTAACATCATTTCAGTTCCAGCATGGCTAAAGTGCTCCAAAGAGAAACGATTTGGATAATGAAATTGGTGAAGTCTTATGAAAGATGCAGGGGAGATGGAGGTCTTATCTGAGTCATGAATTATTCATGCTTCACTGGAAGACAGTGAGGCACAAGGTTGGCTCTTATTACTCTTATAATACAGAGTGATTAGTTTTCACTTTAGATGATTGCACACGCTTATGTAATACACTAAATTCTCTTTGGGCATTAACATTTTTTGTTTTGACCATTCCAATTTGAGACAATTTACTTGGGGTTATGCGATCGTTTCTCTCTAATGAACGGATTAGAGTTGAATATTAAGATACATGGAGGACTACTTCCCAGTACTCGTGGTCAATCAGATAAAGTAATTTTTGTCTCTGATGCAGACCCAGAGATGAATGATCTTGGAACACGAATTAGATTACAGTGACATCATTGTCTGAAGCACAGAAAAATGCACACCATTTGCTAGTATTTATCACAGGGGAAGATGCTTGTTTTCCTCCTTTGATGGGGGACATACTGTGTAGTGACAGCTAAACTTAAGTTCAACCCTGTCTTTTTAGCATTCAAAACCCCTAGCTATTTTGAAATAGTCCATTAATTGTTAGCTACCAACCATATGAAAGGACTTTTAGTTGCATGTAATGCACATAAATTTTAATGATTTGTATTACTGTATATAATCAGACAGTATAAAAGCAGAATAAAAACACTTCCAAATGCCTATTCATCTCTGAATCTCATAAAGTGTGTGTGTGTGTGTGTGTGTATTTACAAGTTCTTGTGGTAGCCTGGGTCAGAAGAAAACTTTATACATTTTTTTTCAGTATAAAATGATTATCTCAGCTTGTAGAAAATGCTCACATTTTCTCATTGGTATTATGCATTTTAAACTGGAAAGGTATATTTAGTTCAAACAGTGTTATAGAAAAAAATAAATACCCAAGCACATGTCACTCTTGCTGGGATTACCTGCTAGTGTCTACCATTTTCCCCCAAATGGACAGGAACCTCAGACCCTAGCATCTAAAGATAGCTGCCATGAAGATATAAAAAGGAGCATATCTTCACCAACTATGACAATCATCATTTCTTAAAACCCAGTTTTGAATAGTGCAGGAGTCGACACCTGTGTGTTTTGGGGTCTAGACTGCCTAAGTACCACATTTTACTTGCCTTCAGCATCTGCCTGGCCATTAGTGCATGTCTACTCTCTTTGTGTCCTTGACACTTGGAATACATAGAGTGAAAGACTGTCTTCTCTTCCCTACCTCAACTGTTGCCATGGTGATAGCCCTTGCATATGCTTCTATGAGAGGTGATCATTCATCCCAACAGTCTGAAAGTCTTCCGTTATTTCCCGCCTCCACAAATGAGCTGAGTCATCATCCATTCAACTCTTCCATGTTGTCCACCCACACTAACCGCCTCATCTCATCAGAACATGAGCTTCCAGCCTCCAGGTACCACTTTGGAAACGACAGAGTACTCTCTTGAGTGACCAGATCCGTCAGACAGACTTTCCCTTCATCTGTCTTGAGTTTTGCTGTCCGTGTACCACTGGCTTCCTCTCAGTAGTCAATCTTAAAAATACCTAAACATATCGTGCTATATGCTTTCTATGTGTAGACTCTTGGAAAAAAGAGCTACATGTTTCTAAGAAATATGAGACCTTTCTGGTATTTGTTTTATTGTTATCTTTTGTTTCTGGTCATTGTTTTGTTTTTTGAGACTAAGTCTTGCTATGTAGCTTCAGCTTCATAGAGATTTACCTGCTTCTGTTCCCCAACTGCTGCAGTCAGCTCTCTGTAGATCATACCTGGCTTCTCGCTAGTGTTTGTGAAAGAAGCTCATCAAATTAGATAATTCAGAGTAATGTGAACAAACCACTGCCTGGAAAAGACAACAGAAAAGTCTATAAGCATTCTACTCTCCTGAATGATCAGAGCTACACTGTGAGGTCCATAAGGTTCCAGAGTGGCTTAAACCAGAAGGCATAAATGCCTATAAACTGTGTAAGAAAACTAACTTTAAAATAATATGTATATAAACATATATATGTATATATACACATATATATTTCCTTATTTCTGAGGTTAACATCACATCATTTACCTTTCTCTTTCTTCCCCCCAAACCCTCCCATATACCTGGCTCTTCCAAATTTAAGTTCTCCTTTTTTATTAATTGTTATTATGCACATATACTTAGATGTACCCTGCATGTATTGTCAGGGTTGACAGTTTGTCTTTGGATTTCTCTTCCCCAGGGAAGACTATGTCTCCCATTCTCGGCGTTCCTTAGCCGCCTGTGGGTCTTTGCCTAGGGTTGAAGCCTCATGTGTTTTATTTGTTCGGCTCATGGGGAGCTCTCAGTTTTTAATAACAATTTTTAAATTAAATTATTTATTTTACATCCCGATCACAGTCTCCCCTTCCTCCTTTCCTCCCACTCCCCTCTAACTTCCTCTCCATTCCCCCAATCCATCCTTCCTCTATACTCCCTCAAAAAGAGGCAGCCCCCCCCCCATGAGCTTCAGCAAAGCATGACCCATCTGGCCATGACACCAAGCGTCTCCCCCTGCATTCAGACTAGACAAGGCAGTTCAGCATTAGGAATAAGTTCCCAAGAGCCAGTCAAAACACGAGGGACAGCCCCTGCTCCCATTGCTGGGAGCCCCCGCATAAAGACTAAGCCACACAACTCTCCCACTTGTGCAGAGGGCCGAGGTCCCTTGCAGGCTCCCTGATTGTTGGTTCAGACTCTGTGAGTTGTCATGAGCCAGGATAGCCATTTCTGTGGGGTTTCCTGTCATGTCCCTGAATCCCCTGCCTCCTACAATCCCTCCTTTCTCTCCTCAGCCAATGTTTGGCTGTGGTTCTCTGAATCTGCCTCCATTGGTCACCGGATGAAGGCTCTCTGATGACACGGGGGTAGTCACCAATCCCATCACAGGGGATGGCTAGTTCAGGCTATGCATCGAGTGTGTCAGGAGTCTCAGCTGGGGCCCTCCTTGTAGACTCCTGGAAGTTTCCCTTGCATCAGGCTTCCACCTGACCAAGTAGAGCCCCCTCTGTCCAGTCATCCTTCTCAGCACTGACCCCCCGCCCACTCCCAAACCCAATCCCTCAAGTTCCCATACCCTCCACCCTCAGCCAACCAGGAAGTCTTCTCTATTTCCCCTTCCCAGGGGGATCCATGGGCCCCTATTGGGCCCTCTTCATTACCCAGCCCCTTTGTGGATTGCGGCAGCACAGCTTTCCTTTACAGTTAATACCCACTTATGAGTGATACGCACCACGTTTGTCTTTTTGGGTCTGGGTTTCCTCACTCAGGATGATCTTTTCTGGTTCCACCCATTTTCCCACAAATTTCATGATGTCATTGTTCCTAACCCTAATTAATACTCCATTGTGTAACTGAACCATGATTTCTTTATACACTCTTCAGTTGAGGGGCATCTATGTTCTTTCCAGATGCTTTCTTTTCTCTATTGTAGTTTTGGCTTCTTTGTCAAAAACCAAGAGTCCATAGGTAGATTTATGTCTGAATCTTTGATTGGATTCCATTGGTCACCTCTCTGTTTTTATGCTGTTTTTATTACTATTATTACTATTAGCTCTGTGGTAGAGCTTGAGATCAGGGATGGTGAGACCTCTAGCAGTTATTTTATTGTATAGGATTGTTTTAGATGTCCTGGTTTTTTTGTTTGTTTTTCTATATGAAATTGAGTATTGCTCTTTCAAAGTTTGTAAAGAATTGTGTTAGAATTCTGATAGGTATTTCCTTAAATTTGTAGATTGCTTTTGGTAATATGGTCATTTTTACTGTGTTAAACCTATTGATCCATGAGCATGGGAGATCTCAGGAGATTTGAAGGCAAATGGATGGAACTAGAAAAAAAAAAAAAATCCTGAGTGAGGTAATCCAGACTCGGAAAGGTAAACACATTATACTCACTCATAGGTAGACATTAACTGTAAGTAAGGGATGTCCATGCTGTAATCCACAGACCCAGAGAGTCTGGGTAACAAGGAGGGCCCACGGGGAGAGGCATGGATTCCCCAGGAAGGGGAAATAGAGAAGGGGAAATATCCTAGTTGGACTAGAGGTGAGTAGGCATGGGAACTTGAGGGAGTTGGGGGCAGGGTGGACAGAGGGGCTCAATGCTGAGAGGAATGACTGGAAAATGGGTGCTTTACAGAGTCGGGATGCAAGGGAAACCCCTGGGAGTCTGCTAGATTGGCCTCAGCTAAGACTCTTGGCAGCAGCAGATACATAGCCTGAACTGGCCATCCCCTGTGATCAGATTGTTGACCGCCCCGGTTGTTACCTGCCCTCAGAGAGCCTTCATTCAGTGAGGGATGGGGACAGATTCAGAGTCCTGCTGGGAAGAGTGAAGAGGCTTGTGGGAAATGGGTGTCAGGGAGGGGACTTCGCAGGAAGACCCATGAAGACCCATTGCCCTGGCTCTTGGGAACTCAGAGCCCAGGACAACAGCTGGTGAACCTGCATGGGACTGACCTAGGCCCTCTGTATGTGTGGTCTCTATGGGGGACTTCTGGCGATGGGGATGGGGCTATCCCTGGGGCTTTGACGGGCTCTTGGTAACCTATTCTCCATGATGGCATGATGAATTGCCTTGAGCAGCCTGGATGCAGGGGGAGGTTCTTGGTCTTATGACAGCTTGATAGGCCATGCTTTGTTGAGGCCCATGGGAGGCCTGCCCTCTTCTGAAGGTTATGGAGGAGGTGTGGATTGAGGGGGAGGAGGAGGGGAGGAGGAAGAAGACAGGAGAGACCGCTGTTGGGTTGTAAGAATGTATAAATACATTAAGAAAAAAAAATTGGTAGTGAGCCCGAGAAAATAGTTCTCAAAAGCTTGCATGTTGGGGACAGAAAATAAAATAACACGAAGCAGCAACACCCATGCCCTGAGTAGAATAGAACCTGCAAAGGACATGATTCATTCGTTCGTTCGTTCGTTCGTTCGTTCGTTCGTTCGTTCGTTCATTCTAACTGAATGAACATTGGTTGAGATTCTAGTGTGAGCCGAGCACTATTAACACATTAAATAATCAACATGTTACCCCTGAAAGTGGAACACAGGGGAAGGAAGGCAGACATGTAGTCAAATACTACATTTTAAGTATAATAATATGCAAGCTGTTCAGAAAATAAAGTGATTAATGCTTGTCAGACATTGCCATCCCAACACTCTCTAGGGGATCTCTCCATGTCCTTTCTGAAGGTCCATCAGAGATGCTGCTATATGCTTGCTGGCAGAACCTCTGCATAGGATTATAGCTACAGTGAGAATGGCGTGCTCTGGTGTCTGGCGCCATGCCACCTATGAAGACTATGCACAGTGGCCTCTGCCAAGCAGATGCTGAGTTCCAACTTGGTGAAAAATATTTGAAGGGATGAACATTTAGAGATGCAGTTAGTAAGGTTGATAAATTATTGTGTAGGGGAAAGGGGAAGCTGTGGAGGTATGATGGCAAGAGAGATTGTCAGCTTGACAGGATCTAGAGTCACGTAGGAGACACACGTCTAAGGGAATTTTGCTTCCTCAAGTTTCTTGCTAGTTAATCGCCATAAGAAAAGTAATCGACATTTTGTCTAATTTGACATAATGTCCTCTATATAATGGTATAAGTAAGACCATTTGTAATGGCAAGATATATTTAAAACTAAAGCTAATTGGCAATGTGAGATAAAAATCTAAAACGTCCCCAAGGAGCACAACAATGACTTGAACAAGTGCAAAGCAGATACATATTTGAGTTGGAAAGTGTATGGCATGTTTGCTACATAAGTTATGCTCATTTACCCACAGTATAGACACCAACAAGCATTGATACAGAGCTAGAGCAGTTGCTAACAGTACTAGTGTGAAAGAAAAACACAAACATTTAAGAATTGCAAGTACAATATAAACTAAAACACCAAAACTGAAAAAATATGAGGGAAAACAGTCCTTACCAGGTATTAAAACAATACACAGTCTCTAAATAAAATAGTCTGATGCAGGCCACATGAATACTGGAATGGACCAGATGAACAGCTGGATTGGACCAGAAAACTCAGATGGAGATGGAGTTCATCAGGAGCTCAGTCTGAGATGAGGGTCATCTCAGGTACCTAGGATGGGCATCTCAAGTCACTGAGCCATTTTGGAAAATGTAAGAACCCTCACAGTCTTCACAAGAGGAAACTCCAGAGTCTTCAGAAACCCAAATGCGAAGTTCTAACAACTTAAAGTCCAAGAGAAAACAAGAGCAAATACCTCCTTAATCTTAGCCTGGGAACAGCTTATCTCCCATGACACAAAGTCTAGACATTTTTTTAATACTGATAAATTTAACTGCATAAAATAAAAATTCCTCCATCACTTCTGTGATATTCTTTTCCAAAAATAATCAGAATTAAATCATAGAGACACATTAGACAAATATTAACTGGGGAACATTCTACAAAATAGCTGGTTGATAAATGTTTTCAAGTACGATGCGTGAGCATCACTGAAAGAATGAGTCTTCCATCCTGACGGACAATAAAAGAGATACGATAACTAAGTGATCCTAAACTTGATCTTCACTCTCTAAAGGACATTATTAGCCTCATTTATAAATATATATGGATTTGAAAGTGACAAGGTAATGACTTGTTTGTGTAAACTTCCTGAATTTGGTACTTGTGTTCTGGTTATAATAATATTTTTCTCTCACATGTGGAATCTTGGAGCGAAAGAGATGCCATGAAAGTAGAGATGAAACCTTTAGAAAATGAGGCACTTATTATAAAAGGGTTGTTGAGGGTTTTATGTAGGAAATAGACATTGTGAAACCCATTGTTACACATTAATTAAAATGTTCAGAAATGAAAAAATGAAGAGAGCACATTAATATTCTTCTTATAAAGAGTCTATATAGATGAAATTATGAAGTTACATTTTTGAAAGTAATTACATCTAACTTCTTAGAAAAAGAAATGAACAAGAATGAAAAGACTTTCCCTGTTTGTAAGAGGACTTTAGGATAGCGCGATAGGTCAAGTCACTCTCAACCAGTTCAGAAAAACTCTCCTAATCATATTTGTATTCTTTTTAAGTCTGATATGTAAGTGAGTATTTCTAAAACCACCATGTACACATACCACATGTACATTGTGTACTGTGCATGCTGTCATGCACACACCAACCAACCCTGTTCAGCTCAGAGTCAAGATTAACATATATTGTGGGTTACACTGTTTTTGGTTTTTGTTTTTTTTTTTTTTTTTTTTTTTTAACGTACACCCAAATTTTCTGCTCTTACAGAAATACAACAATTTCATTACGGAGAGCAGAGACTTGTAATATTTTCCTGCCATTATTCTTAAGCATATAAAGACCAAATAATTCATCATTGGATTGAATTGTGTTAGAATGTTTAAAAATTACTTTGGAACACAAGATCCCATCTCCAAAACAAAATAGTCACAAGGGAACAAACAACAACAACAACAAAAACCCCAAGGGAACAAACAACAACAACAACAACAACAACAACAAAAACCCCTCTGGAAACCCAGGCCAGGCTGGCAGCACGCCTGTCACCTGAACTCTCCAGAGGCAGAGGCAGGAAGATTAGGATCTCAAGGCCTGCTTGGCTACACGCAAGCCTGTCTCAAAGACTAGTTGATTAATTAAAATACAGAACACAATTCTTCCAATTTTCCTTAATATTTATGTTCTCAACAATGAGGATTATGAAGTTAAAATACAGATCAACTCTGAAAAACTAATTACAGACCAGCTACATTTTGCAATATCAATTTTCAATGAATAGTTAATTATTTATGTCAAAATAAAGCTACTATAGCCATCTCATTGACTTCGAAATTACACAGATACCAAAATTATTTTAAAATAAATTTTATTGTGACTATCAGTCAATGTTTGATCTGTATATTTTATATACAACTCAAGATACTATAAGTACTTTTGGGAAACGCATGGACAGGTTTAAGAAACCCTGTTCTAGACCTGTCACAAAGGTCAATACTTCTGTTTTAAATTTTCTGTGATGTAATTCTGTTTCAATTTAAAAAAATTTGAAAAAAAAGACAAAGACAAAGGACAAGCCAGCAAACTGCTTTCCTCTGGCCTCTGCTCCAGGTTTCTGCCTTCAGGTTGCTCTTGCTTCCCGACTTCCTCAGATGATGAACTGTTGTAAAGTTACCTAGAAGTATAAGATGAAATAAGCCAGTGGCTCTCTACCTGTGGCTTTGGAACCCTTGGATCTCATATCAGGTATCTACATTGTGATTCATAACTAGCAAAATTAATTATGAAGTAGAAGTGAGTATGATTTTATGGTTGGGGGGGGTGGCCATCACATGAGGAACTGCACTAAAGGGTCACAGTGTTAAGAAGTTTGAAAACCAGTGAAGTAAACCCTTCCCTCTTGCATTTTGTGGTTATGTGATTGCCCATTCCTTTAACATTTTCCCTGTTTGTCTGTTTTTCGAGAGAAGGTCTCACATAACTCAGGTTGGCCTCGAAGCTGCTATATAGCCAAGGATGACTAGATCCCTTGAACTCCAGCCTCTACCTCCAAAGTTCTGTGGTTACAGGGATGTACCCACCACCGAGCCCAGCTTGTGTTTTCCTTTTTGACAATCGGAGTTGTTTTTTAAAACCGCACTGTGAATAACTGTGGTGCCGAAACACGCGCGTGCTTAGAAATGCACTGCCTTGTGTGAGCCCACAATGCGTCTAAGGGCGGGGCCAAAGCTTGGAGTCTCTGTCTTCATTTTCTGTCTCCTGCAAGCACCTTTTCCTTAGCTTTTGCATTCTCCTAGTTCAGACCCAAAAAAGGAATGTGAAACTCTCCAGTTTTGCCCTGACCCTTCAGTCACATTTTGCTGGAATATCAGGAAACATCAATATACAGCAGAGACGACAATATCCAACTTTATAACAAGGGACAAAAACTGTCCCTAACAACAAGAGCCTCCCAGGACAGACCATGTCCCCAAGCAAAGGCAATTATCTATGGTATTTTTATATACATAAGAAATTATTTTATCACTGACTACTGAACCAAAAGCATGCATTATTTAACATTTTTAGTATTTATTTATGTGTATATGTATGGGGGCATGGGGGGTGCTTCCATGCATGGGCACATAGAGGCCAGAAGGGGGTGTCAAATCAAATCCCATGGATCTGTAAGCTGCTCTGTGGGTGCTGGAACCTGCACTCCAGTCCTCTGTAGGAGTAGCAAGTGCTGGTCGCCACTGAGCCATCTCTCCAGGCGCGAGAGTGTGTGTGTGTGTGTGTGTGTGTGTGTGTGTGTGTGTGTGTGTGTGTGTGTGTGTGTGTGTTCTCAGTGCTTACTGCTCACATGTTATTTAAAAGGATAAGCCAATTAACATGTGTCCGGCAGCCTGGGCAGAGCACCAGTACCTCCAGCAGTTTTGGGAGTTGTGACTTAAATAGTGTGCTAGTTTGAAGGATGAAAATGAAGTATTCGTTCTTAATTCCGTATTTGTCGTATCACTGGTAGAACTGACCATTTCTCCAGCTCTCTACTAACTACATTTACTCTTTCGAAGATTATCTCTTTTGAACTTCGAACTTCATTTGTCTTACTGCTTTTCTTACCGATTTTTTCTTTTTCTTTCATGACAGCTGTAATCCTATTGCCATTTTATGGCAACTTCCCACCCAACTTGTGATTTAATTAATTTGTATTTGTTGTCCATTTAGTCAGCTCCAAATTCAGTGGCATGTTGTCTTCATGGGGTTCTCGACACGGCAGCTTGACAGGATGCTGAGAGAGCCTGGGATGCTGAACCTCTGAGTTACGGGTTTCGGTGGTGATGGTCCCAGGGCAAAGCTACACAGCTGCAGCGTGAGATATGTAGAGTGTTGTGATTGAAAAGATAATGGCCAATGGTTGTTTCATCGTGAACATTGTGAACAACTCACTTCTCAGTTGCATTCACACAATCATGAAAAACTCCCAGAGGTCTTTCGGGGCATGTTGAACAAGAAGCCAGTGGCTGACTTTCAAAACATCTTGGGCTGAGTCATTTCTCTCCACAAGTAATATGAGCCAATTGTGAAAAGTAGTCGGTATAACTCCATCCATTCACTCATACTCTCAGCCATACTGCCTAAGCCTCCCAAGGGTGGGAATTACATGCGAGTACACCCTGCCCTCCTAATCCATCTCCATTTTTGAATGGTTGGGAAGATCCACTGTTGTGATAGACACCTTCAAGCAGCTATTGCAAAAGCACAGGTTCCTTCACAAAGATATTTCGTATGTAATAATCATCATTATTCAGTTTGGAAGTAATTCTCTGTGAGACAAACCAGAGTCAGTGCTGTCTGGATAAGAGAGAATTGGCTTTGGCTAACACTATCAATACTATCAATTAAGTCAGACATTGAAGATATTTGTTTCTGAGCCACGTAGCTTCCCATTCAAGAGTCGCTTGGCTTTCCCTCAGTGGCTTTGAGGGATATAGCCCTATATTCGGTTGTCTTTGTTTCCGGTGAGGCTGACTCAGATCTACTCAGTTCCCAGTGAGCTCCTCCAGTTGTCTAGGGGTTCCTCCTCCCTGCTTGGTGACCCTCTCCTTGGCAACACCAGACTTCTGGTCCACTTCCAGGGATGCATAGAAGGAAAAGAAACCCAATCCCGAGGCCTACCTCTTTACTTTCTGAAGAAACTGAAGTGATGAATTTCCTTTCAGATTTTTCTACACAGAGCCATAAAATTTGTTTGTCAGCACTTGGCTCCTGCTTCTGGATAAAAGCCACTCCACTAACCATAATAATGAGTTATTTCCACTAACAATTAAGCACAAATATCACAGGCTTGTGCTTACTTTTTGAAGCACAACTTAAAACCTTTAAAAAAGTGATACCTGAGGTTCCTATTGTATTTCCAGTTGAAAAGGCCACGGGCAGTGCCCTTTGAATGAGTGGCTGCTGGCTGCCTCGGAAAAGGCTGCGGAACAATTAGCTACTGAGCCTGTGCTCATTGCCTGCAGGGCTCTTTCTAGAGACAGGGAAAGGGTGATTAACTTCTCTGCTGGCTAGTCATCGTCCTGCCCTCAGGCCACCCATCAGTCTAGCAGTTTATGCTAGATTCTCAAGATACACCTTGTAACAGGAATGAGTTGTGATTTGAGTAGGGCGGCTTTGAAAGCTTAGGCTTTTGTACAACCCCAGCTAACAACACCCTAGTGCTGGAAGCACATTAAGAACAAAGGCAAGAAAGACAAAGGTTTTCTTGAACTAGAGGATCAGTCTCATTTGAATCAAACTGTAAAAGGATTGTCAAATTTTTCTCCTAGCTCCTTCACAACTATTATTATTCCAGTGAATTAAGAATTACCTTGAAGTTTTTAGAAACTAACTTAAGACTATTTATTATATTTTTACTCTGTGTATGTGCCCAAGATTATGTGTACCATGTGTGTTCATAAAGGTCATCAGATCCCCCCCAGAGCTGAGTTACAGGTGACTGTGCTGCTCAGAATGGGTACTGGGTACCAAACTAGGGTCCTATGCAAAAAAAGCAAGTGCTTTTAACTGCTGAGCCATCTCTCCAGCCCCAGAATTAAAATAAAAATGGGCATTTAATTAACCTCACTATATCCTAGCTTCTATTTCTAAATAAGGACACTTTTTTTTTTTTAACTGCTGTAATTGATTTTTAAGGAACATGTTTGAATAACATGTAGCAAGGACTTCTGTGCTTATGGTTAAAACTATGGTAGAACAAATGTTTAAACAAAGAAGTCAGCACAGTTTTTTTTTTTTTTTTTTGTTTTTTATTTTTTTTTTTAGTTTCTTACAAGACAGCGTGTCTCCATGTAACAGCCCTAGCTATCGTGGAACTCACTCTGTAAGCCAGTCTGGCCTTGAACTCACAGAGACCCTCCAGCCTCTACCTTCAGAGTGCTGGGATTAAAGGTGTGCTCCACCACTGCCCAGTAGAAGCAGAATATTAAAAACAAACGAACAAAAAACAAAACAAACAAAAAACAGGAATAAGAAGCTATTGGGAATGATAAAGACAAAATATCAATACTTTCTCTTAAAAGTGGAATCTGGATTTACATATACACACGCATGTATGTGCACACAGGTGTGTGGGGTATGACTGCAGAAGGGGATCTATTTGAAGGAAAAACAGGATTGGCTAGAGGGGAAGCATGAGGGAGGGCAATAGGAGTCTGGAAATGAGCAGATGATGTGTGTGATGGATACATATGCATGAAAATATCGTAATAAAACCCATCGTTTTCTATGCTAAACAGCAACAACAAGAACAAATCAACTGAAAAAGAAAGGCTTCTGATGGGCATATTTTGAAGACCTCACATTTCCAAGTAATGATGATCAGGGTGATCCAGGCACCTGAGGAGGATCACCCCAGATAGTCGACATGGGACTGTCTTCTACCCTACATCCTTGCTGGAGAGGCAAGTGCCTAGAACTAGAAACCAAATAGATGGCTGCTGACTGCGTGAGGATGATGACAGGTCTAACTTGGAGGGAGGCGCATGTGTCAGAGGAGCTGCTGGAGGGGGTGGGGCTTAAGGAGGAGGAAGAGGTAGGCATGAACATGAGCCCCACTTTCATATACATAGTTACTGTGACCCAGGAGGGAGGCAGAGAGAAAGGTCTTCATACCGGTCTGTAGGGTTAGCAAGTTAACTAGCTACTTAGTAGGGTTAGGCTAGTTAGTTTGGATCTATGGAAGGTACAGCTTACATGGGGTTGGTGGCAGGTGATTTGGAAAATTATGAGCTTAGGCTCAAACCTAGATCTTTTGGGAAATGGCCTTCACTTGAAGCTTTCGCAGCAGAAATCTCGGTGGTAAGGGACATGCTTACAAGGACCTGCATAAGACAATGCATGGGACATGGGAAGGCAGTGGAAAAGGCTTTATTTATAGTTATGCTGTTTTATTCCTTATATACTTCCGCTAGTGTTATAGTTAACATTGTGGCATATGGATATAATTTAGAATACATATATCATCATTTTTTTTTCCCTGAGGAGTGAAGACTCAAGGATACTCGGAAGTAACACTGTCACCATCACTGTTACCGGCAGCCGTCCACTTACGGAATACTCCATGCCAGACAGGAGTATGTTAAGGGCTGTGTGTCGTCATGCGACTCCATTCAACCCATGCAATGCGCTCTAGGAAATGATAGTGGATGTGCCTATTTTACAGAGCCTGTGTCTCAGACACATTTCTGTCGTCGCTAAGAGAGCAAATGACAGGGCCAGTGTCTAAGCCTCACCTGCCAGGAAAAAGCCTTGCAAATGCATGTTGGTCTTTGTATGTAGGTTTTGGCTTTTTGCCCTGTCATCTATAAAGATGAACTATTTTTCATTTCAATAGTTGTTACTAAAAGCCCATGTGGCAAGGATTAGTCAGTCTTAAAAGTTTTTTTTTTTTTTTTCCTGGTAAAATTTAATCCAGGAATAAAACATCTCTGAAACATGAACTATAACACACTGGTGAAATAAATTAAAGAACACATACATGTAATAATAAATATATGTGTGGACTGGAGGAACTAACGCTGCTAAAATGCACATGCTGCCCAGTGGGATCTATACACTCAATATAATTCCTACAAAACACCAATGACATTCTTCTTGAACGCTGAAAAAAAAAAAAAAAACTTTTATGGAACCACAAAAAAGATCCTGTGTAGCCAAACAGTTCTGGGGAGGAGGGAACAAGCCTAGAGGCATTCTAGTACTTACTTCAAACCTACTTCACAACTATATTAACCAAACAGCATGGCCCTGGCATTAAAATAGGCACAGAGCCTGCAGGACACGATAGAGAATTTAATTTGAAAAATCCATTTATCTACAGCCATGTGATTTTCAACGACAACAGGGACACATATTGGCGAAAAGAAGGTTTCTTCAACAAATGAGCGTGAAGAAATAATATTTCCATGAGAAAGATATAAGCTAGACCAATATCTGGCAACCATGTCGTTTAAAAAGTTGGGGTCAGGGGTGTAGTGCAGTTAGAGCGATTTTGTGGCAACCATGAGACCCTGCACCTGCATATGCAGCTCTGGGACGGTGGAGGCAGGAGGGCCAAGAGTTCAAAGTCATCCTCAGACACATGGCTAGTTTGAGGCCAGTCAGCCTGTAGAAGTTGGTTGAAAGGGTACCAGGTGGGGTCCAGACTGACAAGTTCAAGTAATGTCATCACCGGAAGGTCACGTTGTCAACACAATGTGGCAAAGCAGCTTTTACTGGAGACTAGGTCCTGCTGCTTAGCTGTGGGGTAGAGGCAAGTAACTGAATTTCTCTAAGTGTCTTTCCTCCTTAGTAAGAATGGGTGAAATAATAGTTTGTAGCTCATAACTGATGATAGTACTTAACTGATATCCCAAATAGTACTTACTATTATTGCAGTTGCCCAAGAGACTTCTGGGTATGGTGAGATGGCTAACAGGCAAAGATTCTTGCTGAAAAGCCTAATGAGCCAAGTTCAATCCCCAATATCCTCATGGTGGAAGAAGAGAACCAGCTAGAACTTACCCTTTGACCTCCACAAGCATGCATGGTACCTGTGCGCCCCACCTCATACCAAAGAAAATGTAATAAGAACAGCTGGTGTTTAACTAAGAAGCTGAAGCTGTTGAAGAGATCTCTGACATCCATTCTCCCTGTTCCACAAGAGATACAAGCTACCCTGAGTTTGGAAGTGTTGTTTTATCCATTTTCTTCCTTTGACTGGGACATGGGCTTACTCACCCACGCTGAATGCTCTTGTCTTTCTGGTCCTGGTCTATAGTTAAGGGACACAAGAGGAGCCTGGGTAGGACAGGGAAGTCATGACCCCTCTGGTCTGACAGCCGATGTACTGATTGCTCTTCACCAGGACTCTAACAAATGGTGGCCTTTCCTTATCTAGCAGAGGAGAACTGTGGTGCCACTTGTCTTAACCCCTTGGGTTAAGAAGGAAGCTACAGGGCCTGAAGGAGGCTATTAGGAACTAACGTAGGGATGAGCACTTGTCTGGATAGTCTATTGCACTGGAGGCAGATTATATATATGCTGGGTGGTATTTGCAAATGCTGGGTACTGTCCTTTCCTCCGAGAATTAAAAAGGTCGGCGAGAAAGGAGAAGCACAAGTCGTGATATAGTCAAGGTCAGGCAAGGTCAGGGCGTTCTCTCTGGGTGTCTTAGGGTTTCTCTCCCTAAGAGCAACACCATGACCAGAAGCAACTCGGGGAGGGAAGGTTTTATTTCACCTCACATCTCTGAGGTCACTCTCCATCGCTATGGAAGCCAGGTTCCTTCGTGGAAGGAACCTGAAGCAGATGCCATCGAGAATTGCTTGGGGGATCGCTCAGCCTTGCTTGCTCTGTTCGTTTTCTTATACATCCCAAGTCTACCTGTCCCATAGGATTGGACCCTTCTTCATTAACCATCAGTCAAGGAAATGCCCAACAGACCTGCCTACAGGCCAGCCTTATGGAGGCCGTACTAGTCAGGGTTCTCTGAAGGGATAGAACTAATAGAATGAATGTATGCTGTATAATGTCACATTTTTATTAGTGGAGCTTGGGTTTCAGTTGATTCCAGAGGCGGTCAAGTTCACAATGGAGATTCGCACGGGGACACTTTCTCATTTCAGGGTTCCTCTTCTCAGATGACACAAGTTTGACAAAAACTGAGTTAAAACAAAAACAAAACAAAACAAAAATCCACCAGGTCATGGAGGTCAAACCAAACCAGGAGATTCTCCCTGGGAAAGTGGCATATTCGACGTGAGGGTCAGTAAAACACCAGACTGCCACTGGTGTTCCCAGCCTGAGCACAGCTGTTGTAAATGGAACAATGAACACAAAGACGGAGTGTGCAGTAGGTGACAGGTCTGCAGAGGAGAGGGCTCTGCAGGGCAGATCAGGCAAGACATCTTAGCCCTCGATGATTGATCTTTATGCTAAGGACACTGGCGAGGATTGAGTGGCTGTAATTTAATAACGGAGGGCATGCTTGGACTCACATTTTAAATTCATAAGGTAGAGAGTTCGGTGTGAATAGATGCCAAAGTCAGTAGAGAATGGGCTGCAGGAGTCCACACAGGTGATGAACCTATGGTAAGCTGCTTAGATCTGCAGAGAAGAGGATCTGACCCGGGCCAGTGGCTGCTAACTGTGTGTGCTGTTAACTAAGGGGAGGAATACTAAGAAGATGGCCCGAGGGAAACATGACCAGTCTAGTTTAGGAAATACTGAATCAGAAACACCTTTGAGACGTGGAAGGAAATGTCTCACTCTGGGTATGGGAGAGCATGTTTACCTGCCACGTCCACGTCTGGAACTTCTTCCCTCCAGTTGTTTTCGTGGCCTGTCCCCTCGTTACCTCTTGTCTCTGTTTAGAGGTGAGCATGCACATTGCAACAAAGCAAGAACACAGAAGGACTCCTGGTGAAGATCAGCAGGCTCTGAGTGCCCCAGAAGCAGCCGGCTAAGCGTCTTCTATGGTCTGGTGGCTATTTGCATGCAGTAAACAGGCCCAAACTCTCTTTTTCTTGTTTGCTCAATCAAGCCCACTGAGGTTCACTTCCTGCCTCGAAAGAAGAGGCTGACATCATAGTTTTCTCTGAGTCAGGCCCCATGTCTTGGACATTTTGGAAGTCAGGAGTGTATCTCTCCCATTAAACGTTTGAATGTTTAATGTCGTTTTCCTAGTCCTCTTTAAGATGCTTGCTCATTTGACGAGCCCTATCTTCCTTCTACCCTACCTGTCAGGATACCTAATCGCATCCTGTAGACTTGTCTGAGGAGCAGCAGGGCTCTTCCGGTCTCCAAGTCACGTGCTCTGGGCTGCTGGATTCCGTGGTGATGCTGTAATGAATACTGCTGTATGAGTTTCTTTTCATGTTTTCCTCCCGAGTATGACCACCACCCTGGGTTTGTTTATCTGAACCATCTCAAGAAGAAACATTTGCTTTCTCCCGATTGTCTCACAAGCCGTCTGTTGCTCTTTGCTGTTTACTGTCCTGAGCCTACTCTGTTTTCTGCCATTTTCCCCCCATAGGAATTCATTCTATCTCTATGGTATGTTTTCCTTCCCTCCTGATTTGGGTGCTGTCTTATGTGTGACCTTGCCTTAGTGATCCGAGTGTTCCAGGCAGATGTCTCGCAACTGTACTGGTTGGTTCTCTCCAGCGTCATCACATGGCTGAACAGGAGACCTGCATCTGAGGAGAGGGGTGGGCAAAAAGGGGGGAGGTCTCCCAATATCAAAATGCTAATGGCTGTATACACCTCCCCTGACCACACCAGTGTTCCTAGGCAGACTACTAGATCTTAATAGAAGGACCCTCTGCCCTTTTATGTAAGAGAATAAAACACCCAGAAGAAAAGAGAGACTACTCAAAGAAGCCATTCAGGGACACATAGTTCAAGCCCTTCCTTCCCTCTCTGTCCCCTTTCCACATCTACCTTCACATAGTGTCTGCCTACCCCAAGACTCTTCCAGAAGCATCAACAAAATCTTCTCATGGGTGCTTGTCTTGTGTTCACTTCTTTCGATTGTCAGTAGGCTTTCTTCCTTCCCGATTCTCTAGAAATTTATCAGGGTATTTCCATCATGGATGTCATATGTGTTGTTTATTCATTTACTATCTACTATCTTATTGGAATTGAGGGAGAGAAAGAAGGACGAACCAGTTGTTGAAAAATTACTACAGGATACCTGACTCTTACAATGTAAAATCTACCAGATTTTTACAGAATGGTAACTGTCTGAGTAGACTAAGAAAGTCTGAATTTTTACTAATCTACAATGTTCTTTGGAAATTTCAGGCGCAAAAGATATAGTTGCATTGGTAGCATGTTGTCTGTGTTTGACCACTGCACATATAAGCCAGGTGTGGTGGCGTATACCTCTAATAGCCACATGTAGGCGGTGAGAAAGGAGGGTCAGGAGTTCAAGGTCATCCACAGTAAGTGAGTTGGTGAGACCAGCTTGGGATAGGTGAGACTTTGGAAGGAAATAAAATTTAAATGGGAATTTCAGCCTTTCTTGTATTGAACTCAAAACAAAAACAACAAAAAACATGTTGTATAACTGTTGCATTTTTAAGTCAGACATTCTACCGAATGCCTCTGGTAAAATACAAAACATCACCTAGGTACACAGTTGTAAAGTTCTCAGCAGACACAATCTCGGATAAATGGAAAACTTCACAGGAGGCCAAGAATAAATGATGGGAGGTGGTAATGAATTCCGAGGCAGCTATAGAACATCCTGGATCCAGAAACATGAGCACCACATCTTCGGAAAACTCCAATTTCCATTTGAATGTCACGACTGAGTTTACTATAATTACCTCTTTAGGGAAATGGTTCCACTTTCTGACTATAATTAGCTCTAAGAATGTTTCCGCATTTCAGTTTGCATCTGCCCTTTGCCCTTGTTTTGCTATTCTTTAGACCTCTTCAATCTGAAGTCTATTTCCCTCCCAAGTTAGATACTCTTCAAAGTGTTTTTCTACCTGTAGTTGCCTATTTAATCTAAACAACTCGTGTCTACTTGCCTTCTTGTTGATAGTTTTCCTCTCATAGAAACAACCTTTGCTTGTTCCCGGATTTAAGGTTTGTCTCATCATTTTACCTCCAGAACTCAACTTTCATACAATATACAAGCAAATCTTTTCTCCAACTACAAAACAGCCTCTTGGCCATTAGAAATCTCATGCATCATCCTTCATCACAGATGGAGGAGGCCTTTTGTAACAATGTACATATTGTGTTAGAATGGCTTGGGTCCATCTCTTGGGGTGGGTTCCAAAGACAATACCAAGAATCATAACTTGTTGCTAATTTGTTTAAAATCCTTTATCTATACATTTTGCTAGTTTTGTATTATTAACTAAAAAGACCCAAAATAATTCATGAAAACTCTAGGCCCAATCTCCATCCATCCATCCATCTGTCCATCCACATGGTACTGATTATGTGTTAGACACTTTGCCAGGCACCATGAAATGACAGTCAATTAAAGGTAAATGTAATACCTGCTTTTATGGTACTGTCAATGTAATAAGGGAGAAAATTTCAAACATGACAATCCTTGGAAGGAAAAGTGTGGTAAGGATGATCCCCAATGGAGCTAGAGATGTTTAAGAAAGCTTGCTTGAGAACAAATGCAACCCAGAAACATATTTATTTGTGTGTACATGGGTGAGTAATATCTAAGAGATATTTTGGATGTCCACATTTGTTTATTTCTTTCACAAATATTTGTATCCATGTCATATATATTTTTTCAATATATAATATAAATATATATGAAATATATGTATACATACATATATATTTAGGAAGCATATGTATAAAAAATAAATATATGTATATTTTGTTAGAAACTTTGAGTATGATATTCTGCATTATACCACTCTTTGATCATGGACAACTTTAATTCATGTCAAATTAGATTATATTTTATTAATGTCAAAGGCATTCAAGATTATTAATTATAAATAGTGCTTGAGATTTACAAGCACTGTATGCAAGGCACTCTTCAGGTAGAATTTTCTTATATTACACAATGGTCCCGAGAGAAGCATTTATTATTATATTTGTCCTGATGTCAAACTCCATGAAGACTCACTTGACAGGAATGTCTAATGTAATGTAAGTTGATGGGGTGGATCCTGTGCTCTCTGCGTGCTGGAAGCTGTTTTATTTGGTATCACATCACTAATCTCTTGGCAGATTTTTTTTTTCAAAAACAATGTATCAGATATTACTAAAACTTGATTAATTATACCTCATGTTAATAGAGAAACAAGGAATGAAACCCTGCCCTGTGGTAACTGATTTCAAAATGAAGAAGATACTATTCATTTAAGTTTTTAAAGTAACTGTCCAAATAAAGGCATATGTGGAGAGATTCAATTGGTCAGTATATACAATGTGTATTTAACTAAAAGAGAGCAATATCTGTAACAATACACAGGGAGTTTGGAGGATGCTATTCTGCAGAGTCAGAGGTTAATGTGGGAGTCCTCCTCAATCACTATCTTATTTGGGGGAACAAAATCTCTCACTGAATCCAGAGCCTATTAATTTGGCTAGACAGCTGGCCCATGGTGGATCTCCACTCCCTAGAACTGCAGACAAGCTGCCATGTCCAAACTCAGGTGATCCTCACACTTCTCCCCTGTGAGTATTATTTTTAATGACAAAATGGATTAATACTAATGTAGCAGAATTGTACAGGCTAAGACCAGGAGTAAATTTAGTAAGAAGCAGGTTGTATGTGTAGTCGTAGCATATCGTTCTACGTACTGTTGGCTGTACCCAAGGGTTGGGGGGAACAGAAATCACAGGGTGGAGCAATGGGCAGTTCTGGGCCAGGTGGTCAATGTTAGCTTCATTCATGAGCAACTAAAGCATATTTTGTACTTCCAGAGATGTAATCTATGAAAAAACAACCACATTCTCCTGTGCACTGTCTCAGCTAAGAATGGAAGCCTGATTCTTTGCCATCAGATGTTGACTTGAAATTGTTTGAATCTTTGCTGCATCAGTTGTGAGCCTGTGGCGTTCTGGGTCTTTGCTTCTTTTGAAAACAGAGATAATTAAACCAACTCTTACAGTTATAAAAACCTACTCAGCCAAAGTTTCTGTCCTCTATAATAGGAAGAAGGGCAGCTGAAGGTTGTCTGCTTTGTTCTTTTGTGTAGAACCCAAATGCTCCAAAAATGATCACTCTATCCCACTGAAAAGATGAATGATTTCCCTGATTAAGTGTCTTAGCATTGGGATATACTTAAGGCCATTGTTCTCAGGCTCCGATTTTTAATTCAGTGCTTTAGTGGTTTCTGGTGAACAGTTAACCGATTGGCAGTCCAGCCTTGCCATTTCATAATTAACTGCCAAACCTAGTTTTGATAATTTTCAGAAGGTTAGAAACTCGATGCTGAACACCCTAAATAAGACATGACACAAACCCAGCAGGCTAATTTGTCTTAATATAAAAACTGTCTTTTGTGTGCTATAAATAGAAGTATTCAAGAAAAAGCATTCTTCAGAAAAATGAGCAGAATCCCAATGAATATGAGAGTGAGTGAGAATCTCAACAACTGCATCTTTTAACTGATTCCCAGGATTCTTCAGGGAAATTAATATTGCAAGAGATGGTACAACTTCCTATAAATACTGGAGTCCCTCAGTGATCTGGGTTTTGTATGTTTGATCTTCAGGGATAGGGGCAACTCACTAGACACATACGCAGTAAAAAGCAGCACACCACACAAACAAAACATAGTTAAGTTGGTTGTTTACAAGTGAAATCCTCATATAGTGTCACATATATCAGAATGTTTTAATACTCATAGTTTTACTCATAAGTAGTGCAAAACCAAACCAAACCAAACCAAACCAAAACAAACCAAACAAAAAAACCATAGGTCCTTCAAGAAGGTGAATCCTTTTTGATGTATTAGAGCCTGGGAAGGAAACACTTTTTAATTTTACTTTTTTAATTCCTTTTACACACCAACCACAGTTCCCCCTCCTCCCACTCCTCTCCCTCACCTCCCCCACACTCCCCATTTACTCCCTAGAAAGGGTAAGTCCTCCCGAAGCCAGGCACATCAGCTTGGTTAATTTGTTAGTTAGTGGGATGGTCTTTGAACGGTGGTCTCGAAACACTGTTTTGTAGAGGAACAGGAGGCTAACATGGTCGGGGAAGGCTAGATTGTATAGAGTCTTGGTTTAAAAAGCTAGGAAGAAAGTTTGACCCCAGACAGTAGCTAATATTTGTTAAAAATAACAAATCTCCCTTGAATAAATACGTATTCATAATGAGGTCGATCATACTGCCTTTTCCTTCCCTTCACAAACATTTTAGCATGGAAATGATGGGTTTCGTTATGAAACTCCATACATGTATAGCATTATGTGCTGTGCTCATCTTTACCAATGCCATCCCCTCCTTCGCTGCCCCTCCCCCCTTCACCCTTCCTCTTCCTGGTAGACTCCTTTCTACTCTCATGTCGTGCATATGAAGCTAAATTCTGCTTATAAGAGAAAACACACAGGTTTTGTCTTTCTGAGTCTGGCTTATTTAATCTGCAGATCTTCAGGTCCATCCACTTTCCTACACATGACATAATTCCATTCTTTACAGTTCAATAAAACACCGCTGTGGCTGTGTGCATTCCGTGTTTTCTTTATTCATTAGTTGAAGGGTGTCTAGGCTGGTTCCATATCTTGGCTAATGTGAACGGCGCAGCAACATTGCCAGTGGATCTATATGTGACAGACTCCTTTGGGCAAATACTCATGAGGGATGTAGCTGGATTGCATGGTAATTTTAGGAGATTTGTTTGCTTTTTACATTTCTTTTAGGAACCGCCATGATTCCCATAGTGGCTGCACTAGCTTACACTCGGCCCAACAGTGTGTAAGGGTGGTCCTTTTCCTCCAACATCCTTGCTGGCAATTCTGTCATTTGTTTTCTTATGATAGCCATTCTGACTAAGGTGAGGTGGATTCTCAGTGTACTTTAGCTAACATTCTCTTACTGGCTAAGCATATGTAACTTTTTAGGTTTGACACAGTCTGTGTATCCCTTGCCTAGCCACTGATTCACTCTGTAGACCAGGCTGACCTCGAACTCACAGAGATACGCCTGCCTCTGCCTCCTGAGTGCTGGAATTAAAGGTGTACACCACCATACACAGCAGTGTGATTTCATTTTTGATGGGAAACGTCATGCCTACCTAGATTAGAAGTTCCTAAATTTATAGCAGAAAAATCTCACACAGGCTCCAGAGCTAGGCAGTCCAAGGAGACTGTTCGAACACATGGTGGTTCATCTTCATTTCCAACTTGCCTGGATTTAGGATTGAAAGGAAATGGACACAGTAAGGAAGCCAAAATAGCCACTCTGTGGGTGAAAAGGGAAAAAGTTTGTTCCGAATTGCCAAGACTGTCTTCCTGGGAGGAACAGGGGAAGGAAACAAGGGAACCAGTTTCAGGGTTAAGCGGGCCGGGGCGGAGGAGCCTAGAGGCTAACACTGGCAAGTTAATAAGCACCACAGTCATAGTTAGTTAGTTAAGGGTCACAAGTTCCTCTTGCCAGAGATAAGAATGACTCCCCCCCCTTTTTTTTTTGCAGGAACCTTCTTCAAGCCCCTGAGGGGATGGGGGCTTTTGTCAAGATGCAGGGCCTTGGGAAAGGGACTTTCTTGGGGGACCTGGGAAACTGAGGGGACACACCTTGGTATGTCTCTCAGGGAGTTTCCAAAGAGGAGGAACTTAGGGAGAATGTGGCCAGTCCTGTCTTGTGAGCTGGGAACCTTGGGAAAATAAAAGTGAAAAAGCAGACATGCGCAGATGGGCTATAGTCCCTCTCTCGACTTCCTGTCAATCCTGAAGAATCTCTACCACGTGATCTTCCCCCTGCTGCATGCTGCCCTGAGGCACGGATTCAAGCACCCATGGGCTGGACACTCTGAAACTGAGCCCTCACATCCACATCCTTCCTTCCTTGAGTCCTTGGTCATCACAACAAGAACAGTAATGCACAGCCTAAACTTGGTGTGTTCTGCACTCTACGTTCGATTGCTCTGTAAGGATATGTATTAACCCTGCAAGTTCAGGTGTGTGCCTCCGGCCTGCGCTCATGCTCGCGACAAGCACAGAGTGCATGCCATTAGCTGCCTTCGTGTGTCCTATAATGTCTTCGCCAGAATGTAAAACCAGGAAGTCAAGTAATAAACGAACTGGAAAGTATCCTGTCTCTGTCAAGTTCTGTAGACGAGAGAAGAGCTTTCCCGGCTGTGAGAGATCTCACCTCTCTGCAACCACAGGAGCCAGATGTTCTCTGTTCATTCCAAGGACACGGGGAACACGATCCCCCTGGTCGATATTCAAATGCGTAGCCTGTCTGGGTGCTCCAAATAGCTCAGAGCATCGTGCAAACTTCAGTCAGAGTGGAGCAAATATTGACTTTGTAAAGCTAGCGCTGAGTTCTGCAAGGCCCACTTAGTGGACGCTGATCAAAGACTGGGTCTCACTAAATACGGAGGCAACTTCTTTTCCTTCTTCTTTTCTTTGGCTTTATGGTACTCTTTTCTTTTTGAATTCACAGGAAGTTGAGAACCCTTGGCCTTACTTCCAAAACGCCTACCTGCTCTTGGCTCCACGCTGAAAAGGGAGATAAGGTGGAAGAAACACAGGAAGGGTATTTGTTTGTTTTGTTTCTAGTTTTTTGGTTTTTTTAGTTATGACTGTGACAAAGTACATGTCACATGAGCCATTTGTCACAGTCCCACTCAGTGGCTTCTAAATCCCCAACATGATTAGCATTTTCCATTTTACAGTAAGCCACAGATCCCTCGACAACCAGCCTGACTAATGTCTACCTCCCGAAGTAAGCAAAAGTCTGATAATTGATGGCTTCCCTCAGGGTCAGCCTGTCTGTCAGAACTGACGGGAAGGCAGAGAAAGAAAAGAGTCTATTGAAGAAACCATCCTGAGTCACAAAAAGAGGAACATGGTATGTACTCACTCGTATATGGATTTTAGACATAGAGCAAAGGATCGCCAGCCTATAATTCACACAGCCAGAGAAGCTAGGAAACAAGGAGGAACCTAAGAGATTCATACAAGGTCCCTCACAGAAGGGGAAAGGGACAAAATCTCCCGAGCATATTGGGGGGGGGCAGGGAATGGAAAGGAAGTTAGGAGAAAGAGAAGGGGAGGAGAGGAGGGTAGAGGAGAACATGAGGGACCAGGAAGATTGAGTTGGGGGACAAATAGATGAGAGCAAGAAAGAAATACCATAATGGAGGGAGCCATTATAGGTTTTAAGAAAAAAAAAATGGCGCTAGGGAAATGTCCAGAGACCTATAAGGATGACCCCAACTAACAATTTAAGCAATAGTGGAGAGGCTACCTTAAATGCCATTCCCCGATAATGAGATTGATAACTAACTTGTATGCCTTCCTAGAGCCTTTATCTAGTAGCTGATAGAAACAGAAGCAGACACCCACAGCTAAACACTGAGCCAAACTCCTGGAATCCAGATACAGAGAAGGAGGAGTGATGAGCAAAGGGATCAAGACCAGGCTGGAGAAACCCATAGAGACAGCTGACCTGAGCAAGAAGGAGCTCATGGTTCCCCAGACTGATAGCTGGGAAACCAGCATTGGACCGATCCAGACTCCCTGAACGTGGGTCTCAGTTAGAAGGCCTGGGCAGTCTAAGGGACCTCAGACAGTGGAACCAGGATGTATTCCTGGTACAGGAAAGGACTTTGGGAGCATATTCCCCATGGAGGGATACTCCCTTAATCTAGAGGCAGGAGGGAGGGCCTGGGACCTACCCAAAATGACTTGACAGATTTTGTTGATTCCCTCCTGGAAGGACCCACCTCCCTGTGGAGTGAGTAGGGAATAGGATGGTGGTGGTGGTGCGGGGGATCAGAGGGCATGGGAGGGAGGGAGGGAGAGGAAACTGGGATTGATATGTAGAATAAGAAATGCTTTTCCTTTATGCAACGAGTAAATTCCTTTATGAATGAAAAAAGGAAAGAAAAGAGTTTATTCATCTCATTGATTTTTCTCATAGAACCAACTTTTCATTTCATTAATGCTTTGTGTTGTTTTGTTACTATTGGTATTGGTTGTGGTGTTTCTATTTCATCAATTTAGCCTTAATTTTTTTTTTTTATCATTTCTTGCAGTCTACTCTTTTGGGGGGTGTTACTGCTTATTTTTGTTTGAGAGCTTTCAGATGTGCTGTTGAGTTGTTAATATGATATCTCCTTTTTTTTTCTTCTTCTTCTTTTCATGTAGGCACTTAGTGCTACAGACTTGACCCCTAGAGTGCTTTCTTTGTGTCTTTCAGGTTTGGATGTGTTGTTGTTTTCATCTCCATTCATTTCTAAAACGTTTCTAATTTCCTTCTTCCCTCTGTCTAGTCCCGTTTCTCTTGCAGTAATGGGTTTTTCAGTTCCAGTGAATTTCCAAGCTTCCTGTTGTTTCTGCTGCTGATGCCCAGCTCTAATTCATGGCGATGAGACAGGTTAGTATGCCGCGTGTTATTCTAGTTTCCTTGTACCTGTGGAGACTTGCTTTGAGGCCAGTATGTGGTCAATTTTGGAGAAAGTTACATGAGTCACTGAGAAGGAAGTATAGTCTATTGTGTCTGGGTGAAATGATCTGTGAATATCTGCTAGGTCCATTTGGTTATGGCGTTATTTAATTCCAGCGTTTCTTTGTTTAGTTTTTGCCTGGAGTGCCCATCTATTAGCGAGAGTGGGATACTGAAGTCATCCATTTATCACCGTGTTAGCATCAATATATGCTCTTCACTGTTTGTTTTGTGAACTTGGTGCCCTTGTGTCGGGTGCACAAATGGTTAGAATCGCAATGTCCTCTTGGTGGGTTTTTCCTTTGTTGAGTTCTGAGGTGACCTTCCCTATCTCTTCCGATTCATTTTGGTTTGAAGTCTACTTTGTCAGATATTAAAGTGGCTACACGGACATGCTTCTTGGATTCTTTCGCTTGGAGTAGCCTCTTCCATCCTTCTATCCTGAGGTGATGTTTAGCCTTGATGGCAAGGTGTGTTTTTGGATGGATCCCTTTTTTTTTTTTTTTTTTTTTTTTTTTTTTTTAAATATATTTGTCTGTGTCTTTTTTTTAGGGAACAGAGACCATGGATGTTGAGAGTTATCAATGAGCAGTGTTTGCTGATTCCTGTTATTTTATTGTTATAATGTGGGTTCTCCAACCCCACTTTGATTTGATATTCTGGGATTAGTTTTTTTGTATTTTCTTGGGTATGAGTAACGTCTTTGGGTTGAAATTTTCCTATTGACACCTCAGTGCACCTAGAAATGCTAAGATCATAGTTGCTCTATGTATTTTACTACAGTAAAAAAAATTAAAAACCAAACAAACAATTTTACCTAGAGAATCTATAAGCTTCCAGGCTTGGTGGTACCAGTCTGTAATCCATATTTAGGTTTCTGAGGACAGAGGATAATAAATGTAAACCTGTCACACCATGAGCTCATCTCCCCAAAACAAAGACAGTTCTACAAGTTAGTTTTAACCAATTACAAGTTTCCCTTTGAACTTGAACTATGTAAAACCTGCATCAGTGAGCTAGGCAACTGCTAGGACAAGCTCCTCATGATGAGCTCATCATCGTAGCCCTCATACCGAAGACAAAGTTGTCCTGTAGCAGATGCTCGTCAAATGTTGGTTGGATGTACAAAACAAAAGTTCTCCCTTTTCTTGCCCTTTGCCAAATGGGAGCAAGAGAAATTGAAGTCAGCGTTTAGTAGAACGTTAGACTCTGGCGTCATTCAGTGCTCATGCTCGTGCACGCTCTGTGGCAGCTGTGAGTGCACGCTCTGTGGCTGGCAGCTGTGAGGAAAAGGGTTTTGATGTCCACCAATTGGGATACTGGAACCATCTCTTCTGAAATGGCTTCTCAGTCACAGCTGCGGACTGAAATCATCTGGGCTATTTGGAAAGTAAAATAAGACGTAGTCCAGGTCCTACCCTAGTGTAACAGCAACACCTCCCAGGCATCAGTGTGACTACAAAGATCTCAGCGGTTGCAGTGCACACTGCTGTTTCTAGGAGTGACATATCTCCTGGAGCTGGTGAAAGATAAGTTATATGACAATTCCTGACAACACACACACACCTGCCAGAGAAATATTAAGCTATTGCATCAGCACAATTTAGTATTCATTATTGGTAAAATACCAAACCGCCCTTCTCAGGCAGTGACTCATTTCCCCTTATCTGTTTTTATTTTTCCCAAGGGGGAATTCATACAACTGTGCTTATCAACAGCTCTTTCCAAGTCTACGGCAAAGGAACAGTCTTTGGAACCTCCCACCATGGCTCGCTGACTCTTGGGGTTTAGGCCAAGTTACAGCTGTAGCAGACTCTCTTCAACATGGCCCATGGCTTCAAAAACAGCATATCTTATGGCTTCTTAGTGTTTTCTGAATGCCTTATATGGTCTCACCACCACAACAATGATGTAAGTGAATTGTTATTCTTGCACCTACTCTCTGTTTGGGAAAGTGGTACCATGTTGAGAAAGCATCCTGACTGCCCAGCATACTAGCCTCTGTCTGTTCCCAGACCCGTCCTCGCCACTGACCCCAACTAATAACACAAAGGCCTGGTTCCATTAGACGTAGTCAACGGCACTGCTCATGCGTGTGTGCTGAGTCCCCACTGTGTGTGTGCACTGATACACAGCCCGTCATGTGAGTATCTCCGCTAATGTGACGATGAGCCCTGTTCATTCACGGCAAATGGAACGATGGCATGGGGAGATAAAAATAACTGTTCTCAAACCACGGAGGCAGAGAAGGGTGGATCCGGGCAAGAGTTTAAAAGGCATCCATCCACACACCGGTAGGGATTTTTAACTCACCTTGTGGTCTGGGAGTTTATTTCACAAACCTACTTGAAGATGCATTTAACAGCTAGGGTCAGTTTCATGTTTTCTTACTACAGTGACCCTTCCATGAGGACAAGGTGTTCCGGACACATATAACTGTGTATTTACTGCAACAAGGAAACGAAGGTAAATATCGGTGATCTAAGTAACCATCCAGTGTTAGGGCTCTACTTGCTTGCACCAGCACCATTAAACCCCACTTTATTACAGCTGACCCCTCTTCACCCTGTACTAGTCAACCCAATTCAGAATTGCGCCTTCTTACTAACCCTGCCCCAACCAATCTAGGTCTTACTCTTCTACCTCACTCCTTCGTTTCTTCAGGGTCTTGCTGTCTCCCCATGGGGGGGGGGGGGAAACTGCCTTTCTTGTGTTCCAATGAAGGGAAAGTGTCCTCATTGTTTCTCTGTTTGAACCTATTAGACATATGCTGTCATTCTCTGTTTTAAAACTGCAAGGAATATTCATGAAAACAAAAGCTATCATATACAACTTTAACATTTGAAACACAATGAGTCGTTCAGATTAAATTGACGTACTCCTAAAGAAACATGAAGCAGATGTTTTATAAATATGTCAGCTATTCAGATTGTGAAGTTCTCCTGGGAAATGACTTGTTTCCTATATATAGAATATTTAGAATGCTCTTAAGACTGTTACTTCTGGAGAGTTGGCAGATTAGCCATCTTGAAAATCTCCCCTGCGACACCTAAAAGTGCTGCCAAATGTAAAACAAACAACTTTGAAAGTGCATAGTTCATTGTAAAACCCTGTAAATCTGCAGGCTTCAAACACAATGGGGGGAAGGTGTGAGTGAGGGCGGTGCCCACAGGCTGCCCGCCCTGTAGCGCTGGAGGCTGTGGAGGGGCCCTGAGACCAGGCGGTGGATGCCCACAGTGAGCAGCTGGTAGTGAGGCCCCATATAAAGCCCAGACCTTCAGAAGTCAGCATCTCTCCCTTTCTGTTATAGAATAATGCTATGTAAACCTATTTTCAGAGTACAAGCTAATATTGGGTATTGTTTTCAGATACAGAATATAATGCATTAATAAGGATACACATAGGGCACAATGTCTAATTTCTTAAAGTATATCCAACTAGGTTTTTAATTCTATGTTTTGTATTTGTGAAAAATTCTTTAATGAAAAGCTGTAAGGAAAAAGAATGAGTCCACAAACAGCATATACACTATGTGTACAGAACTTATGAAGGGTGTGAGCATAAATACAGAATAAAGCAAATTATACAAAGGTCAATACAGTGAAATATGCCATATGACTTAGAGCGCATAGAGCGTTACTGTGTTGACTAGTTTTTAAATCAACTGGATGCAAGCTAGAGTTGTCTGAGAAGAGGGAGCCTCAGCTGAGAAGATGCCCCTACCAGACTGCCTGAAGGCAAGTCAGTGGGCATTTGCTTGATTGACGATTGATGTGGGTGGGTCTATCCCATGTGGGTAGTGCTGAGGTGTCTAGGAAAGCAAACTGAGCAAGCCAACAAGCAGCACCCCTCCATGGCCTCGGCCTCGGGTCCTGCCCTGATTTCCTTCAGTGATGGTCTATAAGCAATGAGATGGAATAAACCTCCCCTCAGAAAGACAACTGTGACTATGGGCTGTATCGCAGCAATAGAAAGCAACCAAGACAACTACTGATGACTCTTAAGGTAGATGTGCATAATCCAATCACAGAGAAATAGATTGCTAAGCTCTAGATCAATATAATGGTTGTATTGGAGGGGTAGTGGGGAAGGCACTTGGGAGGGACACATTGAGTCAGTCTCACATTGCTGGCTCTTAGGTTAGGTGGTGCTACCTGCATAATAGGTTATGTTATTTTTTATCCTCTTTTTTAATGACTTGATTTATTATCTTAGATTATAACACAATTATATCATTCCCCTCTTCCTTTTCCTTCCTCTAAACCTTCCCATATACTTTTTTCCCCACTCAAATTCATGGCCTCCTTTTTCATTAATTGTTATTTGCCCATATAAATGTAGATTCATATATATATATATATTCCTAAACACAACCTGCTTGGTCTGTATAATGTTACTTGTGTGCATAATTTCAGGGCCAAACATTTTGTATTGTTGGGTAACCAAATGATATACTCTTCCTGGGGGAGACTTTTTCCGACTCTGGGCATTCTTTGGTTGGCTGTTATTTTGTTGTTGCTATTGTTTTGTTTTTGTTTGTTTGTTTGTTTTTGTCGTGTGTGTGTGTGTGTGTGTGTGTGTGTGTGTGTGTGTGTGTGTGTGTGTAGGGTTGGAGCCCTGTGGGCTTTCCCCTGTCCATTTTAGCATGCCTATTGTTTTTCTCCTTGTTTAGTTCATGCTCAGGCAGTCATGTTGGTGAGACTTCATGGGTGTGGCTTCTGACATCCCCAGGAGACACAGTCTCACAGCAAACTCCCGGATCCTCAGGCTCCTACACCCTGCTAGCTCATTCTGTAATGTTCCTTGGGCCTTAGGCACAAGAGTTGTTTTCCAGATGTTTCTATTGGGGCTGGGCTCTGTAACACTGCAATTTGTTGGCTGTGGTTTTTGGTAATAGTCTCTGTCTGTTGCAAAGGGAAATTTCCTAGATGAGGCATATCTTAGTCATTGCTGTGACAAAATATCATGAATAACTCAATTTATTTTAAAAAAAAAGCATTTAGTTATTGAGCTCATTGTTCCAGAGGATTAGAGTTCGTGGCCATCGGGTAGGCAGCCGGCAGCAGGCAGGAAGACATGACACTGAGATAATAATCGAGAGCTTACACCTAATCCACAGGCGTGAGGCAGGGAGAGAGCTAACTAAGAATAGCATAGTCTGTTGAAATCTGAGTCAATATCCAGTGGATGCTTCCTATAGATAATCCTTCCCAACAGTTCTACACACTGGGGGCCAAGCAGCATTCAAATATCTGAGCCTATAAGGCCATCGTTCTCACTCAAATCTCCACAAGGCATCAATCATAACTTGATGGGGGATGCTCTTCTGTATATGTTTCTCTTATTGGCTGATGTTCAGTAGAGGCAGGAAGACAGGGGGGACTAGGAGACGAGGAGAATTCTGGGGAGAGAGGAGAGAGAGGCCTCGAAGAGACATCAGGAAGATAGGATGAGCCAGGCATTCCCTGGAAAGATAAACATGTAGAATTACATAGATTAGTAGTTATGGGTTATTAATTAAGAGAACGCTCACCAGTTAAGAAGCCCTAGCCATCGGCTGACAGTTTTATAGTTAGAATAACATCTGTGTATTTATTTGGGGGAAAAGCAGCTGTGGAACCAGGCTGGAAAGAAACTCCAGTTGCAATAACTGTACTTACCTGTGGATACAGCGACAAATATTTAAAATGTAGTTAAGGATTATGCTGTTTTAGTAAAGTGGCGATTGTAGGTTTACTAGCCATGGATAACTGGCCAGGTTTCCAGTAGCAGCACTGCATCCCATTTGTTGAGGGAGTCTTAAGTCCAGTTACAGAGCTGTTTCCAAAGTATGTTGCTGTGGTTCATAGGCATCATAGCTAGGTAGGACCGTGGGTTGCTTCCCTCCTTTGGAAGCTTGCATGACGTCTTCTGGTATCCTGAAAGTTAGACCTCAGAGAGGAGGCTGTCAGGTCAGGGACCTCTGGGCCTGTGTGTGAAGCACATGGTGTCTTTAGCATTGTGGACTTATCTTCCACCTGTGGGGGAAATCAAGGGCAGTGGCAATGGTCTGCAGTGTTTTGGGGGGTCTCTTCGACAACACTGGCAAACAACTCAAAAGAGGGTTTCTCGTGTGTTGTGATTGGATGGTCTTTGGCTCTTGGAGGGAGCATTATCAGGCAAGGTAAGTGTGGTGGTCTGAAAAAAGCGGCGCCCAAAGGGAGGGGCATGACTAGGAGGCGTGGCCTTGTTGGAGGAAGTGCGTCGCTGTGGGGGCGGGCTTTGAGGTCTCATATATAATCAAGCCACATGCTGTCTCTGAGACCACTTGTTGTTGCTGCAAGTCAAGATGTGGAACTCTCAGCTCCTTCTCCGGCACACGTCCGCGCACGCCACCATGTGGTACCGTAATGTGCCTGCACGCCACCATGTGGTACCGTAATGTCAATGGACTGAGCTCGGAACTGTAAGCTGCCACCATCATTAAATGTTTTCCTTTATAAGAGTTGCTGTGGTCACAGTGTCTCTTCACAGCAATAAAACCCTGACTAAGACAATAAGAAAGTTTCATTTAAATTATTTATCTATATTTATATGTAGACTTATAACATTATAGGTTTTCCCCTCTTAGATAGACACTTAATAGTATGATTCCTTACAACTTATTCAGGCATCCTTACTTTACTCTCCTCCCTCCAACTTTTCTATATAACTCTCTCCCTCTCACTAATTAGAGCCCCCCACTTTTACCCAGTCACTTTTACCCTAAACTTCCTCTCTCTATGACTTCTCCCCAGCTCCCTACTCTGGCAATGGTCCCTTTTTGTTTCCATGGTTTCTGCATGTATCCCAGGATTTGCACTCACATCTAAAGAGATAGAAAGCTAGGGGCCTCAGATGATGAGGGAGAGGGAGAGTGTGGGATATTTGTTTTCTAGGTCTGGGTTACTTCGCTCATAATCTTTTCTGGTTCCATCCATTTACCTGCCAAGTTCATGGGTCTTTACCCATGAATATTATTCTACAGTGTTTCCATTATCCGTTAATCAATTCACAGGTATTTAGGTTGTTTCCATTTCCTAGCTGTTGTGAACCGGAGCAACAGTGAACATGGTTGATTAAGTATCTGTAGTGTAACAAGCTCAGGAATGGCTGGCTTATACAGTGTATTTTTTTTTTTTTTTTTTTTTTTTTTTTTTATCTTTTTGAGAACCTTCCACACTGGTTTCCATAGTGCCTTGGCCAGTTTGTAGTTCACTAACCATGAATAACTGTTTCCTTTCTCCAGCCCTGTTTCTGGCATTTGCTATTGGTTGTTGTGTTGTCTTTTGCCCTCCTGACTGGGTAAGATAAAATCTCACAGTTGCTAGGGATGATGGATTTCTTTCTTTTTTTTTCTTTTTTTTTTTTTTTTTTTTTTTGAGACAGGGTTTATCTGTGTTGCCCTGGCAGTCCTGGATCTCGCTCTGTAGACCAAGCCTTGAACTCACAGAAATCCGCCTGCCGCTGCCTCCCAAGTGCTGGTATTAAAGGCGTGTACCACCCCCTCTCCAATGATGAACATTTTAAAAAAGTATTTCTAAGCCTTTTTTTTTTTTTATTCATCTTCTGAGATGTCTCTGATCCTAGGCCCATTTTTGAATGGATATCATCATTATTATATTAGCTTGATTGATCTCTTTACTTATTCTGGATATTAATCCTGTATCAGGTGTTGTACTGGCTAGTTTTATGTCAACTTGTTGCAAGCTAGAGTCATCAGAGAAGAGGAAACCTCAAATGAGAAAATACTTCCATAAGATCAGGCTGTAGGCAAGCCTGTAGCGTGTTTACTTAATTAGTGATAGATGGGGGAGGTAAAAGTCCATTATGGGTGGAGCTTATTTCTAGGCTGAGTGGTCTTGTGTTCTATAAGAAAGCAGGTTGAACAAGCAGTGAAGAGTAAGCCAGTAAGCAACACCCTCTGTGGCCTCTGCATCATCTCCTGCCTCCAGGATCCTGCCCTGTGTGAGTTCTGTCCTGAATTCCTTCAGTGATGGACAGCAATGTGGAAGAGTGAGCCAAATAAACCCTTCCCTCCCCAACTTTCTTTAGGCCACAGTGTTTCGTCACACAATAGACCCTGACTGTGATAAGTGGCACCAGGATTGTGGGGTATTGCTGTGTCAGATGTGACCAGGTTGTTTGGGGGAGAACTGTGGAAGGACTTAGGATCTTTGGGTTAGAAACGTCATTGAATGTTCAATGTTGCGTGAGCTGTTCTGTAGGAGCTTGGAAGATGAGAACATTGAGAACAATACGGACAATGAGGCCTGGCTCGTGCAGTTTCAGAGGAAAGTTTGTAGACCACAGGGCCATTTGTTGTGGTGAATTAGGATTCTGTCCTTCTGGTTTGCTGGGATTGAAGAATCAGCTGTGATTAACAAGATGCCAGAGCTACTAAAGGGAAACTTTTTCTTTGCTGGGATACTTGATGCTGGTTGGCCGGAGCTGAAAAATTAGTGCTAATTAAGAGGCAGCATGGCTGAGGTGAAATCTTCTGGGAAGTGTTTCCTGAGAGTCAGCACACACAAGCTGTGTTCCAGAGGCGGCCATGGCTGTAGCTCGTGCTGGCAGCAGGACTTGGAAATGTGTAAGAGTCACCCAGGTGGTACAGGTTTTGGAATCCTGCAGGATCATGGAGAGCAGCTGAGGCATGACCCGGTGTGAGGCCAGGAGAGGCAAATGGTGAAGGCGCGTTCTCGGTGGCAGTGGGGGCGGGGGAGATGCAGGACTGAAGCGGTCACGCAGAGAAGCTGAGGCACCGTGAAGAGAGCCTGAGAGGCTATTGGTGAAAGTATGGCCCAGTTGCAAAAGGCCCCAGCGTTTTGGAGAAGCCAGTGTCATGGGATGACCCCCAAGAACAGCAGGGGCAGAGGAATGGAGATGTTGGAGCTGTGTGCGCTGCAGAGGGCGGAGCTGGAGAAGCGACCAAGCCCTTGCGAGGAGCCCGGAAGACGGTGAGTGAATCCCGGACATGGGACACTGAGTTATTTACGCTGTTGGAATTTGGCTTTGCTTTGTTCAGACTGTGACAGCCCTGGTCCTTCCCTATTGAGGTGAGGAGGGATTTAATTTTGGTGTTTAAAGCAGCCCACAGCTGTAATAGTTTGAGGGTTTAAAAGAGATTTTGGATATTTTAAAAGAGATTGGCTATTTTAAAGAGCCTGAAGTTCTAGTGAGTTAGGGATTGTAAGGGCTATGGGACTTTAAAGTTATTTATGTTTTATATCATGACACTAATATTAAGGTGCTCTCTGGGGAGATAAATGAGACAGGAAAGGTTCTAATTAAAAAGTGAGGCGTCTGTGCGTCAAGTTGACAAGGAATCAGCTGTGTTAGCTAGTTTAATGTCAACTTGACAAACCAAAGGCACCAGAGAGGAGGAGAAAATGTCTCCATAAGCTCCGGCTGTGGGCAAGCCTGTAGAGTATTTTCTTAATTAGTGATTGATGGGCGAGGACTCAGCTTATTGTGGGTGGGGCCACCCCTGGGCTGCTGGTCCTGGGTTCTATAAGAAAGCAGCTGGGCAAGCCGTGAGGGGCAATCAGTGAGCAGCACCCTCCGCTGGGCTCTGCATCAGCTCCAGGCTCCTGCCCTGCTTGAGTTCCTGTTCTGACTTCTTTGGTGGTGGATGGTGATGTGGAAGTGTGAGCTGAGTAAACCCTTTCTTCCCCAGGTTGCTCCCCGTGGTGTTCATCACAGCGATGACACTGCTACCCTAGACAGAGGTACAGCCGCAATGATTTTCTCCTGTTGTGTGGGCTTCCTCTTTCCCAGGTGATTGTTTCTTTCCCTCTGCAGAAGACTTAGTTTTCACTCTTACAGAGGACCCAGTTTGGTTCCCGGCACACATGAAGCAGCTCACAGATTATTACTTCTTTATGCTTATTTGAATTTTTTTTCCCTAGAAAGCAGCATCTTCATACTGTAAAAGTCAATATGTATATTGTGGAATACATTGGGAAAAAATTTGGGGAGAAATTTGTTCTTCTACTTTTATAAATACTGTTGTTTTGCTCATTGTTGCTGTGATTGGGTTGCTGTGATCAGGCTACATACACAGCCCTGTCTGCCCTGAAGCTTGCTAGATCAACTGTTCTGGCCTTGAACTTGGAGACTTGTTAGAACACAGCTCAAGACTGGAGGAGTGTGAGAAGTTGTGCTTGTGAGAAAACTCCAAGAAAACATGGCGTGAGTCTTGTGACCTCAGTGTCCGCCAAACACAGACTTGTTCTTAGAAAGTGTTTTTTTCCTTCATTCTCCTCCCGGGTGTGGAGGATAGGAGTGGGTTTACTTCAGCTGTTGTTATGCATGGAAAAATGTGTTTTTGCCACATGCTGCTCATCCTTTCGACTGTACACTTTACTCAGGTGACCTTTCTTAACCCTTGGGTATAAATTGTCTGATGCTCTGAATACAGTTAGCTATTGCATGAAAAAGAAGACGTAGTTTTAAGGAGTCCTACTTTTCAATCACTGGCCTTGGGTAAATGGACTCATACTCAGAAAGCCTTTCCTACACCAGCCTCTAGAGGATGCTGTGTTTTCTTCCAGAAGTTTCAGCCTTTCAGGGTTTAAGTTTGGTCTTTGTCCATTTGGGGTTTGTTATGGCATAAGGTTACAGATACAGGGTAAAATTTCATCCATCTGTGTGGGAACCTCAGCTTTCCCAGTAACATTTGTTGAAGATGCTTTCTTTTCTACAGTTTGTTTTAGGCACCTTTGTCAACCGTTAAGTGATTTAAGTTGCAAGTACTCATGTTGGATTAGGTCTGGGGTCAGGACTCTTTCTTGGTTCCGGTCAGGTCGCAGGGAGCATCCTGGGTGGATCCTTGGAGCGGGGACTTGCATCTGTTTCTTGTGTAAGTGCCTTCTCCCTGAATAAAATTATATTAATCTATACTGATCCTAGTCCATTGAATCTTGATCCACTCATCCATACCTCCCTACCTCTCTGCCCATTCATACCCACCTCACTTTTGTTTCTCATTAGAAAACAAACAGGCTCCTAAGGGGTAAGAATAAATAAAATATAATAATGTAAAACAAAAACTAATGCCTTAGAATAGAGCAAAACAAACAGAAGGAAAGAGCCCAAGAGAAGGCACAACGAACAGAGACCTCATTGTCCACACTCTCAGGAGTCACATAGAAACACTAAACCACAAGCCATAATCCAAATGCCAAGGACTTGTAGGGTAAGAGAGAGAAATATATAGATATTTTAAATAAAATAGAAACAAAGTCAAACAAAAATAAGATTTAAAAGAAAAGCCTGGCATGTTATGAGATAAGAAACTTCCACAGATGTGGTTGAATTTGTTGGCCATCTCCTGCTGGATTGCTGGGTGTACAGCCTACACTTAAGAGTAGTTGGTTTTGCCAGTGAGACTCCCTTGGAGAAAATTGTTTTCAATTTCCTGTACTGTTTTTTTTTTCCTCGGGATTGTTTTTCTTATCGGGGGTCTTTTATGCTTCCATATGAATTTTAGGGTATGCTTTTCCATTTTTTGTGAAGAATGAGATTGTGGACTGCATTGCATCTGTAAATAACTTTTGGTTAAAAGGTCATTTTCACACTGTTAATTCTACCAGTCCAGCAGCATGGGATTTCTCTCCATCTTCTAGTTTTTCTCTCTTTCTTTAACAGTTAAATTTTTTCAATGCAGAGATCCTTCATTTCCTTGGTTATGTTTACTCCTGGATATTTTATTTTCTTTGAGGCTATTGTGAATGGGGGAGTGCCCATGATCCCATCTCTGTATGGTTGATAGTTTTGAATAGAAAAACTCTTGATCTGTGCAAGCTCATTCTGCACCCTGTCATTCTGCTGTATTTCTGTTGCTTCTAAAGTTTTCTGAGAGAGTTTTTGAGATCTCTAATATCATATCATCAGCAAATAGGGATGGCTTGACTTTTCTTTCCCCGTTAGTGTTTTTTAATTTCCTTCTCTTGCCTTATTGCCCCAGCTAATACTCTGAGTACAGTGTTAAACAGAAGTGGGATAGTGGACACCCCGTCCCCTTCCTGACTTCAGTAGGGTTGCTATAATCTTTTCTCCACTTAGGATGATATTGGCTATGGCTTTTATTATGTTGAAGTGCATTCCCTCTAGCTCAAGTTCTCTAGGACTTTTATCATGAAGGCATGTTGGATATGGATAGTCTTCTGCATCCATTGAGATCCCTTGATCTTTGTCTTTAAGTCTGTCCATTAATGTGGTTTATTACATTTATTGAAATGCATATGCTGAATAATCCCTGCATTTCAAGAGTAAAGCCAACTTGGTTATGGTATATAATCTTTTATAGTATGTTTGCATTCTATTTGCAAGTATTTTATTGACTATTTTTGTGTCTGTGTTCATCAGGGATCTTGGCCTGTGGTTTTAGTTTTTGTTGTCTTTATTTGGGTTAGACATTAGAGTGATACTATCTTCATAGGAGGAGTTTGAGAAAGTTCCTTCTATTTCTAGTTTTAGGACTGTTTAAGAAGTATTGACTGCTCTTGTGGGATTCCTAACAGTGGGAACAGAGACCATCTCCAACTCTTATACTGGCCATTGGGACTCTACTTCTCATACTAGATTGCCTTACCCAGCCTTTAATACATGGTGAGGTGCTTAGTCATACTGACAGGCAATGTTTATTGATACTCATGGGAGACCTGCCCTTTCCTGGATGGAGACAGAAGAGGGTATTAGAGGGATGAAAGCTGGGGCAGAGATGGGGAGGCTGTGGCCGGGATATAAGATAAATAGATGAATAAAAAGATGCACATGAAGAATGAGACAAAATGTTAACAAATGATAAATCCAAGTTTCAGTTTGACTTGGCTAATATGTTCAGAGGATCTGTGTACAACCTGCTCATTATAGTTACCAAGGGTATTCTGAATGCCAGGAGATTTGAAATTTTCTCACTATAAAAATATTAAGTATGTAATATGATGGACATGTTAAATTAATTTGATCCACAGTACATCTATATATCAAATCATCACAATGTATTTTGGTATTGTTGAAATGTAGGATTGTTTTTTTTTCAACTCTAAGAAAAAGATGGATTAACTAGAAATAATATTTCAAAGTCAGGTGGACACAGAATCCTACCAGACTTTCAAAGACGCTTTGCAGATAATCCTAGAAAGCTGGGATGCTTTTTATTACCATTTAAATTTTATTTGGAATGTATCAGTTTATGATGATGGCTTCTTCTAGGTTTAATTTTGGTGGATTGGCTGACTCTAGGTTTTCCAGATTAATTGAGTACGGTTTTTAAAATATTCCCTCACAGTAGTTAGAATTTCTTTGGTGTCTGTTGTACTGTTTCCCGGTTCACTTCTATTTCTCTCAGTCAGCTGGGCCACGGTCTGACAATCTTGCTCACCGTCTAGAAGAACCAACTCTTAGTTTTATTGATGCTTTCCATTGCTGCCCTATCTCTTTCATTGATTTCTTTTCTGGTTTTTATTATCTCTTGCTGTTGGCTGCATTTGGATTTGTTTTGGCCTTGGCTTTCAAATTTTTGAATTGTATCTTAAGACATTCAATTGTTTGTTTGTTTGTTTTTCCTAGTTCTTAATGCAGGCACTTAGAGCTATAAATTTCCCTCAAAGGAGTGCTTGCATTATGCCCCAGAGACTTTGTTATGTTTTCATTTAGTTCCAGGATTTTTTTTAAAAAAACTTTGTCTTTATTTCTTCCTGGACCAATTCGTCATTCCCCGAGGACTCAATCTCCATGAGTTTGTTTGTTTTTTATTGCATTGTGCTCAGATGGAATACAAGCAGTGATTTAAATCTTTTGCAGTTTCAAAGATTTGTGTCCCAGGATGTGGTCCCTTTTAGGAAATGTTTTGTGTGCTGAGGAATCGAATGTGTAGTTTTTAATATTTGGGTAGGATATTCTGTAGAGTGTATAGTTTTTAGTGTTTGGGTGGAATATTCTGTAGCCATCTGTTAAGTCCATTTGATGCAGGATGTCAATTATTGAGAGAAACAATTCTGATGTTTCTCTATTTTTGTACAAATGACCTGTCTGTTGGAGAAAGTGAAGCACCCGCTGTTAATGCACTGATGCTAATCTGTGTGGTAGGCTTTGTAAATAATTCAGTTCTTCCAAGTTTGCAGCATAGAATATGTGCTTAGGTTAACTGTTCCTATGATTAGAATGAAGTGTCCCAGTTCAGCTCAGTGTTTAACCATGGCTGCCTGCTTCTGTTTCCATCAGCTACTAGATGAGGGCTTCATGATGGCAGATAAATTAGTCATCGATCTCATTATCAGGGAAGGGCATTTATGGTAGCCTTTCCACTATTGTTCAAATTGTTAGTTGGGGTCAGTCTTGTAGGTCTCTGGACATTTCTCTAGAGTCAGTTTTCTCTTCAAACCTATAATGGCTCCCTCTTTTATGGTATCTCTCTCTCTCCTTCCCTTCCTCTCTCTCTCTCCCTCCCTCTCTCTCTCCCTCCCTCTCCCTCCCCCTCTCTCTTTTCTCTCATCTATTCCTCCCCTGACTCAATCTTCCTAGTCCCACGTTCTTTCCTCTCCTCCCCTTCTCTTTTTCCTAGTTCCCTCTCCACTCACTGCCCCCCCCCCCAATATTCTCAGGAGATCTTGTTCCTTTCCCCTTCTGCAGAGAGGGAGGACAAGACCAGGCTACAGAAACCACAGAGACAGCTGACCTGAACAAGGAGGAGCTAACGGGCCCCCAGACTGATAGCTGGGAAGCCAGCATGGGACTGAATCAGACCCCCTGATTGTGGGTCTCAGCCAGAAAGACTGAGCAGTCTAAGGGACCTCTGACAGTGGAACCAGGATGTATCCCTGTGCACAAAAAGACTTTGGGAGCACATGCCCCATGGAGGGACACTCCGTTAACCTAGAGACAGGAGAGAAGTCCTAGTCCCTACTTCAAATGACTTGACAGATTTTCTTGACCCCTCCTGGAAGGCATTGCCCTCTCTGTGAAATGTGTGGGGAGGGTGGTCAGGGGAAATGGGAGGGAGGGAGAGAAAAGAGGAAGGGAGGGAAGGAAAGGGAACTGGGATCGATATGTAAAATAAGAAAAAAAACATAAAAAAATAAAAAATTAAAGAGCTATTGGGACAATCCTTAAAAAAAAAAAAAAGAATGAAGTGTCCCTTGGAAGATAAAGATGTAATTATTTTACTAGATCCAAGATAAATGATAAATGGGTGTTTATTGGGGAACAATTACACAGAAAAATAAAAAAACCACAGGAGTGTTTCCCTGCATTTCCTACCACAGTGACTGGCCCACCAGAAAGATGGAGCAAAGGAAAACCAAGCCTCTTCCCTCTTTCTTTCTGCTTGCATCCGCCTGAGGCCACGCCCAAGGGGGGGTGTAACCATTGTTACATGTTCACTGCAAGACCGCTACATCTCATTTGCTTAGTTTTAGTTTGAAGTCTGTTTTGTTGGATATTGAAATGGTGATGCCTGCTTGCTTCCTGCTCACATTTGTTTGGAGTATTCTTGTCCATCCTTGTAGTCTAAGCCAGCGCTGGAGAGATGGCTCAGTGGTTAAGAGCACTGGCTGCTTTTCCAGAAGTCCTGAGTTCAGTTCCCATAAACCACATGGTGGCTCACACCCATCTGTAATGAGATCAGGTGCCTCCTCCTGACATGCAGACAGAATACTGTATACATAATAAAATAAATAAGTACTGAAACAAACAAACAAACAAACCTAAGAAGTCTTATAGACAATGGACAATGGGTTTTGTTTCCTGTTCCATTCAGCCAGCCTAAGTTTTTTGATTGGAGAATGGAGGCCATTGATACTTGAAGTTATGATTGAAATGTGTGTGTTCACTGTAGCCATCCTGTTATTGATTTTCTGTTCTTTGTAGTCTCAGTAGTATTTTCAGTTTTAATAACTATGGCTGCATATTTCTCTCCATGGTCATTTTTGTCTTTGCTGGAAATATTTCCTTCTACATTTCCTTTAGGTTTGCTGTGTTGGGTACAAGCTTTTCTAGGCTATTTATGTTATGGAAATGTTTTATTTCTTACTCAATTATGGCAAATAGTTTTGCTGAGTATGTAAGTCTAGGCTGCCTGTCATAGTCCTTAGAACTTGAAACACATTGCTCCAGGCTCTTCTGGCTTTCAATATTCCCACTGAGAAATCAGAAGTTATTCTGAGGAGTTTTACTGTGTATGTGACTTGCACGTAATACTTGAAGCTTTGAGCTATAGCTGGGTTTCTGTTACCAGATGAACAACATGATGTGATCTAAAAAGTCACTATTCTTTCTAATAGAAGTCATGTTAATGTTACATGTCATTTAGGTCTAGAGGGTGACCTCATGCCTAAACTGCCCCCTCCACACACCCCCAATGCATCAGTACAACAATTTATTTTATAGTTTTTAAAGGGAACCTACTATCTCCTAGGCCTTGTTTTGTGCACTGAAAACACAGTTGATCAAAACAGATTGAACTATATTCTGGCATATCAGGTTTAAAAAATATCAAGGAACTCTACATTTTACAGAAAAATCTGCTGATATCCTTCTCTTCTGTGGCTGTTGATGAATCTGATTGGGAGCTGGTAGAGGGTGCTGGAATGCTCTTTGGGACTCTATTCTGAAAATGCTCAGCATCCTCAAGTTAGCCTAGAATTCCTGAACCCCTGCTGTACCCACATCTTTCCCCCATCTTACTCACTGCCTGAATAGACTTACCAGGGGAAGGAAGATTGGGTTGCAACTAAACTGAGTATTTAATAGCACCCTTGTTCTTGGGTGGGCCTGATGGGACATTCTTGATATTACTGAGGCTTGAATTAAAAGTACAAAGAGCAGCTAAGAACCAGCTGCCACACCTGGGGAGCCACCATCTGTCCCTTCATTCCTAAGTGTTGAGAATGGCTTCATTGCATATTATCTTGTTGAACAATTACAACCTTCCCTTCCAAAGGAGGGAGGAAGTCGAATTGTAGTTTCTTAGAAGTATATCTATTCAACTACTCTTACTAGGTCAACCAACAATGTTTAGAACACTAGTCAATTCGTTAAGTTCAAAATCTGTGGGTTAGGAATTTGGCTGGGGCTCTCCTGGTCAACTCTTATGCCTCCTGGAACACTGGTTTGGTTGTTTAATGAGCACAATATTCAGGCAGTATTCAGCCAGTGGTTGTTCTAGTTGTGTTCACTCACATGTCTTGTGTCCTTAGTTGGGTTGGCTCATGTCTGCCACCCCCCCTTCCCAGGATTTCAGAGCTTCTCTACGCATGTCACCAAAGAATAACTGATCTTTTTCCATGGTGGCTTAGTATCCTAACATAGTGACTTTCCCATGGTAGAAAATGGAAGGGACTAACTACTCTCTGAAGTCCTTGATCCAGGCAATGGTACACCATCACTCACATTGTATTCTGTCAGTTGCAACACTTGGAGAATCACCCTGGGTTCTCACACACATAAAAGGAAGGACAATGAATTTGTGATAGTCTAGTTGGTCACATCATCCTGTCCCCTAACATGAGTGATGAGGCTGAATAAGGAGTTGCTGATACTCTGGGTCAGGTATGAGCTATTATAATATAATCATAGTGTTGTAACAGAACTGAGGAAGAGCGTTATCATGTGACTTCCTAGAACCAGCAAATAAATGCCTTTTACCCCCAGATAGGGTTCCTGCAACAGACCAAAGAAAGAATTGCACCCAAGTGTGTCATGTTGAATCAGCAGAGGATGCATCAATACTTTCAAGAGAGTGGGTAGGGTCTTACACATAGGAGACCCCAGCTACCTGACTCACAAAAGCTGCACTCCGGGAGATTTCTTCCTGTCTACTCCCTGTGATTGTTGGCTGCTCACATGACTGTGCAGAAGGTCCTTGCGAGTCCTGCAACTTTCTTCAGCTTCCTTATGTGTCCCCTTTCCCACTCCAGGAGGCGATGCTTCAATGCAGAAGAAATGGCCACACAACAGGGTGGAAGGAAAGTGTCTATAATAGCAAAGTGTCTCTTGTGGTGACTCGAATCGGAGGAAACCCAGACGACTTAATGCTGAAAACAGCAGTCTAGCTAACCTCAGCAGTTTAATGTTAGGGACTTGAGCCAGGATGCCATTCCTTCACACACTGATCTTATTCTAGACAGAAATATCTACCCAGTACCTGCTGCATGGTAGTTATTACCATGCACCGGGGATAAGATGCTACGTGTGTCTGGGGCACAGGTCTATACTTAGTCAGGAGATTAAGACAGCAGGACTCAAGTTCAAGGCCTGCTTAGGCACAGAATACACTCAAGGACAGCCTGGACAATTTAGTGAAACTCCATCTCAGCATAAAACACAAACAGTTTTAAGGGTATAAATCAGGGTAGAATGCTCGCCTGATATATGGAAGGCCTTAAGTTCTAATCCCACCATGGTGGTTTGAAAGAGATTGAACCCAATAGGCTCATACATTTGAATGATTGATCCCCAGTCAGTAGAATTATTTGGGAAGGATTGGGAGCTGTGGCCTTGTTGAAAGAGGCGTGTCACTGAGGGTGGGCTTTGAGATTTCAGAAGCCCACACCCTCCCTAATTAGCTTCTGCCTTGTGCTTGTCAGTCAAGATGTAAGCTCTCTGCTCTTGCCCCCAAACCACACCTGTCTGCCTGCTGCTCTGCTCATGGACTCTCTGATAGTGTAGGCTGAGGTTAAGTGCTTTCTTTTATAAGTTACCTTACTTGTGGTGTTCGCTACAGCATAGAAAAGCGGCCAAGACACCCATTCCCACAACTTTTTCATTTTAAAATGTAAACGTTCTGGATTTATTTACTTACGTGTGTGACTCTCATGCCTGCATGGTGTATGTGCACCTCGTGCATGCCTGTGGCCCGTGGAGGACAGGTGAAAGTATAGGTTCCCTAGAACTGCAGTTAGAGGTGATGGTGAGCCAGCATGCAGATGCTCTGCAGGAGCTAGTGATTTCCGGGTATTGTGAGAAGGGGGAATGGCAGGGAGGAAGACAGGAGATGGGGAGGGGGCAGTTCCGCGGAGAGAGGTATCACTGGAGCTAGATTAGATGGATTAAAGAAGCAAGTTAGGAAGCAGCCTCGCAGGGCTTAATAGGGATACAGAAGGAGAGGGGCCTCAACCGGGAGACCTGGGATCCAGTGACACCTCAGCCCTTGTCACACCCAGGCTGAGACAGGAAGCTTAGATGAAGTGAGGCTGCTCTATCCCCACGCGGCTTCTGGAAATGCTACCAGCAGTGATCCCAGAAATGTTCCACAATGACGCTAAATATATGTTCAAAGTGCCTTCCAACTCTCCAGGGGAAAGGATGTGAGGTGCCCCTCCCCTTCGCCTGCCAGAGTAGGAGCCAGTGGCAGAGGCTTTGCCCGCGCGAGCATCACAGGTGTCTTTGAAGATGAAGGTAAGAGGGTCCACACTCCAGGGATGATCACTTGCTCTCCGGACCCCTCGCTTCCCTACTCCAGGTATAGTTGCCCTTGATTTACATTCTCTGACGAAGACCCAGCGAGAGGCTACCACCCCAACTTCTTTCACTGTGACTGACCCCAGTCACAGCCTCAAACACTGGCCAAACGAGCTGCTAGAAAATGACTCTTCAGATTCTAGTTTATGATTGTCGTTTGAATAGGAGTGCAGTGTAGGCGCCAGAGGGAAATCCGCTTTGGGACAGGCGAGATGGCTCAGCGGGGGTTAAAGCACTTGCTGGCAAGGCTGATGACTTGAGTTCAAATCCCCAGAACCCACTTTATGGAAGGAGAAAGTGGATTCCCAACATATACATTCATACAAATAAATACATAATGTAATATTAAAATTTTAAGATTATTTTCCCATTGTTGGGAATGACTGATACCCTGGAAACCTAAAAGTGGAGAATAACTAATATTTTACTTCTGGTGCTTAAGTCCTGGGTTTTCTCCCAGCGTTAGCTCCCTGTACCCACCTCATCTGTTCCATTGCGAGCGACTGCACTTGGCTAGGGAATTGTCCAGCAGTTTGCCTCAGTCTACCCCAGAAATGCTTGCTGGTGAGTTTCATGTGCTCAGTTCAGTCAAACCAAGGCCAAGTGTGCTGAATGGTCTTAAACATTGTGGCTTGTCCTGCATGATTTGAAGTTCAGCCTTGATCATGCCATTTGGGGCATCTCACAGAATCATGTTTGAGGACCCAGGGACAGCATAGGAGATGACATTTTATCCCTTTAAATGTCCATTATTAGACCACGCTCTTACTTCCATTAAGAACCTCTGACAATAATGACTACACTAATTGATGAGGCATACCAATAACCAATAACACACTCTTTTGTAATTGTGTTACGTATGAAAAGCTAAAAACCATTTGGGAGATTCATTTCTTACCCCTCTCCCCTTATTTGACTTGTCTGATGAATTAAGGTTCCTATCCTACCCTGTCAACCTCCCCTTCCCACCCAAGGTCCTCTGACTATTTGCCCTTCAATCCTCAGGGAATTGGACAGACAGGGAGCTTGCTGTAGGGGATGCAAGCTACAGGGTATCATCATCCGTGGTTATTTTTCTTCACATGAGTGGAATGAAATCAGGTCTTATCTTCCCGAAAGAACTCGTGGGGCTCTGGATGTAGTCAACTCTAGCCTGGTAAATAAACCAACAATTTAAGTCTGCACTTTTTAAACGCCATACTTCAGGGATCCAAAGAAAACAACTAGCCACATGCTTTTCAAACACTGTAGTGTGACTTAGCTACTCCATTGTAATCGGGACACAGATTTAAGACACATCAAATCCCTCTGCTCCCTGGAGGCTCCTAGTGTTTGGAGTTACATGGGAGTATCTCGAAGAATGTAATGGAAACCCTCCCCAGATACATCTGTAATTGGTTATGAATCTCAACTAAGATCACGATGTTTATGACGCTGGGGAGGATGACTGCATCTTTGTGGAATTGAGAGACTATTTTGCTGTTCCCACAGACTGTGTTAGGACTTGCCATGTCTGATCATAGGATCAGATTTGCAAGGTTCGTAATCCAGGTCTAAGCCTGAGGACCCCCAGCCCCTGCCTTTCTGGCGAGAGTTAGGGAATAAAGTATCTATGGACAAGGGGTAAAACCCCAACCCCTGTTGCCTATTTTTTCTCTTCACTCATTTCTGAAAGGGAACACAATCTGTTCAAAGCAGGTACATGCAGCCAGGATGTCTACCAAGATTACCAGCATGTTCCCAACCCTGGGTTTAGTGCCCTGGCCACTATGCCCACTGAGACACTCGGAAAGTTCCATAATGTATGCACTTAAGGAGTGCTAGAGAGACAGCTCAGCAGTTCTGAGAGCTTGCTGCTCTTGCAGAGGACCCGTGTTTGGTTCTCAGCATCCATGTGATGGCTCACAACTATCCGTACCTCCAGGTCGAGGGAATCGGACCCTCCTGATCTAACTGGGCGCCTGCATGCACGAGGTACAGCTCCATACACCCAGGCACACACAGACAAAATAAAATACATTTTTAAAATCTACCTTACTGCTTGTTTTGTAATATTCAAAACTGGAAATAAAAATACTTACATTTCAAAACTTGTTATGAAAGCTGAACATAATAAGCCATGCCCATTTTAATTTTTCCGCGGGGCAGTACAATAAGTAATAGTTAACTGTTTTAAATATTTGTAATTGGTGTCTTCTCATCTCCTTCCCCTCTCCTTCCTCCTGAGAATTTCCTACAAGTTTCCCAGTGATAACTAAGTACTGGGACATCCTGTGGTCTCAGAAATGCACACTCACTCTGAAGAGGTTAAAGTAAGCATTACACCATAGTAACAATGTTATCTACTGAACCTGGGTTTCCAGTGTGTACCCTGATCAGGGATTCTGAAACATAGTTTCTAACATCCATATTCCAACCCAAGTGGTTCTGATCCCACTCCATTCCAGTTTCTATTTCTTCAGAGGGTGGGGAAACTAACCCCAATTTTGCAGATTAAAAATAATTTATTTCATGCCCATTGGTGGTGGTGCACGCCTTTAATCCCGGCACTCAGAAAGCAGAAGCAGGTGGATCTCTGTGAGCTGGAGGTCAGGCTGCTCTACAGAGCAAGTTCCAGGACAGACTCCAAAGCTACAGAGAAAGTCTGTCTCGAAAAACCAACCAACCAAATGAACAAACAAACAACAAACCCCAAACAACAACAATTTATTTCCATCCAGTTTAGGACTTGACATCTTGCATTCAGCAATTGTAGACACAAAATTTCCAGCTCAAAGCTCTTCCTGCTGAGCCTCATGCTCTGTGCACTGAGGTGGAAAGGAAGTCTGAGTCACCATAGCCTGAGGCAGCCTTCTGGGTGGCAGAAGGAACCCCTGTTGCTGACTTCATCCCTTCAGGTGTGTGACTTCTAGACAGGCTTCATCTAGAACACAAAGTTTGAGAAGCCGGGACCCTTTCCATCTCCATCTAAAAGCCATAAAATTGATCTTCCTTTCTCTTTTATTTTGGAAGGAGAACACAAATGTTCAGATGGAAGAAATCTATTATTGTTCCTGCTGAACATGAAAAGCCTCTTAGCACCAAGGTGAAAAGAATCCATTTTTATCCCAGCTCCTGCAGGGCTGGTGTTGAGAGCCTGCACTGCAATGGTGTCCTGACTGCTGCTGTCTGGTTGTATCAATAAAAACCAGCTGTTCCTAGCCTGGATGCCTCACATCTCTGCAACATTCCCCTATAGAAAGCACGTATCTATGCAAACGGGGTAACAGCTCCCAGCTCCCCGCAAAACACGCACACCTCTATTCTTTCTGCTCTGAGTTTTGTGTTATAACTTCTATTCTTAGATTCTTCTGATTTGGGATCAGTGGAAACTGCAAACTTTGATTTCTCTAAATAACCTGACCCCCACTTTCACGTGAAATGAACTTCAGTTTTGAAATCTAGATGGGGACATTTTATCTTTTGACTCTTTTACATTTTTCTCCACTCTGAAGAGAGTTTTTGGGGAAGTAATCCTTCAGAAATAAGATATGCATCATATGACCACTAAGGCTATTAGTCTACCATAAATTTTTGTATTAACTGGCATGTATCATTAACTACATAAATAGCATTGTCACAGTAAATCTTTTGGCTTCTTCAGGATCACGGTACAGGACCCTTTCACTTTTGAGTTTTCTTGCAGTGAGCTTTTTTCTTCCATCTCTTGCCTTCGTAGCATTTTGCATTCTTGAAAGGTTCAGTGTTTCCCAACCAGCCTTATCTTCTTTTCCTTTAAGTGTGGCGTAGCCAGTTGATGACAGCCAGAGACTCCCCAGTCCTTCCTCACTGACAGGTGAGACCTGCTCTTGTTCCTTCTGAACCTGTTGCTATGCTAACCGAGAGGATGCAAGAGAAGCAACCGGTCACTACTTCCTGAGCGAGAAAACAGCTGCTTTCACTTCGCATCTCCGCCCTGACCCACCTTATAAACAACCCAGTTACCTGTAGAAAATAGAGTAGGGTGGTGGTGGAGGGGGGGGGGACCAGGAGCTTGCTCAAGCCCTGACAAATTGGACGTCTAAATGAAATTTCCATGAACTTTCCAAACCTGCTCATCCTCCAGTCGGACACCCCTGAACAACCCCACCGAAGAGCAGAATTGCCTAGCTGCACCCTTCATGAGTCCTCGACCCCCGGATTATCGGATATAGTTAAGTCGTCTGCTGTTTTAAACCCAGCAATTGATAGAGTGCTCAGGCTTATTGCTGTCCTTCTTGCCATGTCTTTTTGTTACTACCATTCATCTTTGTCCCGTTCACTACGGCGGCCCAACAGCGCCTACCCCGTCGATGGGACCCGCGTGCTATGTCCTACGAAACTGGTGGTTCAAAGAAGCATACATAAAGTTAACTGCAGGGTAAGTTGCTTAATAGCCTGCAATGTGAACTAAAATGACCGTGTTTGGATATCTTCCGGATCTAGGTCTGTCCTTTACTTGGCAAGACAGCATAGTCAATCAGAAGTAGATTGTTTTAAAAGCTCAATCAGCCTCATCATTACTCATGCTGATGGAAGTAGGGAATTAATAAATACCAAGCAGCCTCGGGTTGGAATTGCTTTTCTATTTATGATCTGTCAGGGCTCCCAAAACACAACTTTGATTAATGCAAAGAAATAAATTCAGCTTCCAATGATGTAATTAGTTTTCAAAAGCTTAAGGGGAAAAATAGTGTTAAAAAAAATAAAAACTCAAAGCAATGTCTGTTTTTCTGAGGGACTTAGAGAGCTAAGACCGGAAGGGACTGACGTAGCAGTGTGCTTGGATTTTCTTCTATATTTTCTAAGTCTTCCACCAATGTTCATCTCCTCCTTTCTGCTGCCTCCTCTCTGTGCGTCATGGCAGAATCTAATCTAGCCCAGTAGTGGTAACGACCCGTCATACGCAGGCCCTTCTTACGTCCTGACATAAAATTCACAGATAGCATAATCTAGCTACATGTAGATTTTGAATATGCTGTATAATGCAGTAATTTTAACAAAAAAAAAAGATAAAAGGGGGTGATTTGTAATGAAATACCTTAATATGTAATCACATCACCACATATTCAGCTTCATTCCTGTTACAGGAAGACATCTTAAAATATTTGAAGATAATCTCTGGTATATGAAGGGCAATGTAGTTCATATAAGTGACTAAATGGTTTTATTTATCTTTTGATTCAATAATTTCCATTTCTAATCAGTATCGTCATCATTTTCTCTAGACATTCACTGAATATTTCTCCTTGGCTTCAAGAGTAAGATACTGAAATAAAAACCAATGTTTACCTTTAAAAACAGAGTAAAATATATTTTTATATTAAATAACATCACACCATATGTGAATCTGAAATAAAGTAAATTGCTTTTATAAGTTCTGAAAAATATTTTGGTGCAAACTTCCTAGATTTTATAAGTGAGGAAAATGAGATACAGAGAGCTCTTACTTTCTTTCAATATGTTGGAGCTCGAAGGCAGACTTCCTGAAACGACACAGGTTTCCTTTTCCCAGAGTGTGTTTTATCCCAGGAAGAGCCTCCGGGGTGCTGCTGGGGAAGAGGAAAGTCTCCCTTGCAGCCAGACAAAGAGCTGCCTGCATAACCTCTCCCCTACTGCCTGATACATATTATCCTATTAGATATTTGAACACTGCTATTGCAAACTGAGAAAACTTACTTCATTGTGATTAACTCGATATTGCCCAAACATTCTCATGGAGGCTCTGCCAAACTGGAACTTTAGAGCTTAAAAAATGGCATTCCATGTTCCAGCACACAAAAGAAACACGTAAAAATGACAAACAGATTTGACAAGTAGGGTCAAAGGCTCTGGGAAGTGGACTTCTCATATTGGCCTGAGAATACAGCCCTGTCCAAGTCACCAAAGGAACTTAGGAGCCACTGGACTTTTAACTTTGAAGGCCCAAGATTGAAGCCCTGTGGATATACATAATGATGGGAAACCCAAGAGGTGAGGAAGGAACCTACGGTTTTCACTACCTAAGACTCTACTAGTCTTTGAGGACTCTTTTGTGACAACACACCACCACCACCATCACCACCACCAGCAACAGCTAGGGGAAAAAGCACACTGTTCTTTAAAATTAGTTAAATTGGAAAGGAGGAAGACATCTGTAAACTTACAAAGAAAGACATACATATCGTGTAGTTTTTAGGATTTGGGTGGCTGGTTTGACCTTGTAATCCACACAGATATCATTTTGAATTGTATGATATTAACTCACTGAATTATGTCTACTCAGAATTCATGTGTTGAAGATTTTACCCCCAGTATCTCAGAGCATGCCCTTATGTTATAAACAGGGCCATTTGTAGATAGAAGTAATTAAGGTGAAGTTATTCATTTAAAATGCAGCTAGTAACAAAACAAGGAGAAATTTGAACTCAGAGCTGTACACAAATAAAGTCATGTGTAGTGCTGTTTCTGTTGGTGATGAACACTGTCAGGGAGCTATCAGATTCATGGAATGAGTGTTTCCGAATACTCTTCAGAAGGAACATCGCATGACAGCCTATCTTAGGCTTGTAGCTTCCACAGCCACAAGACAAGATATTTCTGCTGTGTGAGCCGCCTGATTCATGGTACTCTATTTTGACATCTCCAGCTACTTTACCTTTCTGTTCCTGTGAGGAAGCAGTCTACCAGCAGCATCCTCAGGTGCATCACTGGAGAAAGCCTGGTCAGGAACTCAAGGAAGCGAGGCAGAGACTATGGAGGGTGCTGCTTACTGGCTCACCTCCTCTGGTCCATGCTCCCTCTATCTGCCTAGAGATAGCACCACCCACAGTGGACTCTGCTCTCTCACACCAACCAACAGTCAAAACAGTCCCCACAGACACAGCGACAGGCCATTCTGATATAGGCAATCCCTCTGTTGAGACAACTTCTGTTCTTGGTTATGCCAAGTTGACAATAGAAGTCGATGCACAGTCCTAGAACAATATCACACACGGCCCGAAGCTACTGTTAGCCATGAAGTTATCTTCTACTTGTATGTCTCTATTCCTTACCCCAACCCAGAGTTCTTGTTGTAGTATGGACATACAGTTTAAAAAAAAATTACTGCTAGGCGTGGTGGAACATGCTGTTAATTTCAGCATTCAGGAGGCAGAGGTAGGCAGATGTCTATGAATTCAAGGCCAGCTTGGTCTACATAGCAAACTCCAGGCTAGCCACGGCTACATAGTCAGAACCTATTTTAAAACAAAAGCTGTGGTGTATGTGTTGGCATTATATTCATTATCAAATATGTGTTGGCATTATATTCATTATTGAATATGTTATACATATTGCTATACTAATTCAGTAGGTGTATTTACTCTGGCATCACTACAAACATCAGTAATGTTGATATTACAATATATTTTAGCAATTACATCTGGCTAGCCTCAGAAATTTGTTAGCTCCTTGCAGTCTTGTGAGGCTACTGTCCTAATGTGAGTTACTGTGTTGACCAAACCACTGCTGTTTAGTGCATGATTGTGCGTAGGGAAAGGAAAGGCAGAGGTCCCTCCACTTTGCTGACAGTCCAAGTTTAGGCTTGACTAGAACTTGATCTCCTTGGTGAAAAGCCACATGGAGAATTACTCAACTCTATTCTACGAAACTGAGGTCAAGATGTCCAGCTAAATTATCTTGGCTTCTGTTAAACTTTGTTGCTTGTGTAATACTTTTCTCTGTGGCTGCTGAGCAAGATAACCAGGGTGTGACTTTTGCCTTTGAAACCCTTTTCCCTAAACACTCAAGGCTACACCTGGCCCCTAATACTTGATCAAAGTCCCAGCTAGCTGGAATAAAGATTTTTTAATTGGCTATAAACTGTGTCTGAGTGATCATCTCTAAGGGATTTCCCCATAATAGTTGCAGAGGAAAAACCTAATTCTGAAATCTAGTTACTTCAATGCAACATAGGTAGGTCCAATGATTGTAGCAGATGGTGCCAGGCACAACCCATAAAATCTCTCATCACTCACCACGCCAGGGTACAACTGCAAGCAAATGAAACTCTGGCTAAGTACTTCCCTCATCCCGTTAGAGAGTGGGATGGAAATGTCCAATAATCAGACAGCCCTCAACCTGATGGGAGCAGACAACTGTTCTGTGTCACACGTAGAGAAACTTCAGGTGTCCCCGGGGGGGGGGGGTTTGCAGTCACTGTCACCACACACCTCTTTTTAGTTTTTTACTCCTCCCCTCGTATCCTCATTCCCCTGTGATCATGTCCCTGATACACTGTTTATGAAACCCTTTTCAGTTCTCTGGATTTGTTTCTAAAGAGCCCCAGCCAAGAGAAAGGCAGAACACGACAGTTCACTTGGTTAAGGTTTAAACTCTTGTTCCAGGGGCTGATCTGTTTGTAATTGCTTTGTTCCTCTAAAGAGACCAAAATAATTTTATATCACAGACAAAATACAGTTGTCATTGATGTTATAGACAGAAGTTCTGGTTTTCTCTCTCCCAGGCTTGTACTGCACACACAGGATTAGATTTGCCATGAGATCCCATGCGTTGGCATGGCCAATTAAATATAAATGAAGGTGATGTCTTTAAGAACAATGCATGCTGCCTCACATTGACTTTCCCCTGTCTTAGTTGGTAGCATATCTGAAGTGGCCCCTGGAATTCAGATCCCAGTCATTCTCCTCCCCTTGAGTATGGCTTGGTCTATAATTTGCTACAAACATATATCTATTCAAATCAACGCAATGCTACTCATTTCATTGTTACATAAGATTGCAAATTCTCCTTGTTTGTACCCTCCCTGTGCACACAACCGAAACCAACCCCAACCACCACCTTGGAAGCAGACTCTTAAGTTGAGACTCCTGTCCCTAACACCTAGGTAGCAACCTCCTCACGGACCATAAAATCACCCCATGTTTGGCCCCCAACTCACAGAACCTGTGAGGCCATAAGCCAGCCAGCATTGTTCTAAATGCCCACACTGTTGGTTATTTGAAGCAGCAATGGAAACCCAGTTGGTAACACAGTGGCTGATGCCTCCCTCAGGCTAGGTCCCAGCTGACCTGACAGCCACCCACTGTGGATATGAGTAGAAAATAAAGCTTTGGGATTTAAAGACACAGTGCATTGAGTGTTGCTCAAGTCTGTTTATGTGTTCTGACTTGTATATAAGGCAAAACCTTCTGCTCTGGCCACCTGGCTCCCACGTTACTGAAGAAAGTACCCTGCTAGCATTGCTGTCTGGGGTATGGAGACAGCATCGCCTGCACAGATCCAAAATTTGGCTTTTCTCCTCCAAATTAATATTCAGAAAATAATCTCCATGCCATTCACTTTTCACCAAAGACCTATAAACACACATATTAATATGATGCCAAATTTCAGAGGAGTTACCTAAAAATTTAAAACCGCTAGCTCCATCCTTGGCAGGAATAACAACTGCTTTCTTCTCTGCTTGGTGATTTGCCTTTCTGACATCCTGTGTTTAGCGGGAGGTTAATTAGACACAATTGCCACATGGCAGCACTGCCCGAGGGCATAGCACAACGGGCCAATTTGGAGTCAACTGTATCTTAGAAGCCCTGAGAGATACTAGCTTTCGATTTCCAGCTGCTTTAAAACACTCTCCTTTACTTGTCCAGAGGCTTCATGGGACTTTCAGTTTGCAGCATAGCCCTAATTGGACTGAAGTTTTCCATTACGAGATGCTGTTCAAGGACAAAACACAGCATCCTTTTGATGTGTTCACTTCTTGGCTCCTAGTCACTACCGACAATGGTGATATCCAGACACCTTTCTACAGAAACTCAAGGCATGTGTACATTTTTGCAGGGCTGTATGCCTTAGAAACAGTTACAGCTCCAGTGACATGGAAAGCTATTGCAAACGTAAATGGAGAAAGTGAATATGCTGGAGCAAACTTGGCAGTTAGTTCCCCAGGCAACCTGACTGACAAAGCGGAGAAGTCACACACTGACCTGGAGACTGTTTCTCATCAGGCTGTCTCATCCTCAGGCTTCTGCTTTGCAGTCCCGCCTTCCCTCTATCTTAGTCCATCTTGGCTGCTGGAACAAAATGCTTTAACCCGGGTGCGAGATACCACCAGGGATGGCCTCTCACAGGACCCAGATCAAGGCGGCAGGCAGCAGGCGACACATCTGGTGAGGACCCATCCCCAGCTCTATGGGTGGTGTCTTTCGGTTGTGTGCTCTCTTCCTAAAGAGGGAACAGCCCGCCTTGGACCTCTTGTAGGGTATCAGCCCATTCATGATGACTCCCCTCTCCTGACCTAATCACCATGCAAAGGTCTCAGCTCTGAATGCCATCACCTTTGGGGTTAGGTTTCCATGTGTGACTTCCACATTGATTTTTGAGTCGGGGTCTTGCTATGTAGTCCACGTTAGCCTCAAACTCACACTCCTGCCTACACCGACTTTTGAGGAAAGCCGTGTGTCTAAACACATGTTTAGACAGTAGCAACTCATATCCCAACATGGAAGAAGCTTGCTGGTCCCTCGGCTAAATGGCCTTTATGACTCATTTCAGTCCAGATATCTAATTGGCCCACTCAGGCTGCTGGAGGAGACAGGTTGGATTTTAGTCCCAACCAACTCATCCACCCATTACCTCATCTGTCCAAACTCCACTTTCCCCAGAGGAAGAGAGTACCTCAGAAGCAATAGGGAGTTAGATTACACATGCATGGAAAGTCCTTGAGCTGGGTAGGCATTGGCTAGGATTCTTTTTTTAACTATTTTTTTTTTCTTTTTACTACTCATTCTATTTAGCAGCTGATTATGTTGAGGTCTGAAGTCTCTGGAAAAGTGTTACGCCTTTTATATTGGTGTCTTGTCTTCTCAGCTATGTTGTTATTGTTTCTGTTCAACTCAAGCCTAGCCTGAGGTGTGGTGAGAATTCGTTTTACGGCACAGAGGTTGATGGCATTCAGCTCACAGGGACCTACTGCAATGGCTTGCTCTCCAAAGCCACTTAACTCATTAAAGGGCTAATGGGGTGCACAACGAAGGAGATCGCCACAGTATCGACCTCCCTGGCTGTCCTGAAATACGGTAATTTTCACAAAGGTGAATTCTAAGTGAGAACGCTGAAATGAACGGCATATTTCTCAAGATACGTGGAGGGAAGACAGCAAGCATGCTAGCTATATGAAATTAAAGTCATCTTGCTCATTCCTGGCTGATTTTCAGTGTGTGCCTGTGACAGGGCTTTTGCAGGATATGCATCTGGATCCAGGCATGAAAGCCTGGGTCCTCTTTATGTAGTCTGATTGTGGGGAAGAAACTTGAGACCCTCAGGAGAGGTAAATTCACACGCATGTGTGTGTGTGTGTGTGTGTGTGTGTGTGTGTGTGTGTGTGTGTGAGGGGGTCTTGGGTGCTGGAGACTTTCTTTCCCAAAAGGAAGCCTCCTTTTGAGCTTCTAGGAAGGGACACACTGTCAATGAAGCTCGCAATCAACTTTCCGAATCTATAATAAAATTCTGTGTGCAGATAAAGAAGAGCTAGTTAGTTTTACAGGAGTTACATATGCCAATGTGGCATCAGTTCTAATCTTTGGGTACAGAATTGGAAAAAATATTGCTCCCAGGGACTCCCATCAGGCTGTGGAGGCCCAGAGTTTCTGCTCAGCCAACCCTGAGTCTAGAACGTAGATGTAAGGAGAGGCAGGACACAGCAGAGCGAGCCTGAGCAGGTGGTGGATTTCATATAAAAGCACAGACAGGATTGGGAGTGTTACCACTTTGCCTCTGCGCTCCACAGGTGGTTGATTTATGTTAAGATGTCACCGGCACACTCAGCGTCGGTTTCAAACGTTTCCCTAGCTGTTACTTTGCAGTCATGGCTCCAGCGGACACGCCACTGTGGTTTCCTTCCTGTCCTCCCCACTGTGAAGTATCTGGGGGCATCTGGCTTGATTCTGGTGATGAAATGTCATGCCTCCACACGTGCGTCCATCACACAGGCCTTCTTTCAGCCATTTAAGATGTTTGCCCCCTTCCGTCATCGCGGTGGCCGATTGGATGTGTTGTCTTACATCTGTGTTGTTGTATATTGTCATTCACGTCTTATTAAAATAATCTTGACATGGGCAGTTTATTTAATCAATAAATGTATCAGGTGGTAAACCAGATAGCTGTTGTGTCATTAAGATGATGAAATGGTATTGATTATGCTGGTTATTATGTCTTATGGCAGAACTTTTTTTAAATAAGATTACTTATCATGTATACAGTGTTCTGCCTGCATGTATGCCTGCAGGTCAGAAGAGGGCACCAGATCTCTTTATGAGATGGTTGTGAGCTATCATATAGTTGCTGGGAACTGAGCTCAAGACCTCTGGAAGAACAGTCAGTGCTCTTAACCCCTGAGCCATCTCTCCAGCCTGGCAGGAGCAGTGTTGTAAACTATTCTGATAGTCAGATAAGCTGCTGTTGAAAAGAGACATGGTTACTCTTATTCAAGGATCATGCTTGGACAGGCGAGTGAGATGACTGCCATTGGGCTTCGCTTGGCTACGGGAGAGAGTTGAGAAATGTGTCCTCGGGTGCCAAGCTGACGTCCTTTCATGAACAGAAGAAAAGAGGATAAACGTGAGGGCCAGCTGGCAGCATCTGCAAGACTGTTTTCAGTGGTCGCCGAAATGGAGGGAGGAAAGAGGCAAACCCTCCAGGGGAGCCAGCAAATGTCATTCCTGTTTGTTAAACAATCCCTCTGTCTGTCGCCGGAAGTGGCTGATGGCTGAGGAAGGACACACATTTCTGATCTCTGTCCAAGCGAATGCAGATGTACAGGGTCTCCAGATCAAATACATAGAGTATAGATGTGTGTTGCTCCCACTGAGCTGTTATTCTCACTACACCTTAGGAGCTGCAGGAGCTGCAAGACTGGGGCTGGTGAGATGGCTCAGTCCGTAAAGGCACTTGCTGCGCAAACCTGGGGATTCAGTTTCCCGAATCCATGGAATGGTGGAAAGACAGAACTCATTACGCAAAGTTGTCCTCTGATCTCCACGTTTGCCATCACCCAAACACACACACACACACACACACATGCACGCACACACACACACACACACACACACACACACACACACACACACACAATAAACGAGGCACCAGAGTTCCAGCATAGTAGAGAAGTCATCATCCCAACTAAGGGTCTCATGAGCATCATGGCACAGGCAAGCAGTGTCAACTTAGTGAAGGCTGGACACGCAGAGTCTATAAAGGGGCAGCTCATAGACACCGATCTGGAAGGACTAACCCACAATGTGCTGGTAAATATGATGATGATATCTTGAATGTGAATATATATTTGTATGTGAATTTTGGCTGTGCAAAGGTAAATTTTGCCCATAGGTCTGTATTTTTTTCTTTTTCTAATTTTTCTTCTAAAAGTTTATTTTTTATTTTACATATCAACCCCAGTTCCCCCTCCTTCCCCTTCTCCCTGCCCCACACATTCCCACCACCCCATCCATTCCTCAGAGGCAGTAAGGCCTCCCTTGGGGAGTCAACAAAGTCTGGCATACCAAGTTGAGACGTGGCCAAGCCCCTCACCCCTGTATCAAGGTTGAGCAAGGTATCCCACCATAGGGAGTGGGCTCCAAAAAACCAGTTCATGCCCTAGGATAAGACCTGGTCCCACTTACAGGCCCTCCAAACAGATCACACCACAGGACTGTCACCCACATTCAGAGGGCCTAGTTTGGCCCCATGCAGGCTCCCCAGCTGTCAGTCATTGTCCCTGAGCTCCCGCTAGCTCGGGTCAGCTGCCTCTGTGGTTTTCCCCATCATGCTCTTGACCCCTCTTATTCATATGATCCCGCCTTCCTCTCTTCATTCGAAATCCAGGAGCTCAGCCCAGTGCTTGGCTGTGGGTCACTGCATCAGCTTCCATCAGCTACTGGATGTAGGTTCCATGGTGACAATTAGGGTAGTCACTGATGTGATTAAAGGGGAAGGCCCATTCAGACACACTCTCCACTACTGCTGTGAGTCTTAGCTGGGGTCATCCTTGTGGATTTCTGAGCATATACAAAGGCCTTCGAAGAAAAAATAAAAAAATAGGACTTTTATCATAACATGAAAATGCCTTTATAATTGGAAATCTAATAATAGACCACTCTTTTCCTTCAAGTGTCCATTCTGGTGAATTGAATTTCATAACAACACAGATCAAAAGTTAGCCACAAAGATAAGAAATTTGTAATTCTCAGACAGCATTTATATTTTCTTGTTAAAATGAATCCACACTCCACATTTCTCTGTTCCTCCCCTATGGTTAAAAATCTTGGAAAGTGACAAGTCTGGTTGGGTGGTTTTTATAATAAGGATCTCAGGGCTAATCCGATTAATGCGTCCTTTAGGGACTAGTTCTGTTTATACCAAATTCATCCTCAGCTTTGCAACCAAATAAGCAACTGTTGGCTGATACCTAGAGATCTCCACTGTAATATTCTATGTGAAGTTGGGGTTTTGCTTGGTTGGCATCCAGTGAAGCCTTGTGGAGCAGCCACTACCGTAATGATAGAGCATTAAATAAAGGCAAAAAAACGAGGCAAGGGAACGTAACACAAAAACCAGACCTACGTTCCCGGCAGTCCTCCTAATTGACTTCTGCCAGCGAGATGCACCAGAGGCGGGAAGAAATGTCGGATCTGGCACAGCACGTAGGAGGAATGATGCTTGGGTTTTCTACCATTTTCATCTCTCCGCATCTATCTTCTTTGGTTACTAAATCTTAATTTAGAAACTAATCAAAATCACATTTTCTATTTTTAATTCCCGTTCTTCTAGGAAGTTCATGTGGCCCAGAGTAGATAAGCAGCCTCCCTCCCGTTCAGAGAGTGACCCACATCCAGTAAAAGCCAAAGACATGCGATCACATTTCCTGCAGGTCTGCTCAGGGGGCCAAATTCTTTTTGGAAGATTGTGAAATCCAGGTTCATCCACACCCGGCCTTTCGCTGGTTTGCATAGCTACTCCTTCCTGAAACTTCCAACCAGAAAAGCTGTGGGTGATCAAAAGGCCAGTGTGGCGTTTCTTAAGAAGTAGAGCCAAGCAGTAGATTCTGTTGTTGTTGCTCCTCACCTGGTTTCTGAGAAGGAGGTCAGTGCACTGTTTGGGGAAATCAGAACACATTTGCCAAGGCTGAGGGAAGCAGCTGTCTATTGCAGGGGATTCACTGAAGAGGCTCTTTAAGCACTAATCATATGTTGTCACTGATGGTTTCTGTGGCTGGGGATGACTTCTCTCTACCCCCACAGTATTTGGAGGTTTTGAGGAAAGGTGTACTCTGAGAATATCATTCAATGCTGAAGAGTTGGCTGTTGCTATCAACTATGGCCAGTCTGGGACTAGCCAGAATGCTCAACTACAGCTCCCTGTAGTGTTCAGGTTTGTTCACAGCATGGGGCCTGCATTTTAAGGGCAAGCATCCTGCGAGGAACCAGGCAGAAGCCTTATATCATCACTTCTAACACACTTTTTAAGCAGACTATCCAGCCCAAATTCAAGGAGAGGAGACCAGTTAGGAGTGTTTTAAAATGTATTTTAAAAGCATATTTTAAAGCTGCCATAGATAAGGAAAACAATAGTTCCTATACAAAATCCAATTGAGCAGAATGGCCATCTATCAGCAGGAAATTAAAGGGTAGTATTGAACAGTATCAGTCAAATTAACAAAGCACTGTCGTTGACATAGCACCTAAGACTATGCCAGAATTATAAATGAGTTATAAGTAGAAAAAAATTAAAGTGGTTACCTCTGGTTACTGGGAATCCGCTGAGGGACTGGGCAGATACTACTCAGTGTTGTGAGTTCCCCAGGAATGCATCATCGTTTTAAAAACTATGAAACTGCTGGATGTTGGATAAAAGCATAAAAGTTAGATTTCTAGATACAGATACAGACAGACATTCCCTTCTTCAACTGTCCCTTAGCCGTTCTCCACCTTCAGATTTTCCGGTTCATGGTGATGAGAGGGCAGGGAAGAACTGAGTGACAGCTCACATCAACCAGAAAGCAGGGTTGCCTGGGCAGGCGAGGTGGGTGCGTCCCTCTTTGTCTAGTGGGCTTCTAGTCTGAGATGGTGCTGCCCATGTTGGGAGCAGGCCGCCTCTCCTGCCCTCTCTGGAAACACCCTCACAGGCCATCCAGGGGTTTGCTTTAGTAATTCCCTGTACTGTCCTTTCTCATCACAAGCAAGTTGACAGCCATAAGGTAGGCAGCTCCTAAGAAATGACATCTGAGGTTGACCTCTGGCCTTCACATTCAAGCACATGTGTGCACGTGTACTCACATACATGAACATACACAGAATTTAATTTTTAATTCCAAAATAGAGCCAAGAGAGTTGAACTGGTTGCAGACATTTGTTCTTGCTAGGTGTGTAAACATATAGCACATACCCTTACCAGAATGTAAAGAAGAAGACCCAAGGTTCTCAAGTGAGAGAATAAGGCCTTACAGGGCTGAGAAACAGAACGATACCTGTAAATTATAGAAAACGTGGCCTAATTGCTAAAGGATGTGTATACTTCTTAGTGGTTTCATATTGGAAATAGTTACTCTTTGGAAATAAAACAGACAAGGAGTTTTCAACATAATGCCCAGAAGTACAACATGGGAGTGCTGAAGACCCCAGAAATGGAAGCTGAGTCAAAGGAGAAGAGATGCCAGAAAATGATGCCACAGCTCATCCATGGAGATGAAAGAACAACCTGCAGGGTAAGTCTCTCTCCCTCCACCCTGTGGGTCCCGTGGACCACACGGATGCGAGCCTTTATCCACTCAGCCATCACACCAGTCCAGAGAAGTCTTTAACCGAGAATGTTGGCTGGATAGAAATGGGGAAATAAAAGTTGGGGTTTGATGAGAGCAAAAATCAAATGCTAAAGTGGTGGTGCTAACTTGTTCTAGAAAGAGTGAACGCAATTAAAAAATACCTTGGAGGAAATTCCCAGATCGGGGGTTTCTAATAAGGTTGGAATATTTTAAAAAATCTTTTTACACCTACAGTCCTACAAAGAAACAGCGATGTGATTAAAAATACATAAACCCGTGGGAACATAGAGAATGGCTTGAGAGCAAAATAGCAACAGCATTTGGGAAGCCAGAAAGTAGATGACTAAGGCTTAAATGTCAGGACAGCTGTGAGCAAAGTAGATATGCAGCCAGCTGGAAGGGAACTTGAGAAACAATCTGATTCACAGCACAAAGGCATCAAGAGGCTCAGAAATAGCACCAGCTAGTCAAACCAAGCTTAACCAGACACATTAAAATATGGACTGGGGTGAGGGTGTGTTGAAAAAACACTTAGATGCTGGCGTTTGTCTGGCCATAAGAGATAAACTTATCGTGACAGACTGCAAGAGAGAGATCCAGAATAGGAAACACTGTAAACACGGGAGTTAAATGGCCTCTACGTGCACAACGCTAAAGTCTTTGTGTTCTGAAGACAATCAGTCATCGTGCGAAACCCTAACCTGACTAAAAGAAGAAAATGTGAAAGAAATAGAAGCATGGAACTTGTAGGAAACAATAGTTTAATGGAAGGAAGGAAGGAAGGAGAGAGAGAGAGAGAGAGAGAGAGAGAGAGAGAGAGAGAGAGAGAGAAAAGAGCATTTCTGTCCTTGGAAAGCAATGATCTCAAAAAAAAAAAAGCATGGGCTTATATTCAGGAAGCCTGCACACGTTCATATAGGAGACTACACATAGGGGCAGACACGTTTCTCAGCATGTCCCATTTGGGGTGAACATTTAAGGGCATGCGCTGGTTAAGGTTATAGGCCATCTGAAATTGAAAGATGGGTGACATAAAAGCTTCCGGGCATGCTGCATCCAAGGTCATATTGCACATCTTTCAAAGAGCAGTGGTGGCAGGTGGAATGCTTCCAGGCAAGCCTCACACTACACTGAGGCCGATTTTCTCCACATCATCTGAGAGAATTCATCCCAGTGGCTCAGTGTCCTTAGCCAGCTCGCCAAAGTTCCTCCAAAGATTCTTAGTTGAAACAGAAAGGACAACTTTGAAGGTACATTAATGTAAGAGGTTTCCCCTTCAAGTGCCTATCTCCTTTTGCAACTAGGAAATTTGTAACTGTGCAATAAAAAAAGACTGACTTTCTCAGTTCATAACAGGTAAAGGACCCAAACATACAGAAAACACAATTAATTGCATGATAAAGTAAACACTTAGGGAATACAGCAACCTCTTCACTATTGAAAAAAAAAAAACCTGTCTTTTCAAATTTTTAAACAAATACTTAAACAAAGAAAATGTCACATAGGGGACCTGGAGAGATGGCTCAGAGGCCCTGAGTTCAATTCCCAGCGACCACATGGCAGTTTACAATCATCCGTAGTGAGATCTGGTGCCCTCATCTAGCTTGGAGGTGTACATACAGACAGAACATTGTATACATAATAAATAAATCTTTAAAAAGAAAAAAAGAAAATGTCACTTTGGTCCACAAGGCATAGTAAATATGGCCAGTACCTCGTTACAATACAACAAAGCTAGAATTTATTTGTTTGTTTATTGGCTTTTTGAAACAGTGGCTCATTGTACAGCCCAGGATGGCCTACAGGGCCTTACATTGCCCAGGTATGTAAATGCTCCTGTCTCTGCTGGGATTGTGCAGATGGCAAGCGTCTACTATCATCATGCCAAAGTAAAACTTTAATAAAATGCAGCTTAGCCAATAGCTTGATTGAGGACACTGGCAGTAAGGGATGCTGCGGTAGGCTAAACAATGGCCCTCTGATGATGTTCCCACCCTAACCCTGAGGTGTGAACACACTGTCTAATCATGTCCACACCCTAACCCTCTCAGGTGTGAATACACTAATAGTGTCCACACCCTTATCCCTTAAGATATGAATACACTGTCTAATGATGTCCACACCCCAATCCCCCAAGCTGTGAACACAATGTCTAATAATGTCCACACCCTAACCCTCCAAGCTGTGAATATACTGACTAACGATGTCTACATCCTTATCTCCCAAGGTGTGAATACACTGTCTAATGATGTCCACACCCCAATCCCCCAAGCTGTGAACACAATGTCTAATAATGTCCACACCCTAACCCTCCAAGCTGTGAATATACTGACTAACGATGTCTACATCCTTATCTCCCAAGGTGTGAATACACTGTCTAATGATTTCCATACCCTTATCCCCTAAGGTGTGAACACACTGTCTAATGTCCACACCCTAACCCTCCAAGCTGTGAATATACTGACTAACAATGTCTACACCCTTATCCCCTAAGGTGTGAATACACTGTCTAATGATGTCCACACCCTAACCCCCTGAGTAGTGAATACATTGCCTAATGATGTCCACACCTTTATCTCCTTAAGCTGTGAAAACATTGTCTAATGATGTCCCCACCTTAACCCTAAGGTGTCAATACAGTCTCAAATGGTAAAGAGGACATTCCATATGTGATCACTTTTTTAAAAATCTTGAAAGGAAGAAATTATCCTTCATTACCCAGATGTGCCCAGTGTAGTCACAGAGTCCTTTATCAAAGGTAGACAGCTAGTTCAAAAGAGAAAGAGGAAGTGTGATATGGAAGCAGAAGTCAGGATGATAAAGGCATGCAGCCAATAATGTGACAACCCCTAGAAGCTAAAAAGGGGAAGGGCAAACTCTCCTGAGCCCAAGGATTGAGCACTACCCTGCCAACACATCAATTTTAACTTGGGGAGTAAGGGTCTTGGGACATCTGACCTCTAAAATTGCAAGATACCAAATTTGTTTTGTCTTTAAAGGCACTAAAATGTGTGGTAGTTTATTACAGCAACAATAGGAAACGGACGGACTTTTCTATAAGTCTTACAACTACTCATTTTGGGGGAGGGAGAAATAGCATACCTTAGGCCACTTACTAGACAAACTCCAGGTGAATGAGGAGTTGAAGGGTAGAAACCTGAACTTCACATGTACTCTGCGAAGTCAAAGATGGGCTTAAAACTACTCAACAGCTGTGGGGAGAGGAAGTAGATAATGGTTGCTAGGGATATTAAAGATGGGGTCGGGAAATGATCTGTTCTTAAATAAGCTACAGTGATGAACTCAGAAACCATAGTTAAAGCCCATTATGTACATACTTCATACAAGTGCATAGCGGGCTGTGGCGATTTGACTAAGAATGGTCCCCTTCAGATCATATGTTTGAATGTGTGCTTGTTAGGGAGTGGTGTTGCCTGATGGGGATTAGGAGATGTGGCCTTACTAGAGGAAGTCACTGGGGGTGGGCTCTGGAGTTGCCAGTGCTCAAGTCTTTCTCTACCTTGGATCCAGATGTAGAATTCTTAGCTACTCTCCAGCACCATGCCTGCCTCACGCCACCGGGTCCCACCGTGATAATGGATTAAACCTTTGAACTGTAAGCCAAGCCCAATTGAATGCTTTCCTTTATAAGGGTTGCTATGGTCATGGTATCTCTGCACAGCAATAGAACACTAAGACACATGTGAACAGGATTTCAATAAATCTTCTAAAAACATAATTTTTTTTAACTATACCCAAAGTCAAAGAATAGATATCAAAATTACAGGAAAATTTTGCTGCTATTCTCAAAGAACTACTATATCTTATTGTTGAATGAATTCCCATTGATACATGATATAAAGACTTGGAAAGGAAGAGAAGCAAAACCCAAAGGCAAAACTCTTGAAGATCAATGCAAGCAGCCCTCAACTTTGGAAGAGCTGATCAAGCAATTTTGAGTAGGCACTCAAACTGAAATAGTGTTTTTGTCATCTGTGGTTATTTGGAATGACTTTAGAGAAACAGTAGTCACTTGTGACAAGCAGAAGTATACATGTTGCATTCTACAGAGAAAATTGTGTCTCTGTAAACATAGGACAAACATATGCAAAGTAGACTGACTACAGCCTTAATTTAACCTTTAAAACTGGAGACGTCTCAAATGTTCATTAATAGGAATTGACTGAATGAACTACAATGTATCCGCTGGGAACTCCCCAGTTAAGTTTGTTAACTGAACAAAACCAGTTTCAAAACATAGCATGTTTAATATGATAGATTTTTTTTTTGTAAAAGAAAGGGAAGCATGCTATATAAATATTTGCCAAATGTTTTCAAACTCAAAGAATTAAAACAACCTATATTTCTTATTGTGAATTTCCCAGTTAGAAGGGACAGACTAAGCATTAAATGAGATTTCTCTGACTATACCTTGCTTATTTTTAACTTTTGAGCTCAGTGAATGTTTTACATAATCCAAAATATTAGGCCAAGAAGCAAGGCCTAAATAAAACAAGCCTAAGTATAAAGGAAATAAATGGGCATAACTATATTTCAAGTGAGTAATTACAGAGAATTACTTCAAGTGACTTTTGTACATAAAAATTTCATATATATTCTTATTTATTTTTTTCTTATTAAAAGTAACACTGGTCCTTAAACCCTGAAACCTTTTCCAGCAACATAAATGTACACACTGGAATTTCTAGTGTAAAGGAAAAAAGATATAAATATTAAATCAGAGGGGTTAAGGAAATGAATATTATAGTATTAGGTTTGAGTTAGTTTTTTTTTTTAATGAATTCATGATTTTATGGGGATGGAGAGATAGCTCAGTGGTTAAGAACGCTGATTGCTCTTCCCAGGAGCCAGGTTCAATTCTCAGCACAACGTGGTGGCTCACAACTGTCTTTAACTCCAGTTCCAGAGGACCCAACACACCCACATGTGCTGCGTGTTATACAGACATACATGCAGACAAAGACATCCATGCACATAAAATAAAGACAAAAAATGACTGTGTATGTGCTGTAGATGCACTCAGTAAGGAGCAATGTGACACCAATACAGACGAATGTGCCAAGTACATACATGTAGTGAGACATTCACTTTGTCTGTGTCTGCGGCACTGACCATGCTCATTGGGGTGGAGACAGGGTCAGAAGTGACCTGGGGGAGTAGGTCTGAGGATCCCAGAGTGCTCCCTTGCTGGCGGGTCGCTGATAGGAGAGCGTCCGGTGGAACCTGCTGGTGTTCATCTGTCTAGGTTGTAAGATGTCTAGAATAAACATCTATTCGGCCTATTTTTTTCTCCTGATCCTTATTAAACCACGATACATCCAGGTTTCAGGTCTGTTTGCTTTGTTCTTTGACATAGTTTTTACTATATAGCCCAGGCTGAAGCCGACTGCACAGGCCAGGTGGGCCTTGAATTCATGGCCGTCTTCTGCTTTGACCTCCCCCGTGCTGGGACCATAGCTATATTATTCATCACTAACAGAAATCAGGGGTCCTGGGAGATCATAGGAGTAGAGAAGGAAAAGTATAAGTTGTTTTTGTGAAAACACAAATATCGCTAAAGGTTAATATATACATATACATATGCATATACATATACGGGGTGGTATTTTGTAAGATTTGACTTGTACAATGTTGTCTATTTTAATAAAAGCAAAGTGGGCTGCGGAGAAGTGGAGTACATCTTTAGGGGCGCTGCTGTGAAAATGGTGAGTAGTTCAGCGCAATGGCTGCAAGGATGAGCCATGAGTACCAGGAATCGAAAGTGAATGTTAGACGGATCAATCAACATCGAAACAAGATCCAGCGAGGCTCCGACTCGTTTGCATACAAAAGGGAAACTAAAGAATAATGTCTGTGCTGCAGACTTTTCCATCAGTGTCATTTGAGGAAGGAGCAGATTTCAAAGCTGTTTTCAACCTATGAGCCAAAGCACATTCAAAAGCTTTTGAAACATTTGCAAATTTTAAAGTACTGATTCATGCCCAGCAAAAAACGTAGACATGATTTTCCAAAGTCAATGTGATCGTGAATATACTATGTGTCTCCTACACAAGTTGTCTGCATGTAAAATGATAGGTTTTGTGGAAAAAAAATGACTACTCATATACGAAAAAGCATGTGGATGCAAGTAACACTAACATGGTGTACGTTAAGAATCGTCAGGCTCCTCGAGATACAATGAACACCAGAGGCTTCAGGAGAGATGAAAGAGGTAATTGCACCTCTGCTTCACAAATAGTGATAATATTTTGAAAAGAAATGCAAATAAGCCATCTATGAGCTTACTTTACCTCCACGCGCTTGTCCTCCAGGACCTCCAAACAGCTAAGCTTCTCATAATGCAATAGGCCACCACAAGATGAGGAAATCACCATACAGGGCCTTTTCCAATTTGTACAGTGAAGGAACCAACAGCAGACTTCTGTCTACCTCCCAGTGCCCCGTGTCAACAGTGTCTATTTAAAATTAAGAGCTGAACGTGTTGCGCCAACTGTTGCCATTTAAACTCAACTGAGGTTTGCACAACGGCATCAAAGCTATAACCCTGAAAACCAGCAGCTGAGAACTTTCTCCTTGTGGGTCCCAACTCCCATCGAGAGATGATGTCATCAACCCCCTGTTTTTGCTTCCACAAAAGGCCCAGGCTACGTGTTTATCAAGTGGACAGTACCTACCCATCTCACTTGAGGGCTGTTACTCACAATTTTGGACTGACTAATGGGAAAACGAAGGCAGCCGAGCAAAACAACCATCCTGGTAGAAAAGCCAGGCAGAGGGTAAAGATGGCAAAAATGACAATAAGGAGCTTAATCTCAGCAGATTCACCCCCACTAAGGCAGACACACAGGGAGAGTGATACAGCTCCCGTCCTCAGTCATAAGCCACCTAACATGGAAAAAGGAAAGAACATCCCATCAGAAATCATACTAGTAGGCAAATCTTCCCAGGGCACTAACAAAGGGTTAATTGTGAATGAAAAAGGCTGAAATTTAAAAAAAGAAATATTAGAAGTAAGGAAGGAATGAAAAACTGGCACATTAGCAAAGTTTACTTACACATCTGGAGTCCCCCAAATTCATCTCTCTGGAAGGTTAAAAGCTTTCCTGTAGCTGGGCAGTGGTGGCCCATGCCTCTAATCCCAGCACTTGGGAAGCAGAGACAGGCAGATCTCTGTGTTTGAGACCAGCCTCATCTACAAAGCGAGCTCCAGGACAGCCAGGGAATCACAGAGAAACCCTGCCTCAAAAACAAAAACGATCCTGTGAGAAGAACTAATAAATAACTTTAGAAGAAAAGGTGTTTGCAATTGTGTTTCTGATTCTTACTCTTGAAAATAGCATTAAGCTAGACGTGGTATTACCCCATCTGCCGGTGGTACTTGAGATTTGAAGGTAGGGGTGATTTTGCCCAGGAGTTAGAGACCAGCGATGCTCTGCCTGTAGTAAGAGGCGCTGGAGACATGGCTCATTCCCTCAAGACTTGGATTTGGAAACACTGGCTAGCGTCAATGAGGGAATGAAGACAGAGTAGGCACTGAAGAAATGGCAGAAGCGTGGATACACAAAGGCAGGGGTCAGGTGGGGTCAGGTGGGGTTTGACATCCACCCCCACCAGACATCCAGAACTTCAATGTTTTATCATGTACAGTATGGGGGCAGGGGTGTGGACACCGCAGGGGAGAAAGTTGCTAGTGTTTGTACACACTCATCACTCACTCATACTCAAATCCCACAGGGAAACGTCACCACCCTCTGAACAGAAACAGGGGAGAAATGCCTATCTATGTATCTATCTACATATACAAATATATATGCTATAAAAGTAAATGTTAAACTACAGATATAGAATTCAAATGATAATATGGCACTAGCCTTAAATTATTTTACACATGATTCTGATACTGAGACTTTGACAAAATGTTCTCATCATTCTGAATCATACAGTTAGGGTGACTGATGCCCTGATATGTCTGGGACTCAAAGTGGGGGGTTGAGGAATTCTTATGGCACGAGACTCAAGTCCAGAAAAATACTGGGCAAATAAGCATGAGCTGATCATCTCACACATAACAAAGAATTTAGAAATAGAAATCACAACTGGTATCTGCAATTGAATTCCAAGTTGTCTGGCAAAAAAAAAAAAAAAAAAAAAAACACACACACACACACACACACATATACAAACAAAAGTATCATAGTAAAATGTTAACAACTATTAAGTTTAGGAAGCAGGTATGTCTATGTATAGTGATTCACTGTACTATCACCATTTATGTGTTTGAAAATTTCTACAATAAAACATTAGGGAAATAAGCTCTTATGATAAAAAAGATGAAGAAATAAAACCATACAAGATGCTATTAAAAACTGGAACAGCTATTAGGCATTGTATTATAGTGTAAAGCTTCACATATTAGAAAATGTTAAGATGAAAGCTATTAGAAATTGAAAACAGGCTAAAATTTTAATAGCCTTATAGAAGAATGATTTTAAAACAAACAAGAAAATAAATATCTGAAATTTTAAAAATTCAGGAAGTGGTATATATCTGTAGTTACCCTAACTACAGATAGCACTTACATCATTATAAAGAAATAAGGCCTCACAGTAGCCTAATAACAATTCTGATGCCTTCACACTGGGTCGGGGAGAAAAAGGGATGTGTGCGTGACAGAGACAGATGGAAGGAGAAAAATCCTCATCCTTCACATAGGGTGACACAAAGTGCCAAGATATCGGAGTGGTAGAGATCCAAGCCCATCATTTTAGTCACCGAGCTAAGTACAGACTATTTACCGAAAGTTTAAATTTGTGTCTCCTGGAAGTAGATGGTGATGGAGGACCATTCTTTTTCATTTTGATCTTAGAGAACTAGTTGATCCTTAATTATACACACTGTTTTATTACTAAATGATGGAGACAAAGAGTTGAAAATGACATAGTTAGGCCTGGAAAAATAAAATGAGCAGTAAAATCAGAGATATATAATTCTATAGGATATAATAAGTGCATTTCAAATCTATGAAATACAGTCCAAAAAATATGAAAGTTAATTTCTTTTAAAATTTATTCAAAGGGAATTTAAAAATAATATGTAGTGTATCCAAATGCCAATGTACTTGGCGACCAACAAAGCCCGGAAGGTCTAGAATGGTGTGAAAGAAACGTATCTAGTTGCCTCAGGTAAAAACAAGGATATATTGCTGAAAGTAAGGACAGGGATGAAGAAGTAAATAAGGAATAAATTATTATTTTTTTTTTACAAAGAGTTCTTATGTAAACAGATTAAAAGGATACGATGTAGAGATTTTAAAAGGAGAGTTAATAGGCAGCTAGAACATAGGGGAGGCATGCCTAACATTTAACGTTCATGTGTAGAAAGAGCAAGTCCTACCAGGAGCACTCCCAGGAGGAGATGCTGTGTAATTAATGGATGCAGGAGAAAAATCTCTGACTCTGGGACCTCCCAGTCTTATTTGCAACATTAATAAAAAAAAAAACAGGCTTGGGGAAGAATCTATTTATAGTCATATTTAGGATGCTTGAGTGGTTATGAGCAATGGGCCAATGATTGATAGCAGCATGATTAACTCTAGGGCAATGTGTAGTGGGGTGTTACAAGGGTCTGTGTTTGCTCCGGTCTAGTTTAATGTCTTTAATGATCTGGAAAGGGGAGTGAATAGAATTTATAGATGTTCTTCAATTTTCCCCTGAGTTCAAGGCCCAAAGTTAAACATGTCCTGGCATGGTATGGGTGACACTCAGTGTGGCATAGAAAGGATGTATTACAGTCTCTAGTCCTTCACTCTTGAATGCTTGCCTTGAATATTGGAATTAATATTCATTGCACCTGGCAAGTCCCGGGTTTCTCTGAAACACGTTTCCTTTGGTTCCATCTGCTATATTTTGACTGAAAGAGCATGTGAATCGCTCTCCCTTGTCCTGTGTTCAGTTGATATTATTCTCCCAGGATCTGAATTTATGCCCTAATCTCATATATAATACTATCACACCAATCTTCTATACACTTAATTCAAATTGGGCTATCCATTTCTGTGAGTTGGATAGTCAAATGTGTTTCTGTTGATTGAAATGTCAAGAACTAACTCCGAGCTCCATTTCAGCAGAATTTCTACCAGAGTCGACTTTGTTCACAGCAGATGAACACGGGAGGAAGTGTACTCTTGGTGATCACCTTCTCTTCGCGTTCTTTGCTGAGGACTCCCGGGAAGCAGTGGGAGGGTTGGGACACAACATGTACGCGGATTATGTTTTCTACTGGACACATTTGAGAAGCACTTGGCAGAAGCCTTGATATAGACTTTTAACAAACCAAAATTGTGGAATTAAAACAAAGTGAGGAGTTGAGTATGTGCAAATAATCTTCCCCCACACATACTACAAACCCCTTTTAAAAAACAAAAAACAAAAACATAAATGTGTTGTAATTATTAAGTCTGGGTGGTTTTTTGTTGTTGTTGTTTTGGTTTTTCAAGACAGGGTTTCTCTGTAGCTTTGGAGCCTGTCCTGCTACTCACTCTGTAGACCAGGCCGGCCTCAATCTGATGGAGATCCACCTGCCTCTGCCTCCCAAGTGCTGGAATTAAAGGCATGTGTCACCACTGCCCTGCAATAAATAAGTCGTTAGCACCACACACACACACACACAAAGTTTTCAGAATATGTTTCCAGCAGATCAAAAATTATAGGCTGGCCACCAGCACACCTTTAATCTCAGCATTCAGGAGGCAGAGGCAGGTAGATCTCTGAGAGTTTGAGGCCAGCCTGATCTGCAGAGCAAGTTCCAAGACAGTTGGAGCTACATAATGAGAAGACCCTATCTAAAAAGAAATGTAGAGGTCAAGAGAGGTGGTTCACACCTGTGACTCAAGCATTCAGGAACCAGGAGGGTCAGACGTTGAAGGCCATCCTTGGGTACAAGGCCAACCTATGCTACATAAGACCCTATTTCAATTTTTAAAAAAGGGAATATAATAAGTTCTTATAAAACAAGAAATAGACAAACATTTGTACTTTAAAATGCATAAAAGCATCACCTAAAAGGAAAAAAAAACATAAATGGCTTATAAATAATAGGTCAAAATGTGCTACATTAGACATAAAAAGCAATACATATTAAGATGCATATAAATTGGTTTCTATCATATTAGCAAAATGTGAAGGCCATATCCATAAAAGACACAAGTATTAAACAACAAAGCCGTATATAGTAAAATTATTATTTTTTAAATTTATTACCTAGAACACCCATTCTCAGGTAACCTAAAAACCACATACACACCTGGAGAGAGACAGAGACAGAATGACAGAGAGACAGAGAGAGGCCACTGGTCTTCTGAAACATTACTTATCATGATGATAAACTGACAAAAGCTAAGCATCCACCAGTAAGTGAATGTTGAATGAGTTACACAGGATGTGCTTTACTGCAAAAGATGGCAGGGCACAGCTTTGTCGGGATCGGGTGAGTCATGACTGGGACCTCTTGTTACGTGAATAGAGCAGTGGCAATACTTGCCTCAATAAGGACAGTGTTTTTATACTAAGGTGAAAAAAAATCAACGCTCCATAGTTTTATATAAGTCAAAGGACTTGGCCATCCTCAAACTGGAATTGCTATGAGGAGTTAATATCGTTTTCAGATGTTCGGAGATTGTGACTATGGAGGATGTCTGGCACCTAAGAAGGACGTTAGAACCAAATGTTCCTGGGTACACAGCTAAAAGATGAAGGACTGATGTCTATATTTTCAAGCTCAGATGGTCCTGTATTTACGTATTCGCGTTATGTTCTAAAGTCAGATTCCAAATCCAACACAATATGGGTGAACAAAGTGTGAGGTCTATGTGAAGCTAGCATTATTTTGGCTTCTACCACCACCGTGGACATCTTTTTCACAGCTCACTCTTCTTCTGAACTTAGGGGCTTTGATGCGTTTGTGTTAGATCCGGAGACAAAGCATGTGTGCCAAAATTGCCATGGGGCTAACAAACAGCACTGCGCCTGTGACTAATATAACCACACACCTGCTACCACCATCTGTCTGCGGAGGGGGCTGGGTGACCCCCTCTTCTACAGGCAGGCGGATCTCTCAATCCAGAGATGATTTGCAAAGGAGCCCCTGTCCGAGAGCCTTTGTCCCCAGTGCTCAGATCCCCAACTGGTCATGCGGAAGTCAGTGTTGATCAGTTGGACAAAGAGAAGGGAGGGAGTTCTCTATTTGCTCCAAACTCACACGGAATCAGGGAAGGAGCCAAGTAGGTGCATTTAAGATGCCACCATGACTCAGATGATTGAATGGACTCTTGGACCTTAATGGGTGATACTGGCCAACAGTCAGGCCAGGAAGTGACCGCTATCTTCCCACATTGCTTTACCTGATTCATTCACTGCCCATCGCCCGGAACAGGAGAGATCTGTTACAGGCAGGATTCCATCCGTGTTGTTCATAGGCGTTAGCCCAGAATCTAGATAGTGAAGAGAGGAAAGGAACGGGGGGGCGGGGGGGTAGGATAGAAAGGAAAGGGAAAAGAATGGCAGAAGAAGAATGAGCGAGAGCCTTTACACGGATCCCAGAAGTCCACTATGCAAATGAAGGCCTGTGTTTGCATAAACCATGGCATAATCCATCATGCAAATAAATATACATATTTATACCGATTACAGGATCTCCACTGGGCCACCCGAGGAAGAGCTCTCCTTGGGTGATGGCAAAAAGATACGGTGCAAGTGTTTTGAAGCAGTCGTAGCAGGGATATGGCCTTCTAGAACTAGCTGTCATTGCGGTGCGGCCTCCTCTAGGCATCTACAGAGTGCTCAAAGCAGTCTTGCTGCCATGATCTGTTTCCCTGGCGGATAGTGTTTAAAACGAGACATCCGCGCACTGAGGGCAGGGGTCTGTTTGAGCTAAAATTCTCACGGTAGGATGGGAAATATAATAAGGGATTGAAAACAGAGAGGAAACATGACTGTGAATGGACTAGATAACAGCTGCATGAACGTGTGGTTTTTAAAAGGTATACCGAAAGGCTCAGACACGATGGCACCACAATGACAATGGGCACAGAAAGCATGCAGTGCCTGCTCCACAAGGAGAGGAACCTAAGTCCCTTGGAGAGACGACCAATTCCATCTGTGAAACAAAGCAAGCTTGGAAGAGCTGGTGCTAGGGGGAAATGCACTGGGGAACAACGGACAGCTGGCCAGGAAGGAAGATGGGCCCATTGTAAATGGAGTTCTAATCGGTTTAAATAACAAAATCCCAGAGCAGGTATAGAGGAAATGCTGGGAGATCAGAGAGAAGGAGCGAGCCGCCACAGCCCCCTTTCCTCATTAGCTTCCCAGTGGAAAAGAGAACAAGTTCCGTTTCCTCCTGCCTGTCTCTTCCCTCTGCCCCGCTTCCTGTCTGTCTGTACAGACCCCCAGACCTCTATGTTAGCTAGTGGCAAGCTCTACCCTCCGATCTTCAGACAGGCTTTATTTGTACAATCAAGAGATCACCACAGTTGGTAGGCAGGGATTGTGACAAGTCACACATCAGAGAGAATATCAACTGTGGAATGGCCTGCCTCTGCATGGCTCTGGGGACAGACGTGACTGGGGTAGCAAAGACATGAAGAAGAGATGATCACACAGACACACAGAAGTTAGTATTGAGTTATTGTGGGAACTGGGCTCTCAGATACAGGAGCCAGAGCACCGGGAGCTTGGTGCGCTTATTACACTGTTGAAGGGGGAGGCGGGTTATTCCATACAGCCCAATCAAGGAGGCAGGGTTAGCTGATCTCAGTAGGAGCAGCTCCTATACAGTCTTCCGGCAGTGAGTACCCAGGGGGAGAAAGCTATGGTGAATGTTTTCTGGTCACTATAGTAACATCTGTGCCTAGACCACAGGAAGGCTTTGTCTCCCCTCTGAGCCTTACCCTGAATCCAGCCATCACATTCAGAGTGGAGAAGGCGAGTGAGGAGGAAGGTGGATCAGTCTGTGTGTAGTCAGTCCTCAGCTCTCTGCAGCTCCCATAGGTTTGCTGACCTCCTCTTGCTCCTTGGGCTGAGGGATGACTTCACTCTCCAGCAGTCACTGCATCACTGCTCATCCTGGAGCCCAGGCTGCTGTCCCTGGGGCTGCTGCTCTGGAGAAGCTCATGTTGCCTCATTTTACTGTTGTTTCTGAGTGGCAAGTGAGTGGCAACTTTCTTCTCTTTATGAGATTGTTAATAGTCTCTGGAAATCAAGACGTGCCCAGAATCCTCATGAGAATGAAAAATCTCAGACGTGAATAAAGAAAATAAATCTTTGTAAGAAGACTTCTCTATCCATTAGATGGAGAGTTTCATGCCAGTCACATTTAAAATCTTGTATAATATAAATACTAATCAGTGTTTATTAAAATTCAGATGTATTCACGAGTGTTGCAGCAGCCCAGTGCCCATGAGTTAAGTTGATTTTAGTCCTTAGACCTCCATTAACAGCGCCGCTTCCCACTTTCATAACGAAATGCAGTTGTGGAGGAGTGTGTGTGAAATGACGTCTATTTGACTTATATGTGACCTTGACTAGGAGTACTCTGTGAAAATGTGAACAATCCCCACCTTCCACACTTCCATTGCTGAATTGCAACTATGTGTTCCCATTTCCAGCCCACCCAAGACACAACAAACACCATGTTAGATTGCTTCAGCCCACACCAGACACAACGTAGACAAAGTATTCAGGCTCACGCTTAACCTGCCCAATGCGTAGCCACTGAGCAGACCCTGAGATGGGGTTGCTATGTTAAGGTTAAACCCCTTCTTTTTATTTAGACAGAAAAGAGGAGATGATGGGAGATGTCATTCTGTAAATATGTTTCTCATACTGGTTAATTAATAAAGCATTGTTGGCCAATAGGAAAGCAAGATAGGCGGGACTAGGGGACAAGAAGGAAAAGAGGAAGTAGGAGGGAGGAGTCAAGATGGAGAGACTGGGGAGACCAGATGCTAACCCCATTCCCTGGTAAGATGAGACCATGTGGAAATACTTAGATTAATAGAAATGGGTTAATACTTAAGACAGAGCTAACCGATAAGAAACTAGTAACTGGCCAACAGCATTAGGCGCAGCTGCGGGACAAGACCGGTCCTTACATGGGGTAGTGGAGAACCCGAGGGCCTTTACAAATTCTAAAAAGAGAAAAACAGGCTCCACACGTGAACCCATTCTCCGTCTCGTTTGAACCATAGGGAACCTTGTGGCTTGACTGGTGTAGGTGTAGGGCTGTAAGAAAGCCAGGTGTAGGGCTGAGGAAGAAAGTAAATACCAAGCCCGGTTTTACTTTGCCAAAACCAACCTGCTTGCAGGACCAATGTCTCCACACGGTCTGCTTCTGTGAAGTGTGGTCAGTGGGGAGCGTGGGCTTGGCTAACTGCCCTCTACATCCATGGTTTTCCTCCCAGGGAAATTTGAAAACTTTTTTCCCCTCTTGCCAAATGTGTATAGATTGGCCAGAATCTGTACCCCTTAGAGCCCTTCTCCTGGGCTGGAGAAGAATCAAGAGCAATACCCTGCCGTTCCCAGCACAGCCCAGGCCCTCTGTGGGACCATAACAACAACAGCTTTTTGATTTCTAGGCACAGCATCCGGCCAACATTTTTTTTTTTCTTTTTTCTTTCTTTTTTTTGGTACTTTAGTGTTTGATAATTCAAAGTTGAATCACGATGGCTGACTGCACAAAGTATGCCTGGAGTGTGTAACACTGAAGGGACATGTTCGGGTAAGAAGGCCGAGTCCCTCTGGGCTGGCTCCACAGCTCCAGGACCATCTGGGGGCTGATGTGCCGAGTGCCTCCGACGACTTTACTTTTGGGGGGCGGGGGTGTGCATGAGAGGTGGCAGATAAATGGCTAGGGAATTGAGTCAAGAGCATAAACGTATGCAATTCACACTTGGAATAATGCAATTTCTGGGAAACGGAAGGTAAGAGGATTTGTAAAACGGAAGGACGCCCATCAGCAAGAGGCCCAGTAGGATTAGATTCACAGACGGGCAAATAATGAGATGTTTTCCCCGGCGAAAGAGCGAGCGGAGCTTTAGAGATTGTGGAGAGACAATCTAAAATACTATGCTAATAAAGCAAGAAGAAAAAGCCCGTGAACAGCCCGTAGGAGGTTTTTGTGGTTTCCCGGCGTGGACCACGGGCTGCCGGCTCCACCTGCACTCTAAAAGCAGAGCTGTCCCGACAGAAGATGCAGTTACAGACGCCCCAGGCTGTTGGCAGGAACCATCTTCACACTCTCCCTGTTTTTTCACCGAGTCTCCACTCCTAGCCTCTAGCCTCTCGGCTGTACTTTCAACCTCATTGGGCCGTAGATTCTTTGTCCTTTCCCGAAATCTCTCCCCGGCAGAGTGCCAGCTGGCTTGTCCTGTCTCTGAGCTATGAAGACCCTGGGCTGTCTCAATCAAGTGCTCGAATCCCACAGCAACCACTGCAGTGTGGACAAACCTCATCTGCTGCCCACTGCAGTCCTAACCCTCAGCTGGCAATGACCTGTGAGACCGGCATTTTTTCAGCTTGAACAGGCGCCGCACGACTCTGAGGTGCATATGTGTACGGGGGATCTTCTCGTCCGTTGTTCTTTTAGCGGGTGTAGTGTTCAATTTGGGGAAGAGACAAATTATATGGGTTCCTCCGGTCTGGCACTTCAGCATTCTGAGGAGTGCGGTAACATTTTTCCCCCACTGTCGGTATTTTTCCTCTATTATAAGTTGTTTCATTCCTATGACAGGAAAAGAGGACGGGAGAGGGTTATGGGAGAAGACATGGCAAAGAGAAACTTCTATTAATTGAGTTAGGAGTAATTCACCTCTAAAGGCATGATAGTTCTATAGACTACATCCTGTAAAACAGGTTGAAAGTATAAAAAATTTGTCGGAACATGTTTCGTTTTTGTGTATGTTTTCACATGTATGTGTGTGAGTGTGCACGCATGTGGAGGTCAGATGTTGGTGCCTGGTCCTCAATTGTTCTGTGCCTTTTATGTTTGTTGAGACAGTTTCTTATTGAATATGGAGGTTAAAGATACCTGAACAGGCTGGCCACGATTCTGCACCCCTCCAGTCCCCACCCACCCTCCCCCGTTCCCCACATCCATTGGTCCTCCGTTTCTTTCCCTTTAGAGAAGAGCCGGCCTCCCTGGGATAGCAACTGAACATAAGATACAATAAGACTAGGCACAAACCCTCATACCAAAGCTGAACAAGGCAACCCTGTAGGAGGGAGAGGGTCCCAAGAGCAAGCAAAAGAGTCAGAGATACCCCACTCCCGCTGTTAGAAGTCCAGCAAAACCCCTAAGCTACGCAGCCATAAGGTATGTGTGGAGAACCTAACACAGACCAACCAATGCAGGCTCTAGGGTTGCTGTCAATTTAAATACTGCCTTACTTAAAAAAAAATATAAAGAACCATTCCCATGTAACAGGTTTTCAAAGGTCTACACAAGATATGTGACAATCCCTTACACTAAGGCCTAGTCCCAAATAGGCACTCAGTGACTATTTCCCTTCTTTTTGTCATAATTTATTTATTTTTCTCTTATTTTACATATCCATCCCAGTTCCCTCTCCCTCCCTCCCTCCCTCTCTCTCTTCCCACCCCTCCACTCCCATGCCCCAACTTTTTGCATCATTATGGTTAAAAAATGAAGATGCCAATGTTCTTTAATTTCTTGCTCACCTCTTATGGGGGTAACAGTTACTATCTGAACATACATGACCTCTGCGTGTTCCCACAGTGCCAAGGGTCTGAACAGTGAACAGTTTCCCCTTCAACCATGTGGCTGACAATATAGGTAGTTCACAAACTAAAGTGCTTGAACTCTATCAACCATAATGAGTAGATCTCAAAGACAGGTCCAGAGTTTACTTCAACACCCAGCCCCAAAGAAAGGAGAGCAGAGTCTGCCCACAAGAGGGAGGAGTTTGGTCTGGCTCATATGGCGCTGAACTCGGCAGCCGGTTCCCTCTTGGCTGCTCTGTCTGTTATCCAAGCAGAGCAGTTGGTGGTTGGAGAGGTCCCACTGGTCCACCCCCAAACTGCAGGTGTCCCGTCCCACTTTCTGTCTCTGGGCTGGGTGGAACCTGGTACAGTGGACTCCCCGCATCTCTCTGATCTCTTGGGAGCTGTTGACGATTATGACTTTAGAGCCTGGAGTGATCTATTCAGTGAGGAGCAGTTCTGGGTGCCCTCTGCTGTGACCTGGCTGTGAGCCCCTCCGTAACGCACAACAGCTGCTGAGGAGCGTCTCATCCTAAGTGACATCATCTTGGAAATGGAGAACCAGACTCCACAGCCGTTTGTACCGTTTGTATGATTGAATTTCCCATTTTGAGGGAGGCAAATGATACTTTTGTCTAAAAACAATTTAGCTTTCTTCCTTTGGGGAGGAGGATTCTGGTGTGCCAGCAGAATGCAAAACAGGTTATGGAGGAAGGAAGGGGGTCTGGGAAAGGGAAGCATCAAAGAAAAAAGACGAGACTTGCATCCACCCGCTTTTGTGTGCCATGATCACAGAATGACAATTCTTTTCCTTGGCTATTTATACTCTTAAGTCGGCTCCGCCCCAGTGTTTACAGCAATGAGGGCAGGAATGGCCAAATGTTGATCTCATATTCATTGCACGGACATCTAAACAGATTTGAAAGCAGGGGGCCATGTGAGACAGCTCTGTGAGACACCCTCACGTCCTGCGTGTCCCAGCAGCCATGTTTGTGTTGGACTAGTACCTCCCACGCAGATGACACAGCCCTTAATCTGTTGTCACAACCAAGGTGCTGTAGTTCTGTGCCCTACTCAGTTGTGACATCATTCACAAAGGTGTTATGATGGGAAAGGCTTTTTTCTCTTTTCTCTTTCTTTGTTGTTGTTGTTGTTTTCAGGACAGGATGGCAGGGTTGCTCTCACTCTGTGCATTCCCTTTGCCCTCTATCTGTTCATCTGCTCCCGCATCTGTCCCTGGTCCTCTCTTCTCTCACTGACACCGGTCAAATTTGCTCATTTTGCATTAGTTACCTCTTCAGTGGCAGTCTCTGAAATACTGGGGGCCAGCACTTCACTGTACACATTTGTAGTGTACAGAATTTAACCCTTGGCCGGCAGTAAAGAAGAAGGCAGCATGATGATGCAGTCTTTTCTGTCACCTCCTGTTCTTAGTGACAACCATGCATCCCCAGCCATCCATCCATCTGTCCGTCCGTCCATTCGTCCATCCATCCATCTATCCATCCATGCATGCATACATCCATCTGTCCATCCACCCACCCATAAGGAACACAGATTTCTATTTGAAGATAAGAGGAAGTGACAAATTGGCCTCATGGTCTAAAGGAGAAAAACCTGCTTAATGCAAAGTACCCTTTAAAAATGGGATATATGGTGCTGGAGGGATGGCTCAGTGGTTAAGAGCACCGGCTGCATTTCCAGAGGACCTGGGCTCCATTCTGTGTCCCCAATGTGTTGTTGGTGACAAGTGTTTACATGTAAGAGCCTCCACATACTCTGAGTCCCCAATCTGTTGTTGGTGACAAGTGCAAAATTAATACTTCCCGTATCCTGTTCCCACCACCAGCACATGCTGAGAAACCCAAGTCTAGTTGTTGAGTGGTTTCTACAGTGAAAACTCTTGCCAGCCAACATGTGGAATACAGACAAGAGTTCCTGAAGAATGACCACGACTTGCTATAAATAACTGAGAGATGGATGTCCACTGAAGCCCAGGGAAAATTAGCTTGTCAACTAGCGTGACAGAGAAGAAATGGAAATGAGTCATTGCTTCTTCCCTTGTTGGTACAAATGCAGAGGCACAGAAGCATTTCTCAGTGATCTGGGAAGAAAATGCCTTCTGTTGAGAAGCAAGGCAAAGCCACGCATCCTCACTGAAGCAGAAATGCAGGCTCAGAAGCTCTCCACTATAGTGCCTCCTGCAAATGAGAAACTCCTACAGAGGAGGATTTCACATGAGAGCTCGGAGTACACAGAACCACCGCCATGAACCCTGCCCTCTGAGACAGACATGAGGATTTAAAATACGCATTCTGGCAACACTTGCAAGGCTCCTCGTCACAGCGCAGTCACCAGAGTGGAATGTGCACTGTTATTTCTTTGCAAAATGGATAATCTCAGAAATGTGGCCATTTTGAGAAAGAGGACATTCTTTCTTTTTGTTATTGTGAGGCTTCTCAGTTCACAAAAGCAAAGCAAAAAACTAGGTTAGGATGTACTGACATGGGAAAATCCAAAGATTTCCTAGCTGCTGTGTCCCAGTGGTCAAGCAGGGAAATGCTAATTCTAATAGCTCCTGGGGAGCTTTGCTGCTCTTAACTATGTGTAACACACTGAAGAAGGAAAGAGATACAGGTTGGTTAGAAAGGAGCTCATGGCATTCAGAGCAACCGGCATGAATTGTCAGAAGGAATCTGTGGCAAACCTATATGTTATACGCTAAAATAAATGAAATAAAATACAAAACAAATAGTCCCTTATAGAGTAATGATCAACCTTGACAAAATGCATTGTTTTTGCTACTTGTGTTTTTTAAGGCAAAATATGTTTCCTTAAACAACCATTGATGAGAGTTAAAAATTATGGTAATTTAAAGTTTAGCCAAATAAATAATTTCTTTATACAATTAAGAATATTCTGGGTTGACCAGATAGATCAGCACATAAAGGCCCATACTGGTAAGATGACTGTGTGAGTTTGTTCCTGGAAGAAAAAAATCAATTCCCTCCTATTGTCCTCTGACCTCCACACTTGTACTGTGGCATGTACTTACATAAACACACGCACACACACACACACACACATGTGTGTGTGGTGATACATTGTTTATGATTTATTAAAGCTTTTCTGAGGATTCAGAAAGCAAAGCCAGCCTCAAGCTATAAAGATTAGGCAGTGGGGTTGTACACCTTTAATCCTAAGACTCAGGATTAAGAGGTAGATGGATTTCTGTGAGTCCAAGGCCACCCAGATCTACACAAGAGTGAATCAGTCTAAAAGAGAATTAGGAAAGTATATACGACAGAATCAAGATCTCAGAGAGTCATTCATTCTCCAGCCACACTGAGGAGAGGCAGCTGTTGGTGAAGAGCTCATGTGTGGATCGGCCCTTTCAGCCTGAGGTAGAGGTGAGAGGTAGTGGCTGGCTGCTCTGCTTTTATGATATTCAGCTTGAAGTGTGAACCTCAACATCAGTCCCTGGGTCACTTATCAATTTGTGTTACACACATGTGCGCGTGCGCACGCGTGCACGCGCGCACACACACACACACACACACACACACACACACACGATAATCTTAAAAGCATTCTTTCCAAATGAAGTTGTGTTCAAAGGGCACACATAGTATATTTCCATTATTGTAAGTGATGGGTACAAGTTCTGTTACAACTGATTGAATGATAACATAAATTACAGAGATAATTTGCAATTATAGATAAAAGTATAGCTAGAAATATAACAGGGAGAGGAAAGCTTTACTGACTTTAGTCACAGAAGGCTGACAAGTGTGAGCAGACCCAAAGCTTTACTAGAAAATGGAGGCAGGAATGGCCTCTGGGGCCACCCACAGTGCAGATGTGGGGAGAGCAATTGCTTTCAGGAGTTCATGAACTCATAGAATATTTGTCTTGGAGAGAACTTGATGAGCTCCCACACCTCCATTTGACAGATGAGGTCAAGAAAGGCTGAAAATATCTCTCTGTTTTCTGGGTAAAGACCAATTATACACAAGCACTCCTCTGGTCCTGCTTCCAGCAGCACAGTCTTCAGAGACTTGAAAAAAGGAAAAGCATAGGATTGATTTCTTTACAGTTCTTTTAAATCCAGTTTCTGGTCTAACATATGTGTGCATTAGTATCCAGTCATATGTATGCATGTGTGTGTGTTTGTGTGTGTGTGTATTCACGCATACTTTTCAGAAGCCCAAAATAACAGATTTCTTTCTCATATGACCCTCATTTCATATCAGCCTACAGACCACCTGGTAAAGTTTAAAATCACAGAATGTTGCATTTGAAAGGCCTTAGAGAGTATTCAGAAGCATAGCCCTGCTTAGAAGTTGAAAGAGCTGTTTTTACACACTGTCTCACATGCCAGACTCTCACTGGGAGCCAAGAGACTACAGAGCAGGCTTGGGGCCCAGCTGACTGAGCACTACTCTAGAGATCCGTCATCTTCTGTTTCCTCTCTCCTCTCTTGTTCCTAATTTCTTCTTGGCAATAAAAGAGAGGAGAAAGACAGAGAGAGAGAGAGAGAGAGAGAGAGAGAGAGAGATCAGATCTGAAGTGTCTATGCTAGCTGATAGAAATGTTTGGTTTTGTCAGTATTCTATCTCTCACACCTTTGTCAGTCACCTGCGCTATCTATCCACCAAGGGAAGTCTCTCTTTACCAGGTGGTCTGTAGGCTGATATGAAATGCAGGTCATATGAAAAAAAAGCGTGGCAGCAGGTGCTTATGGCACTGGATCAGTCGCCGAGAGCTCACATCTTATCTACAGGTTGGAGGCAGACAGCAACCTGTTAGGGGTGTTTGAAATCTCAGTGGCGCACCTCTTCCAACAAGGCCACACCTCCTATTCCTTCCCAAACACTTGTACCAACTAGGGACCAAGAATTCAGTTACATAAGGCAATGACATTCTGATGGGGGACGTCCTTCTGATTGCTGTGAATACATGTCTCTCTCATTGGTTGATGAATAAAGCTGTTTTGGCCAATGGACAGGCAGGATGTAGCCAGGCAGGAAGTAAAGGCGGGGCTACCAGACTAGGATTCTGGCGGGGCTACCAGACTAGGATTCTGGGAAGAGGAGCGCATAGGGTTAGTGCAGAGCGAGATGCTATGAGGCTGCCGAGGGAGCAGAGGTCTGGGCATCACTGGTAAGCCAAGACTATGTGGAAATACACAGATTGATAGAAGTGGGTTAATATAAGAGAGAGCTAGCCAATAAGAAGCCTAAGCCATGGACCAAGCAGTTTATAATTAATGTACGCCTCTGTGTGTTTATTTGGGACTAAATGGCTGCGGGACCGGGCTGGACAGAAACATCCGTCTACATCATTCAAACAACCACAGTACATTATAGCAGAGCTATATGACATGATCAGGGAGCCAAAAGAGGAGAGGTGATTCCCTTTAAAGCCCAGGGGAGCTTCATGAGGGGTACAGTTTAAAAAGAAAACCACCAGAGATTGGAGGACTGAGGAAGTCTGGAAGAGGTCTGTTAGGGAACCCCCTCCCCCCAGACAAAGGAAAATACCAGACTTTTATTTCCAGGTAGTAGTAAGTTTCACACGCCTGTGACATATTCTGGGCTAGGCTATTTGACTAAGAGCATGGAGGGACTACAGCACATGCTGTAAAGTATGGCTCAACGCAGCGTGCTTCCTAACCCTGTCCTACAGGTCACTTTGGTGATGGGCAGCCTAATTTCTTCAGGCTGTGGTATCTGGCCACTTGACTGACCAGTGTCTTAGAGGAGGAGGCCATGGTCTGACAATGCTCTGATAACGGAAGTATTGATGTTCTTTTCTATGTGGGCAATGGGACTCGCACATCATAGCAGCTCGTACCACAGATTGACAGATGCAAAAGCAGGATAGTTACTCTCCTGCAAGATGAAGCCCCAAGCCATACAAAATGGCATGTTGGGTGTGCCAAATTAGGTGTGAAAAAGGCATTCTTACACCCGGATTGTGGCTCCCCAGTCCCATCCTTGTGCACCATTGGCAGGGCACTCACAGGGGAGCAGCCTTTACCGAAGGTTACCTACATCCTACCCCCTGCTTCCAACACATGCCCACCACACAGCATGCTGGTAGAATCTTTTTCTTTTTCATCCTGAGATGAACTTTTGGTTTGAATGAAGGGTAGCCAAGAGGTCCAGACAAGTCACTTTTATATTAAAAATGGACCGTCATATTTAATTTCTCTGTGATAAGAAATCCCTGGGACAAAAGCTGATAATGTGGAAGACTGTGAACCTTTCATGTCCTCCTTGAGGCTAAAGGCATTTGAAAACCCTTTCTAAGGTTATTTAATTTTAAAAAGTTTTCAGGGAAGAAAACTCTAGCCAGATCCTAGCTAATTGCCATCATTTAACTCAGTGTCACTGGAAGTCATCCCTTGGTTGTCACCCTCCTGGCAGAAATGAATATATTCTAAAGGGACACGAGTCTGTCAGTCTGGCTATCAGACTATTGAAACAATGGACCCCCAAAGAAATGCGAATTTCCCTAGGAATCTCATGCAGGGAGAAGCCAGTACCTCACTATTCGTCGCCTTTGTCCAGCCCTCTCATCTTCCAGGAGGAGCTAAATTATGTTGTGTGCCATGTCTGCCTAGGAGTGGGGATTAGCTTGGCTTCTTGTCCCTTGGGAGGATGGAGGATGGAATGACAGCCATCCATGAAGATGGAAATAAGCAAGGCCTGATGATGAGGATGATGCTTCATGTTGATGAAGTCCTGGATGTCTAGTGGCCGTGAACGCTGCTGAGGAGAAGATGGTTCTGTGGATGATGTACAAGGAACGCAAAGAACTGATGTTGTAAAGTTACTAATAAATTTGCCTAGGAGACATTGAGCTGTACAAAGTAGAATTTATCTAAGTGACTGCTGCCTCCAAAATACCTCAAAGATAAGCCATATAATAACCAGGCTGGTAGAGCATTGCTAGGACACTGTTTCTGTAAATGTTTGTTCTCCAAGACTGACATGCCCTTAGGCTCTGTTTCCATAACAAAGGATACAACCTTGACTTACAACCAACCATTAGGTCCCTTTGTCTATCAGAGAACAGGCAGCTCAGGGCCACAGCCATGTTGAGTCCTGGTCTGCTATAAAGCCTCCAGTTCTCTTAAGAAAAACATAGTTACACCAGGTGGTGGTGCACGCCTTTGAACCCAGCACTCAGGAGGCAGAGGCATGTGGATCTCTGTGAGTTCGAGTCCAGCCTGGTCTACAACTGGTGACAACTGTTTGAAGAGAACAACACTGGTGTACTTAGGAAATAACTCTGATGACATTCTCTTGTCTCTGTTTAACTTGCTCAAAGTGCCACCTGGGGCCAGGACCTAAAAGAGATTTAAATATGGCAGCATATGTGGAATGTATAAGGCTATGGTCTATAGAAGTTAGGGAGATTTTCTGTTTATGGCCCATTCTTCTTTGGGTATGATGCTACCCTATCATAAAAGAGCTTTTCCCTTATTGTCCTGAGTGTGTGGAGTGACTTCTCGATGGGGAGGGGAGAGTGTTTCTCCAATGCACCGTGTCATCTCTAAGCCTCCTCCTCCTTCTAACTTACAGAGAATGAGGTCATTTGTTCTTCTAACTCAGCTGAAAGCATGAGGAAATTTGTGAATTGTGTGGGAGTAATCATTACTGAGGGCTTGGGACCTGTTATGCTTGAAGAGGGAAGTGCAGAGGAGACTTCAGAGAGAGAGGCATTGATTCCAATTATCCTCCAGGCAAGAGATGGATTATTCAGAAGGCAGTGCACTGGGGAGCCGGTATGGGGCTGGGAGGTTCTGAAGTAAAATCCCTCAGTTCTTCCAGATGAAGTAAGTCTACTCTCAGAGGTTTGCATGCACGGGGACATCTGAAACCCACGGAAGCAGTTGGTATGTCACATGTGCTCTGTGACCTCAGCCTCTGGTGATGGTAGAGGTGGAGGGCTGGCTCTTTGTGAGACTTATGTGGGCAGAAAGGCTGCAGGGGAGGGGCCCTGTCTGACCTGTCAGCTCTCCATGGCTGTTGTGAGTGCAGGGACTCCACAGAGTGCCATGAATCTTCCCAGCATCACCTAAGGCTTCTAAGAGGATGTGGAGCTCAGCCCATAGAGTGCTACCCCAGCACAAAGCCCTGAATTCCCTGAAAGGCATGAACCAGCTGGGATGGCACATGCCAATAAACCCCATCGCTCCAGAGGCGGAGGCAGGAGGATCGGAAAGCCAGGGTACTCTTAAATAGCCTCTCCCAAGCAGATCCCAAAAGAAAAGGAAGAAAAACTGAATCCATATTAAATTTATTCTCGAAATGGGTAGTGGGGGATGGTGACTCAGGGCTAAGATCTGTTTCCAATCCCACAGTCAGAGGAGACCCCGGAAGGAGAGTGTATTTCCCTTCGTGTGAAAGAGATGCACATCGCTTTGTAACTATTTCCTCCCTGTGCTGTGCTACAGCTTTTCTTCCTAAGGATACAGCATGATCCATTATCCCGTCAGCATGTTGAAGCAGAAATTACCTTATCCCAGTAGCCATGGCCACCAATGGAGTAGAACAATACAGAGCTACGTAGATACATGATAATGGTAACAGAGCTATTGACCCTGTTTAGTAAGTGTGTGTGTGTGTGTGGGGGGGGGGTGGGTGTGTGTGTGTCGGGGTGGAGATCACAGTATCTTTACCAGGCACTGCAGGATTTTCTTCTGCCTCCCCTTCCAACTCCAGGTCATCTTCAGAGATGCTAGGATATTTGGAAGTAGGAGGATGGTTGGAAGAGAGACTTGTGATATGGCTGACATGCAGATACCTTTACTACATACAGTTCTAGTTATCAAATTATTTTTGTTGCTGCTTCAGAACCATTATGAATTGTAAGCATCTGTGTTTTTTTGATGGTCTTAGGTGACCTCAGTGAAAATGTCATTTGACCCCCAAAGGTGATACAACCCACAGCTTGAGAACCACTGCTCTCATCTGTCACTGGAGCCCTGCCCTGAACACACACTTGCTCACCCCTCCCAGGAAAAGTTAATGTGACAAACGTCTAGAAATTAAAAACAAAGGCAGAAAGCTTGAGCCTCCTGTCAATGCATTGTGAACACAACATCATCTTCACTGTTGAGCACAGGAAACCTGCAGTTCCGTGCTCTGGGGATGATTCCTTTGCTTGGAACATGCAGAGATCTCAGCACTGCAATTTCCTTCTGTCTTCCCTCTTATGGGAACAAATACAAATCAACAAGTATATCCTTTACGCTGCAGCAAACTCAGGGTTGGGCCGGTAGTCATCTTGAAGACTGGAAATGCTTCTGCTCGCTCATATTTGGAGTTACAACCCATGACTTATTGGAATTGTTGACCTTTTTCTTTTTGTTTAGTGAAACTTAATTATGGTTGGAAGATTATGGGACCTTTTATGATCCTGGCAATGTGTATGCCCTAACCAAAAATTTAGTTGGGCTCTCTCTTCAAAGAAGTCATAGCTTACATACTTGGTTTTCTATAACATCATATAAGGAAACCGGGAGCCACAGAAACAAGACTTACCTTGGTTCTGGCAGTATTTGGATGCTTCTGTCATGTGTACAGAATGCTAGAACATAAGCAAATGTATTTCCATCTTTTCACAAGGTCAAAATTACTTAATAATGAGGAATTTACAAGGCACAATAGTTCATTAGTGGCACTCTACCAGATAATCCTAATTTTCTGGAAACTTGATCCAGGCATCAACATGGTTTCCTTGTTTGCTTGCTTGCTTCTTTGTGCACGGGCATTTTGCCTGAATGCGTTTATGTGCGCCACAAGCATGCATGCTGCCTACAGAGGCCAGAGTCGGTACCGGATCCCTTGGAGTTACAGGCAGTTGTGAGTTGCCACGTGGGTCCTGAGAATACAACCCAGGTCCTTTGGAAGATGTACTCTCAACCACTGAGCCATCTCTCCAGCCCTGAGACATCCTTCCATTCTATTCTTAGTTATTTATATTAACTTTCAGGTCACATTATATATCATAGAGTAAATACAAGTATACATGTATGTGGGTGTGTAGATGGATGGATGGATAGAGCTAGATAGAGAGAGATAGATGATAGAGAGATGATAGATGGAGATAGATAGATGATGGATGGATAGATAGATAGATAGATGATAGAGAGATGATGGATGGAGATAGATAGATGATAGATGGAGATAGATAGATGATAGAGAGATGATAGATGGAGATAGATAGATGATAGATGGATAGATAGATGATAGATGGAGATAGAGAGATGGATGGATAGATAGATAGATAGATGGAGATAGATGATGGGTGGATAGATAGATAGATAGATAGATGATAGAGAGATGATGGATGGAGATAGATAGATGATGGATGGATAGATAGATAGATGGAGATAGAGAGATGATGGATGGATAGATAGATAGATGATGGATGGATAGATAGATAGATAGATGATAGAGAGATGATGGATGGATAGATAGATGATAGATGGATAGATAGATGATGGATGGATAGAGAGATGATAGATGGAGATAGATAGATGATAGAGAGATGATGGATGGATAGATAGATGATAGATGGATAGAGAGATGATGGATGGATAGATAGATGATAGATGGATAGATAGATGATGGATGGATAGAGAGATGATAGATGGAGATAGATAGATGATAGAGAGATGATGGATGGAGATAGATAGATGATGGATGGATAGATAGATAGACAGATGGAGATAGATGGATAGATAGATAGATGATGGATGGATAGAGAGATGATAGATATGCTCATGTGAGGTACTTGCACCTTTTTTTCTTCAGCCTCATTTCCTATAAGTTTTGAGTGTGCGTTTCCTGATGTGGTTTTAATATGCCCATGTGCTAATATTCTCTGATAGGTTTATAGAATGGGACCGTTCCTATCCCCAGGAATAAGTCATTTGTCAGCTGTACGGATGAGTACCACTGGCCAGATGGTACCATTTATGTTTCTACCCTGGTTCACAGTCAGCCTCCATATTCAAAAACTGTTAACAAAATGGAGAGTTTCTGGGCTGGAGCGACAGCCCAGCAGTCAAGAGCACTTGCTCCTCTTGCAGAGGACGCAGCTCCAGTTCCCAGTGCTCACAATCACACGTAACTCCAGTTCTAGAGGATCTGAAGCCCTCTTATGACCTCAGTGGGCACCAGATACACGCACGGTACATGTAAATACTCAACAGAAAAATAGTAATACACATTAAAAATATGAATCTAATTCTTTCCACCTTTTATTAAAAATAGATTCCTTTTTCATGCAATATATCCCGATTACAGTTTCCCCTCTTAATTCCTTCCTACCTCCCCTCCCATCCAGGTCCACTCCCTTTATGTTTCTCCTTAGAAAAACCAGGCTTCAGCCAGGTGGTAATGGTGCCCATCTTTAATCCCAGCACTCAGGAGTCACAGGCAGGGGGATCTCTGTGAGTTTGAGGCCAGTCTGGTCTACAGAGTGAGTTCCCAGACAGCCTGGGCTGCACAGAGAAACCCTGTTTGGGGGAAAGAAAAGAAGAAGAAAAGGAGAGAAGGATCACCTTCATATATTTTAGGGCGTTTCCACTGTGTTACCCTCAAGTACCACTCAATTTCAGCTGACTCTTCCCTCCTCCAATCCCATCTCTACTCCCCTTCTCCACCTGGTCCCCTTGTTTCCATTTTCCCTGCCCCCATCCACCTATCAATATTTCTATCACATTTCCCTCTTCACAGGGATTCTCCTGTGTCCCTCCTAGTCAATTCCTCTATACATAACCTCTCTGGATCTACAGATTAGTCAATTCCTCTATACATGACCTCTCTGGATCTACAGATTTAGTTTGGTTATCATTTACTTCATGGTTAATGTCCACTTATAAACACATGCATACCATGTTTATCTTCCTGTGTCTGGGTTACCTCACTCAGATTTATTTCTAGTTGTATCCATTTGCTCACACATTTCATGATATCATTTTTTTTTTAAAAAAAAGCTAAGTAATATTCTGTTGTGTAAATGTATTACAGTTTCTTTATCCAGTCTTCTGTTGAGGGACATCTAGGCCTTTCCCAATTTCTGGTTATTATTAATAGATCAACAATGAACATGGTTGAGTAAGTGTCTTTGTGGTAGGATGGAGCCCAAGAATGGTACTGCTGGATCTTGAGGTAGATCAAGTTCCATCTTTCTGAGGAACCACCATACTGATTTCCAAAGTGGCTGCACAAGTTTGCACTCCCACCAGCAATGGAGGAGTGTTCCCTTGCTCCACACCCTCTCCAGAATAAGGTGTCACTTGTGTTATTGATCTTAGCCATTCTGATAGGTGTAAGATGGAATCCCAAAGTAGTTTTGATTTGTATTTCCCTGAAACTAAGGGTGTTGAACATGTCTTTAAGTGATTCTTGGCCATTTGAGTTTCCTCTGTTTAAAATTTTCTCTTTAGATCTGTATTCCACTTTTAATTGGGTTATTTTGGGGGGGTTTATTACCTAGTTTCTTGAGTTATTTATATATTTTGGATACTAGTCCTCTATCAAATATGGGGTTGGTTAAAAAAAAAAATCCCCGTTTTGCTTTGTCCAAATGATGATGTCATGCCCTGCAGAAGCTTCTCAATTTTGCAAGGTCTAATTTGTCAATTGTTGATCTTAGTGCCTGTCTTCTCCTCTGCCAATGCATTCAAGGCCGTTCCCCACTTTCTCTTCTACCAGTTGAGTGTATCTGATCCTATGTTGAGGTTTGTGATCCATTTGCAGTTGAGCTTTGTTCGGGGTGACAAGTATGAATCTGTTTTCTTCTAGTTGCAGACATCCAGTTTGGCCAGCACCATTGTTAGAGATGCTGTTTCTTTTTTGTCTCTTTGTTTCTGGTGTGTTTTTCTGGCCTCTTTATCAAAAACCAGGTGTCCATGGGAGGTTGAATTTATGTCCAGGTCTTCAGCTTGTTCCCATTGATCAATGAAAACAAAGCTTTAAAACTAAATGGAGTCTTTCAGGCCAAGGAAGGTGCTATCTAAAAGCAATCTCACACAACACCCAGTAACCTAGGGCAGGACACAGCCTAATTCTAACAGCTTCATGGTTTGAAATCCATCATACTCTGGGCTGCATGCTATCTGTGGTAAGAAGACATCCCAAGTGAAATGAAAATCAGGGGCACAGCCTTCCCACAGGACCGGCAGGGCTGGCTGTGACGTCCCAGCACAAAGTCACGGCACGGCTGCTTCAGAAAATTCCACAGTGGAAGGTGGAGGTGGAACCCATGTGTGACATACACAGTCTGTGGCCATTATTTTATTTAGTCTTGATGCTAGCCTCAGCTGTCCTCTAAATGTGACTGTTAGGTGCCAGGGGGTTAAGTGACTTGTCCAGCGTCAGAGAGCTGAAAATGGCATGATGAGGTCGCTGTAATTCAGAAGCCGGGGCACAGGGTGTACAGAATGTAAAACCCTACTGCCCTCCTGACTGATGGTGACGCTTGGCTGCCAAAAATCCAATCCATTTTTGTAACACTGGCTTTGCAAGTACTTAAAAACCACTACACTTTGGTGGATTTTCAATGGTTTTGGAGATTTTCTGGAATTCTGAGGTTGCCTCGTTTCTCTGCTTCTCTGATATATATATATTAAAAAATCTCATTCTTTGAAATGGAGCAGAAACCGTGTTTCCCAGCCTGGTCTTGAGTTCTTGGGCACAAATGATCCCCCTGCCTCAGCCTCTTACAAAGCTGGGACCACAGGTGTGCAGCACTGCACCCCACCGCCCTAGAGTTTATATTTTGTGGTTATGGTTACTCCAAACACTTGCTCTCTTCAAGCATTTCAGTTGAGGACACGATGCTAACGGCTCCAATGAAGAGAAATGTAGGCTGTGTCCTAAACAGTGAGCAAGCCGGCTACATCCGGGGCTCTTACTACTCGTATCTTCCCGGCCCCTCAGAATCCTTCTCCACAGAGGACAGCGCCATTTGGCCCTCTCTTGTGTGGCCTCCAACATTGCCAACATGCTGATAATAACTGGCTCCTGTATTTAGTTTCAGGTTCCTGTGCCGACAGCCGCTCTAGGAAGGGTACGTCCCACGTTGCCCTTGATCTTAGCCCTCTCGTCCTCACCTGCTCTGTGCGACCACCGTGGTCCCTTTCCCTTGGGTCATCCTTGCCTCCTTTCCCTTTATTTTCCTCAGCCAACTCAGCAGCAGGTCTCAGCTCTCCCGGCAGCCTCTGCTGCTGGTCTCCTCCAGAGTCTCTGCCCCAGCCCCCTGCTCCCTTCCTTCAGCCTCTTTGCAGCCCATCACTCGGGGTTTTCAACTACAGCCCTGCTGCTGTTGATCCATTCTTGACTGTGGGGGCTTCTGTCTTCGCACTGTAGTGTTTAACGATGCCTCTGCCTTCTACCCAGGAGTACCTCCATCCTCAGTGTCTCAAAACAGAAATGCCTCCAGACGTTGTCCCGGCCAGTGAAAATCACTGCCACAGCCAGAGTAAGCTTTGCTCTTTAAAATGAGGGGCTAGGGGGAATGTTCAACAGGTAAAGGTGCTTGCTGTGAAAGCTGACAGCCTGAGTTCAAATCTCCAGAAGGCATGTTCAGGCTACACATAGTAATGAAATTGTCCATAATCCTAAGGCGCCTACAGGAATGGGAAACGGCAATATGAAAACCCCCAGAAGCTCAGGACACAGCTAACACAGCAGCCAAGAGACCTTGACACCACTGAGTGCAGGTCCTAACTTGTTACCTAGCCTCCACACATGCCTACACATCGACATGTACACACACACACACACACACTCATATACTTTTTGCACAAGCACATTTTAAGTGGGTTGTAATTAATAATAACGTGCATAGTGGTCATGGAAACCGCGACACAACAAAACAGCAATACTGATGCTGGTGATGTCTCGTGATTACCCAAGCACCTATTCCCTCGTGGTCGGGAAGGTTGGGTCACCTCTCTCTGCTATCAGCTCCGGTGCCTTGACTTCTATTCCGGTTGCTTCTGAGCGGCTGCATGGCTGTTGCCTTACCCAGTGGACCCTCCGCAAGCCTCTCACAGTCTGCCCTTGTGTCCCACCTTACACTGCTGCTGTCCCACCGAGCTTTCCTAGTGCATTACTCAATGCTCAGAGACATGGTCATTGTGGACCACCGGTTGCCTGGAGTTGTCTTCGGCTCGTATCTTCTTGTCTCTGCCTCCCAGTACAGTGCAGCTCTGTGAGACTGAGCTGCTGTCACCTCAGTGCCTGTGACAGTGCCAGACACCTAACAGGTGCCTGAGAAACACTAAGCCCGAATGCGGACAAACAAAAGTTGGTGCAGTTAAGATTATGAAACTCGTCTTTGCTAGAGACCTCAGCCTGTTGAAACACATCCCCAGAGGTGATTCCTGACGAATCTGTCTCCTGTGCCATCCAGCTTTCTGTTTGATAAAAGCTTTGCCAGGGGAATGAGTTATTGATGTTTTAACGTCTGTGGATTATGGTAATGTGCTTAACTATATTGATCTGTTCAGTATTCTGTACTTGCTTTGGCTGCTGGCCCAAAAACTTCAAGAGAAGAAGGTGTCCAGATGGTCATAACACGACTATGAAATAGGATCAGAGATGTAGCTTATCAGAGTAATTCATAAAACATTAGACATCAAATTTTGACACCTCATTTAAACCACAAGCCTAATGAGAAGGTACTTAATGAGCTAAATTAATCCTACCACTGACAAAATTCAGTGTGTGTGTGTGTGTGTGTGTGTGTGTGTGTGTGTGTGTGTTTGTATGAGAGAGAGAGAGAGAGAGGAGAATGAAGATTTCCTGGCTGACCCGAAGGGTCGGTGGGAAGGATGGAGAAGTCGCTTTCCTCTGCCATTCAAACAAGGACATGGGAAATAATACAGTAATGCCACACACAGGAAGAGAAGCACAGAATTCAGGAGGCCACTTGGGCCTGGAAAAACAAACCAAGGCAAGAATCCATGGGAAGCAGAGTGCCAAGCTCTTAATCTGGGCAGGTTTGGTTTAGCCCTGTCCCCAGTTCTGCATTTGCTAAAAAATTCACATTTGCATACCCACCTGTGATTTAATTTATTTCCTATGTGTTCCTCTTTCTCCTTGTTAAAAATGAGGGAGAAATAATGTTCCTTTTCACTAGAAGCTAGGAGACTAAAATGTGATAATATATGCAGAGTGCCGGGACCAGAGTCTGAGTCCTTTCCTTGCCTGTGTTCTGTTTCCCTCCAGACCATAGCATTTGCACTCATTAAGACAGAATGTGAATTACCTACTTGACCTTGAAATCATCCAAGACCTTCAGAGACACAGCTCCAGGCTGAGCATCTCCAGTTCGTAGCAGCATTTGTCTGTCAGTTGCCTCAGAGGGCGGATTAGCTTGTGTGAAATGCTCATATTGAATTACCCTCTGCTCTATAAAGGAAATCTAAGGCTTAGCAGGGGGGACCCAGAGGAAGTCTCTGTGCCCACCACCCCAATTTGCCAGCCTGCAGGAGTAGAGCTGAGTCCAGGGCATCCCTGCCCTGCCGGGATAGCCCTTTGCACAATGCCACAGACTTTACAGCCATTATAATAAAAGCTGCAACCCTGGCTCCATAAGAGTGGATAAACAATAGCTAGAAGATTAAATAATGCATGGCATTTCATATTTAAGTTTGAGGGTGAGTAGAGACTGAGAGCATAATAAATAAAAAAAGGACCGTAATAGACTTTAATAAAGCCAGCAGACCAAGAAGTCATTCATTTGCCGTATGAAGGATTTGTTTTCCAGGGCAATCATGCAAAAAAAAAAAAAAAAAAAAAAAAAAAAAAATCCTTAGCCTTTCCTGAAGATCTGCAGATGAGAATCTGGCCTGACCGTACCTGGCAGAATGAACTCTGCAAACAAGATTTTTAAAGTTCTCTTTTTTAATTAATGTTTGCGTATTTTGAGGCTTTTCATGGAAATTATAGCTTTAGCTGTTCAAGATGACTTAAGCAACTGCCTGATTCACAAATGCATCCCAACAATGCCAGTGGCCTTTGCAAATTAGATTTTTCACATAATTCTCGAGGCAGCTTTTTTATGCACCCAAATGCTTCCCATAAGCAGCCTTCCAGCCTCGTTCTGAAGAATGACTTTCAAAGCCCCGGGCACATTCCACTCCTTGGCACTCTGCTCTGGCTTTCACTGTTCCCAATTCCCTGTTGCTTATCAGAGTAAGGGAAAGAAAACCATGGGGCTTAAGATGTTGGGTTGTCAATCACCACAGCCTGGCCTCCATCTTAGCCGACCACCAAAGATGCATCCTCCCCTTCATCAACTCATTCTTCATGTCTTGCTCTATACCCTCTCTCCATCATGGCGAAGGTTCTTACTGTGTCATTTCTTGCTCAAGAAACTCCTTGGTGGTGCAGTGGTTAGGAGCTCTCACTCTCGGGGCTCCTTTCCCGCTTAGGGAACCAAGGGGAATTGTAGTAGCATCTCACCTTGCCAGGGGATTTGTGTTAGTGGCCACACCCCTTTGGGCGTGGCTTCAGGTGCAGATGTGAAGGAAGTTTAGAGAAGTGCAGGGTGAGCTCTCTCTCTTAGGTGTCCGATCGCGTCAGGAGGGCAGAGACTGCATTTTCTGGAGCAGGAACGCAGGGGCAGTTCTTTGCTGTTATCTGTGTAATTGTTCCCCAACAAAACACCCATTTCTCATTTGTCTTGGGTCTAGTGAACTCATTACTACCCTGCCTTCACCTCTTATCTCCAGTTTAACCATCTACTTCCTCCTTACCCTGGCACATCCCTGTGCCTTCATCTTTAAACTCTTCATTAGAGCAGCGTTAGGCTCACAACAAAGCCAAACAAAGTGCAGCGATTTCTCACACATTCCCTCTACCGACACAGACAGCCTTCCTCAGGGTCAACATTGTTAAATAGAGTTGAGCACAGATTTGCCTGCCAGCACCACACCAAGGCACAGTTAATCAGCCTTCACTCATGAAGTTTACCTACATAATTGTATTCATCCACAATTTTGACAATATACTTGTTTTGTTGCTCAAAACTCCCCTACACTCCAACTATTCATACTTCTCCCCCCGTGACCTGTGGCAATCAGTGATCTTGTTATGAAGGCCATAGTCCCCACTGTGCCTTTGGCAAGAATGTCACCCAGTTGGAATGGTGCAGCATGTGGCTCATTGGGTTGCCTCTAGTATATATCAACATTTCCGCCATGTCTTTTTCTAGGTCAATAGCTCACTTTGTAAAACATAGAATGGTAGTCCATTTTGTAGAAGGGTGGTTTTCATACATTCATATGAAGAATTTGGGTAATTTTCATTTCCTCATCCCTTCCTTTATCTCCCACAGCCCTTTCTCCCTCATCAAACCTCCGTCTTCATACACATACTAAACTTAAGTCTTTAGAGCAGTCCTTCTCAACCTTCCTAATGCTGCAACCCTTTAATACAGTCCCCAACCATACAATTACTTATTCATTAAGTTAGGTGAAAACCTATACTTATACCTCCTCAGAAGAGACAGGAGAGAGATCTGAAAACAAGAACAGCAAGCAGTCCTCAGCAAACCAGAGCTTTTGACAGACCTTAAAAGATGAAACTGTAGATGATACTAATGAATGTGCTGAAGCTAAGAGAGCCATCACCCAGAAGAAATGTACTCAAAGCAGGCCAGAGCAGAGGTCACTATGTGCTCCTCATGTGCAGGAGCTCCCACCGAACAGGGAGTCAGGGTGATGAGTGAGCCTGAGAACACAGCTCACTGGAGCACCATCTTCAGAGGAGCTTTGTTGGTGGACCCCTCCACTCTGCTCTCCACTTTAGAATGGGCATACTTGTTTCTGCCCGTCCCTCGTACTAACTCTATGGCCAGCTTATAGAAATGAAGGTCTGTCCTATGCTGGTTTCCCAGCTATCAGTCTGGGGTCCATGAGCTCTTCCTTTGTTTGGGTCAACTGTTTCTGTGGGTTTCTCCATCCTGGTCTTGGCCCCTTTGCTCATCACTCCTACCTCTCTGCAACTGGATTCCAGGAGTTCAGCTCAGTGTTTAGCTGCTGGTATCTGCTTCTGCTTCCATCAGATACTAGATGAAGGCTCTATGATGGTATATAAGGTAGTCATCAATCTCATTATCAGGGAAGGGCATTTAAGGTAGCCTCTCCACTATTGCTTAGATTGTTAGTTGGGGTCATCCTTGTAGATTTCTGGACATTTCCCTAGTGCTAGGTTTCTCTTTAAACCTATAATGGCTCCCTCTATTATGGTATCTCTTTTCTCGTTCTCCTCTATTCTTTCCCAGACTCAATCTTCCTGCTCCATCATGTTCTCCTCTCCCCTTCTCTTTCTCCTAACTTCCTCTCCACTCACTCCCCCCTCCCAATATTCTCAAGAGATCTTGTCCATTTTCTCTTCTGTGGGGGGTTCCATGTATATCTCTCTTAGGACCAACTCAGACCCCCTGAACATGGGTCTCAGTTAGAAGGCCTGGGCAGTCTTTAGGACCTTGGACAGTGGAACCAGGATGTATCCTGATGCACGAAAGGACTTCAGGAGCAAATTCCCCATGGAGGGATACTGCCTTAGCCTAGAGACACGAGGGAGGGCCTAGGCCCTACCCCAAATGAAATGACTGATTTTGATGATCCCCCCTGGAAGGCCTCACCCTCCCTGGGGAGTGGGTGGGGAATGGGACAGGGTGTGGGGGGGGACTGTTGGGGTAGGAGGAAGAGAGAACTTGGATCCATATTTAAAATTAAAAAAACAAAAGATGGTCTGAAAGTGCAGCTGTGAAGCTTTCGTCATGGAGAGAGATGTGGGGGCCGCCTACCTGCATCCTGGACCCGCACCTAGAAGTGGGTGCAGGCCTCACACACAGATCACAGTGTAATGCTGAAGTGAGGGAAGGCCGGTAAGCACAACAGGGAAACCTACGTCAGCTCTACTCATTAATCGCTTAGCCAGGCTGATAATTCCCGAAGCTGAACAGACAACCCATATCATTGTCACATGCAAAAAAATAAATAGAATGAAAAAAAATGATTCAGAGTAATAGGTAGCTAAACAGTTCAGGGGAGAGCTGGGAAGGAGTTTCTAATTTGCATCAGTCAGGTGAGATATCTCACCCACAAAATAGAAATAGTTGCTATAATAAAAAGTAGTAAAAGAAAAATATAAAATATAATGGCCAAATATAAAATAAATATATAGCAAAACCATAAGAACAAAGAAAAAGGAAATCACTCAGAAATAGATCAAAGAATTTTTAAAAGTTAGATGACGTGAAGACAGCTCAGTGGTCGGCTTGGGCTACATAGTTCCCGGGCTAGACTACGCTACAAAAAGAGACCCAATCTCAACCTTTCCCTTGCCCTGAGCAATCCAGCTAATGTGTAGGAAATCTACACACTAGGCATGCATGACGTGGGAAGCATGGTGTTAAAGAAATGATTGAGGAGTCGGTCAGGGACATCTCCCTTCACCAACATTCTAGTCTTCTGATCAGTAGCCTACTTATTGGTGAGAAATGACTACAACTAACACGAAAAACTAACTCTACCTACTAAATATAACCCATAGCCTCACCATACCTCATGGCAACCCTAAAATGCATCTTAGCTTTTAGCCTTAGCAGGCAAGCTACAATCTATGTTCGACTACAGACGCTAGGTGACTGTGGGAGGGAAGGCTATCCCAAGGAAGGGGAAATTGGATATGTGTAGTTATGGAGAGACGGAAGGGGACTAGAATGGGAGCATTCAACAGAGAGGGAGAGAGAAGAGGAGCTAAGGGAGGGAATACAGGGAGGAACGAGTTGTTGGAGAGCCCTTTAGTGAGAATTTGTTCTGCCAATAGCTTTGGGGTACTGGCCTCGGGGTGTGGCTTCAGTGTGCAGACATGATCCCTTATAAGGAAGAGGAGGGGGGTCACTCATGCTCTCTCTCGGGTGGCGGTCTGAGCATCCTACATTGCAGCATCCTGTGCCTCCATGGGCAGAAGACGATGGTGGCTCTTTACCTTCGTCGTGTGAGTGTTCCCCAAATTAAAACCTGTTATTCTTTTATTTGGGTGTTCATGGATTTCTATAATCCAATCTCAGAACCCTAAACTTAAGGATGCAGTGCACCATGTCCAGACAGTTCTCTGAGCTCAGCACCAAAGGAGGACACTCTTTCCAGCAGGGACCCCTCCCTTCCTACCTGGAAGCTGTCCCTGACCTATGTGCTCTCCCTGACCTATGTGCCCACATGACTATTAGGTATTTGCCCCAGCTATATGGTAGAATGGTGTGGCCAAATGGCCAAATTATGTGATGGGCCAGCCTTTGTCTCCATTATATATTTTCCCGAACTCTGAAATGCAACTGTAACCCTGAAACTGTCTCCCGGAAATCTCTTTCTGTCATACCCACAGCTGTCTGAACTCGGCTAACCTCCTCTGCTCCCTCCTCCCTCCCCAGGGGAGGAAGTAGAGCCATAACAAATAACACTGAGGACCATCTGAGAGGTCATATGCAGCAGTAAAGGCTTCGTATAATGTACACATATGAAAGCAATCTAAATGTAGTCTCTAGATAATGAAGGCGATAAAACTTCTGCCACCAAGTGAAGCCTCTAGTAATGGGCTGTATCTAATTGCAATGTTGGTCAAGGCAGCCCCAGTGAAATCCCTAAACAACTCAGGCTGTTGCCTAGGCTATTGGTTGCTGTCCACCAACTGAATGTGAGGCCCAATTGCTGATAACAATACTTATGTATCTCATGAGCATGGAGAAGTCAAGCTGGTGACTGTTAAGAGTCTTAACCCCTCCTGACTAGTGTTCATAGTAGTAGAAGATACCGTGTGTGCTGCCAGTGGAGATGCCCTCTCCACAAAATGGAACCCATGCCTGACTCTGCTTGGATGCCCAAGAACCTGAGATGAGATAAGGCATTGACCTAGAAGAAATACTTTTGTTCTGCTAAAGGAACAGGGTACTAAAAGGACTCACGGATCAACATCTTACTCAACCATCATCAAAGAAGCTTCCTCCTGCAGTAAACAGGAACTAATACAGAGAGAGACCTACAGCTAGACAATGTTCTGAGAGAGACCTAGGGACTCTCAGTCCCAGAAGGGATATCTTTATCAAACCCTGTAGTATGAAAAGTAAAGACCCAGAGAGTGGTATTGGGTTTCAGGCTTCAAGCTGAAGGTCTGAAAAACAAAGCAGCTGGCCACTAGCGCTCACCTCTGCCTCAGACTGGAAGGCGATCCTGGTTCCACCAAACCTCAGACTGCAATCCCAGGCTTGAACCCTATCACATGGCATCTATCTCTCGAGAGCTTTTCTTAAATTACAACATTTTATACCTCTCTAGTGCTGAGGTTAAAGGCGTGAGCTATAATTCTCTTTTAGACTGATTCAATCTTGCATAGCCCTGGGTAGTCTTGAACTCAGAGAGATCCATCTGCCTTTGTCTCCTGAGTCCAGGGATAAAAAGTGTGTGCCCCGACAGCCTGATCTCTATAGCTTGAGGCTGACTTTGCTTTCTGAATCCTCAGGCAAGCTTTAATAAATCATAAATAATATGTCATCACAAAGCCCCTCTCTTCGTGGCTCATGGATCTATGTAGAAGAGGCTGAAAGATTGTAAGAACCCATTGTCCTAACACACACACACACACACACACACACACAGAGACTTTCATGTTTTTTTTTAAACAACATACCATCTTAGTTAGGTTTCTATCACCATGATAAACCGAAAGGATTTATTTTATCTTAAACACATCCTGGTAAGAACCATCGCTGAAGGAAATCATTGCAGGAACCTGGAGGCAGAGACAAAAGCAGGCTGTGGAAGAGCGTTGCTTACTGGCATTCTCCCGTGGCTTGCTCAGCCCGTGCTCTCATACAACTCGAGATCACCAGCTCAGAGACTCTGGCTACAGTGAGCTGGGCCCTCTAAAATCAATCATTAATCACGAAAATGCTCCACAGATGTGTCTCCAGGAAATCTGGTGCAGACATTTTCTCCATTGGAATTCCTCTTCCCAAATAAGTCTAACTTGTGCCAAACTAGCACAGGACAATCCAGGACACCCACTGGGTCTAACTGAGCTGCTCGTGTGTACATGGGTTTAGAGTTATTTACTGGACCGTGGACAACTTTGTAGAGGCTATCCCCCAGAAGAAAGATACTTCCTTACCTCGGTAGCCCATGACAGACAATGACCCTCAACCAGGAATGGGTTTTTTGTCAGCCCCTCCCCTGTCCACACTATCACAACGATGGACTTACTCTTGTACAGGCCTTGTGCAGGTGCCTACAGGGGTTACGAGAGTTTGTGAGTGCAGCGGCCGTGTTATGTCTAGAGGACATGATTTCACAGCATCCCTCCCCATCCTCTGGCCCTAACATTTCCTCCTGCTCTTCCATGATTTTCTCTGTGCCTTCCTTGGTGAGGAGGGAGCCAATGCAGATGATCTGTTTAGGGCTGAGTACTCAGTAGTCACTTGTTTTAAAATAAACACTTGCTGAACGGTTAAAACCAGCTCAGACGGGATGTGCTAATTCATGCCTGTAATCACAGAGCTCAAGAGGCCACAAGGCCACACAGTACTGTGAGTCATAGGCAAACCCTGGCAGCATAGTGGGATTCTGTTTCTAAAGAATCAAACGCATGCATGCACGTTAAGTTTTATTATCTCACATTATATTTTAGACAGCTCATGCAGGCTGCACTAGACCGTGTACAATCACAGAGGTCCACTCTGTTCTTCTGTCAACCTTTTCCGTCAACCTTTTCCCTTTGCTTGCAGTTTTCCAGTCTTCTGTGCTGAGAACTAAGCTCTGACTGGGATTGAGCTCTGTGCCTTCTCTTATTGGGTATTTTTTTTGTCTTACTGTCCAAAGAAAGTATTTTCCTAAGTTGCTTTTTAAAATTATTTCGTTGCTGCCGTCATCGTGTGTATGCTTGCCTTTGTTTTTGTTTTTGAATTTTACAAGAGGAGATTCTGTGTGTAGTTTGGGAATTGTTCCTCTCATTCAACGATATGTTACTAAGATTGTTATATACTATTACATGTGGTGATAACTCACTCGTTTTCGTTGTATAATAATCTACAGCTGAGTTTTACATTTCCCCATTACTAATCATATTGTTTTTATGTTTTGTTTCTTTTGTTTGTTTGGTTGGTTTTTGGTCACTTTATAGACCCGGCTAGCCTCCAATTGATGAAGATCCACCTGCCTTTGCCTCCTGAGTGCTGGGATTAAAGTCATGTGCCATCACCACTGGATTTTGGGTTGTTTTGTTTTTCTGTTATAGACTTCCTCAGGCACTTTGAATGTGACTACTGGTATAAGCACAATGGCTTCATGGTATATGAGTGCTCAAACCAACAAGATCATGGCAAGGTACTTTCCAGAGTGGTTGAAACAATTCTAACTCCATTCTATAACATATGAGCGATACTTTGATCTATACATTCTCCCAAACCTGGAATGTCAAATCTCTGGTTTTCCCAACATGGCTACAAAACAATATTGTGTTGCAGTCTTATTCCTAAACAAGTAAAAGCTATACTACTTATGAAGTTGCATAGAAATAATAAACACTTTAGTTAGGCGTGCTTGGGAGGTGGAGGCAGAGTCCAGCCTGATGTGAGGGTTTGTGCCTAGTTTTATTGTAACCTTTTGTGTCATGTTTGGTTGACACCCCGGGAAGCCTGCTTTTTTCTGGTGGGAACCGAAGGAAGGAAGGGTGGATCTTGGAGAGCGCGAAGGTGGGGGGTACTGGGACGAGCCGGGGGTGGGGGGAAACTGTGATCAGGGTCTAATGTGAGAGAAGAATTCTTTTAAAGGTGGAGGCAGGAGAATTGGGAATTCAGGATAAGCAGAGATACATAGGGAGTTAAAGGCCAGCCCGCGTCACTGCCTCTAAAACAAAAAGAAGAAAAGCATTTCAGTTCGGAAACTCACATTATCGTAACCCGGTGCTACAATCCCCCTGCCATGTTTCGATGCTGGTTAAAAAAATAAAGGCACAGCAGCAACAAGCGTGCCATTATGAGATACACACGGGAAAGCGGGGGCCATCCAGGGCCATCGTCCAAGCCACTTTAGACAAACATCACCTTCCGGAGTTGGCTTTCAACTACACTAGTAAGCAGCTCCTCAGGTAAATGTATTCTGTCTGTCTTTCTCACCTGAACCTCAGGCTTATTTCAGCCAGCAATCGCGGCCCTGAAGCCACTGGCCTGATGGGATTGTGTCTGCCTCCTGCCACGGCCACCAAATGTAATTTTTAACTAAATCTCTATCGATCTATTTATCGATAGAGACTCGGGAGTCAGAGGCTGGGGTGAAAACCCGCTGGCTCAGAGAGACTGAGGAGTAGCTCGCTGACCTCCCTCTTCTGTGGAGTCTCCGGAAGAGGGCAGCTCTTCCACAGTTCCAAACCATAAAGGACAGTCGCACTGAAAGCCCCCCCCACTACTTCCTGTGGGTCTCTCTAGCCATCTTCCAGACCCCCTCTGACTCTCTGTGGTTACCTTCTGTCAACTAGTTGTTGGCTCTGCCTCCTGACCCAAGGTTGATTTTACTTAATTAATACAAAGGCAAATTCAGAGTGTCGGTGTTACCATACATCTCGGCACAGTACCCTCTGAAAGCAAGGGAAAGCAGGCTGGATCTCAGGCCCCGGGTTTCTTTTGAATTGAACATCTGATTCCGTATGTAGTGTTTGTGTGCCAACAAAGTAACTATTTAATGTAACTGTTGAAAGTGACTCAAGGTGTTTGCTTACATTTTTAGTGTTTAACCACCCAGGCTGGCATTTATAGAAAAAGTCCCTCTCCTGCCAGACTATTGTGTGCTTACTTTGCTCTTCCATACCGGAGCTGTAAATCACTTACAGGATAAACTGACAGGTGTTACACAAACACTGAATACAGCTGCTTGTTCCTTTCAAACACTGTCGTATTAAAACTTCAACAAGGCTCCAGGAATTTACAGTACCCCAGGGAAGAACACAATATAAAAAAAAAGCTCAGAAATACTGAAATTGCTAGTAAAATAAGCCTGTAATACTGACTTTGGAAAATAACAAACACCGAAACAACAACACTAACACAATTTATATACAGAAGGAAGCAGCCAGCATTAAAGCGAAATGTCCTGCTGTACCAGAAAGGCTATTTCCCGAGTTCAAAGGAAAGTGCTCTGACGCTGTTAAATTGTAGCTTACAGTGGCCTGTGTATTAAGGAAGGAACACTTGAAAATGGCAACCTGTCCTGGGAGGACACAAAAGCCAGGTGCGATGTAGAGAAAATGACAAGCGATCCCCTGCTATTTTCCTCTGGGGGGGGGGGCATCAATTGCCTCCAGAAAGTATGAGCTTTCCTTTCCTCTTATTTGGCCTCTTAGTTTATTGAACACTACTGTGGGCCTCCCGGGGAGACGGTTAACTGTCTAACAGCCAGAAAGATTGCCGGTAAGTGGGAGGGGTTTTCAAATAAGGACAAGAAGGATAGAAAAGGACATCAGGTGAGGTTAGCATCTAGAAGACCTTAAAAGACGGGGCCCAGGGAGATGGCTGCAGACGATTTGGGTAGAGCTGCACAGCTGCAGATCAGACACAGGAACTTAACCTGTGGGTAGTGGAGCACAGCACACAAGGCTGGGAGGAGGCTTCTATATGTTGCAGGACGCTTTAGGCAGGAGGTGACAGCAACAAGAACTGCACCTGGGCTGTGAGTTTGGGTGACAGCGACCGCTAGGTCCCTAGTTGGTGGAAATATTTGGAAATGGATTAGGAGGTGTGGCCTTTTTGGAGGAGGTGCCCATGCCAGCACCAGCCAGCACCCTCTCCCTCCCTCTCCCTCCCTCTCCCTCCCTGTCCCTCCCACCCCCTCCCTCCCTCTTTCCCTCTCCCCCTCCCTCCCTCCCCCTCTCTCCCTCCCTCTCCCCCTCTCTCCCACCCCCTCCCTCCCTCTCCCCCTTCCTCCAACCCCCTCTCTCCCTCTCCCTCCCCCACCCTCTCTCCCTCCGTCTCCCCCTCCCTCTCCCTCTTCCTCCCTCTTCCTCTCTTCCTCCCTCTCCCCCTCTCTCCCTCCCCCTCCTTCCCTCCCCCTCCCCCTCTCTCCCCCCCTCTCTCTCCTGACTCTACCTGTGGGTCAGATGTAAGCTCTCAGATATTTCTCCAGCTCCCTGCAGTGATGTTTATGGGCTCCCTGCAGGAAACTGCAAGCAAGGCCCAACAACCCTCTCTTCTAGAAGCCGCCTTCATTGTGGTGACTCTCCACAGCAATAGAAAAGAAACTAAACCTTGGGCTGGGGTCAGAAAGGCCTGTGTCACCCTGCTGTGGGGCAGGGGTGTCCCCTGTCTGGTGTCACAGCTGTATCAAGCGCACTTTAAATCTCACCTTCCTCTGGTCCTGTTACACCTGCTTGGCAGTTTCAGTCTGCGATCACAGTTTATCTCAGTGGTCTCAACAGGAGACACCCTCACCCCATTCAGTCCTTTCTGACTATCCCTGACCTTGTTTCTGTGTCTGGAGAGTGTGTCGTGTGTACATTTCCAAATCCAAGGACCAGAGCCAGACAACCAAATGGATATTCGAGGATGTGCTGGAACTCCGTAAAGTCTTTTAAAGACCTACCCAAACGAGAACTGAGCGGAGGAGGAAAAACAGCAGGTCCTCCCCAGAGCCAAATTTTGGGGTTTCTAAAGCACATCCAGAAAAAAAAATGTACATGGCTTTCTTAGAGAAAACCATTGAATGCTTCCAAACAGAAAGATATTATAACTAGAGCATTTCCAGGATGTTGTGGTCCCACAATGAAGAACAGATAAGAATTAGCAATGACTAAAACTGAGACAAGAACCAACAGAATGCAGTATTATTATTATTAATTATTAGTATTATTAATTTTGTTTTTTGAGACAGGGTTTCTCTGTGGCTTTGGAGGCTGTCCCGGAACTAGCTCTTGTAGACCAGGCTGTTCTCAAGCTCACAGAGATCTGCCTGCCTCTGCTCCCCGAATACTGGGACTAAAGGTGTGCACCACCACCACCCAGCAGGATCCAGTAATATTATTTGAATCGAAACTGAGGGTCTCAGGGAGAGCCGTAGCCCAGCGATGGACCAAGGACAGGCATGCTTGAAGCCCTGAGTTTTATTCCCAGCACTGGATACCTCGAGAACTGGAAAGGGAGGCTCCACACTGGAATTGTGGCCCTGGGTAAGAGCGAAAGGCGATGGATTCAAGGGACACCAGAAACCATATTCAATTTAGCTGTTGGCTAAATTCTGTGAAATGGAAAATGATACATGAAAGACGGTCGTTGATTTTTTTTTCTTCAAATTTTGAGGATTATGGTTTAGTTTGAATTTTTTTATTCTATATTTCATGGAACCCTCCTCCATACTGCAGTCCCCAGCATTCCAAATTTGGTTGAAATCTGTTGCTGAAGTAACTAACACACTGGCTTATTTGTAAACCTAGTTTGAGATTATTTGTTGCTTAAAGTATTTCAGCTGAGATGGCATTTGAAAGGAAAGGGTGGGTGTGGACAAGAATCCAGGAACGTACAGCTTCTTCTCCTGTGCTTTACGGCCAGTTTTCAGGAACGGGACGAAGCACCCAAGGTAATCACAAGGTCAGGAAATGTCAGCCTCGTGACGAAGGCTGACATTAGACTCTCTTGTCTCTTCCAGGCAGCCCTTTCCGGAGAACTGCAGTGAACTCTAATACTGCCACACCAACAGCAAAATGATGTGCCGTGATAAAATACCCTAAAAAGCAACTTAGCTGAAAACGGGTTCATTTTAGCTCACAATTGCTAGTTGCTGTCAATCACAGGGGAGTTACTGCAGCAGAAGTATGAAGGAGTGGTCGTATCCACAACAAAAAGCAGAGAGAGAATAAATGTATGCCCAGTGCTCAGTTCACTTCCTACCCTCATATTTAAACGAGACCCGAACACAGGGAATGGTACCACCCACAGTGGGCTGAATCTTCCCACGCTGATTAACTTAATCGTCAGGACAGTGCCTCACAGGCATGTTCACAGACCAATCTGTCCTAGACAGTCCCTCAGGTCTTCTCAGGTAAACTGATGGTAGCAAGTTGTCAATTAAAACTAACCATCACAATTTCACTCCTTATCTACGGGACACACAACATAACACATCGGTCCACAACCTTCCATCTCTCGCTCCAGGTCCCATGTGTATCTCATAACATAAAATAAAGTTCAGTTTTTTTTTAAAGCACCCCAAGATCTTTAAAAAGTCTAGACTCTTTATAAGTTCAAAGCCTCTGAACTATGGGCCCCTATGAAATCGGAAAGAATTTATACACTTGTAATAATGGAAGGATATAGGGCATAAAATAGTCGCACTAAAACAAAGCCAAAAACAGCAGGAGAAACACCAAACACGGCTCCAACATCTATCATCTGGGGGCAGAACAATCTCCTGGACTTGGGCTTGGGGAGCCCCAGCCCTCCGGCTCTGCCACCTGCAGCACACACAGCTTGTCTCTCAGGCTAAGGTCACCCTTATGGAAATCCCACGTCCTAGTATATCCCACACCATGGAGTTTCCGCGGGGACTCTAATTCTGATGCGCAGTGTCAGGCCTTGGCAACTTCTCACGACCCTTTCAGAGTTGCATCTATGCCTTCAAAGCCAGGATCACATGGACGACACGATAGTACCAGGTTCTGGTGCCGGTTCCTCATGAAGCCTGGCCTCGTTGGACCAGAGCTGCATCCAGTCCCGAGTGCTAACACCTCCCAAGACAGCTGCTTTCAAGGAGCAGGGAACCCTCCTGAGGTGACATATTATTTATGATTTATTCAAGTTTGCCTGAGGATTCAGAAAACAAAGCCAGCCACAAGCCACAGAAGCCTGATTGTGTGTGTGTGTGTGTGTGTGTGTGTGTGTGTGTGTGTGTTTGTGTTTACTGCTTACTGGCTTGTTCCTCCTGGATTTCTCAGCCAGCTTTCTTAAAACACCCAGGACCACTAGCCAAGGGGTGGCATTGTGTAAAATAAGCTGGACCCTCCCACATCAACCATCAGTCAAGGAATATCTAACACAGATTTGCCCACAGGATAGTCTGGTGGGGGGTTTCTTTCGAGGTCCCCACTCCCAAAATGGCTCTTGCTTCTGCTAAGCTGACACAAAACTAGCCAGTCCAGGGAATAATTGGTTTATTTTATCTCACCATCCCTGGTTACAGTTATCATGGGAAGTCATAACAACAGAAGCTTCAATTAAAGCTAACCATCATACAGTATGGTTGTTTTCATTATAAAGTTATTGTAGTAACTTTTAAGAATGGGTAATTAGAAAGTTACATGGAAAGGCAAAAGCCCTAGAATGTTTAAGAGAATAAATACTGAATAGTGAGTTCAGTGGACTGACATTGAACAGTGTTCTTAGTGTCAGCCAAAGTGGCATCAGAACAACACAAGCACTTTTAGTCCATGAACATCTTGGGTTCCACCCTTTATGTCTTGAGTCAGCACCCTGGGAACTGGTACCAGCAGCAGAATCGGGTGCCCGCGGATTCCGTTATGTACCTGAGTTTCAGAATCACTAATCTAAACTAAAGGTTATTGAGGGAGTGGATGCTATCACCATGAAGAAAGAATCTCTGTCCATCTATCACTAAGGTCCTGGCAGGCTGCAGGGATGCCTATAGCAGATGCCTGCTGGTGGCCAAAGACAAAATGTAGTTTGACTGTGAAATGCCCTACAGGCTCCAGGGTTTAAAGCCAGCTGGTGGCTTTGGTATGGGGACTTGTAGAACCTTAGGGCTGGAGCCTAGGTGGGGACTATAGGATACTAGGGATGGGCCTGGAGAGCAACAGGGCATCTCACCTTCCCCGGACAGTCTCCATTTTCTGATCTATGATGAGGTGAGGATCATCCCCCACCCCATACTCCTGTCCCCAGGAATGCTGCCATCCTTCACCGTCATGGACTGAAGCTGATCTCTAAGCAGAGAAATCAGGCCGATGCCAGCGTCTTACTCAGATCTGTGAGGTCGAATCCAAGGTGCCTTCCATTATAAGATGCACTGATGTACCCTCCCTCCCCTGAGGAAAAGTTCCTGTCAATAAAACCATAGCAAAATGACTTCTCTTATCACTTTGAAATGTCTGTAGCCATTTCATTCCTCTTTTATAGTTATGCAGAAGTTGCTTTTTATTACACATTACTCTTGAGAATCCATAAAAGTAGACTATAAGAAAAATGAATTGGCAAAAGCCATGATTCCCATGCCATATACCACAGTGCCTGAGAGAGAGCCACGAGAAACCCACTGGCAGGCCACAGGGTTGTTAAATGCCCTGGTATCTGACCTGTGTTAGTAATGGTACAAACATCTAGATGAAAGTAGTAACAATTTCAAAAGTGTCAGGCAGGCTGTATGTTCTTGATAGGGTCATCTTTTATAATTATAATATTTATTAGTATTTGTTGTAATCAAAAAATAATGCCAGGTATAGTAACACTTGCCTTTAATTTCAGTACTGGGAAGCAGAGGCAGGTGGATCTCTGTGAGTTTGAGGCCAGCTTGGTCTACATAATGAGTTCCAGCCAAAGCTACAAAGTAAGACCCTGCCTAAAAACAAAAATAATAACAAACCAACAGTAACAATAAGGAAGAAGAAACACAGCAATGTCTATTGTCATTCCAAGTTCAGGAAGTTGTTCGTTAGATGCCCGGGAAGTATACCGGTTCCATTCGTAGGGAGCTGTAGTTATTTAACAATGAGATGAACATTTTTCAAATGACTACTAAGTTGCTGGACCTAGCAGCTTGATTAGTGAGATGATTAGGCCTCTCTATTGGCCTAGGAAGGACATGGAAAAGGTAGCAAGCCCCAAGAATCAAGAAACTTTGGGAATCTCTATATGGAAGTATTTCTAAAACCTTTCCAGGCTGATGGGCCATCCTCCTGTATACTAATTCAGAGTTCTCTATGCTCATGTTTCACCCACACGGCACCGTCCTCTGTGCACGTTTTAAAGAGTGCTCCACTTTACATGTCTCTATGGTCCACCCCCACCCCCCGGCCCTATGGGAATTTCGATTCACACACCCTAGTTCCGCTCATCCTCCCCTCTGTAAGGAGTACGGTTTTTCTGCCCGCCGCTGGTCTTGTCCCGCCGCCGCGCCAGCCCCAATTAACACACCGAGACTCTGTGTTTGATATAATGCTGTTGGCCAGGTACTAGTTTCTTATCAGCTAGCTCTGTCTTAATTATTAACCCATTTCTATATATTTTTACGCGGTCTTATCTTACCGGGGAGAGGCGGCTGGAGGTTCTGCTCCTCTCTCCAGACTCTCCATCTTGACTCATCCTTACCCCTTCCTCTTTCCTCCTCATCTCCTAGTCCCGCCTATCTTGCTTTCCTATTGGCCAACAGTGCTTTATTCATTAACCAGTATGAGAAACATGTTTACAGAATGACATCTCCCATCACCCCTCACCCACAAAAGAAAATTTTTTTAAAAAAAATCAAAACAAAACAGGCAAGCAAACAAGAACAAAATGAATCCCAAAACAAAACCTGTTGGATTCCCCATCTTTCCTGCCCCTCCACCTCCTCTTCACTGGCCCTGGTGGCACTGGGAGCTGCACTGTGTCCCACACAGGACCCTTTTGTCCAATCGGCTCTACTTGCAAATGTTCATTGCAGTGAGTCACCGGTCTGGTTCGAGACTGGTTTCTGGCACACCATCATCACGGGATTCTCACCAAAACTCCTCTGACACCCTGTCGCTGCCCTGAGTGCATGTTTAAGGACTGGCATCCATTCATAATTTGAATACTGAATATGCGAGTCACTTCATTATTATGACATAACTAATATGCTCTTCCAGGATAGTGTGTTTTAGATGGCAGATATTGTTCTGCCTATGCGGCCACAAATATGTAGTTTCTGTCTCTGTCTCCCTCTGTCTCTCTTTCTCTCTGTCTCTCTCTGTGTGTGTCTTCCTCTCTCTCACCTCCCTCCCCCCTCCGCTCCTCACACTCCCCCTCCACACCCCTCTTCCTCTTCCTCTCTGTTCCTCCCTCAGCCCGTGCACGTGTTGCCAACAGAGAAAGGATCAGTTCGAAGCTGAGATACATGGCTCTCACCATCAGATCTCTTCTGCTAGCACGGATGCTGGTACAGATGGAAGCCTCACCATCCAGACACTCGGTCCCTTCCCACTCAGGAAGAGACCTGAAGACTGGGCCCTGGCCTGTTAGCAGCAGAGATGCTAACGGGAAAACCAGGCTGAGGACTGGGCTTTGGGTAGTCAAAGCCCACCTCCCCACAAAATTGATATATGTCCCTTCCTGAGAGAGAACACTCCCGTGAGCCTGTATTATAGCCCTTGTTCCGTTTGCTTTCCCTTAACGTGACAGACTCCCCTCCTCTCCTTCTGGCTGTAGTGACTTCTGCCACTGGTCATGACTCAGAGAGTGAGCTGAGGCAGGGTCTTCCTTGGTGTTGTAGCCCTTGAACAACACACACAGCCTCCTCTTTTTGGATTTACTTTACCATGATGGTGTTGGATACTCCTAGCCTGGCAAGGTAAGCCCTGCCCAATGAAAAGTATTCTTTCTGTATGTGCTGTATGCTTTCTTTGCTATAGTCCATACTCTACAGATGTATGTAGGTATACACACTCAAACAGACACATACCTTCCTATCATAGGATGAGATGTTTGGAAAAAATAAAATTGAAGATAGAGGTAACATTTTTAGCCATGAGCCAAGAGTTTAATGAAACAGCAGCTCGGAACTATGTCTGTAAGGAGTATGGTTTTTTCGCCCGCTGCCGCTGGTCTTGTCCCACCGCCGCGCCAGCCCCAAATAACACACTGAGACTCTGTATTTGCTATAATGCTGTTGGCCTGGTTACTTCTTATTGGCTAGCTCTGCCTTAATTATTAACCCATTTCTATGTATTTCCACGTGGTCTCCTTACCAGGGAGTGAGGCAGGCATCTGGTCACCCCGGTCTCTCCATGCTGACTCCTCTTCACTACTTCCTATTTCCTCCTTGTCTCCTAGTCCCTCCTATCTTCCTTTCCTATTGACCAACAGTGCTTTATTTATTAACCAGTATGAGAAACATATACAGAATGACATCTCCCATCATATGTCAGTAACTATGTTTTCAAAAAATACTCATTCGTGGCCCAAGTTTGGGGGGGGGCGGACATAAGGCTGGTTTCTCTAAATTCTACTCACAAGGCTGGAGCCAGGGCTAGAGAGATGTGCCAGTGTAAGCATAAGGACCTGAGATTCAAACACATCTAAAATCTGGGCATGGTGATAAGTGTTTGTACTGCCAACACAGGCAGATCCCAAATCTCACAGTCTAGCAGTCTGACCAAAAGGATGATCTCCAGGTTCTGTGAGAGACTCTGTCTCAAAAGAATAAGGTGGAAAACAATAGAGGAAGACACCCACCATCAAATTTTGGCCTTCATGCATGCATAGGTGACTACATCCACACAGACGTGTGCACAGACACACACCCCCGTGCTCACTAGCGTTAGGTCAACTTGACACAAGCTAGAGTCATCAAAGAGGAGGGAGCCTCAGTTGGTAAAATGCCTCCATGAGATCTAGCCATGGGAAAGCCTGTAGGGCATTTTTTTTTTTTAGTGATTGATATAGGAGAGCCCAGCTCATGGTGGTGGGGCCATCTTCTCCCACCCCCTCGATGGTGGTCCTGGATTCAATAAGAAAGCAGGTTGAGCAAGTCATGAGGAGCAAGCTAATAAGAAGCTCCCTTCCATGGCCTCTGCATCAGCTCCTGCCCCCAGGTTCCTGTCCTGACTTCTTTTGAAATGTGATGAAGCATAAATTGAATAATCATTTCCTATCCAAGATGCTTTGGTCATGTGTTTCATTATAACAATAGTAACCCTAACTAACACACACACACACACACCACACACACCAGCAACAACAAATGTGAGTCAAACACACTTACCCTGGGGTAAGGATTACTCTCAAACAAAAGCAACACCATACAAATCTGTCAGCATGTGAGTAATTGTTCAAGAAAAATCTATAATCTAATTACAGGGACAACACAGCAGGATAAGTGGACCTCAAACTACGACTTAATACAGAAAAGATTCTATTCAATTCATTTAGACTATAATATTTATTGAGTAACCGATCACTGTTCCTCTACAACTACATATAATCAAAATCAACCCCCCCAAAAGGTCTTGGAAATAACATGTAAAATGTTAACCACAGGCTTGAGGCAGAAACAACCCTTCACAAATACTGCTTTTCCCCAAAGATTCTCGATTTCTCCTTGTTTGTTGAGATGTATTTATAAGTCAGCCATTCAATCCGCTATGAAAGTGTTTCTGTGTCCAGCCTGGGGCAGGATGCCTTATGTCCATAACATCTCTCTTCAATGCACATACTTCAGTCCCATCAGCCAAAATGGAAGCCACCGAGCTCTATTGAACAATTGAATCGATTGTTCAATAAAACTGTTAGATACAGTGTGCTAATTAAATTCTGGACATTTGTGATGGTGTTTATTTCTCTCAGAACATGTTTATAGGTTAGCTTGAACCTCTGAAGCTGAGGATTCTGGCGGGTTTTGCTCTAAATACTCAAAGATTTCACCTGATGCCAGATCATAATCTTTTCTGGAGTGGCGATGTCATAGCAGAGGTGCCCTCCAGGTGCGCTCCAGGGAACGGGGAAAGCAATGGGTCTCGGTTCCAAGAGAAGCGAGGGCGGAAAGACAGTGAGGACATCACTGAGATCTGAAAATGAGGAGTCCGGGGACCAATCAGCAAACGGGGAGACGGAGAGATGGAAGAATGCTCAAATGAACATGTTAGTCCTTTGCATCGTTTAAGGGGCCTCCTGTTAAAGGGTAGCAGATTCCCTAAGAGGAATGCAGCGTTAGCAGCCACTGATGCCCTGCCCTTAATTGCTTTGCCAGATTAATTAGGTGGGTCCCCAGCAAGGCGCTAATCAAAGAGAGGCAGAACAGATAGATGTGGTGTGAGGGAGAAAATGAGATTCAAAGCGCTGGAGACCTGTGTGCTGCGAGCTGGTCAGAACCGGAGCACTGAACACCCAGAGGGACAAGCGCCAAAAAGCGGAAGGGAGCGAAAAGCTCACCTGAGAGGTGAGAGAGGCCAACAGGACTCCCTGGGTCTGGAACCCAGAGATCCTGCCTACCATGCATGGTCCTAGATTTAACTAGTCATTGTCACTTTCTCATTTCATTCAGTTCCTAAAGTGTCCTCATCAGAACAACAAGGGGATCTCAGCTAGTTTTCTTTCTTTCTTTCTTTCCTTCCTTCCTTCCTTCCTTCCTTCCTTTCTCCTTTCCTTCCTTCCTTCCTTCCTCCTTTCCTTCCTTCCTCCTTTCCTTCCTTCTTTTCCTTCTTCCCTCTTTTCTTCCTTCCTTTCTCCCTCCCTCCTTCTTCCTTCCTTCCTTCCTTCCTTTCTTTCTTCCTTTCTCTGAGACAGGGTCTCACTATGTAGCCCTGGATGTCCCAGGACTCATTATGCAGACCAGGCTGACCTCAAACAGAGCTCCCCCTTCCTCTGCCTCCTGAGTGCTGGATTAAAGGTGTGCGCCTCAACCCCTGGCTTCAGTTAATCTCCACGTGCTGCTGTGAGCTAGGCTTGCTGCTTCTAAGTTTTCCATGAGAAACCCAGAGTTTCAGAGTTTGAATCTATGGCCATCCTTGCTCCAGAAGAATTAACTACTACTCCATCTGCATCTCACCCCTCCACTGCTCTCCGTACTGGTGGGGCTTCCCGAGGCTGTAGATGCAGTTTGACTGTGAGAAGTCTGTGTGTACACTTTAATCAGTCATCATATTCCACCCTAGTGATATTGGGTTTACCTGGAGACTCAGGATATCTGCATGTGAGCACTAACAGGGCTTTCTACCCCAAGAAAGTGGCCAGGTTCCTGCAAAATAAGCAAGAAAGCTTAGATCGCAAGCCAGAACTGGCTGACCCAGGACTGCAGGTGCCTACCAAGTCTTCCAAGAGATGATGACCCTCGGACAGGGGACCAGAGGGGTGGGAGATTGAGGCTGGAAGATGATGACCCTCGGACAGGGGACCAGAGGGATGGAAGATTGAGGCTGGAAGATGATGACCCTTGGACAGGGGACCAGAGGGATGGGAGATTGAGGCTGGAAGATGATGACCCTCGGACAGGGGACCAGAGGGGTGGGAGATTGAGGCTGGAAGATGATGACCCTTGGACAGGGGACCAGAGGGATGGAAGATTGAGGCTGGAAGATGATGACCCTTGGACAGGGGACCAGAGGGGTGGGAGATTGAAGCTGGATTATGATGACCCTCGGACCTCGGACCAGAGGGGTGGGAAATAATGACTGAAGGCACTTGAAATTGCATGGAGGAGAGTGGGCCACAAGCCCCTGGGAGAAACAGCAGGGGGTAAGATTGGAAAGGTAGCTTGGAATGCTGTTAGGAAGGTGTCTTAGTCACTGTTCTGTCTCTGTGAAGAGACACTATGACCAAGACAACTTATAAAGAGAGGCATTTAATTGTGGGCTTGCTTACAGTTTCAGAGGGCGAGTCCATGACCATACTGGTGGGAACATGGTGGCTGGCGGGCATTGTGCTGGGGCAGGAACTGGTAGCTCACATCTCATCTGCAAGCTGTAGCCAGAGGGAAAGCTCAAAGCCCATCCCCGGTGACACACCTCATCCAACAAGGCCACAGCTCCTAATCCTTCCCAAGCAGTTCCAGTAACTGGGACTAAGCATTCCGACACCTGACCAAACCTACGGGAGCCTTCTCATGCACACCACCACAAAAGGTGACCACATAGGAAGTCACTGGTGAAAAAGTGTGTTCTTGTCAGTAAGACGGTTCAAGTATTGGAAAACACAGAGTTAACACTTACAGTGGAGTTAGCTGACTGCTGCTGTTGTATTAAAGCCCTATAGAGGGGATAATGAGAAACCCAGAGCCATTAATTAATGGACTGTTAAATGCTAAGTGTGAAAGCAACTGGTAGTTTACAAAGAGACCTACTTCCTGCAGTGAGAACATCTCATCTGAGGGACAAAACCAAGAGCCGACAGTTGAGGTTGCTGAATTCTAGAGATGCTGAAAGGCTTAGCTAAAGCAATTCCATTTGCTAAGGTAAAGGCTTGGGGAAACCCAGAGCTCCGGAGCCTGAGATGTGCACATCTAGGCATATGGTCCTGTGAGTGTTAATTCTACACATCCCTGAATTTCCTCTCTCCAAAGGAAGAGCTAGTGGCCCAAGAGGCATTTCCCCCATAAAACAATAGGCAGATCCCCTCGAGAGCTACTGCTACCTTTACTCTTGGCTGATAGACTGACAATCACAGAAGTTAAAGCCTGACAGCTAGGGACATGCTGGACCCGAGAAAGAAAAGAAGTGTGTGTGTGTGTATGTGTGTGTGTAAAGAGCTTTAAACATTAGCTAGTGTAGACACATGAGCCAAGGGTACAGCCCTGGGACTGGACTCGCTTGATCAGCAACGCTGAAACATAAAACTAGATAAGCAAAAGTTCAGTGACATGGGACACATCTTTCTATCACAGAATTGAATGCCCTCTCAAGGTCTCAAGGATGCAGGATGAACATCTAGCCAGGGTCAATCTCTGAAGTATGAAAAAATAATACTAATGGCCTACACAAGGCAAAGAAGAAATGCCTACGTCTCTGTGCACACTGTAAAGGAAGGAAGGAGGGGCTTCCGGAGGTGGGATGCTAACGTGGGCATGTATTATAGCAGATCAGAAAGTCTACTCTAGGATTATATTGCACAGAAGGCCCCAAGGAAGACATCATTGACCGTGGCTATCAGAAATGGGCTGGGCAGAGGCAGCCGCGGTTCATCAATATTCTAAACTGGCCTCCCCCGCAGTCAAGGGACGGTGGTAGGAAAGGCGTCCTGGACTAATGATAGGGAAGTAAAATAATGAGGACAAGAAATGGTTCTTGGGCTGAGGAAACAGCCCAGGGTTAAGAGCACTTGCTCTTCTTGCAGAGGGCCTGGATTCAGTTCTCGGCGGCCGTATCTATCTGTCAGCAGTTCGTGACCACTTGTAACTCCGGTTCTGGGAGATTCTGTCTCTATAGGCACCTGTATACACTTGGAGCGTATGTACAGACATGCAGGCATGCATACATACATACTTACATACACACATACATACATACACACAGAAAATTAATTTGTAAATGGTGCTTAGCCACTGACAGCCAGGAAGCCACGGTTATAACGATCAGAAAGATCAAAGAGGCTGCCAAGGGTGCTGGACTCCAGGGAATTCTGCAGAAAATGGATAGAGGACAATACACAGGACAAAATCGACAGTTCTCCTTAATACCTACACCCAGAAACAGCAGCAGAAAATGCAAGTGGCCTGCAGGAGCGGGTAGCTCAGGTCTCCGCCACAGTGGCGTCCAATCCGCCCCTCCAGATAACCCTGACTACATGTAGGGACCCTGCCACAGTTGTTCCTTCTAAACAGAGTAAGTGTGAAGAAGCAAATGCAAACCAGCCAGAGGCTTTGCAGCTTTACAGGGATCCTCTCCATCCATTGTACGGGACATGTCCCTTCCTGTAGCTGAGACTCCATCGGAACACCCTACATACTTACCCAAACACTCTTCATGATCGCTCGCACGGGTGTTCTCAGGGGAGACGAGTCTTCAGTGCTTAGAAATCTCTTTTCTCTCCGGGCATTGGCTAGAATTGCCTTCCAAAGTCTGTTCCTGGCAGCATTGCCTCTTCCCGCTTGTATTTCCAGCCCGTTCCCGAAGCCCTTACTGTTTTAGCCCCATTTTTCAGTGCCCTTTTGTCCCTGTGAGAACGGCCATTACACAATGGGAGCGCTCGGCTTCACAACAATGGGAATTTATCCTCCACTGTTGAGGAAACTGGAAGTCTCAGATCAAGGCGCTGGCATCTTGAGCTTCTGATGAGGTGGCTGACGCTCCAACGTCTCACAATAGCTTTATGCCCATTCATTAAACGACATCATCACTGTATACATGTAATTACATGTACACTAACACACCAACGCTCTTCTTCCTGATACTGTCGCTTGGGAGTTAGACTTTCCACATCTGAATTTATGTGGACACAGACTTCCAGTATATAGCAACTGGATTCCCCTAATGGTGGTTTCCACACAGTGTCATGCTAGCATAGTCAGATGTTTTTGTTTGTTTGTTTGTTTTGTTTTGTTTTACTTCTATGCTGTAAACTTTAACCCTTTTCTCCTTCTGCAAGTATCATACCTGCCTTCCTCTGTTTACTCCGTGTCCTTTTTCCCACATAGATCATCCCTCTCTTCTATCTAACCCCCTCTGTCCTTTGTGTTCCATGGAAACAGAGCTCATGTCTGCCTTGTCCACTTCCCAGTATCCCCCTCCAGCTCCTAGCCCCATTCCCAGTAAGTGTGTTACGGAGCTCAAGGCCACCAGAAAAATACCATCAGACTCAATGCAGAGTATAATAAGCCAAACGTACGAAACCTGCTTGCAGGGCTGTAATCTCTAACCCGGGTCTGACATGTGTACCCAGAAGCAGGTGGAGCAGGGGCTTTTAAAGGTGAAAAGCACAACTGCTTCATTTCTCCAGGATTTGAAGTTACATGAGCAACTGCTCTACTCCGCCCCAGCGATGTGAGGAACGGCCTCACTTCCTTTGCACAAGGTGATAGACAAGCAGGTTTACAGAAGCCAGAGCAAAGCAGCTAATCATTTTACAACAATCACACCGTTCCTTCAGGAATTTGTCAGAGGAAAAACCAGACTAAATAGAAGGCCGTTTCTGGATTGGAGAGGCTTGGCCATCATATAAGCTGTGAAAAAGTGGATGAAAAGGGAAAATCTTAGGACATGTATTATGAAAATGCCATAGTTAAGCCCGTGGCCTTTAATACTAATTTTTAAAAGTAAAATTAAAGTAGGGAAAGGACCAAAGGCAGATTAAGGAGATGATGAGATCAGTGAAGCATGAGGAGCAGAGAGAGCAGGAAGTGGAAGGTTGAACCCTTGCCTCGAGGACATCGTTCCCTTAGCGGTAATAGTCGGCAAGTTCATTTGCTTGGGGATACAGAGCTGGGAGAGAGGACTAGCATAGGCTGGGAGTGTGGTGCTCGGTAAGGCTGAGGGGAGGGGCTCATCTGAGGCGAGGGTCGTGTGCCTACAATTCCATTCATGGGCTCTCCTTCAATGCCCGTTCTGAGTTTCTGGGAAGAACTAGGAACATTGGAGAAAGATGCCATCCAGAATGAGGAAATGGTGGGCTCTGGGGAGGGCCCCGGGCAGCACATTAGTTATGAAAGGAGTGTGCTGACAGCTGACTTACACAGCGCTTTCCCATCCCCAGTTTTACAGTGGGAAGACTTTCCTGTGCACGGCAGAATGGTACCATGACTGCACACTCCTTCATCTCATCTCATCTGGCATGAAAATATCTTTCAGCCCATTAAGTCTCGTAGGCTCCAAGAATTTTGAGAAATACCTTAGCATTTCTTTTTCCCAAGCAGACAAAAAAATCTTTCTTTCACTTTTATAATAAATGGTCTTTACTGGTGAATTAATTATATATAATTATATATAAACAATAAAAGTTTTACATAAGATACCACAATTAACTTCATAATAAAAATGACTTCAATTGAATGTTTTACTTCACTACGTCTGACACATCCTTCACCTTGTTGGGACTTGAGCTACATTTTGGCATTGAATATACTCATAGAAAACCTATGTTACCTTACATATTCATATATCATACGCATTATTTTCTTGGTGATCTGACAAAAGCAACTGAAGAAGGATGGTCTGGTGGCGGAAACACCGGTGGCTGGTCACGTTGCGCCCTCATCGGGGGAGAGGAGGATGTATTCCTCTGCTCAGCTTGTTTCACTTGTCTTTTATTAGGTTCAGGACTCCAGCCCATGGGAAGACACTGCCCACACCAGAGTGGACCCTCCTCCTCAGTTAACCTCTCTGGACCAGCCATCAGAGACGTGCCTAGACCTGGTCTTCTAGGTGAGTCCAAACCTAGTCAAGCTGACAGTGAAGATTAGTTTCACACCCCACTAGTACCACCTACATACACACAGACTCTACATACACACACCACACACAGTCCATACATACACACATACATGCATCACCTACACACTCTCCACAAACACACATACACCACATACTTACAGACTCTGCATACACACATACCACACACACACACACACACACACATAGTCCATACACACACACCACATACACATATCACATACACACACTCCACATATACACACACCACCTACAGACAGACACACACGCACATAAACACCATGTACACACACACAGTCCACACAGACAAACACATACATCACATATACACATCACTTACGCAGACACACACAGAGACTCCACATACACACACATATACCACATGCACTCATATACCACATACATACACACCATATACACACACACCACCTACACACACACACACACACACACACACACACACACACTCACACACGACCTGCTGTGTTTGAAAAGAAGTTGGAGAATCTGTTTCCCTTAGCTTGTGTCTTAATAACTCTTCTAATAGTAGATGTGGTGGCAGCTTCCTGGAATTCTAGCACTTGGGAAGTGAAATCAGAGGGGTTTGAAGTTCAAAGCTTGAGTGTGTGTGAGTAGGGAAGGGAGAGGAAGGGGGATTGGCTAAGGTTTGGGAATGGGAACACAGAGCACTGTGGGAATGCGGGAACCCCAGATGAGCATTAGTCCATATTCACTTCTAAGAGTGCATATTTACTTAAGAGTGAATACTCACTCTTGGGAATATTCCAGAAGGAAGGCCATGATTCACATGGCCTTATCTGGAACTCACCAGAAGTAACTGCATTGACTGGAAGAGTGTCCATGTGGGGCAAAAACTCTTCACCTGCTCTTGTTACGTGAATTTGTGGGTTTTGCCGTTTTCTTCCATTGCATATTAACTGCTACAATTGCAGACACTAGCTCAGTCATGAGTTTTCTTTAAAAAGAAGCAGAGGAAATTGCCTTGGCTGTGACCAAAGGACTTGGACAAGAATGTTAAGAAGGTGTGCAAATGAGATTGTGCTTGGGGATTCAGTCACCGTTGTGGGCCCCTCATCCATCACCCTGTTAGGGATAATCTGAGTCAAGTGAAGGATGCAGTTCAAAGTCAATGCAATAAAGAATTTATACTCAGTTTTGATGCTGCCCCCATCCTCATCCCGGTGAGCTTATCTTATGCACATATGTGACTGTGCACATGGCTTAAAATTATAGCACATTTCCCAGGGTGCCATCCATCTTCAACTGCTGGCTCCACACACATATGGGACCACACAGTGTCACATTCAAGTCCGAGCACCAGTCCAGGCTGGCGTTCAACTTTATTCTTTTTTTTTAATTAAATATGTTAACTGGAAAAAGAGGTGGAGAGATTCATCCTGGATGGAATTTTATTATTACATTCGCTTTCCTATGTTCTTCCTGCTGAACCCAAATGAAACAGCTGGATTATTTGTAATGAGTGAGCACTATCTGGAGAAATGATTTTATTAAAATAATATTAAAAATTTAAAATGAATCATATCTTCTAGATTTAGGGGAATTGTTAATTTTTCTAATAACTCGATGGAAATGCCAGGAAGAATTTGCTCTATGAGCTGATTCCAGGTCACAAACAGTATGACCAGCTCCTTAGGAAGCCATGCTCAGTTAAATGGCCTTGTGGCCCCACTTATTTGGTCAGTGGGCAGGTCAGGGTTAGGGTACACCTTGCTGAAGAAATGGGGCTGAAGATACAATGCAGTGGTTAAGTCTGATTACTGTTCTTCCAGAGTAGTGTTTGGTCTCCAGCACCCATGTCAAGCAGCTCACAACCACTTATAACTCCAATTCCAGGAGATCTGACACCCTCTTCTAGCACACACACACACACACGCACACGCACACGCACACGCGCGCACACACACACACACACACATGCACGCACACACATGCACGCAATAAAAAATACAAGTACATCAAAGAAAACATACTAGCTAGATATGATGGCACGTACCTAGAATCCTAGAACTTGAAAAGCGAAGGCAAGGAAATCAAGACACTGAGGCCAGCCTGGGCTACATAGCAAAGTTGTCTCAAAATCAAACAAGCAAGCAAACAAACAAACAAAAAATATTGCCATGGGGCAGGCCAGAACCATCACACGGTAGGGGCTTTAGACACCTCCCCCCAACACCGCCAGAGTGCGATCTCCATCACTGGTACCTGGTGCTTGAAGGTGCGCATTTTCTCGGTGGCAGACCACATGGGACGGTTGTGTAGTCTGTGCTCTGTGAGGGAACCACAGCGCAGTTACGACAGGAAAGGTGAGAAGCACAGCCGTCCTTCCATCACTTAAAGAGCAGAAAGTCCGAGAGGACAGCTGACAAAATGTCACACCGGAGTGCACACTTGGGCCCTTCTCTTCAAACCTGGGGGTCTCAAACCCTTCGCCGGTTATACTTCCAGAAAAGCAGAACTGAGTTTTACCCAGGCTAGGACCGGGGCCCTGGCCAGGGCAGAGATAGTGTCATTTCTCCATGGGCTCAGGCCCGTAGAAATGTCCACAAATTCTCCTCCCACACTCCTGCCCTTGATTGGCCTCTCTCCTCAACCCTGAGTAGATCTTTGTGACGACCCGGATCAACAAACCAGCATGGACCTGATAGTCACTTTGGGGTCTGAGACAGAAAGGCCTGGCCGCCCCCCCCCCAGGACACTCTCTCCTCCCGTTCTCAGATCCGTTATATCCACCCTCCAGAAGGGCACACTGTGGAATTCTAGCTCACTGTGGAATATCCCAGCGCAGGCAGGCGCCAGCTACACCAGAGCCTTCGAGGTGACCCCCGGCCCAACTACCCATTCGCTGCTAACACATGGGGACCTCGAGTGAAAACTGTCTGAGTCCTGTCAGTTTCCGTATTCAACGAAAAACAGATACCTACTGTTGTCTTGCGGGGAATTTGGTAACGTTTGTTGTGTAAGATAAAACTCAGAGATGCAGCTTCCCCTGCCAGAGGCTCTTAAGGTCCCTTCACACAGGGGCCAAACCCTGGAGAGCTGCAGCTCAGGGGGAAATGGTTGCTTTTTTCCCCCCAGAGTCCCCACCCCTTTCTCTCACATACTCTCTGAGCAATTAGTTTTTGTAGGGTTCTCTACTACAAAGACTGTTGGTGGGACCAGCGCAGGGTTCCAGTTGCTGACCTCAGAGTGCCAGGGGCATTACAATAGAGTATTTCCAGTTCTCAGTGCGTTTCTCAAACGCAGGGAGGGCAGGTGCCACAGGCTGCAGTTACCGTGCAAGCACGATAATAAGGGTGTCGATGCAACCAAGCCAAGAACCGCTTGAATGCACACTGAACTTTGAATGATTTTATTCGTAACACTAAGTAGGACTCTGGTGGGAGCGTACTCAGCGATGTCAGAATCAAGTTCGTGTTGCAAAGAGAGAGCGCCGCCAACCGAAGGGGCTGGACAAGGCAAACTTACCCTTGACCACGAGGGTGTGCTCAGCAGAGTGGACACAGAGATGGGGGGTTTTATCCTAATTCAGGTAGCGACTTCCCATTGGCCAGGGTCTGGTCTCATAGCCTTAATTTGATTGGCTAGTCTGAGAAGAATTGGTACACAGGAAATTAAAGAAGGGGGAGGGGCCATTGCTCCAAGTCATGTATAGCAACACATCTTTGTCTATTTGGGGAGTTTAAAATATTCACACACAAGTCCTACAAGGTGTGTGTAGGGATTAGAAAGATTTAAATTACTTGTCCTAAAAACAAATTTTATAGTATTTGATAGAAAAGATTCATATTTGATATTTCTCACAGTAGTTAGAATATGAACTGTTACTGAATTTTTCTATCATGTCATGATTTTTTCAAAATGCATAAAATCTTTTTTTTTAACCATAAAACTTACTGTATCAATCCACCTAGTTACACACACACACACACACACACACACACACACACACAGACGAACGACAGAGATCACTGTAACATCATCCCGGATGTGTTTGGAATCCTCATGAGGCTTTGCTGTCAACGAGACAAATGAAGTTATCATTGAAGAGGGTTTTAGGCGATGTGGAAAAGGGGGAATTGTGAAGTTGTTGAAGGATAGTTATCTGAGCCTTTGGGGAGCCTTTACGTTGTCCTAGCTACTGAGAATATGCCCAGTGTCCTCTAATTCTGTAAATTTTGAGATGATTTTCAAAGCTCCGAGATGACCTGAGCTCTTAAGAGCTCCATGGTGAGTTTGTGGGCGCATTTATTCCCTCTGGTGGTAACATTAAATGCAGGAGATGTGTGACTCATGGGGTTCAATCACACATAGATGTTGCTATTAACCAAATCCTCTCCCTGCATACCAGCCACAGTATCTCCAGCTGTTTCCATTTTTATCTCCAAATAGCCCCTAATTTTAATCAAACATGATTGGCTGTCTGCATTTAAAAATCTAGAAAAGGATTGCTGGAGACATTTCATCCTAAGTGTTCCTTCCTCTTCCTTCTTTGGTCTCTGTCACTGAATTAAACCAGCCATTCACTTTTGTTCATGAAACAAGCTCAGAGTGGCTAATGTTTCCTTTCTATTCCTTTCCTCTTTTAGCCAGTTACAGTTGATCAGCCACAGCCTAATGCCATATGCTACAAATGATCAGCCAGGATCCAACAGCCGTGTGTTACAGTTGAGAAAGAGATTTAAGTATCTCAACGGTCAATCGGAACCAGCAGTATAGAGACTTGTCCAGAATGCTGTCAGCATGTTCGAAGCAGGTGCTATTCGAGCAAACAAACCCTGCTGTGGGCGGTCCACAGCGCAGGCACTGAGTCCTGGCTGCTAAGTTCTCCTGGGGGGGGGGGGCGGTAAGGGAGGGTAAGGTGTGTTCTGGCAAGACATAAAAGGATGAGAGGAACAAACAAAAACAAACAAACTCATCCTCAGAGGCCCCAACCTGTTTCCTCAAAAGAGTAGGAGAAATAGATCAAACCAATGCATTTTTGAAATGCCAAAACGGCTCTAATGGAATAAAATACAGCTCTGTAGACATAAGAATCCCAGGTAGCAGATGGTTAATGAAGGTCAGGCAGGCAGCTGCCCTAATTTATCATTATGAGTTGAGTCGTGTGCCTTTATTAGAAAATGATGGATAGCTTCCTTCTTTGCAATATTTTAGGGACCACTTTTTCTGTAATATGTAAAGTTTTAAAAAATATGAGCCTAATTAATTTCTCTGGTATAACCAAGAGAGAAAATGAGCCTCCGATGGGCACGCTTATCACCAAAATGAGATTAATAGCTTTACTCTCACCTGGAGGGTTCTCTGAGTGTGTGACTTGGTGAATGACTTTGAACTTCAAGGACTAAAGTGGAAGACAAAGCTAAAGCTGGCAGCTGAAATGCCCTTGCAGTATCCACTGCGGAGGCTAGAGGGCGCAGTTGCTTCAGCTGCTCTAAAGCAAGGAGCACACAAACCCAGTTTCTTTCACTAGCATCAATTCAGGCTTGTTCCCCCGCTAAAGCTGGTCCTCATTCTGCTGGGAGGCACAGGGGTATGGAACATGCGATTACTAGTTGCTGTGGATGGCTTCTGCGGAGGCCTCGGGTCTGTGAGAACAAACAGGACACACTCAAAATGTCGTATGTTTTCAGACTTTTCTGGATTGGGGGTTGATTGGGCGTGTATTCACTTTTCACATGAGCTTCTGTTTGTTGCTTTCAACTATTCAAGAAAAAAAAAAAGGCTCCAAAAACTGCATTACATACACTGAGTATGTGAGAAGGTCTACCTGATTTTAAAAATTCTAAGGAATTATGGCATAGATTCTAGGTGGTGTGGTTATGTTGGTCAAACATGTATTTTATCTTTTGTTTATTACAAAGACATTGGCTAGTCAAGGACTTCTCGGGGCCTCGCTGTTTTTCTGCTTTGTTTCATGTGTATCTTCATTTCTCAGACTCCGTAGTCCATGACACCCCAAATCCCAGATCACCACCCGTTCCCAGACTTCTTTCTGGTCCTGACCACACCACCCATCCACTCCACGCCCACAGACTCCTGCTTGATTCATCATTTCCTGGCCTCTCAGATGGACTCACACAGTCAGTCCTCACATTGAACTTCTTGTTGAGTGCCAGGCATCTCTCCCATCTTTCTGTGTCCCAGAAGACCTCAAGTAAGACACCTGCTCTACTGAAACTTTGCAGAAATAATAAGGCTACTAACTAACTAGCTAGCCTAAAGTAGGAACAGATAGTGGGTTACCCAGAAGGTCTAGCACCATGCCCGGGGTCTTCTGACTCATGGAAATGGGCTGTGCTAAGTGTCTACAGCAGGGTTAGTAAACAACAGTCACCATTCCTGTGTACAGAATGTAAAACCTTCACAGTTGGGGCTATTTTCTTTTGCTTGCTTTCTGCTACTGCTCCTCCTCCTCCCCCTCCTCCTCCTCCCCTTCCCCCTCCTCCTTTCTTCTTCCTCCTCCTCATTCTTCCTTTTTCTTCTTCTACTCCTCCTCCCCCTTCATCTTCTGCTTTTTTTGTTATCTAAAACTGAAAGAGAGCATTCTCTCTTCAGTCTGTAGGTAATAATAAGCCTAGGCATCACCTAGGCATCACTAGCTTCATCACCAGTACTCAGAGGGCAGAGACAGACAGATCTCTCTGAGTTCAAGGCCAGCTTGTTCAACCTAGAGAGTTCCAGGTCCTCTCTGAGTTCAAGGCCAGCTTGTTCAACCTAGAGAGTTCCAGGTCATCCAGGACTCTGTAGTGAGACCCTGCCTCAAACAAACAAGCAAACAAACAAACCAGATTATAACAATGTTGTCTGAAATTTCAGACTTTCCCTCTCTTTACTTATGTACTGAATGCTTGATATTTGGCCTTTCAGTGGGAGAATATAACTCTCCCAATAATGATCAAGTGACAGTCCAGAGTTAGGATCCATGCTAGTGGGCACTAGTCTGGTTTCTGTGATAAAACACTGACCAAAAGCACCTTAGGGAGGAAAGGATTTTTTTGGCTTACAGGCTATAGTCCATCATCAAGGGAGGCCAGGGCAGGAACCTGAGGCAGAGACCCTGGGGGACACTCCTCACTGGTTTGCTAGGCCATTTTTCTCACACAACTGAGGTTCTCTCTTCCCCAGTAACTCGGAGCAGACAAAAACTAACCAGTACACGGGTATACAGATCCAAAGCCCATGTCACAAGAGAAAAGCACATGACCAATTTGAGATGAAACCCAGCAGCCATCTATAGTGGTAAGCAGTTCAGGATATGTCGCTTTAAAAAGGAAAATGGCTTGTAAGGAGATAGCTCCTTTTTTAACTTGACTGTGGTGTGCAGATTATCATGGATTCCAGGAGCCACTTAAAGAACAGAAAAGTGTCTGTCTTTTCAAATTCAGGATGCAGACTGATCGGGGATGGGGTGGGGGGTAAATAAAAGATATCTCATTTTACATGGCAATTTGTTTAATTCTTGGGCCCTATGGGGGAATGGATTGCACTAGACAATTTCTGCCGGCCAAGAAAATTGTTCTCAAGGCCCTTCAGTCAGCTTTCCATCAGTGTGACAAAATCCCCGAGAAAGTCACTTAGAGTAGGAAAGACATGTCACAGCTCAAGGTCTCAAGGACGGCAGCCAATCCATTGCAGTAGAGAGACACAACACAGCAGCCAGTACAGAGATGGAACCCAACCCCTGAACTAAAGTCAGAAGGAGGGGGGCGTGGCGGGGGGAGAATGGGAAATACTGCAGGGTGTTGGCAGGAAGTTAATGGTCCCTTAGCAAGTCGGTACCTGATTCTCACAGAGGCTAAGACAGGAGATTTCTGTTTTCCTAGATTTCACCTCAAAGGGAAACTCCCAGTCCTTAACAAAGACACTCCTGAGTTGTGGGAGGTTAGCTTTTGAAAGAGCCATAAAAGACTTAGAATTACAAACTTCGGGGTGTGAATACTCAGGAAGCAGTGAGAGCTTACAGCGAGGAGGAACCTGCTCAAAGCTTGCCGAGCTGATACTGGACAAAGTCAGTCTCCATTTGGCTTGACCTCCAGAAAAGCTGGGATGTAGTCTTTTTAGTGAGTTTTCCTCCTGACTCTAGGGCCTGTCCCAGTCCCTGCCTACCTCCTGCAGGTCAGGCGGCTGCCGTGGTCCCTCCAAACAGCAGAGTGGTCCATTGTACCCTCAGCCGTCCAAGCACAGCTCGCAGCTACTTCAGTGCTAAATTCAAGACACAGGGGCTCCTAAGTGGCCTATGGACCTGCCTGCCTAAATATCTCAGATAGTTTTCCTTCTGGTCAAACCCACATGTGGCCTAAATGAAAGGAAAGGAATGCATGACAGAAAAAAGAAAAAATAATAGTGGCTAACTTCTCAAGCATACTCCCTGCAATAAATACGAAAGAATAAAGATTCATTCACCAAGCACCGCAGCATTAAGACACTTGAGTCTGTGCATTCGCACGCTGATTAGGGGAATAAGCAGTGCATTTCATCAGCCACGAGCTGAGCTTTGCAGTCTGAGTTGGGCTGTCTGTTGAGTGTAGGCTGTAAGGTATTCAGTATGCTTGTCTCAACTGGAACCTTAAATTCCAGTACTAAATGTGTGTTTTCTTCGGGAATGTTCAGGGTTGGAAATCGCATTAATGTTTCATTTTTTAAAATATGCTGTGTAGCCTCTGCATTGTTAGATGCTTCCGATTGTGTTTTATCATTAGCTGAATGAGGACTCTCAAATTTTAATATTTTTCCTGACCTTTCTGATAATCACATCCAGTGAAAAAGAATATATATATATATATATATATATATATATATATATATATATATATATATATATATATCAGTTGTTTCATACCTGCAAAGACATAGTATAACTCCCCACATAATCTTTACACCTGAGACATGAAGCTTAGGGAGCTTCTATTGTTGAATATGGATTCAGTGTCCCACACAATGATTTCTAGAGAGATTGGAAGGTAAAATATCAAGACTTTTGAAAGAAACCCTTGCAGTTTAAAACGAGATACCAAGACAAACAAACGTTAAGGAGGTTGAACCTCACTTTGTGGTGTCGTCATGACAACAGTTCTTTAAAACAGAGAGTGAGGATAAAGATGAACAAAAGTTTAGACTGTGAAAGGATCAAGTCTTTACTGTTCTTTTACGTATTTTTTTTTTCCTCCAGCAGCAGGAGATACCTCTAGACAACAACCCAAGTCCCCCCCTTCTGGGTTTTTCTAGTCTCTTTGCTTCCTAAGGGCTTCCTGGTGTTGCTCCGCACCCAGCCCCCTGAGCCTCTCGGCTGCCCTTGGCTACTGACTGAAAAGTGGCAAATAATCCAGTTCCTTAGCAGTGCAACAGAAACAGTGTGGATGCTCCAAGAAGTTCTGAGAAAACAAAAAGTGACTGGGTATTTTTCAGGCCCCTGAGTCAGGGTTCAGTGGCTCTCGGGCTCCCGGGCTTGGTCTTTCGAAGCTGAGGAGACCCGTCCACACAGGCTCCTCACGGGCCTGTGCATTAGAGAGGACATCCTAAAAGCCCTCTTTTCTGGTCCTTGGATCTTTCTCTTCGGTCTTCCAGCATTCTTTAGAACTTTGACAGCAGAGTTGAATGAGTCTGCTCCAACCTGAGACTTAAGTAAGTTAGTGTGGCAATCAGCAGCCCCGAGCATAGGCTTGTTAAGGAATATTCGTCCCGGCACATTCTCAAACAGTATTCTTAGATGGGGATATTCCCAAACCCCTGTTGTACCACTACCATGGACGCAAAAAGCCCACCACGGTATCACTGGCGCTGCTGTCAAAGGTGGCTGCGTCTTTACAAACTCAAACACCAGCTTTTCAACTGGGTACTGTGTGGAACAGTTCAAAGGATGCTGCTGCAGTCTTCTTAGTTGGGTGACATCGCACACATTTGCCATCCCAGTCCTCCGGAGAAGTTAAAGTCATCCTGAGGTAGGTGAGACCCTGACTCAGTGAGAGAGCCGACTTGACTAAATAAGCCAGTATATTTTGTCTTTTGTAGTCCCTACTCTAAATATGATACAGTGAGTAATTAGAAATGGAGAATTGATTTTAGAGCTACCATCTATCTTAAAGGGAATACAATTTTGGGAGGGGATATAATTTTTATAATGAACTTATCTTTTAATGTATATGTACCTGAGGAATATAGAAAATAGAGAAGATAATAAAAATCGGGACTCATCTGATGACGTAGACGTGTACATTTAACACTTACTACCTCTTCCTGGTGCCTTGCTTTATATGTATGTTCTAACACATAGGTAGGTTATAAATAACAATAACACACTTTAGCTTTCTGTTCTGTTTTATTCTTGGAGCTTTTGTTAACGGCCTGTCTGTCTGTCTGTCTGTCTGTCCTCACCTTTCTCATCCCTGCAAACGTATGTACTGAAGTTCTACCACTCAACATGATGGTACGTAAAGATGGGCCTCGGGGAGGTAATCGGATTTACATGAGACCACAAGGGGAGGGCCCCCATGGTGGAATTATTGCCCTTCTAAGAGAGAGCAACAGAGCCCATGCTCTGTCTCTCTGTCCCATTGAAGGTACCGTGAGAGGACAGCCCTCACCAGGAACTAAGATAGCATTTGAGCTCAGATTTCCCAGCTTCCCAAAGAATGACATTGACTTCATCTGTTGAACCCATCATATTACCCTATGGCATTTTGCTGTGGCAGTGTAGGCAGACTAAGGCAGCATTTGTTACACTCTTCAAACACATATGTAATAACCATTCAAGAGAACATGCATGCACCATAATCTACCTTTCCAAATCACTGTCTGAAATTCCCCCAGATTCACACATTTCTATTTTCCAAAAAGAATTATGACTATTGTTCAGCAAGGTCCTCTTCCTCCATGCAAGTAGCCATGGTGTAATCATGTGTCTCAAAGAGAAAAGGGGACACTAGGGACTGTCAAGGTGGCCCTGACCAAGAATAACACATTCTCTTCACTGGTGACTGGTTAAGAAATGCATGTGACTATTTCAAAGCAATTATAAGAGATGAAAGGAAGTTCTGAGTGCAGACTGTTGGGAAGTTCTCTCGTGTTTCAGACGGAACCGTAAGAGGTGGTCAGTGTTTCCCCTGGATGCTGTGAATTTGGGAGGTACCACCTTTCCACTTCCTGACTGGTCCAGGCATGGCAGATGCATGGAACAGTCCTCTGAGGATGCTGATGCATCACTGAATCCCACCCTGAAGCCCGCCTCCTCCCTGTGCTTCTGGTTACATAAACTGAGGCTGTTCTCCGCAAGACAGATGTGCCAAGGTTCTGAGTACTTGCAGCCAAAATCATTCTGGCAATACACTGTATCCATTTTTGCTCTTATGACAGTCTTTGCCCAAAGATCTTCATCCATCGCCCTGGTTACTCTCCAAGATAGAACTGTGGAGGGAAATCCCGGGTCAAAGGATATGGCCATGTTTAGTGTTCGTTTATCTGTTGCCAAGCTAATTCTGAGAATGACCATGTTCAGTTAACACTCAGCAGCAAACGACTGTCTCAATAGGCCTTACTCAGCACCAAGTATCAGCCTCCTAGCTGTTGGAGACGCTGAACGTGTTCTGTGTAGCATTCATTAGACATTTGTATTTAGTATCCCTGTGGCTGCCTGCTCATGTTGTTGGCTATGTCTGAAGCTAAGTTGTCATTTTAAAACTTGACTGTAATGTGTTTTTTATTTTAATGTCATCCTGGTATAGATGAAAGGCAGAGTGTATATTACACGACAGAAGTTGATGTTGACTAAAGTCAAAGCAAAACAGAACCTAAAACTCACTAGAGACACAAAAACATCTCTTCCTTAAAGGATTTTCCCATCTATGGAGTGTGGGAAAATTCATGAAGGACTCTAATGGCTACACTCTCCACTCACAGGGAACCCTGTGTCCTTCTGAGATCCACAGTCGGGACTCTTGGGCTATCTGACTGCTCATTTTAAGGGTTCTATTGTGACCTGCTCAGCTCATCTGTACTTGGGTTTCTCTCTACAGGCTTAATGAGCCACTATAACTTTCCTCATACCCCCTTTCACTAAAATTTGTTTTATTTTAGGCCTAGGAAATTTATAATCAGCTGCAGAGAAATATGCATGTATAAAATTAAAAATGAACTCCAATAATAATACGTACTCAAGATGTAAGAGGCAATACTTGTCCATTTTTATTCCAAAAGTGCCAGTTTTCAGTGTGCCGCAGTCCTGGAAAACAGTATAATTTAATCTCCATTATTGATGTGTTCAATTATATGTTGTAATATAGGTAGGCACTAGCGAGGCGCTCTCCTGGGAGAAAAGAGGCGAAGGGACCTGTGCTCACTCCCTTACCGCCAGGCTCCTCCCATGGCTGGCCTGGGAAGTGCAGCGGGCAGCTTACTTGTCCCCTAAGTCCTCATGTCAAAAGCAAAGTTCTTTATAACCTCTGAGTCCGGCCCTGTGTGTAGAAGTAGAGGCAGCTTCTGAGGTGTGGCCCACTGTCCCCCATAGGCGAAGGGGCGGAAGCTCGGGATCCATAGCGTTTGAGTTAGAAGGACTTTACTAATGATCAACTCACAGGCCAGGCAGAAAGGCTATAGTCACTGAAGGCTGAGGCACAGGACTGTCTGTCATGGCCCAGCAGGACAAGGTCAAGAAGGACGGGAGGACAAGGAAGACTGGAAGACAGGGACTGGACGAGGTACCAGATTCAGAGTGAGGCAGGAGCGGCACGGTGGCGGAGAGGGTGCGGTAGGGATCAGTGCGCCTTTGCCGTGTTTGATTGGCAGCAAAGAAAACACAATCAGCAAAGTGAAAACGAAGCAATTCGCCCTGGAGAACCCAATCCCAGGTCATTCTGAGAGTAGCAAATCTCTGTAAGCTGCCCTTAGCAAAAGGGAGGCATAGATCCGTCAATCACCAGGGGTCACAAGGTCGGGAGACCAGGAAGGGGCCAGAATTAGACATGGGAAAAGCATGCTGATACCATAGCTGCCAGCTGCAAGCGACTATTTAAATCAATTAAAATAAAATCTACCTGAGAAAAAGGAATGCAGGCTGCGGTGGGCGGCTGGGCAGCTTTTCACTACGCATATGCCCTTCTTCTCTGTCTGCTTGTGGGTGTGGTCACCTAGGTCCTCAGAACACAGCAGTTTGTGTGGTGTAGTCTAGCTATGTAGATTTTTACAAAACTCATATTCTCTCTCTCTCTCTCTTCCTCCCCCCCCCCCCCAGAATAGAGTCTATATATCTAAGACTGTCCGCAAACTCATTATGTAGCCATACATGCCCTTGAGCCCTGGAACCTCCTGCCTCCACCCTCTTATCTGGACTGACACATATGCAGTGCCCTGCCCAGTTTATGCACTGTGAGGACTGGACCAGGGGTTTGCAAATATTAGGCAAGCACTCTAGCAACTAAGGTCCACTCATGTATTCCTGAGTGCCCTTTATCAACTCATTTTAGAACATGTTGATGTCTATCATATCTGTCTGACTGTCTTATCTACTTTCCCAATTTTTATTGATAATTGGACTCTCTGTAGAATACTCATGGCAGATAGAGCCACCAATGAACAGAAAGGAACATATGGGAATATGCCCCTGGTATATTAGAATATTCCAGAGAAATAGACCAATAGGAGATAGTTACAAGCATTGCGATGTGTGTGTGTAGGTTGGCAGTAGATACGTCCTGCTTTGTGAAGGTATGAGTGTGAAGTAAGTGTACACATACGTGTACACATACACACACACACCCCTAATTCCTACTCTCTAGAAACACACTCACCCCCACAGACAGGATTGTTCAATCAAGTCAGCAATCAGGCTGAAACATCAAAGGCCCACCTCTTGTTTACTGGCACAGCAGTAGGTAAAACAATGCAATAAAAGATAAGGAAAAACCTTAGCTGCTGCCACATATTGAAGAACAAATCTTAAGATCACTGGGGACAGAGTGCTGGGCAGCAAATCCATTTTGAGCCCTGACAATGTCTGAACTCACTTGTACTGCTCTGGAACATTGGCCCTCATTTTTACACAGCTCCAAATGTCACCCTTTTATGACAGCATCGTGTAGCCCCTTGCCCATTTGGGCTGATGACAGTTCCTGTAATACATTGGTGGACCTCAGGTAGTGGCCTGCCAGCCAAGACCTTTATTGATCGCCTAACATTCTTTAACTGATTTCTCTTCATGCTTAGCTTCCAGATCTCTGACTAGGGATGGACAGGGAATGAAGAAAGGAAGAGAGAGAGAGAGAGAGAGAGAGAGAGATAGGCTCAGCTATTCCTAACATCAGCCTGTTGATAGGTAGAGCACAGAGCAGGCTTTAGCTAGTCTTGGTGGGAGGTCTGTAGGTTAGCAATTCCCGACTGTAGACATCCAGGGGGAGGAAGCTGCAGTCTTAGACTTTTGCAAACACTGATCTTCAGACTCCCAAGGAAAGTCTTGCCAATACTCTTGAGCTCCACCCATATAGAAGATGGCTTTGCCAATTTACCATGGGTTGATTAGTCTCTGAGGCCTCAACAGGCAGTGTCCACATCAAAATACACATTTGCTCAAGCCTTCGCTCACTCGAGGCTTCCCCTTTTGCCCCTACATTCTACATAAACAATGGCCAAATATGGGGAACTTTTCATCTTCCTTTCTCAATCCCCTTTCTTCCCTGTAACTACCTTGTTTATGTCCGGCTCTGACTCTCAGAGAGACCCATCTCATTCTTCAGGGTCCATCCCACCCCGAAATGAAGGCCTGCCCCATCTTAATTGTCCCCTTGTCCGTCATTCCTTTTACGGTAATATATTATGAGCCCTTCTAGAAGTCCTGAGTGCATTGCTCTGTCCTCTGTAACAAGCTGTGCTGTTCCAACCCAATAAAGCGAGGGAGCAGGACTGAAACCCAGGTCCTCTTGAGAACGACACAGCAGCACTAAAGGCACACTAATCAAGAGCCATTTCCTTCCTGCCAAGAAGGTTACACCTCCGGCCTGGGTGAAGGCCTAGCATTTGAAACTAGCCAACATTTAAACAGTTTAATCCAGGGGGCTGGTCCATCACCTGGCTAAGGGACCACCTGTTCAAAAGGCAGGACCACCCGTAGGAAGGTGGGTTCACCCTGAGCCCTGCTAGAGAGATGGGTGGAGTAACTATTCCTTTAATGAGATAGGGTACTTTTCCTTCCCAGAATTCCAGCTCCCTGGCACCATCCCTAAGGGCCTCCATGAGGTTCAGCTGGGTCTGCCTGGTACCTTTGAGTCTTGTCTCAGATGGATGCCTTCCTTCTTCTCCTCCTCCTCCTTCTCCTCCTCCTTCTTCTAAAAAAAAAAAAAAAAAAAAAAAAAAGCAAAACTGTATGGGTATTTTGCCTGCACGTGTGTCTATGCATCTCTTGTATGCCTGGTACCTGAGGAAGCCAGAAGAGGCCGTTAGATCCTTGGGACTGGAGTTATAATTATGAGCCACCATGTGAGTGTTAGGAATTAAACCCAGGTTATCTGGAACAGCAGCCAGTGCTCTTTACCCATGATCCGCCTCTAAATGTTGCCTATAATTGTGTGCATATGGGAGGAAGGGGTGTGTACACGCATTCAGGGACCTCTGGAGGCCAGAGGTGTATGACGTCCTCCTACACATATAGATGGGGTTGTCAGCCACGTGTGCTGGTGTTCACTCCTGGTCCCCCGGAAGAGCAGGACTCCATGTAAACACTGAGTCACCTCTCCAGCCTGCTTTACTTCTTCCCCTTCTTCCCATTTGTCTCTCTCTCGGGTGATGGCCAGGGCTGACATGTGCGTTTTCGGGGTACTTAGAGCTTCGTATTTTATAGTTTCCCTTCCCGCCATGTTGCTTGTCACTCATATGGCTGACCTCCATGCTGATTTAACCAAGAGCACAGCTTCCCCTCATCTTTTCTGTTTCTACCTTCTGGTAGCTGCTGGGATTTGCAGCTTGGGTTTTTTTTTTTTTTTCTTTTAATCACTAATAAAAAACATTCTCTTTGAATAAACTTCAGCTTTGCTTGACTCTCCGGCTTTTCCTGCCTTTAAATTATTTAATCATCAAGGAAAACAAGCCTGTTTCTGCACCTCTAGATGGTACCAAGAAGATGTATTCATTTCACTGCGAATGGCTTCTTCTCTCATTAGGGGCAGCTCTGGCTCCATGTCTTTAAACACTGGCTTGTATATACTTCACCATCTTGCCTGTGGAATGTCTTCCTTCAGAGCCCTTATAGTCCTTATTGCCCGTGGGCAGTGGTGGTGCAAGACTTTAATCCCAGCACTCAGGAGGCAGAGGCAGGCCTATCTCTTGAGTTCAAGGCCAGCCTGGTCTATATCGTACGTTCCAGAACAAGCTCCAAAAGCCATAAAGAAGCCCTGTCTTGGAAAGATGAACCTCTTATCCACATAAACCATACTGCTGGTGCACAAGCCTCTGTGTAGCCCTTGTCTGGACTGGACTGTCTGTTCAGCCCCTTTTTCGATTTATAACATGAACTGGGTGAAGCTGCATTACTTCCCGAGCTCGACAATTAAAAAAAGAAAACACCTAGTTTCTTCTAGCTGAAACCCTGTCTGTTCTCACAAGGCTAGGCTGCTAGGAAGCTGGTCTCGCTGCAGGAAGCAAGTGCAGAGAGAGAGAGAGACAGGGAACTGATCCATCCCTGGAAATTCTAGCTGTCACACACCCACCAGTGGGTGGGTGTCATCGGGCTGAAACTCAGATCTAGACAGAGAAAGGAAGAGTAGCCTAGATAGTGACTTGCAACTGTAGGGTCACTTGCGCAAAAGCCACAGGGGCACTGAGAAACTCAGATAGGAAAGTTCACTGGCCTGATAAAGCCTTGCAAGTCCCTGATAAGGAAAGAGCTCCTTGTACCAAATCCATGGGCACCTACCATCTCTAGACTGCAGGGGAACGGGCCTGCAGGTGCACTCTCCCATCCCCCAACCCTCCCTTTTCCATCCTATGAAACCCCGAGAAAGACCCTCCATGCCACGTGCACACAGTTTCATTTCCGCAGAGAGACTGTGGCCTTCATTTGTTCTGATTAAAGAACAATTCTGCTTCTAGAAATGCCTGTCTGCTCTCTTATTTCCATACTGCCTCCATCAATCCTGATCTAAAAGCTTCATGAATAACAAAAGATGATTTTTTTTTTTCTCACTTGAAAATCTTTACAGAAGAAATTACTATTTCTCTACTCTAAGGGGTATACGAATTGTTGTACCTCACTTCATGAGAGCACATCTACCTTGGAGCCCAAGATTAAGACCGATTATGGCCTAAACTCCTTGGTTCCTCTTGTAAGAGCGCCGGTCTAGGTCCCTTTTGTGGTGAAGTCCACGGATGACCAATATTTAAAGTAAGACCAATGGGGTTCCCCACAATCACTCTTTCGTCCTCTGATCACTTGTCCTTAGGCTGTCACTAGCTTGGGTCATCTCAAAAAAGAAAGAGTTTGTTTTCCTGTGTGGGCAGCTCTGTCACAGCAGGATGAGGATCCCAGGGATGGTCTGGCCTAGCCTCAAGTAGCATCACCTGAAGGAGTAAGGCTGGACCCCTCTGAGGAGCAGCTAGTTGCACAGGTGGGTGGGTGTTCAGGAACTGGCGCGCCCCAGGACAAGGTGGTTCTCCAGACTAATCTATATGACAGGGCGGGGTGCTGGCTCCAGGTGTGTCCGTGCACTTGGGAGGCAGGGAGGCAGGGTAGGAGCTGAGCCGTCGTCCCCATCTGAGGCCATTTTGAGAGGGTCAGTTTCAGAGGCTGGTCTGGGTCTGGGACTCTTGGTTGACTCCTGGCTGGGGTCCACAGCAGCTTTGGTGTGGGTGCAGTGTCTCCTACAACTGCCCGTGACACCTGCAACTTTAAGAGCTGAGGGAGTGATGGGGATCGGGCGATTTTTGTGCAGTGTCAGCCAGGTCTTTGAAGACCCACTGGAGGCAGGTGTGTACTTCAAAGTCTGTCACATCATTTGGAGCAGGGCCTACCCTCCCCAATGTGTCTAGGATTAGAGAGTGTCCCTCTATGTGGAATGGGCTCCCAAAGTCCATTCCTATACTTGGGATAAATACTGATCCACTACCAGAGGCCGCATAGACCGCCCAGTCCTCCTAACTGACACCCACATTCAGGGGGTCTGGGTTCGTCCTATGCTGGTTTCCCAGCTATCAGACTGGGGTGCATGAGCTCCCCCTTGTTCAGGTCAGCTGTTTCTGTGTGTTTCTCCACCTGGTCTTGACCCCTCTATTCATCACTCCTCCCTCTCTGCAATTGGATCCCAGGAGTTCGGCTCAGTGTTTAGCTGTGGGTGTCTGCTTCTGTTTCTATCAGCTACTAGATGAAGGAAGAGATGAAGAAGGTCATTTCTTATTCATCATAAGAGAAATCCATCAAGATGAAGTCTCAATTCTGAACATCTGTGCCCCAATACATTCGTTAAAAAAATTACTAAAACTCAAATTATAGATAAAACCTCAGACCCTTATAGTGGGAGATTGCAACACCCCATTCTCACCACTAGACAGGACCACCAGACAGAAACTTAACAAAGAAACAAAGGAACTAAAGTTTTGACCCAATTGGGTTTAACAAACATTTATAGAACATTTCATCCTAACACAAAAGAATATACCTTCTTCTCAGAGCCACATGGAACCTTCTCTAAAATTGGCCACATACTCTGCAATATAGCAAACCTCAATAAGTACAAAAGAAAAAAAGAAAAAAGAAATAACCCCCTGTATCTTATCAGACCAGCATGCTTTTAAAGTTAGAATTCAACAACAACACAAATTGCAGAAACCCTACAAACTCATGGATATTTAACAGTGTGCAATTGAACCACTCCCGGGTCAAGGAAGAAATAAAGAAAGTAAAATCCCTTTCTTGATATATTTTTGCTTTGAGTCTTTTGATATGAGGAGCAATTCCCCTGTTGTAGGCCTCTGTTCCCATCAGTGAAAGGTCGCATGCCTAAATCAGGGCTTGCCATTTAAGACCGGCCCTGTGCAGGAAATATCTTTTGTAATTTATCCACAATCATGAATGAGTGTTCCCTCCTTTTCAGGCATGTATGTGGCTGAATAATTTATCTGTCTTCTTCTTGGATGAGGGCCATTTCCCGTAGTGGACACATTGGAATGGGCTCGTTCCTGGGACGTAGCCCAGTGAGTCTGGTGAGCTGCACCCCTGTAGATGAATACTGCAGATGCCTTTGAAGTGACAGCATCGGGTGGCCTTGTGACTGCCTGGGCGTACAGTGTGGTGCTGGCGACAGGGTCCAGTAGGGGGCTGAATCACGGGCAAAATTTTACCCTGTGGGAACCAAATGGGTACGCTTGTTTGTTGTCTCTGGAATTAACAGTCTAGGCTGGACTATGCGGGGAGTAGCATCAGGACCGTGCAGACCCCATGGGGACAGGGGGAGTCAGGAGCTGGGGGAGTATCCAAGTGCCCAACACCGTGTGCTGTGTAGAGTGGACTGAAGAAGACCAGCTTCCCCGTCAAGCGGTGCCTGCCTGGCCGGCAGCCTCGCAGACATTTAAGAGGTTTTACCTTAGGGCCACAAGCGTAACCGCATGCTCTGTGACCTGTCTGGGGAGCTGAGTGCTCATCCAGGTGAAAAGCTCTCAGAGAGTTGGGTGCTATCCGCAGAGCCGTGGGACAACTGCAAGCATTCTCACACATTTACCCCTCATTCAGAGGTTAAACATTCTCACTTTGTACTCCTAGTCTAGGTTCTGAAGTCCAGTACCAGAGCCTCCGTGGCCCGTGGAGGCTTTTCCTTGAAGAACAGTGTCACCTCTGTACCCCATTGAGGCTTTGGATGCAATCACTTCCCCAGGGACCAATCCCGCCAGCTCTTCCCCAGGGATCCTTACCTTGTCTGGATGTCTAGTCAAGTCTCACCTTCTTCCACTCAGACACTCCAGCCCAGAGTCTCGCAATCACTTGCGCATTGGAGGGGAACCCCAGAATCCCAGCAGAGTGCAAGTTTTCCAGGTCCCATGGTGGGTGGTGTCATCCGTAGGCTGGTGGACTTGAGTTCTATTAAAAAAGCAGGCTGAGCCAAGCCTTGGAGACAAGCAGCACCCTCCATTGCCTCTGCATCAGCTCCTGCTTCCAGGGTCCTGCCCTGTTTGAGTCCCTGTCCTTGACTTCCTTCAATATGAACAGCAACATGGAAGTATAAGCCAAATAAAGCCTCTCCTCCCCACAGCTTGCTTTTTTTTTTTTGGTTTGGTCACAGCAATAGGAACCCTAACTAACACAGTGTGGACAAAAGATGTCGGCAGTGGACCAAAGCCAGGGCAGTTCCTGAAAGGCCTTGTCCTGGGTCCAGTTTGTTCTCAGTTTATGGGGTGGGCAAGCAAGTGCGATTTTACAGAAGCTTGTGTGGCAGTCAGCAGGTTGCTATGGGTGACAAGTGATCAATTCAGGTATTTTCCCAGATCGTTCTGTTCCAGGTAGCAAGTAAAGTCACGCTTGGCAAATAGTACAAGCTGTGCTTTAAGTGTATGACTACATAAATCAATAAATCAGCATCTAATAATTGGCCTTAAAAAATAAAACTTAATAGTTCTGTTTGGGAAGGTTGTGACAGTCATGAGATATAGTCCCGAGGGAGGAAGTGGATGGAGAAGGAGGGACCTTGAGATTAATATCCACAAAAGGGTTCCTGTCCTGTGTCTGCTTCCTGGTCCTCCAAGAAGTGAGCAAGCAGCCTCACACTCCTGCTTCCCCAGACTCCTCTGGCCACTTCCCTGGACCAAAGTAAACCCTTCCTCCCTTGTCTTGCAACAAGAAAAGTAGCGAATGCAGGTGGACATGTGTGGTATTTTGAAAGAGAATGGCCCAGTGGCAGTGGCTTTGTTTGGAGGAAGTGTGTCACTGTGGGGGCGAGCTTTGGAGTCTTCTATGCTCAAGATACCACCCAGTGTCATAGTCTACTTCCTGTTGCCTGAATATCAATATGTAGCGGCTCCTTCTCCAGCACCACGTCCGCCTGCATGTCACCATGCTCCCCACCATGGTGATATTGGTCCAAGCCTCTGAAACTGTATGCTTCCATTTCAAGAAAGTGTTTTCCTTTATGAGAGTTTCTGTGGCCATGGTGTCTCTTCACAGCAATAGGAACTAACCCTAACTAAGACAACATGTAATCACTTTGTTATTTAAAAATAAGTGCTTGTAATCGAGACTGTAAAATGTCTTTTTATTTGTATTTATGAAATACAACACTATGAAAATTCTTTATATTTACAGTCTACATACTTAATGTATTTTTCCATTAATACACACATGTGTTAAGAAATATAGTGCTGACTCCTGCCCATTCCAGAGCAGTTATGGTTTGGATTTTTAACAACAAAAATATTTGACATAGACTCCATTTACTGGGTAGTCTGGCTACCCTGGAATTCATAGAAATCTGCTTGTCTCTGCCTCCCAAGGGCTGGGATTAAAAACACTCGCCACTACACCCTGTTTGGCTCTGCTTTTAACACCTCAGGATTTAATGTTTTTAGATCAAGCTTTAAGAATAACTACATTTTAGTCTTTCTACTGAAGTTTCCACTCCCATTCCATCTCAAATATTTAGATTTCCCTGGAAATATAAACAATTATAAAATAATCCAATAGGAAGCAAGAAACTCATTATAGTTCAGTGGTAGAGCACATGCTAGGTATGCACAAGGTTTTGGTGTCTATCCTAACACACAAAATATAGTTCCGAAAATAAAATTAAGTTTAAAATGCAACGATGAGACTGATAATGCCAATTTCAAAGGATGGTAAGGACTTATTCTGTGTTTCCACAGCCTGCCTTCATCTGGTTAGCAAAACACATTGCAGCTGAAATCCGGAAATACACAAAAGGAGGAAAAGCACAGACATTCTCAAAAGGAAGCTCATATTCCTAAGGTACAAGGCGTGACAGTGTTAGAATAATGTCCTGGTTAGTTCTTGACACAGGCTAGAGTCCTAACCTCAGTTGAGGAAATGCCCCTACCAGATTAGCCTATAAAGAAGCTCGAGGAACATATTCTTGATTAACAGTTGATGCAGCCCAGCCCGCTCGGAGTGGTACCACCCCTGCATCTATGATCCTAGAAGCTGAAAACCGGCTCTACCCTACTGACTGGCATTCCTGGTGCTGGCAGGTACTCTTGCATGTTACCAGAGAAGAAGACAAGTAATTATCAATATCACCCAGCTACAAACCTTGTGACCTACAGCAGAGACCTGCCTGCGAGATACGCTGATGCTTTAGTGGCACAAGTTATAGGTGTAACCAACTACCTTTTTGTTGTTGTTGAAGTTAAGGCCCACTTCATGGCATGGAACCCATACCTGACACTTTGAAAGTGGCCAAGAACCTGAGACTAGACAAGTCATTGGCCCTAGAGGAAATCTACTATTATTCCGCTAAAGGAATATAGCAATAAAATTACTGTTGACGACATATTGCTATACCCATAGAGCATAACATGGATCAACCCTCATCTGAGAAGTTTCAGTGTTCAGAGAGTGAGACACTTGGGAGACCTTAGCCCTCAATAGGATGTCTTTATCAAACCTCAAAGCCAAATGTTCAAAGCTCAGGTATCTGCAGAGGAGGAGGCAGAAAGATTGTAAGTGGCTCCAAAATAATAACATCATCCAGACAGAAACAAGGCTGACACATAAACTAACTGGTAGGGACTGTTGACGGCATGCACAACACTTGCACAAATTCAAGCCAGACCAAATCTGGAGACAGAGAAGGGAAGTGTACACAAAGTCCCATACTTAACAAAGAAGCTATTTGTAATTGGTATCTGTAGACACAGGGAAACTTACTTTTCTCCAAGGATTGTCACTCATTAATCACATCTCAGGGAAGGCCCCATACCCAGCAGTACTTAGCCAACACAAATGGAGTCTATGTTTCTGTTTGCTGTTTTTTTGTTTTTTTTTTTTTTATCTTAATGGTTTTTTGTTTGTTAGTTATTGTTTGTTTTGATTTTTGTTTTTGAGGTACAGAGAAAGGTTATGATGTTAGGTGAGTAGGGAGGTGGGGAGGACCTGGGAGGTGTTGAGGAAGGAAAAGGAATATGATCAAAATATAATAATAAAAAAGGAAAATGGGCTGAGCAAATCACGAGAAGCAAGCCGGGAAGCCACACTATTCACGGCTTCTGCTTGAGTTCCTCCCTCCATGTTTCTGACCTTCGTGCCTGCCCTGCATTCCCTTAGTGATGGGCAGAGGTGACATAAACCCTTCTCTTCTCCCAGTTGCTTTTGGTTGTGGTGCTTTAGGACAACAGCAGAAATGTCACTGAGACATGTGGCGATGTAGATCAGTACCCGAGTGCTTGCTTAGTGTATATAAAGGCCCAGGTTCGGTCCTTGACACCGTAAGAGAAGGTAAGGAAAATGAAAGTCTCGCCATGGTAGATTCAGTTTTGAAATAATTAACTCTCAGGTAAACGAGAATCTGCAAGCTCCCTGAGAACCATCCATCTAGTGGTTTCAAGCCCTGGATGTGAAATGGGAACTGTGACTTTGCCGTTGATAAAAAAAGGGCGTGGTCTTCACTTTGTTCCCACTGTATTACTCATGCTTACTGTCTTTTGAGGCACTTGCATAGGCTTCCAGAAAACACCGTACCGGCAACTACCTGTTAAATAATAACCACATCAAAAACACATTCAGATCGCATTGCAAAGCTACAAGTTCTTCAGAGTGGGTGTCTCCTTCCAGCTCCAAGCACAGTTCTCAACTTTTCACACTGGGGACTTCAGTCCTTTAAGCCTCACCTCTGATTTAATACCAAGTTCTTTCTTTAAGGAGATAAATGTGGGTGCTTTCCTCTTATGAGGCAATAACTGCAGCCTCTACTAAATAAACTTAGTGGCTGAGGTATTTATAGGAAATAAACTCAAAGCTAAAAATCTAAAGGATCTTTTTAGCCTAGGATATGAATGTAATTGCGTCTCTTGGGAGCACACTCAGGTCAGCTCTGTTACAATGAGCTGGGTTCCCTCTTCTATCCCCTTCCCCTCAATATCCTCTTTTCTGACTCTCTCCACATTTCTGGAAAATGGTTCTAAGACTTCTGTAATAAATTTCTCATTTGCTCTATAATAAATGCTTTACTCTTCAATTGGCAATCCTTAATCCTCTATAGAGCTCACCACTTAGAAGCTCATCGCACATGGTTTTCCAAAATTAAAAGAAATTGACAGCCCTCTCCTTGCTCTGCTACCTAGAGTGTATGGAGAGCATTTGCTAGAAATCAGGATTTAAATCAATTGAAAACTAGAGCTGCATGGTAGGGGATAAGTGTGCAATCTTAGAATGGCCCTGTGCTCATTCCTGTGGGGAAATAGCAGTTGGGCTGTTCACTACACCGGGTTATTTCACTTCTGAAATACAGCTTGCAACCTATCAAAATAAAATGGGGTCTCTGTAAATAAAATGGAGTCTCTGTGTATCCAATGCTACATCATGAAAAAAAGAGCTGAACAGACTTTTTTTTCTTACCACATTTGCAGCAAAGTGTGTGTGTGTGTGTGAATTAGGTCACTTACAGAATGCGTTTAAAAAAGTCACTGGGACACTTTAAAAGGACAAGGAAGTGTTTTCTAGAAGAGCTACATGTAGTCTTTCAGATTTGCCAGGATGTCAGTCATGTCATGCATAAGCTGTTCTCAGCCTGGGGAACACTGGTGAACAGAAGTAGCTTTTTGACAAGGGTTGGTGACTCTCCATAAGATGCTGTGTCGGCTTCACTAAAGGATGTCATTTAATGCAATAATCTATAGTTGATTCTAGTGTGTTATGGGGATTGGGTATTTCAGTTTGTTTTGTTAATATTCTAACCATTCCTCAGACTGGGAATTTAAAGACTAAAATCTATTCTATGACACAATTTCATAGAAACCCATTCATTTATTAGCAACAAATTATCCTAACCTAATAGAGATTGTAGTTGTTGCTTTGAATGAATTCATATCTCGTATCTCATGGGACCTGTAACTTGACAGGATGGTTCCCAAACATACCAAAGTCCTCCTTCCTGAAGCACCCATATCTCCTTCTCAGGCCAAGGGGGTTGTTCTAGTATGTGAACGTCTATGTAAACAACATTCAACAGTAAGTAAGTACATGGCTGCCCGGCTCCTAGCAGGTCAGTTCTGAGGGAGGTGTGTTCTACGGGATCGCTAACAGAGTTCCCAGACAACTGAACTCCACAGTAAGGATTTCACTAATGCACTCTTTATTAGCACATCAGTCCGTCTGCTAGCTCACAGGCTCACTGGCTTTCCCAGGGTCGGCTCCCAGAAGAGCTTACACATAGGAAAAACCTTGAATCTAGATTGCTTTGGAGGGATCCAAACCAAGATAATTTAAGCATTAGTCTTTCTTATCTTAGTAGAGTTTTGTTTGTTTGTTTGTCTTTTTATTTTTTATGGCAAGTCTAGTAGTTCAAATCATCAATTAGGTCTGGGTTTCATGCCTGGCTTCCTGGCTAATTAGCTGGGAACTTGGAGTGATTTAACTTCTCCGACTTTCAGTCTTTTATGAATCAGGGATCAGAACAACACCTGTTGTGTTGTGTCTGGTACCTAGTAGATAATACACTTAACACGTGGCCCAATTCTTACTAGAGAGAGTTTTCTAGTAGGAAACAATGCCAGCTGTGGTTACTTGGTTTCCTAGCTTCCTGTTTTGTTATAAAAAGACTTCTACTGTAGCCGGTGTTGGTGGCATACACCTTAATCCCAGCACTCAGGAGGCAGAGGCAGGAGGATCTTTCTGAGTTTGAGGTCAGCCTGGTCTACAGAGTGAGTTCCAGGACAAGCTCCAAAGCAATACAGAGAAACCCTGTCTTAAAAACCGAGAGAGGGAGAGAGAGAGAGAGAGAGAGCGAGAGAGAGAGAGAGAGAGAGAGAGAGAGAGAGAGAGAGAGACTTTTACGGTGTCTAAATTCATCTAGGTTTCATATAGGCTCCTGAGGTGTGTGTGTGTGTGGGGGGGTGTTAGGTAGCCAGTTCCTGAGAAGAGAGATGGGAGAAACTTCCTGTCACTGTCAACTTTCTGCATGTCTGCCATTCACTGTCTCCATGGTAACCCTCCATAGGTACAGCAGAAGCCCCAGAATTCCCATGAAGCCTCCCCTGGCCACTCAAGCTAAGAGGGCTTTCCTTCCCTTCAGTGATCTATCCACAGGGCTCATTTTAACACATGCAAGACCTCTATGGTAAAGTCACATACATGGTCAAGTAGTATTCTAGATATTTTGGTGATGTTTTTTTAAAAAATTATGTTATTAGCATTAAAATAAACAGAACTTGAACAAAGGTTATACCTAATCACATAAGATCTTAACTGAAAATAAAAACTTTGTCTAGGAGAAGGAGCTCCGCCCTCAGGCTCTCTGGGGAGTTGAACTACAGCTCTTCCCTGGCCTCTAGACCACTGTACTCTACAGATTAAAAAGCCCTTTCCTTAAATCTCTTTCCTTCATCTTCACACATATATGTATACATACGATTGTGCACACATGCTATTGATTCTTTCTTATCAGAGATCTGACCCATAAGATTATCGCAACAGTATATATATATATATTCAACATTCACTATTAAGAAATGGAACAATAAACTGGTGGTGTTGAGGCACCCCTTTAGGAAACACAGGCAGGCAGATCTCTGAGTTTGAGACCAGTCTGATCTACAGAGTAAGTCCCAAGTCTGCCAGGGCTACACACACACACACACACACACACACACACACACACACACACACACACCACCCTGTCTTGAAAAACCAAAGGTGAAAAAAATGCAAAACCAATAACCAAGGAAATGGAGCAATAGAAATCATGTCTGGATGCCATATTTATTTGAGCTCAAGAGATGGCTCAGTGGTTAGGGCTTTTTTCTACTCTCTCAGAGGACACGGGCTTGACCCCCAGCCCCACGTAGTGGCTCATAGCCATTTGTAACTCCAGTTCCAGGAGATTCAATGTCCTCTTCTGACTCCTGGCACCAGGAAGGCATGTGGTTTCACAGATATATATATATATATATATATATGTATGTAAAACAACCATAGACATACAATGAAAATATTTCCAAAACATTGATATTTGAAGTTATTTTAACTTGATAAATACAAGTATATAAGACTAAATTTACAAAGCAATATAAAAATTATTTTTCTTCTGAACTACATTTTAGGGTTAGGAAAGATAATCCACCCCTACCTCCCCAGCCTTTCCAAAATAGTTTTCTGTTTTTATTAACAACAGTCTAAGGCCAACTCATGCTGGTAATGTATTTTTAGGAATAAGACCATCCACGAGAGTTTATAGACCTACCCAGGCCATACCATGAAAAAGTGTCTCTCCTTCCCCCTGAAGTCACCAACTGTCAATAGCCCCTCTATGTGGAGTCGGGGCTCATAATGGAGCATCGATTGGCTTGATCTTACGCAGGTCTTGTTCAGCCAACAATGGCTGTCGTCTGGTCCTCTTGGCCTCCAGTGTTTCTAGACCTCCTCACAATACCCGCCATATAACAGGTGAAGGCCAAGGCCCACTCAGAGCCAACACAGAAGCCCCTGCTCTTCTCACTCATCCATAGACGTGGCTCCAGAAGCTTCCAGATGCCACCATTACCCGTTACAGATGCCTCTGCCCCAGAACTCTCAAAGGCTTCTAGTCCTGGAGACTCCTGGCATCTAAATAAAGCCACCGATTTGTTGCTAGGTTACTGGATAGCACAGTGTGCTAGAATGGCAGTTGGAATCCAGGCTTTAAAAACAGAGAGGAACTAACCAATGGATGATAGGGAGCAATGGGCAAACCCACAGCACCGATCCCATCACAGGAACCATTTGCTGATGCTGCCACCGGACACTTGCTGTCGCCCCCAGGACCTCATATTTATGAGCATTGGCTACAAGGCAACAAGCTTACGCTGTACCCACCTTCACTCACATGAGGGCATCCACTAAGCCAATACTGAGACATACATCTCCTCCTGCTTCCAAGCCCACATGTATTAGCCATAGAGGAGCTTTTGCCCTTTGAGGCAGGGGCTGCTTCTCCTTATTTTTTTTTTTCAATAAGGGAACTTTATACTAGAACATTTTTATGAAAGTGTTGCCCTTAGTAGAAATTGGAGGAAGTTAAGGTATGTGAAGTTGAAGGCTGAATGGGGCAATCATGATAAGTTGGTAGTTAGATAGTTCTGTAATCTTGATATATTAGGCCAGTGCCCCTTCATAGAATTTTTTTCCTATAATATAATATAATATAATAATAGAGGTACAATTGTGATTGAACTGAACAACCTTTAAAATCCACAAGGAACACTACAAGATAGCGTGCTTCCATACTCTTAGTTGTTTTTTAAATGATTGATTTATATGTATTGTATCAAAGGGATTGAAACTTCTTTTGGGGCGTCAGGGAGGCGATAATTTACTCTTTTAGTCTCCACAGAGTTTTAGTCGATGACTCAATCACTGGCCAGTTGACTAAATGAGTGTAGAGTGCCACTATGCCTTCCTTTCTCAGCGGCTTGATCTATGGTCCCCTCTCATCATTATGAGAACACGGACAGGAAGAGGGGTCTATGGCTTTAGAACATCTGCATTTGCTGGGGTTGAGTTACCATCTTGTTTGATTCTTCCCAATACAGAGCTCCCTCTATCTCAGATTCTATGAATCCAGCTTAGATCTGACAGATAGAACAAATTATTCACACTCTAGGGGGATGGAAAAGGCTGCTCCAGCAATAGATGGTTGAAATTCAGATCCAACCTCCCGAGGTGTCCTGGGGGGCTGTAGGTGTGTGATCCTACCTACTGGGAAGATTAAGACAGAGAGAGATTGCAAGTTCAAACCCTGTTTGGGTATAGAGTGAGTTCAAGGCCATCCCAGGAAAAAAAAAAAAAAAAAAAAAAAAAACTCTATTTCCCAAACAAAAAAAAGTATCAGAGATGTAACGAAAGCACAAGCCTGTGGCCTTTGTAGGTTTGTCCCTTCTTAGGATTGTTTCTGAGTGGAGGGGTCATAGTGGTCTGTACTCGTCCCAGAGTGAACCAGAGATGGGAGAAGTAAATGCCTGGCCCCTGGCAAGCACTCTGAGAATGATAAACATCATCACTAGCTCTCAGGCTTGTAAGAATGCTGTCTCACCATGAGCTCATTGGTTCTGTCCTGGGTTGCCCCAGTGGATTTGGCTCTGACCTACTGGCCACACCTCTTCTCGTTATGTCCTTAAGGCAGGGTAAACAATGGCACCACAGTGAGCTGGGAGTTTGGACGAGATGCATAAAACTGTACACCTGCTATTAATTTAAGTTTTAAGATAGAGGAATGAAATATTTCCCAAGCATTTATAGATGTCACAGAGATAAGGATTAAATGGGTGTGGGGCCACTTCCGTGTGATGAAAACATTCACAACTGACATTTGTAATGGCTTTGGGACATGCTTCCACTCCCAGTGCCATTTTGTGTCTCATCCGGGGTGGGATGAGTTCCGCTCTGTTACTTGCATAAAGACCTTTACAGTCCGTTTATAACATCAGTTCCTAGAATGTGTTGCTCTCTCGGGGATACTGAAGGACATATTTAGAAGGGCAAATTGTAATAATAAAATTCTGCAATACACAACCTGCCCTACAACCGAGAACCAGTTAATAAATTCACAGCCGGTTGGTGATGGGGGAAAGTTCATGTTTATGGCGAATAATCCACTCAGCACCCATTTCTACCTTAGAAATGGCTTTCCTCAAACTCTCTTGCATCTAGGGCTCTGGATGAGAACTTGATTCCACCAGTGAGTAGTGTGTGTGTGTGGTGTGTGTGTGTGGTGTGTGTGTGTGTGTGTGTAGTATGTGTGGTGTGTGTGTGTGTGTGGTGTGTGTGGTGTGTGTGGTGTGTGTGTGGTGTGTGTGTGTGTGTGTAGTATGTGTGGTGTGTGTGTGTGTGTGTGGTGTGTGTGGTGTGTGTGGTGTGTGTGTGGTGTGTGTGTGTGTGTGTAGTATGTGTGGTATGTGTGTGTGTGTGTGGTGTGTGTGGTGTGTGTGTGTGTGTGTGGTGTGTGTGTGTGTGTGTGGTGTGTGTGGTGTGGTGTGTGTGTGTGTGTGTGTGTGTGTGTATGCGGTGAGGGACTGGAAGCTCACGGAGGCCTCCTTCATAGTAAGCTGCTGGCTCACTGATGCTGGCAGCTGGACTGGGCATTCCACTGTCCGGTTGTCAGCTTCCTTGTAGCCCAGGAGCAGCATCGGTATCAGTGTCTGGTTGCTAGCTCCAGCAGAAGCCAGGCACCTGTGGGAACAGCACAGCTACCTTCTGTCACAGCGTTTGTCCTCGGAATCCACACCCCCAGGCAGACACTTGTCTCCTGTCCCTTGAATCCATCCAGTCATTTTGTGAGTACCTGATTGCCTGTTTTTATTCCTCTCTGTCTTGCCTGGCAGTGCCTTTTTTCCTGCATTGGATTCTATATGGATGTCAAGAGTAACTAAGAGCTATATGGGCTTTGGAACAACACTCAGGTTTATAGCACTACAGTAATACTTGAAAGTAGGAAAGAATAGTGTGTAATAACACGTGTGATTATATACAGGTAAATCATAGAGGGTTATGTTAAAAAAATCAATATTTATTCCTAGAAAACCCAAGTGGGGTCTAAGAGGGAGACGTATGCTTTATGTATGTGCCTCTTAAACTACTTTTAAAATTACTTTCATGAAGTAGATGCTTTCTTTTTTTTTGTGGGGGGGGGGAGAAATATATGTTTTCCAATTTAAAATTTCCAATTAAAAAATAACAAACTTCTGTAATAATTTGAATGTATAATTTAACTGGGTTGGTGAGATGGCTTGGCAGATAAAAGTGCTCACCGTGCAAGCCTTATATCCTGAGTTCGATTCTCAGCAGCCACAGTAGATGAGAGCTCCCAAAAATTGTCCTTGGACTTACACACATACACACACTATAGTAATAAATTAAAAGATCACCTTATGATGTATCTTTTTATACATTTTAACTTTAGCCCTGGCTGGCCTGCGACCCAGAGGTCAACCTACCTCTGCCTCCTGAGTATTGAGATCAAATGTGTGTGCCACCATGCCCATCATTGAAACCTCTTTTACTTCTGACTTACAATACACCCGGCAGTCTTAGAAATCCTCTGAATCATCTTTCATTGGAATGACGGTGCTGTTAACTCTAAGGCATGGTGTTGCATAGCACTGAGGAAAATATAAAACCACAAAACCTGCCCACCAAGTCTAACATGAGCCAGGAATGATCTGTGCGGCTTTTGTTTTGTTTCCTGATGGAGTCACGTGTCTCTGGAAGTTGAGCAACTTCTGCCTAACATCAGCAGGTCATTTATGAGACATTGGTGATTGACACCTTAATGATGGCTCTTCACAAAGCATGACTTAGTCACACAGCAGCCTGTCACTACTTAGGAATGCCTTTCTCTCTTCCAAGGCCTTTCCAGTTCCTTTGCTCTGGCTGGTGAATGACAGACATTCTCAGTCACTCAGTGCAATCAGTGTCCTCTCTGGGTGGTTCTGCATGAGTGTATGCAACTGAGTCTTCCCTGCAGAAGCAAATACTGGTGGGGTTTTACATGCTAATTTTTAATTGTGTGTGTGTGTGTGTGTGCGCGCGCGTGTGTGTGAAGCTAGTGTGCATGAGTACCCTTGGAGATCTTAAGATCCAGTCAGATCTCTGGGAAATGCCATGACAGGTGTTAAGCAGCTGTCTAGTGTGGGTGCTGGGACCCACACTTGGTGTTCTACAAGAGCAGCAAGGGCTCTTAACCACTCAGCCATCTCTGCAGCCCATGGATTCAGTTTTCATCAATGGTTGGTTACAACGAAGCTCTCCTGCTCTGCCTCTGAGTCCTTGTACCTGTGGAACTTCTGTTTCTAGGCTGAATCACAATGGGATTTTAAAGGGATTATAAGTGGAAATTCAATTCAAATTATGTAGCATCATGTTGCAGATGATTAAACTGACAACTAAGTGAATGTGCCCAGGCAGCAACACCTGTGCAAGAGTAGCAGAATGCCACCGGTAATGTCACAGCCCAATGCCAGAGTCCTGAAAAGATGAAAACCGACTGTCCTTAGCACATGTAAAAATGCAGTACTGTCCTTTTGGTCCTCAAATAACCTTTCAGTCAGTTTTATTGCATCTCAGATGAGAAACAATGGGGTTATCAAGATGTATAGTTATTAAAAAGCAGGTCCTTTTAAATGTTGTTAGTCTGGTCCCAGTGCCCAAGATCTAAACAGTAAACTATGTGTCTCCTCATTGTCCTAGGGCTTTTCTTTCATTGTGACATAATATTCATAATTATTTCAGCTTAACTCCATCAAGGAAAAACATTAAACATTATCAGACATAACATAGATTCCTTCCATTTTTTTTCAGTCATAATCTGTGCAATAGTTACCATATTAACCCATAGGCTTTCTACACTCAAAGGACACATTTTAATATAAAAATCATACTCACCCTCAAAAATTTGAATAATACAGAACTGAGAAGTAAGAAAATAAGATTGCCATAATCTTATCACCCATGGGCAGTCTTTACCAACATGGATTCTTTTAAAGTGTTTCCGCACATTTTTCATATAGTTGAGATTATAATGGAAATATTTTGGGTGTCTCACTTGGTTTATGTAGCACATTGTTTTCTTGAGCTACTGGAATAAATGACCACAAATGCTGCCACTTAAAATAGTAGAGTTCTGGAGCCCTCAAGCCTGGAGACTTCAGGGAGGCTGTGAGGGGGCTTCTGTTTGGTCCTTTGTCACACTAACGGCATCTCTTCAAAACTTAGACACTCTGAAATGAGGGGACACCAATTGTCTACAGTCAGTGACCTACGAAGAGCATCACCATCTTAACGATGGTGTGACTAAGTGACAATGACAATGTGGCACTCTTAGGGGTCCTTGTATCTGTCTGTGGCATGGCTATCAGTTTACTTGGGTTCACAGGAACTGGGAGATGCCTGTTGTCTTGATGAAGTATGCTACTGTGTAACTGCATGAAGAGACTAATAATGGGCTACCCGAGCAGGATTTTCCCGTTGGTTCCGGCTCTCCATCTCTAGGGTCTGTGGATATCGTGAGTGTGCAATGCTTCATGATAGAGGGAAAACATGCTGGGAAGAGAAAATAAGAATTGACAGTGATCTCGATCATACTGTAATGCCGGCTGCCTTTTGTCTTCAGCAAAAGTTGGTTTAAGATGACATGTGCTCTGCAGACTGAAGAATTCAAAGCCTGTTTTAGAACATTATGAGGAAGGGCAGGGAGAACACATGCCAGGACACTGCACAGCCAAATTATCTTACACGGAAGCTGTCGTACAGAGAAGCAGGCAGTAGGAGGGTGTCTCTCAGGTTCTTTCATTCTTAAGCCACTGGGGTGCCCTCTGCTACCTTCATGCTGTGATGCCAGCCCCCCACTCCCCAAAGGTGTGCGGTATTCCCTCCATTACAAACAACATTTCCTTGAGCAAGATGCAGTGATGGAGTTTATATGTGAGAGTTGGTCCATACTGCACTTGTCAGGAGAGTAATGCAAAACGCACAGTACATTGAAGAGTTGGGAAATGATATGATAATCTTTTAAACATAGCCGACACGGACATGAACAATAGATTGGTGTTTCTACAGTAGCATAGCTTAATAGAGAACATGATTAGCAGAATTAGTGAACCTACCCATAGTGCTGATAGTTTTGTAGTGTGTGTGTGTGTGTGTGCGCGTGCGCGTGTGCGCGCACATGCATGCATGTACAATGCGTAGATGCCCACACCACAACATGGCATGTTTGTGAAGATCAGAGAGTAACTTTGAGGAGTTGGTTCTCTCCTTCTGCTTCTACATGGTGTCAGGGATTGAACTTGGGTCACTAGGCCTGTGCTGCAAGCACCCTGATCCACCGAGTCAGCTGTTAGTTTCGACAGGAAAACAGTTTGTTGATTTATGGAACATCAATGAAGACACGTTACACCTTTCGAATTATAAATTGAAATTAGCTTGTTGTATGAAAGGTTTTCTGACATGTTTACTGTATATATGTTTATTACTATATATTGACAAAATATTACAGTACTTAGAAACAGCCTTTTTTACAAGGAAAAAAACTTTTTTTTTTTTTTTTTTTTTTTTGCAAGACAGGGTCCTGGGCTGAATAATTTAACCAGTGGAGAAGCAGGGGACTGCTTTGACAGCAGCTGAAGGGTCATGTGCCAGAGACCTCTTCTAGAAATAGAGGGGCCGCAGATCCAAAGGGAGGGAATCCTTACCTCAGGGCTGTGAGCTCTTTGAAAGCAGCAATGCTGTCTGGTGCATATGTATTCAGTATACACCGCGGAACCTGACACGGTCTATCAGGAACCCAGCTGAAGGTCAGTTAGAGCTTTTCCTCTCAAGGCTGCTGTGCCCACCATGTCGCAGGGTCATCGTTTGAGGGGTCCTTCGCCTGTTGAAGCTCAAGTCCGAAGTGTTTGCTTCTGCCCTACTCCCCTGGCCTCCTCCAAGTGTGCTCATTCATTGGACAGAAAGGGGGGCACATTAAACCTATCGTTAACCTTTCCTTTTGGCATGTGATCAGCCAGGATTTATGAGTTGCTAAAGGCCCCAACATCTGCGAAAGGGAACATAAATGTATGAATGGGAGGATTTTCGTGGTATTGAGCTTGGAATAATGAAGTCATTTGTTTTCATTGTGGTACTGTGTCTGATATGTTTTTATTTTCAGGCGGGTAATGACCTGCTAAACAAATTAGATATATTATTCCAGTCCATCCTGGGCTAGAGATCTATGTCAGCTTTGCCTAACCGAGCTTTCCAGTCAGGTCAGATGAAGCCAATCAGAATACTAGAAAGTATGAGCACACTTCCCTCTCCATTTTTATGCTAACTTTTTGGGACCTATCATCGTGATTCAAAGTGCTATTGTCGAGAGACTAACATTGTAGTTGAGCCTATTGATTGTTAAAGGAAAGTACACTACGGAAGTTTACTTAGATCCGACCTTGTGACAACTAATAACCTTAATTGGTTTTACTAAATTAAATAAGTTTACATGCAAATTTTACCAACCAATAGTCTTTTGTAAAGATTTATTTTATTTTTAGTTATGTGTAAGTATGTCTTTGCATGCACATGTGGGTATAGGCGACTCCGAAGGCCAGAGCTGTTGGGTCTGTGTGTTCCTGTGTGTGTATGTACATGAGTATAGATGCCCACCGGGGCCAGAGGTATTGTGTCTGTGTGTGTGTGCACATGAGTATAGATGCCTGCAGAGGTGTCCTCTTCTTCTTTTCTTAAAGAATATTATCTCCTCCAAACTTAATAGTCTACCTCCCTTAGAAAGAAATAATGATAGGCCAAGCATGGTGGCCTTTAATTTCAGCACTCAGGAGGCAGAAGCGGAGGCGGGGGCGGGGATGGGAGTGGGGGCCGGGGCAGAAGGATCACTGTGAGTTCAAAGGCGGTCTGATCTACATAATGTTTCAGGCTATCCAGGGCTACGTATGAGACACTGTCTCAAAAAATAAAGTAAAAAAGAAAGAAGAAAATATTACTTATAGTACAAAACCAAAATAGAGTACAGAGTATCTCATTTTTCATTTATTTGTGGAAATCTCTAATTGGGTTAAGAAATGAAGTATGAGCAATTTTCAGCATTGGACAACGTTCAATTACACTTAAAACAGCACACGTTCATTCTATGTGCTGCCAAGTACATAAAAACATCCAAATTCGCCCTGTCTTTCATCTTCTTTTTATCTTAGGCTTCTAAATCTCACAAAATCCTCTCTCTCACGTCAGTTAAATCAGATACATCCTTTTAAGTGCTGACTTGTTCCATGCCATCCCACTTCAGAGATGGAAATGAGCAAGTGAGACCGTCATTCAGAGTCCGTCAGCCCCACCACAGCAAGCTAACTGTTGTCATTAAAACCTAAAATGCCCCGGACAAACACTCGGGATCTGAGCTTGGAGAGCCATTTCCAAGTGGATGGAGCCTTTGGGAGATGGATCTGGCTGGCAAAGATAGGTCACAGGAGCCGGCCATTATGGTTTCCCCGAGCCCAGCCTGCCCTGTCTCCTTCCCTGAGTGCCAGGGAAACAGTGTAGGAGCCCACCGTGCCTCTGAAAGCTCTGTGCAACAATGGACCTCAGTCTCCTGTCAGGGGAAGCCAAGAGGAAGCTCTCCTCCCCAAGCTGTTTCTGTCAGGTATTTTGTTAAAATGACACAAAAGCTCTCAATGTATCACTGTGTTTTAGAATTTCTAGCCCAGTTTCCAAAACTCAAGCCATATGCTGTAAGACATATTTGTTCTTTACTTAGCAATCTTCCGTGGCTTCTCATTTATTTCGATTACCCGAGGGTTAATCTGTAATCGTTATCATTCCTATAACTAATTAGTGTGTCATAAATACGACTTGCCTTCTTGACTCCTGTTATTAGATGATGGTGACGTGGCTTTTTGTTGTTGTTGTTCTAAGTCTATGCAACCCGACTTTTCATATTTATCTTCCCCAACTGTTTGAATAAAATTGTTGTGCCCTAGGATTTAATAATTGTTAAAAAGATGTTAGGACAGATTTTTTTTTTTTTCTTAAGGTGTAAAATGTATGAGTCAGAGGAAGTTAAAAATTCAAGAAGAAGAAAGCAGGTGGATTTGGCAGCTAACTTGAGCCCCTTCTTTTTTGCGGGGGGGGCGGTTGTTCTGCGTCTTTCTTAGGGAATGGTGCTAAGTGTGAGGAGGGCTGACTTTAGTTCTCCTCGCTCTTTGCTCGTCTAGGGCAGGGAGGAAAGCACTTCTTAGTTACCCGCCCTCCACCTGCTCAACCTGAACCTGCTGGAAAGCTTTCATTTCGCATCACAGCTATGGGCTTCACAGAAGCTCCCTGTTGCCTGTGATAGCAATGATTTCTCCTTGGAGAGTTGTGCTTTCAGGGTGAAAGCTGATCGCTCCCCTAGCCTCGGTGCAGGGAGGAGAGCTCTTGGGAAGAACGGCCAGGACGATGGCTGCATAAATATCTTTTCCTCTGTTTGCTGGAACAAGGTGACCCGGAAGACAGTTGCTGTATTCATGTTAGTGAGGATAAGCAAGCCCCTCTTAAGCAAGACAGAGAGGCGAGCCCGGGTCACAATGAGTAGCTGGAATCATGCCAGGCTCTGTGGGCGGAATACAAGCTGCCCTGCGCCTGGGGGCTCGCTGCCCTGCGCCTGGGGGCTCGCTGCCCTGCTCTTTCAGCCATGAGGAGGATGGAACTCCTCAGACACGACAAGCTGTGTGGTTCTCACAATGAGAAGCCAGGCTTTGTGTGACGGGAAGTCTCTTGAGAAATGGAACTTGATTTTTTTAGTAATTAATATTATCCATCCCCTACCTTTTACTACAAAACCTTTCCCGATGCCATCTTGGTTTCTTCACACCTTAAACTCTCGAGGTCACCCAGCCAGATAAACCCTCTGAAAAGTCACCTTTATCACTAATTGAGCTACAGACTAAGAGGACACAATTCTTCAAGCACTAATTAAATGGTAACATGTGCGGAGCAGCGAGCAAATGAGCAGAACCTGCTCTGGAGTCAGGGGGTCCTGGGGTCAAGTTCTTCCTTACAAACTATCTCCACCATCTTGAGAAAGCAATTAAAACTTATCTGTGAAATAAATCCAGGTGCCAAAGCCTATCTTGGTTGGGCATAGAGGCATATATCTTTAATCCCATCATTCAGGAGGTAGAGGCAGGCAGATGGGTCTCTGTGAGTTCATCTATAGGAGTTCTATACCAGTGTCAAAAAACAGAACACACACACCAAACAAGCAAACAATTCTAGTAAAATCTATCTCATAAAACCACTGTAGGAACTGAGATAAATATATAACTTACCCAGCACAGAGCAAGGCACATCACACATCACATACACTCAATAATAATGTAATAATTTCATAATTAATGGTCGCTTAAAAGGCTATTGCAGTCTTCATTGCTGATACCTGCATGCAGACAGCATGGCTTCAGGTCCTAGGACCACCAAAATAAAATAAAATAAAATAAAACCCCACTTAGACTTCTCTCTAAGCCTACCCCTTAAATGAGCCTGAAGACTTGTACTCTGTGGTTTTAAAAAGGGATAATTTCTTGTCCAAAAGAACGGTGAAGGTAAGAACGCAGCGTGAAGGGCGAGGAGCAACAGGGTTGAGTTCAGGGGACCTTTACCCGCAGTCACTCTGGCCAATCTACTCTGTAACGCCCGGACACATCCAGGAAGCAGGAGCCGAAGGAAAGAGCCAGAGGGAAAGTAGCAAGAAATAGAGAGCGGATGTGGAAAGGTGTGAGTGGTTTCTGACACATATGTGCATCCTGACAGCCCAGGCTGCCAGCAAGGTGCCAAAGGCCGTGCGCCTTAAGCAACACACATTTGTTTCCTTCAGTTCTGATGGCTGGGAAGTTCACGATCAGTGCAGACACGCTGCATGCCTGGCAATAGGCTTTCTGGTTTAGGGGGCTAATCTTCTTGTACCGTTCCATTACCAGAAACAAGGTCCTTATGGGATCTCTGATTGTAAGAGTATTAGTCCCAGAGGCTGGGGGGGGGGGCGTTAGCAGTTAAGGGCACTTATGGCTCTTCCCGTGCACCCAGATTCGACTCCCACTCTTCCCGTGCACCCAGATTCGACTCCCACTCTTCCCGTGCACCCAGATTCGACTCCCACTCTTCCCGTGCACCCAGATTCGACTCCCAGCAAGCACATGGGAGCTTACAAGTACGCTAACTCCCACCCAAGGAAACCAGACTCCCTCTCTTCGCCTCCACATCAAGCCACGCATCCCAATAAGATTATAACTTAAGAGAAGAAAAGGGAGAATAAGTCCCAAGAGTGAAAATTCCACCTTCATGACCAAATTACCTTCCAAATTTTCTACCCCCAAGGGCCATCATCTTAAGGGTTAGGCATTAAAATAGGAAATGTAGAAGGAGGGGATACAAATACAGTCCATAGTCATGTATAAGACCATCATGGAGGAAGGGCGTTGGTGGTGCATGCCTTAAATCCCAGCACGCGGAAGTAAGAGGCCAGCAGATATCTATGAGTTCTAGCCAGCCTGGGCTACAGAGCAAGTTCCAGGACAGGCTCCAAAAACAAAAAAGAAAAAAAAGAAAAGAAAAACCACCATCGTGGAAAAAGACTAGCAGTTTCTGTTCCATGTTTATGGGTAAGTTGACTTGACAATCTTACAAGGACAATGTCCTACAAATCATAAATGTAATGCCTATTTTAAATATTAAGAGTATTTCATAGAACCCTATATAAGCTGATTCCAAAATACATATGAGTATCTAAGCAAATGAACAGTGCCAATTCAATTTTGAAGAGCAAAGCATGAGATATTTAAGGCTCATTATAGACATGTATTTAGAGATCACTACAGGGACAAATCAGGAAGTCCCGAGATACCTGATACACACTCAAGGTCACATTATCGATCAATGTGTGAGTTAAAGATGGACTTTAATAAGAGATACAGAAAAAAACATGTTCTTCATAAGGAGAAATGATATTGACTCTTTACCTCATAGAATACAAAAGTCAAAAACATGTGAAGTAAGGACCTCAATATGATAGAAAATAAAAACGTTTTGAAATAAATGTAACACTATCTTTATTATTTAGGCATAAGGGTTAAAATTCTACCAATGTGAGAAAGGTACTGTATTGTGAAAGTTTAGATGTTAATAGGGCCTGAAGTGCTGTTGGGAAGAGGGGCCTCACAGGATGTCATCAGAAGAGGTGTCTTTGGGGGGACTGTGGGACTATGATGAAGATGATGAGGGTTGGTGGCAAACGTCTTTACTTGCTGAGTCATCCCGCCATGATGAGTCACCAGATAATCATGCTCCCTCTATTTCTCTTTAAATCATGTAGATACATTTAATACTTCATATATTTCATAATGAAATCACATTACAAAAAGTATGAAAACAGTACTTTTAACCTGTATTATAATTGATTTATATATACTATTAGCTCACTCACATGCATACAAACACATTTCATTTACATGTACAACATGTGTATGTTATCCATAAAGGAAAACATCAGCAGATTCAGTTGCATTAAAATAGGGCCAGCAGGACGACTTAGCAAGTAAGATGTTTGCCCCCAACCCTCATCATCTGAGTTTTATCCCTGGAACCCACTCAGAAGGAGGAGAAAACCAGCTTGCACAAGTTGTCTTCTGAAGGCTACATGTGCTCGAGCACACACAGCACACACACAAACACACAGAAGTGCACACACATTACCATATAACAAATAAAATGTAATTATGATGTTTGCATTAAAATGCACTAGTGTTAGAGCACATAGCTTGTCGGAATGATGAACATTTAACGAGGCGTTAGGATTGGGTTTAATCCTCATCACCTCCCAAAGTCTCTCCTGAGAAGGATATATAGTCTTATTCATAATAGTTACATTTTACTATCATTTGTTTTCCAGCTGTGTTGTGATTTCTATTTGCATATAAAATATATGCTATTCGATTCAGGGCATCGAGGCACACACCTTTAATCCCAGCATTTGGGGACAGATGTAGGCAGATCTCTTGAGTTTCAGACCAGGCTGACCAACATAGCAAGTTTCAAGACAGCCAGGGCTACCCTGCTACACTGTGAGGTCCTGTCTCAATGCCCACCACCCAGATAATACTGACAGCAATAAATTTAAGTATGTATATACGTACATGTGCTATTCATGTAATATTTGCAGCTCCCCACACCTTCCTTTCCCAAACTACCTAGAGGGGAGGATACCTCATGGCCATAGAGCCTCTTAAACCTGAGTCCCTTCCGACTATTGCATTACATTACAGCAATGCTTTGCTGGCCAGTCGTCTGGAGCATTTTGGCACAATGCCTCCCTTGATAGGTTATCCGAGGAAATTTTGTGATCTAGGTACCAAGAGCCATGCTCCCAAAAATAAGACACTCATTCCAAAACTTAATTTCTTAATGTGAAAGGTCTATTGACTGTTTGTAGACAGGGTTTCTCTGTGTAGCTTTGGAGCCTGTCCTGGAACTCACTCTGTAGATCAGGCTGGCCTTGAACTCCTGAGTGCTGGGATTAAAGGCATGTGCCACCAGCACCCAGTCCTAGTGACAGTTCTCTGAGCACTGAAAACGTGTGCTTTTTAAACAGGCAGACATAAACTGCCAGTTGTCTCCAGTCTGTACTCTTCTTCTGAACAGCATTGGGTAACTGGGAACTGGGTGAGGCTAGAAGAATGGCACACATACAGGCCACTTCCCCACAGCCCAAGTTTACTCTCACTAACACAGTGAGTCTGCTAAACTGTCTCCGAATGAAGATAGTGATAAGAAGTTCATGATAAATGTGCCGGCTAATTTTATGTCAACTTGACTCAGGCTGGAGTCACCTGTGGGAATTCCAATTGAGAAAACTTCTCTTAAGATTGTGCTGTAGTCAAGCCTGTAGCTCATTTTCTTAATTAGTGATTGATGGAGGACCCAGCCCATGGTGGGTGGGGCCATCCCTGGGCTGGCGGTCCTGGGGTCTATAAGAAAGCAGGCTGAGCAAGCCATGGAGAGCTAGCCAGCAAGCAAAACCCTCCATGGCTTGTACATGGGTCCCTGCCTCCCGGGTCCTGCTGGGTTTAAGTTCTTGTCCTTACTGCTTTTGATGATGAATTGTTCTATGGAACTGTGAGTGAAATGAACCCTTTCCTCCCCAAGCTGCTATTGGACATGGCGTTTTATTGCAGCAATAGTAACCCCAACTAAGACAATAAATTTGTGAAAAGTCTAAATTATAAGGTATGTTTATGTTATGAGCAGTTTTTCCACCTGCCTGCCTGGTCCCACATCTGTGCCAGCCCCAAATAACACACAGACACACTGCATTAGATATAATGCTGTTGGCCTATTATTAGCATTACTTATCTGCTAGCTCTGTCTTAAATATAAACCCATTTCTATCTATCTAAGTGTTTCCACGTGGTCATATCTTACCAGAGAGAGGATCTGGAGTGCTACCCTGTTGGTCTTACATGTTTAAACTCCTTCCTCTCTCCTCATCTCCTCGTCCTGCCTATCTTGATTTCCTATTGGCCAACAGTGCTTTATTCATTAACCATACAAGAAACATATTTACAGAATGACATCTCTCATCATGTTTAACCAAATGTCTCAATTTTAAACTTAAGTCAGAATTTTATTCAAACAGAGCCAAAATTGCAACATCTATAAATTGTTTTTGAAATCTAACTAAAATGACATATAAGTAATATTTTCTGCATGGTATATCATTCACAAAAATGTAAAGGGTGGCTCAAAAGTACTTAAAGATAGATTTAAAATTATTTAAAAACATTTTTAAATGTAATTTTTAATTTTATGTGTGGGTTTTTTTCTGCGTGTGTGTGCGTGTGTGTGTGCGTGTGTGTGTGCGTGTGTGTGTGCGTGTGTGTGTGTGTGTGTGTGTGTGTGCGTGCATGCGCATGCGCGCCATGTGTATATAGTACCCTGAGGAGGTCAGAAGAGGGTATCAGGTCTCCTAGAACTGGAGTTAGATATTGTGGGTGCTAGGAATCAAACTTGGGGAACAAGTCTGGAAGAACAGCAAGTGCTCTGAATGGCGGGACCATCTCCATACTCTAAAATTATATTTTAAGAGATTACAAAAGAAATCTTTTAAACTTAATCTATTGTGGGTGGGGCTTAATATGTGAGCATTGGCATACTTCAATTTGGCATCCATAGCAAAACTGAGGAATTTCCACTGACACTGTCTTTGATACATTCTGTGAAAGTCAGACCCTACCCTATGATCTTGAGCATTTTATATAACACAGGAAGCATTAGAAATAATTACACCGGGTATTGGTGGCACACATCTTTAACCCCAGCACTCGGGAGGCAGAGGCAGGTGGATCTCTGTGAGTTTGAGGCCAAGCCTGGTCTACAGAGCTAGTTCCAGGACAGGTTCCAAAATAATTCAGAGAAAACCTATCTTGAAAAACAAAAGAAAATAAACAAACAAAACCAAAAACCAAAACCCAAAAAGAAAAAAAGAAAAGAAAAAAAAGAAAAGAAAAAAATAATTACAACAATAATGAATAGGTGCTCCCACTGAAGAAATTATTGTTTTCAATTTTCATATCTGTTTAGCAGTAAGGCTAAAGGGAATATTCAGGCCTCTTGTTCTTCCCAGGCAGAGCGGATGTTACCCCTATAGACTTTAGACAGCATCAGTAGAGCTTTCGATTTTTTAGGGTAGAGAGGGAGTGTAATCTGTTACGGTAGCAGGGGATTTGAATCTGGTAGGGTGTGGAGCTGGTAGGAGAGCCTCAGGAAGACACCAAGACTTTGGACCACTTACACTACAAGACACAGTGCTTCCTGTGCCGTAGAGATGGATGGTCGTTCATCTAGGGATCAAGTTAGACTCTGCCATAACCCTGAACAGTGAGAAAGGTGTTTCCTTCTAGAACCACAGGATAGTGTGATTAGACAATGGAGTCATAGAGCAAGCCAAGAAAACAAAATGAAAGCCCGACTCAGCCACCTAAAGCACAGAAAAGCTCTCCTCAACAAAGGCGATCCTCAACCAAACCAAACCAAAGTTAACAATACCACGCAATCTCTTCTCTCTTCCAGAGAAGGGAAACCCACCTCTAGCACGCAGTAAAAATATATGTTAATATCTGGAAAGGACTTGATACACATTTTTTATGTAAAGGTTTAGGTTTAGGAAGAGAAAAACATGAACACATATGCAATGATATCTGTGTGTCCATACAAACATTCAGACGTATGTACATGGATGAATTATGCTCATATGGTAACATTAGCTAACATGAGTTACAATCCCCCTCTACCCTAAAAAATCGAAATTAACTGCTAACATTCAGGTAACAGCCTAGTATGTGTAGATCACTTCCTTAACACCATTTCCTGTAGTAAGATATTCACTCTGTCTGCACCTGTTGCACTGACCACACCCATTGGGGGTGGGGACAGGTGCAGACCTGACCTGTGGGAATGAGGTCTGGGGTAGGAGACCCCAGAGCGCTCTCTGGCTTGCTGGATGCTGGATGGAGATAGAGAGCATCTGGAGGCATCCTTGGGATGGGAACCTGCTGGCGTTCATCTGTCTCTGTTGTGAGTTATTTCTCCCTGAATAAACATCTATTCAGCCTGTTTTTCCCGATCCTTATTATTCCCCGATAATTCCCTTGCAGTGTTCCCTGTATCGGTAACCTCGGTTTCCATTTCTGTCCACTGAAGCTCTACTGCATACATGTTTTCCTCCAGAACCCACTGCCTGCTCAGGTGGGAAGGTCTCTCTGCAGACAGTACTGTTACTGTTACCCTAGGCTGTGAGAGATGTGTTGGTCTTCTCTTTGCATCTCTTTCTGCAGCCTCAGATAAGCCCTTCCAGAATCCCACATAGCATGACTGGGTCTATATCATGGCTACAAAATGTCCCAGAAGATTTAGGAACCATGTCATGTCAGCAGAACATGACAATTACCACCTGCCCAGGCCTACACACATCCAAAGATCCCCATGATCTCACTCCTGGCCACTGGCTAACTGCCCAGGGCTGGCTCTTCTGGAAACACTCCAAAGCTTCTGTGCCCTTGGCACAGTAGCAGCAGACACAGGAACAAGTTTCCTCTCACCTATTCACCTATTGTAAGATCTGCCCATTGACATTATCAGCATGATTGACAGGCGGAGGTAAGGGCTATTCAGGCAAGACTTACAAATAGCCTTCACAAATTCCCTCTTTTTCAATGAGTCTAATTTTTTTCTGTTTTAATTTATGAGTAGGTGTGTGCGTGTGTGTGAGAGAGAGAGAGAGAAAGAGAGAGAGAGAGAGAGAGAGAGAGAGAGAGAGAGAGAGAGAGAGGGCAAGCCCTTGACAGTTCATTGGGTATCCCAGAATGTACATATACAGGCAGTTGTGGGTCATTTGATGTGGGTCCTAGACTCAAACTCAAGATCTTTTGGAGCAGCAAGTGCTCTCTCCTGGTTAGGGTTTGTTTTGTTGTCAGCTCGACACAAGTTAGAGTCATCTGGGAAGAGGAACCGCCATTGAGAAAACCCTCTGTCAGATTGCCTGTAGGCAAGTGTGTGGAGGACATTTCCTTGATTAGGGGTTGATGTGGGAGGGTCCAGCCTAGTGCTATCTCTTGGCAAGTGGTTGTCTTGGTTGTCTAAGAAAGCAGGTTGACCAAGCCCCCCTCTCCAACACACAACACAGCCACTTTCTTTAGACAGGGGGGTTTAAATATTGTTGTCATTCTTATTGTCTTAGTTAGGGTTTCTTTTGCTATGAAGAGACACCACGACCTCGGAAACTCTTACAATGGAAAACATTTAATTGTGGTAGCTTACAGTCTCAGAGGTTCAGTCCATTGTCATGGTGGGGAGCGTGGCAACGTGCATGCAGAGGTGGAGCTGAAAGTTTTACATCTTAATATGCAGGCAACAGGAAGCAGTCTAAGTGTTACACTGAGACCTCAAAGCCCACCCCTACAGTGACACACTTCTTCCTGCAAGGCCACACCTCCCTTTGGGAGCCTTTTTCTTTCAAGCCACCAGGCTTACAGTTCCTTTGAATACTCTTCCTTCTCCCCTGGGTCTTTTTTTTTTTTTTTTTTTTTTTTTTTTTTTCCTTTCTCCCTTACTTTCTCTTGAATCTAGCAGTCATGTAAATGTACTTCCAACCTTGCATGGGTTTGCAAGCTTACCCAGAAATGAGACCTCTGTAACTGGAGACTCTTCTGTCACACCAGGCCCCATAGCTGTTTCGAAATAATCACTCAAACGCTTAATAATAATTACAAATGTTTGCCCAATGGCTCAGACTTATTACTAGCTAGCTCTTGCATATAAATTAACCCATATTTCTTTATCTACGCTTTGCCACATGGTTTGTGGTTTTCTGTACTGCTATGATTGTTATCTTCATGGTTGCATCTCTCTCTCTTCTGTCTCTCTCTCTCTCTCTGGTTCAGAAATACACAGTTTGAAAATGCCACTTACTAATGATGAGTATGGCAAAAGAAAAGTAATACACGCTGAAAATACAATTACAGTGGTATGCGCATCAATCAGGATATGGAAACCTTGGTTTGCTAGGGAATGGTCCATGCCAATTAGTTGTTTACATTTTAGTTTGGAATCAACGAGAGACCACAGATGATGGCACTTTTCTCTAGGGGTTCAGACCTCTGTTTCGGTCAAGTTAAGGAATTTCCTACATAGTGCTTGGTCACACTGAAGGACAGTTGGCTACCATCGGCTCTGGCTGTCCAGACAGGAGTCACACTGTTGGTGTTATCTAAAACGTCTGCCCGCGTCAGTTCTCATACTTGCTATTTCTTAGGCATGGAATACAGCTTGGCCCTGTCTTTCGTCTTAACAGTTGAAATAAAACTTTTGGGAAGTCTTCCGTTTTCCTCCTCTTCCCTCCCTCTACCCTCTACCCTGTTTCAAGCACGCAAAGCTGTGATTAAATACTGTGTTTTGTAGTTGTTAGGATCATCCATTTGCTCTTTCAAACTTCAACAGCATTTCATCTTCCACCGAAGAAATCCCTGATCTTTGGAGTTGGCTGATGCAGGGGTGAGCATTTTATAAGCAGGGCCTGCCAGTATTACCTATGGACTCCAGTTAAGTGCTTAACAGTGTCAGCCCCCCAAAAGAAGTTACTGGTACTCTCTTCATTTTCTCGATTCTGACAAAACTTTGAGACATACTCATCCCCAATTCTGCAGACTAGAAAATTAAGGCAAGTGTCTGATGGCCCTGGACATACAGCTCGGGGCCAGAGAGCCAGCCCTGTCCCTTTCTTGTGGCTCAGGCTCAGCTCGGTGCAGAATGAATCTGGTGTCTGCAGCGGAAAGGCTTCTATGGGAGGGGGAATGGCTATCCCAGCGCGGCAAGCATGGCCAGTGCTATGCCACCCTTAAGGAACCCTCTCGATGGGCGGAGAATCTCTGCCCACCACCCGAGGGCGTGCACTGAGCACGCGCGGACAAAGGGCGAGCGGAGGGGGCGGGGAGGGAGGACGCTCCGCCCATTGCAGCAGCGCTCTGCGCCGCTCTAGGACGCAGAGGGGGACCCGCTCTCTGCTCTCGCTGGTCAGGGCTGGGCCACCCCTTCGTGGGCGGGGCCTGGCCTGGGTCTGCGCAGCCAGTGCCCAAGGCTGCCAGGCCCGGGACCTGATCCATCCAGCCCAGGTGCGATCTTGTCCCAGTACTGGCTACCCGTGCTAAGCGCTGACTTCTAAAAACCTCCGAGAACTGGAGCAATTGTTTCCCTAAAAGTCTGCCTTTTGGTGCATGGGGGGAGGAGGGTTATACACTGCCTCTTATTATTTTAAACTGATTTCTTGTGTGCTTTAATCTTGGTTCATAGTGTGAGAGATCTGAAAGCAGTCCCTAACCGCAGTTTCCTATCCTGTGGGCAGACTGTGGGATGAGGACTTCCTTTCTTTTCTCTCTGGAGAACCAATGGGCTTTGGAGGAAGTAAACGTTAGCTCTATTGCCTGCTCGAAAGCCTGCTCGGTTAATTCGGAGCTTTATAATTTCATGGCTACCAAAAAGAACAAGGGCGGGGGGGGGGGTGTCAGAATTACAAACATTACAGATTTCGTTCTTAAGAGCTGAAAGTGTCACTGAATCTCAGGGTCACCACCCGTGCCCCGAGTATGGTCCAGCCATCCATCCTCAACACAGATAGGAACAGTCTTTTATGAAAATAAGCAAAGAGGCAGGCTGATTTAAATAAACAAAAAGAAACAATAATGACGTTGATGTACCTGACTAGTTGGTAACCCCACGGAATTCAGTCCCAATTGGAAAAATTTTAGAGCTATCTCAGGATACTTATTAATGAGCTTATTATATTATCCACTTTAAGAACATATCTTGGTGTTCCTTTATTCTTAGTGCTCCCTCTAATAACTTTCTCGTTTTATTGCTGTGTGCATAACGATGCTCTTTAGTACATCCAGGAGACGTTTTCATGTTAGAATATGCAACGATTCAGGTTTCACTCCGGCAGCTTGAAAGTGTGATAATGAGGTGCTCTCTTTATATTTATGCTTCCCTTCCAGGCCTATAATTCCATTTCAAAGTTGATATTGTTCTTTCAGATTTTCTGTTCAATAATGAACTGCAATGCAATGATTGCTCCCTTAAGAACAACTTCTAAGTTTTCTGAACACTACGATAAAGGCTGTGCAACGATTCTCAAAGTATCACTGGGAATATTCAACACGGTGCACTTGAAAACCAGACGGCAGGGGAAATCCTGGGTTATAATTTGTAGATGAAACTCTACAATGGGACACTAAATTGGTATTGGTTTAGTGGGTAGCAAATAGAACTACAGGACAAATTTGGTTGCCTGAAGATAGCATTGGTAGCTTTTAACCTTGGCTCAGCTTTAGAGGAAAAACTGCCCAGAACACCAAGATGTAGGGTGTGAGTGAAGGATGAGGAGCAGGAGAGGAATAAATAACAAAAGCTAGAATAACCGCAAACAGTTCCGGAAAGCCAGCTGTCGTGATAAGCATTTTGTTTAAGTTATCCCATTTATTCCTTACGACAGCTATGAGGTTTGGTGCTGTTAATGTCCTCATTTATTAAAGTGTGAAAATTAAAACAAGAAATTTCTCCAGCTGGGAAGTGCTGGGAAATGATTCTCAAACTTAGATTTGCCTGACTTGTAGAGAGCTACCCAGAGATTTTGGTATCAGTCATCCTATAGTCTGCTTGTAAGGGTTATTTTTTTTAGTTGCATGCTGACTTACAATGTAATTCCTGCACCCAGAAGGGTGAGGTAAGAGAATTGTGACTTTGAAGCCAGTTTGGCCCATATAGACATACCCTGCAGTACTGTTCATTTCCATTGGTTTTGGTTTTTCTTATTCAGAACCCATCTTATTCCTCTGAATCATAGACGAATTAATTCTTAATTGGCAGGGAAGCTTAGGGAATGGTTAATCATTGTGGCTCTTGTATTAGACCATCCTGTTTCAAATAGCAGTGCCTACACCAACAAAGCTGTGAGACTGTAAATTACAAATCTGAACTCTCTCCATCTCTTTTTAGGGACGTATCTATAAACAGAAGTAATGTGTCTATCTCACAGGGTTATGAGACTGTTTTGTGAGTGTGTGTGTGTGTGTGTGTGTGTGTGTGTGTGTGTGTGTGTGTTAGGGTTCTCTAGGGGAACAGAATCAAGATGTTGAGAATATATATTACAAAGGTACTGTATTTATATGAGGTTGGATTATACAATACAAGCTGGATAGCCCTACAATGGCTGTCTGTGCACTGGAGAGGTTGAAAATCCAGTTGTTGTTGGATGTATGAGGGCAGATGCCTCCACCATTCCAGTCTGGTGCTGACAGTCTAGAGGATTCCTGGAGATCCACTGGTCTTCAGTTCATGATGGAAGGCTAAGGAAGCTGAGTTCCAACATCAGAAACGCCTCAGCATGGGAAGTTAGGGTGTATACACACTCTGCCACGGAGCAGAGGTCAGTGGACAGAAGCAGCAATGCTTTTCCCTAAGACCGCCTCAAACCTGGGCCGCTTCTGGAGTTCCTCTCAGGGAGAGTATCTCCAGCTAATCATCCCGGTGAGCCCACCAGGGGCAGGCATGTCTCTTGGTTCCAGGTCTGGCAAAATTGACAAACAAGACTAACCACGACTTTGAGTAAAAACACTTGGAATATGTCTGAGCAGAGTGGGGGTGGGGTTGTATACATTAAGTATTTTTACCGTGCATACGGTAGCATCCTCTAACGAAAGACTGAACCAGGGGTGGTGCTGTCATCCCTGCCCTGGAGAGACTGAGATAGGGTGGTGTGAGCTTTGGTTTAGCTAATGGCGAGCCCGGATGCTGTTTACTGTAGGATGAGGTCCCCTTTAGACCTCAGGAGCAGATTGTTACTGATGTGATCAAAACACTGGCAGAAGCAATGCAGGAAAGGGTTACTTGGCTCAGCCAAACAGACTTGCACGCATCTGTGAGGACAGGCAAGAGAAAGCAATGCAGCCCGTGGTGGTGTGGCATCAGCCGTGAACAGTGTGGCATCAGCCGTGAACATGACCTGGGCCAGGAAGCAGAGTGCATGGGAGGCAGACTGTGGTCATCAAAGGTTCCACACCTAGTAACCTGCTTTCTTTCTTTTTTATTTTAAAAAGGTTTATTTTTAAAATTTATTTATCTTTATGTGCATTGACATGTACATCTGTGCAAGGGTGCCAGGCAGTTGTGAGCTACCATGTGGGCGCTGGGAATTGAACCCCGGTCCTCTGGAAGAGTAGCCGGTGCGGTGCTCTTAACCACTGAGCCATCTCTCCAGTTCCAGTGACCTGCTTTCTACAGCCAGGTCCCACCTTCTAAAGGTTCCACAGCCTCCCATCACAGTACCAACGGGTCACCTAACAAACTTCCAAAAAAACAAAGCCATGAGCCTAGGGGAACAATGCACATTCCTATAATCACACAGCCCCAGGGCTGGGAGAGAGGAAATGAAATCAAAGATTATGGTTGCTGTGATAAAAAAAACACCGGAACAGGGACATAGACAACTTAGAGGAAGGTTGATTTATTTTGGCGTATGGTTTTGGAGAGCGAATCCATAATGGTAGGGAAGGCGTTGGAGCAGGGAGCCAGGCCAGGGAGCTGAGAGATCACACCTTCAACCTCCAACACTAAGCAGAGCATGAACTGGAAGTGGAGGAAGACCCAGACTCTCAAAGCCCATCCCTCCCCAAGGGCGCTCTTCCCTAGCCAGGCTGAGCCACCTCCAGGAACCTCACCAACAGGAGGGACCCACGCCTTCCATGCTTGATCCAATGGGAGACATTTCACAGTGACTAAACCCAAGCCGTAACTGCTACCGAAATGTCTGTGTGTGTGGTTTTAAAGTCGCCGCTCATGGACTAAGTAGGTACTAAAGAAGTCTTTCTAAATTTAGCCCTTGATAGCTATCATTGCTTAGCATATGCTTGAGGACGTCCTGCCAGGAAAACGACCTATAAAGGATGCCTGGGCTTTTCCTTATCAATCAAAGCTTGTTCTTTACAGCTTCTGGAAGCAATAACAACAGTCATTATCACTACACTGTGATTTGACTAGAAGATGAACAAAAACATCCAGTAAGCAAACAGATACATGTGGATGTGATTAGGTAACCTTTAAAAAGATTAAAACGGAAAGGATACTAACTGTTATTAATATTATGCCTGTGTGCCTGTGAGTTCCGGTGCCCTCTGAGGTCAGACCTTCTTGAAGCTGGAGTTACAGGTGCTTGTGAGCCATAGGACATGCATGCTGGAAACTGAAACCCAGTACTCCAGAAGAGCAGTAAGTGCTCCTAACCGCTGGACCAGCTGTCTAGTTCCCGCAACTAGAGAGAGTTCTTTAAATGGATTCTTTGTATCCTCTTTTGGATTCAGTCACCCCCCCCCACCACACACAAAAACCAAGATTATGATTAAAATGAACAGCTAAGGTCTAGGGCTGTGGAAGCAGCTCAGTCAAGGGTGGCCTTGAGTTCAATTTCCATTACTGCAAGACAAAGGCAACCCTGACGTCTCCTGGATTCTCTTATTAGTCTAAGCTCTTCTTATGCATTAATGACTCCCCTTTGAAGTCGTTCGCCTTATTCTCTCAGACAACTGAGGCACACAGGTTCTATAACCCGATTAAGAGTATTTAAACAGCCAGGCTACAATTGAACCTGGGGGTCTGGCTGCAGAGCCAAGACTTTGACTCTTAACCCTTCCCTTCTAGAGCAGTCTGTCTCACACATGTGCCCACTTTATGTATTTTACCATACACATAGACTGTGAAATTCAAATATAAACGCCACGATAACTTTTTGCAAGCATCTTTAATATATCTCAAAAACATAGAGAAACTTTTATGAAAAACATAATTACAGATAGGGTCTGTGTTTTGAAATAGAAAATAACATACAGTCGTCTGTCCCTTATGACCCAGTCCCTCTTAGCCTTTCATAAGCAGTCCTTCTATAGCTGCTCGGTGGGGATCTGCACCTAGTCTCCTGAGACATGCTTCCTTCCTCCTCCTCAGCTATGTGATCTCAACAAAAGCGGCTCATGCAAGATTCAGATGTGCTGTGCATACTCTACTGGTCTTGAAGTCCCTCTCTTGAATTTTTTTTTTTTTTCCAAATTGGAATTGGTAAGACAGCCACAGCAGTGGGTTGTAACAGTTGGATACTTTCTGTGCCACATAGAAGAACTGGTCAGGCAGAGAGTTTAATGTGGTATCTTTATGGTTATATAAGGTGAGGACAGGCTAAGTGGGAGGAGATGAGAGACTCCTGGCTGCAGTCTGGGCCCTGACACAGTTACTCCAGCTCTTACAAGTATCTTCCTCCTGCACGGTGATCATTAAACAGTTCTTTCCACTGACCAGCATCTTCTCAACTCTGCTGTGTTTACCTAAGGATGTGGGGGATGGGTTTCTGATGCTGGCCCCTAGAGAATTCGCTATAAACACTTTAGAATGTATCACATCTAAAGTATCTGCCGTGTGTGTTTTAGAAATAGCATGGCTTCCCCGTGAGAAATCACTCTGTACACCGGAGCTGAAGCAAAGGCTCTGTAATAGGGATTGCCTGCCTGGGGCTGATGCCCAAGAAGAGCTGGCCTTAAACAGAAGATTTACTAACCTAAGCAGACCTTAGGCTTTCATGCTTAAAACTTTCATGCTTAAAACTCTTTTGGGTCCCTTGGCCAGGTTACACTGTGAGAATTTAAACACAGACAGGAGACTCCAAATGGGCAAATGGGAGATTTACACAGCAAAAAACATTGACAGACTTTAGTTGTTGTGTTTTCATTTTTTGAGACAGGGTTTCTCCGTGTGTACTCTGGTTGTCCTGGAACTCAGTCTGTAGACCAGGCTGGCCTTGAACTCACAGAGATCTGCCTGCCTCTGCCTCCCTGAGTGCTGGGATTAAAAGATGTGTGCCACCACCGCCCATCACCAGAATTATTTCTGAACTTTACCTGTGTTGTTCTTTTTGAACAGTTGTTACCCAGGTTCATCTTATCCACCTAACACACAGGGACTCAATGGTAGTTGTGGTCCTGTGTTTTCCCCTTGATCTGTTACGTCTTTTGGGGATGGGCAATGTAATGGCTGGTGAATAAACATTTACATCCTGACCTCGTAACTTGGCTTGTCTCTGACAGGGCTGGCTAATACTCATTGGTGTATTTTGGGGGAGAGCAACCTGAGCATCATTCTACTTTGTGTGATTTAATGTCTCCCAAGTGAATCTACTAGTAAATACTTTATCACATCAGTTCTATTGCTCTGAGTTTCTTCTACACTAATGTATATTATACTGTGGTCACTATTTTCTTATCACAGTATAATGAGCGGAATTTCAGGATGGCCTCCAAGATGCGTCCATTGACAAACATCTCATACATACGCTATGAAATTGAGTCTAGAGGGTAGAAACAGATAAAGTTTCAGATTCACTGTAAGAGGATTGTTTCCTGCCTTAGTTTGGAGAAGATGAAACTCACCATGACTTCTTTACCTGCAAGGGACTGGCTTTTGTTAAGTCTTGAGGGCAAAAGTGAAATTTATCAGATAACTCACTTCAGCCTATGCTGGGTATCATGAGGTGGTTCATAACTGTCACGTCAGCTCTGGTGAAGGCTACATCATGAGTTCCAGGCTAGCCTGGGGCTACAGAGTGAGAGGAGGGTGCAGTAAGATGAGGAGAAAACAATTAATTTATAAACAAAACCAGCCCCACAAAATCCCTGCTGGCTTTTCTCACTGCTATTAGAATGAAGTTAGAATAAAACACAGTCTCGCTTCCAGAAAACTCTTCCGCTCATGTTGTCTTACTCCATTCTCTGGGCTCACACTGCTCTAGTCACACCGGCTCTTCATGCCTGGGACACTCATCTTTTCCTCCTCAGGTGTGTGACTGATTTCTAACTGTCCGGAACATCCTGTCCCTGCATCTGCCCGCACCTGGCTCCTTTCTCACCGCCAGACCTCATTTCAAGTTTCATCTTTTCAGACTCACTCGTCACCAAAGTCCCCCCTGCCCCTAGCAACAGCACATCCTGTCACAGTACCCTTTCACTCAGACTGCAACAATGCCTAGAATGCTGTGTTTATTTAATTATTTACCCCCTGTTGAAAGGGGAGGCTTAATGCTGGTATATATCCATACTTAAGAAAGTATACTTGGTTAAACAAATTAAAATACAAGGAAGTATATATATTTAAAGTGAAATCCTATATTAAGCCCAATTAGAAAACAATCATGGATTATGTAAATTAAACATAACAGTTCTTGGAAAATAACATTGAAATTAAAATTGTGGGGGACTAATGGAATGTATTTGTTTGGAACAAATCTTTTATGCTCACATTTTTTAATGAATTAGGGGGTTTTAGATAAAGTTCCTTTTCAGTGATAATCCTGTGACTATTACAAGAAAAACTGTGTTTCAAGCAAGAAGAGATTTTATCATTCAGTTCTTTCTTAGTAGCAGTCTTTGGCCTTTAACTAGGTAAACTGTGAATTTCAAGTAAGAGGAAATTTGTTTCTTGAATATAAGTATATATTAATATATATACACATATCTATTCATATATATACATATTCATACACACACAGGATCATTTTCTTCAGTGTGGTATTTTGAATGCTTTATCATTTTCCATTTTTTTCCAGTTAGGATCTGTAATTGATTTTGAATATACATACAGGGCATTTTACTTGCAGATGACCAATTGTGTAAGTACTGTTTTTTGAAAAACACTACCTTTTCCCTCATTCTTCAGTCTTCATACTGTTGCCAATAATCACTTGACCATATATGCATATGCCTGGTGTTTGTGTGTCTTGAATTCCTCAGCTGTGTTTTTTTCTGAAATGCCCTTGAATGTGTAGCTCAGTGGCAGAACACTTGTCTGGCATCTATGAGGGAGGCTCCGGGTTTAGTCCTGGTGATGCAAAACAAAACAAATAAAAATACCACAAACTATCCAACCAACCAACAAATAGCAAAAAAAAAAAAAAAAAAAAAAAAAAAAAAAACAAAACAGATGAAAGCGAAACTTGTCTTTTAAAACGAGCAAAAAGTCTTTGAATATATGTTCTACAAAAGGAGAAATGTGATTCCCAAGTAATCAGTGAGATGTAGTCAACATTGTTAGTCATTGGAAAAATTCAAATTAATGACAGGGTATCATACACTATAGATCTATCAGAATGGTCAAATAAGCAGGTTGTGGTAGTCTCAGGACAAGGGGGTTGGGACAGAGTAGTAAATTGTTATAAGTTTGAGGCCAGCGTGGACTTTATTGTAAGTCCCAGGCCAGCCTTAGCTACAGTGTAGACTTTGTTTCAAAAAGAAGAAGGAGAAGGAGGATGATGAAGAAGGAGGAGGAGGAGTAGGAGGAGGAGGAGAAGAAGAAGAAATAATGGTAAAGCAAACCATTTTTCCATTATTTTCAATAGTACTCAGTGCTGGTAGATAAGGAACATTGGAGCCGGCATATGTCACTGGGGCAGCATAAAATAGCACAAGCACTTGAAAATGTTTGGCAGGGCTGGGGATCCTGCTCAGGGGTCCACTCCTTGTCCAGAACGGGAAAGCTCCTGTGTTTGATCTCGGCGACATAAACACAAAACTTAAATTTGCCAGTTCCTTATAATGTTGATTCTCACTTGCTGGGGCTGTATTCAGATCCCAGAGCCTACTAAAAAGTCAGCCATGGCTACATATGTCTGCAATTCCAGAGCTGGGGAGGCAGAGACAAATTGATCTCTTGGTCTTGCTGGCCAGCCAGCCTTGTCCTGTCTTTGAGGCCCAAGCTCAGTTAGCAGACCTCGATGCAAAGTGAGATGTGGTACAAGACAAATTTTGCCTGGTTCTTATGTGGCTGCTGCTCAGATTAGCTGACAGTAGATGTGGTTACCTGCACAAGGCTTGACAAGATGAAGCCATTCAACGTGCCAGCATGGATGGGGGAGGAGTCCCTGAGGCCCAACCTCCCTCTGTTGAATGAAATATTGATGGCTGCTAAGGGTAGAGTCAGTCTCCTTAGGGGAAAGGGCTACTCTAAATATTTCCTTGCTGAAAGTATCTTGCTTTCATACACACACTATCTTCCTAAAATTTGTTTTTACCGCGCGCGTGTGTGCGTGTGCGTGTGTGTAAGGAAGACTGATGCATTGGATCCCACCAGAGCCTGCGCTACAGCTGTTGTGAGTCACGTGACATTGGTACTTGGAACAAGCTTTTGTCCATTGGAGCAGCAGTCTGCTTTCTTATTGGCTGAGCCCAGTGTTTTCAAAGAAAATCACAGTTCATTTGAGATTGTCTTCCCTCCCCCCCCCCCCCCTTCTCTCCTTTGGCTTTATTTTGTGCCGGCGCCACACCCTCCTCTTTCATTTGGTGTCTGGTTTCCATGATTGCAGGCCTAACACAGGATGATACCCACTTGTCTTTTTAGAATGGAACTTAGAGGTCGCAGATGTCATTCTTGGTGTGACTGGGCAGGGGATCTGGCTGTGTCAAATAGAATACTCTCCGAGTAGACATACAAATATTGCTTCCAGCAACCCGGAGCTTGCCCTTGCAGGAGCTAGGCAAGAGAAGGACGTGGATCTGCTCTTACTTACCCTTCTCACCTCACCTTACGGGAATCCGCCTTACCCTTCTCTGTGTTCGGTTGTCTTTTAACTCAGCCGCACCCCCCACCCCCCCACCCCCGGGCAAACATTCCTGTTCCTTTGCAACTTGGTGGAGGAAGTGATCTGAAGATCTGGTCTACACATTTCTTAGATTACACAGACTTCCAGCTAATTCTGTTTGCAGCTTCTCTCCTTACTGTTGCCTTCAGGGATACCTGACAGCCGGTTTCCCTGTGACCTAAGTTTATGTGTTGCTGCAAGCAACTAGAGATGTAGCCTCAGCAAAATGTACCTTGTCGACCTGATTGGCTGGCCTCCTAAACATGATTTTCTTTTTAAAAACTCATCGCAGATCTTCCCAAGGCAGAGTGAGAGTGAGTCTGGTAGTGTGCATTTCTTAGGAGCCCTCCCTCAGGTGACTACACCGGGAAGCCATTACCCCAGCAGTGTCAAGCACATAGTCAGGCTTTGTCTTTGAAGGCACAAAGGAATAGGCATAAGGGACTGAAGGAAAGGGCAGGTAAATTCGGAGAAACGGACAGCTTACTAAAGGGACAGACCTTGAATAATCCGTGGACGTTTTAAGAGGGCATGTCTTGATGAGGAATGCTGGTGGTAGCATTTCTCAGTGTTGAACAGAAAGCCATGGAACCGAAGGAGACACTGTGTGTTCAGCCAGGCCCTGGCTGGGAGGGGCAGTTATGAAGTGATCTCAACGGACTTGACATTTACTTTGTCGACGATAGACATTTTCTTCTCTCATCTACTTTAACCTTCCTTCCCTCTGCTCCCTTTAGTTCCCATATACAGATCTACAACTCAAAGGAAGCCATATATAGGTATTTTGAAATTTGGAACTTCATCCAGACATGCTCTGCAGTGAGTGTCCAAGCTCCAGTGGGGTCTCTGTCCCGTGAAAACGGACTACGTGGCTCGCACAGAGAACAGATAACCGCTGTTTTCTCTTCTGCGTCCCTTATTACATCTACTTTAGGAGTGGTGTGTGCAAGTGGTTAGGTCTAAAAGAGTGAACAAGAGGACAGTTACAAATGAAGGGAACTGGCTGAGAGAAGGAAGAGAAGACTCCGAGATTACAGATGTAGGAATCGCTGGACTAAGCTGGCACACAGCCAAGACTGCTCAAATCTGTGAGAAAATTTTAAACAGGAAAGCGAGAGGGAGATAGGGTGAGGAAAGATATTAACCAACAGTAAACAATGGAAAAGTATGTTTAAACCAACTACCTAGTTTTAATAGTCACATTATATACATTTCCCCCAGGAAAGTTCTTTTCTTAAAATATAAAGCTTGTCTGCTTATAGCTAGGTAATTCTGTGGCATTCACAAACGGTGGCAGTTCCAGGAACAGATCTAACTTTTAGAAGAAAAGTGATCTATTAAATTCTATGCTAGTATCTTCAACTGCAGGATTAGACTAGCATTTTAGGAAGGCCGTGGACCACCTAGACAAGAAATTATTTTCCTTAATTCTATGTTTACAAGGTTGTATAAGGAAATTTATTCAGAATTTTTGGAAGTGGAAAAAAAGTATTTGTTAAATGGATTGTAATGCAAAGTGATACTTATTGCGGGGGGTGGTGGTGGTGGTGGTAAAGCTAGCCTTGCCGCTATTTTTCCCTCCAGTTTCTTTCTTTCCAAATTTAACTGTGGTTTGCATACCTAGTGATGCAACCTATTATTTACATTTTCATAACGAACAGTAAGTAGTACTCCAGTAAGAGAACCTGGCACTATTTGTCACACCTGTAGTGGATTGCTGGGGTGCCACCTTCATTTTAAGAGAAAAAAAAAAAAAAAAAAAAAAAAACAACAACAACAAAAACAATCCTAATGCCCAAGGTAGTTCTAGTGTTTGACAGAAACTGGGAGATAGGGGGCTATTTCTTGCTGCTGTCTGTGACCTTTGGGAGATACTGGTTCCCAGGTTTGTTAGGGGTTTCCTCTACCCTTTCTGGGATTCAGCCAGAGTTTTAAGCTTCCTGACACTGATTCACAGACGTGTACCTCCCAAGTTATTGAGAAAGATATCCATGGATCAAAAACCTGAAAAGAGTACTTAATAACTGCTTTCTGAGAAAAAGAAGGGAAGAGAGTCTCATCCATTTTGAACAGAAAGGCTTAAACATTTGTGTGTCCTCACACGCAAATGAAACGGACTTCAGTGAATAACCATTTTAAGGGTGGTTGTGCAAATGGGGTTGTGGTAGACTTGTTGCTCGCAACCAATGTGGTTGAGCTCACGTACAAGACACAATGCCTTAAAAAGCATGCTACTGCAATACGGGAGTGACGCTCAGTGACGAGTAACACCTATCACAGAGCTCCAGATCACCTAGTAAGATTTGTTCGGTGCACACACTACTCATTTTTGCACCAAACTGGCGAGAAGCGCTTCAGAAAACAGCCCTCATTGGAAGAGCCAGCCAATCACTTTGAGTTCTCGCTTTCCAGACTTTCCTAGAGGTAAGTACTTTCCAGGGACCCGCTCCCAGGACCCCGCCTTACACCCTGCAGGTTCCCAGAGACCCCTCAGATCGTCGGCGTCGGAAGACAGACGAGTGAGAAAAAGAGGGCGCCGAGCACGCCGCAAAGGCGCTTTAAACGGATCCACGTTCCAGCACACGCGCAAGCGAGCGGAGCGCGGGAAGGGAGAGGGGCCGTGCGGTGCGCGGTGCAGCGCGCTCCGGGTGGGGAGCACCCGCGGGCGCTGCACGTCTGGTCCCGCCTCCTTTCCGGCCGGGCCGCTCGCTCGGAGCGCGGGGCTGACCTGGCCCTTCCCGGCGGCCCCCGCTTATCTATCACCCGGCCAGGCCACTTCCCGGCTTCGGCCGTGCGGGCCTCCCCGAGTTTCCTGTCGGGCCCCCTCCGCCGCCGCCGCCGCCCCGTAGCCGGGGGAAGCGGGGTCCTGGAGGACGCGGAGCGGCGAGCGGCAGCCCCGCGGGGAAGCGGCCCACAGGGCGGCGGCCGCGGCCACGCCCCCGCTCGTCCGCAAGCCCCGCCCACCCGCAAGCCCCGCCCGCCCCCTCGCGGGCCCGGGCCAATGGGCCGCGCCCGCCTCCTGGGAGGCCGCGGGGGAGGGGGTTGGGGCCGGCGGCAGCGCCCGCCCCCCGCCCTTGCTCATTGGCCGAGCACTCCGGGTGCCCGGAGACCGGAGTGCGGCGGGATTGGCTGTGGGGGCTGGCGACGGCGGCTCCCATTGGCCGCAGCGGCCCCCGTGACGCCGGGTGGCGACTGGCTCCCGGGTGTGAGGGGCTCCTGCTTGTCAGGTTCTAGGTAGGTGCGTTTCACGCCGCCGTCGGTAGGCACTGTTGCCCGGGGCAACGCCCCGGGAGGCGGGAAGGCGGCCGGAAGGCGAGCTCAGCGCGGGGGCCGCCGTCCCCGCCCGCAGCGGCGCGCCGGGCTCCGGCCCAGCGGGCGCGGGCTGCCCGGAGGCTCCCCCGCCGCCCGCCGCCCGCCGCCAGCCCCGTCCCCGCCCGGGGCCGCGGGGGCGCCCGCCCTGCCCGGCCCGCCCCGCCCGGCCCGCCCCGCCCGGGCCGCGATGGAGCACCGCGCCTTGGGCTTGGGTCCGGCCCGCGAGGCCCGCCCCTCCCACCCGCCCGGACCCGGAGGCTGAGGGGGCGGTGCCGGCCGTGGCGGGCGCCTGGCCCCGCCCCGTCGCGGGGCTCGGGGCTGCGGGGCTGCGGGGCTGCGGGGCGTCGGGCGTGATTGGGGGCCGCGGCGATGGCAGCCCGCACCCTGCCCCTCCTGGCGCTCATCGCCCGCGCTCACGGTGCCCACACCCGTCCTGGACGCCCCGTCCTGGGGCACCCGGTGTCCCCCGCACGCGGCCGCTCCTTCCCTGCAGGACCCGCGAGCCCAGCTTCTCGTCCCCGCCGCCCCGCTTGCTCGCTTGTACAGGGCTGCCCTTGAGGAGGCTGACCCAGATGTAGACTCCTGGGGTGAAGCCCGCAGTCAGGGGCGCGCGATTTTTGTCCCCCGACCCCCAAGGGTTGTTTAGGGGGTCTGAGGTGTTCGGTTGGTGATTTTGTTGGGGATGCCGATGCAATCTAAATCTGAGAAGGTTAGGGCAGCCTTTCAGCTTCATTCCCCTTAAGATATGTCAGAGCAAGGAAACTTTCAGTACTTCTGGAGATACCATATTCACAGTGGTCTTACCATCGCCCTGGCATATGCTAATCTAACTTGTATAGGAGTTTTCAGGCATTTTACGAAAAAACTGCTCACCTGAAGTCACTATGTAAAAGTTTGATGGGGGGGGGGGATCCGAAGATAAGGCCAACACTTTTAGTGGTTAACGCCTAAAAACTGCTGTCCATATGTGCAACGAGAACAGGATTAAAAGGACAAACTAGCACTGCAGAAACACAGTGTTGGGTGCAGGGAGGTGTTTGTTGTATTGAAGAGAGCCACAGGATATAAAAGGTTGAGTGTCTCTTTTACAGCCAAGAAAAGATTTTTCCGATAGCTCTCATGTTAAGGGTTTTCAAAGGTCCTGGGGATGTTTGAAGACAGCACATAGGCATTCTTGGAAACACTTTCGGTTTTCTTCCATAAAAGACCTTTGGCGGAGATCTGTTTCTCTTCTGCACTGACAGTACTAATACACACTAGCTAAGATTTTATAGTGTCCCATTAATGCATCTTCTGCCCTGCCTCAAAGGTAGATATTGTGTGGGAGAAACAGTCCACGCTTTTTTAGAGAGAACACTTGGATTTATTCTCAGCTGCCATGTAGCTCTAACTTTTCTGTGAACTCTTCAGATTTGCAGCCCCCCCCCCACTATCAAAAACTTAAAAGTTGCACCGAAAAAGTGGGTTGCACTTGTTATTTATATATTTATTTATGGCAGCAGGTACCTTTTGGATAGTTGTGCCATAGTAAATATTAACAACAGAGGGACGGAAATGATCAGGGTTTGAAAAGCTAACATAGCTGTATAGAACCCCTGAATATAGTAAGATAATTGTTTGTAAGTGGAAATAGTAGGGAAAAAGACAATGGTATTAGTTACACAAAGCACTACTCTGGTTTTGTGAGGTAGTCTTTGTATCCAAGGCCCAGATTAGTAAAGTTCGTTCTGGTAGTCACAGGAAAGGTAATCTGCCAACTTGTCACTTACACCAAGGTTTTGTTTGAAGCTTGGGTTTGTGTTAGGAGATAGTAGTTTCCCGCCTTGATGTATATCTTTTGGAGTGAGATCATATTATTCAGTGTTTTGTTCGTGTAACCGAATAAGTGGATCAATCTTACACATGTTGATTTGGAAGAATGTATTTTGTGTTGGAAAAAGAGTTTGGAGATGTGACTTAGGAAGATAACTAACGTAGACCTCCTTCATGGAGACTGAGTAACTTTGTTTAGTAGGTTTACTAGTATTTCAACAGGACTGAAAACTATCTTCAGTGTTGTCTCATAGTGTTAATAAGGGAGTATCTTAATACAGAACTTCAGTTTCTCATAAAGGAATAAAAGTGGAAATGGCATTAATTCACACACATATAGTAATTGTATCTTTTCAGTCCTATAGTTTTTCTTAAAATATTTGTGTCCTTTTAAGTTTCAGAAAGATTTTATACCTATATTTGTATATACTAATTTCTAAAATATGTGAGAGGCATTTATCTGAGTTTATAGGTGGATGTGATTTTTATTGTCTTTGGCATGCGTATTGTGGTCTCCCTGTTGTTTTATTGAGACATCAAAGGGAATATAGTTAGTTTTGGGTTGAGTCACATGGAAGTGGTGAACTACATACATACTTTTTACCAGGGCTCTGCATTCTCCACCTCTTCTCTCCTTCTTATTCTTTAATTGAATTTTCATTTAGTTACTCAAGTTGAGTTCTTCAAAATCAGTTGGGAAAGTGTAGAGAAGAAATGTCATCAGTAATCCTGTCATAGTTAATGTTTGGGGAAATGATTAAAGCTTGCCGTTCGACCCAACACTCTACCAGTTATCTCAGTGTGGTGGGATACATCCCAGTGTATCTGCATCTTCACCTTCCTGAGCGTGAGGCTTGGCTACTGTCACTTCTGATTCTGGGGAAGGACAGGAAAGAGGATATATTAAAGCTGGAACAAAGGAATCAGAATAAAGTAGCTACTTTTTATTTATTTTTTTATTCTGTCAGAAAAGTTACAGTCATAGTTTATTGTGGATGTATTTAACCGAGTATGGCTGCCATGTAATGGGGTCTGCTGCCACATTATGGGGTCTTCAAGAGCCTCTGAAGTTCAAAATTCTGTAGGTAAACTGGAGTTCACTTAGTACCTTTCTAAGAAAATAAGTTTTAAGAAAAATATCCACATTTTATGGGTATTACATATTCAGCTTTAAAGAATGTAACCTCAGAAATAACTTGTAATTATTTCTTAAATCTTCATCTGTAGTTATAAAACTATGACTAACATTCAGTCTACATTATTACCATTCATTATAAGCTTGCTGTTATCTCTATCCTTAGTAAGTAATAATTAAAAGTCTGCAAATTTTAACGGCGGAGTTCCTTGCCAGGTTGGGAAAGTGTGGTGAGAAGAAGAACGGGTTATTTTGAACCCATATAACTTGGGTCTCAGCTCCAGTCTCTCTTTTGTGGGATCTTGGACAAATTACTTAATATCACCAAATCATAGTTTCCTCTTCTATGAAATGAGTAAGATAAAATGACCTCATACAGTAGTTATGTAGAAGAAATGAGACAATGTAAGTAAAGATGCCTGACGTTAGGAAGCCCTCGGCTTTTCATTCAGCTCTTTGTGCTGCTTCCTGTCTGTTCTGGTGATAATAGGATGACTCTGTCTTACTTCAGATTCTTTTCCTGTGAAGAGACACCCTTACAAAAGAAAACTCTTCACTGGGGGCTTGCTTACAGCTCCAGAGGGTGGTGGTGGTGAAGCACTCAGGCAAGCACCTTCTGCTACCAACAAAGCTAGTCCTCAGGGAGGGCACTTGGATCAGTTCCAGCTCGGGCCTCTGGGCCCTGTTTCTGAAGTGCATAGAGCTAACCTTTTCCACTCTGGGTTGTCACCAAGAGCAGCAGCAATAGTCTCTCCCTGACAGCCCTGGCCAGCAATGCAAAAGAGGGCTTCTTATATCTGGTATCGGGGGTTTTGTTTCTTGTTAGGTGGTCTTTGGCTGTTAAAGGGTTACCACAGGCCCAGATGAGAACAGTTCATTAAAACTGTATATGTATATCTATACACTGAATTATGTGCATTGTAGGCTTTTAATAGTTAATAGTTTTATCCGTATTATTTTATCTCCCTCCTTCCTCTTGTATTCATCTCCCTCTCTCTTCCCTAAGGACCCACCCACCTTCTCCTACCCCTCTACCAGACCAATAGTTTCAGTTCTTTCACCTTAGGATGCCAGTTGTTTTTTAGTTGAGTATGCCATAAATTTCTTTCTTTTGAACCAAAAGTATTAATTTAAAATTGGTAGAAAGCAAATTTGATTTTCCTAAATGGAAGTTTGTCTGTCCCATGTTTTTGGGTCATTCTTGTTATGCTGATTTTGTGTAATTGATAATGAAGAATCCAACACTCAAAAGTTGAAGCAGATGCTAACAAATAGTTCAAAGCAGATGAGTGAAAGCGCCACAGTCTATGTTATAAATGACATCATTATTAAAGAAACAGGGAAATTAATTTTATGGTGAAAATTGTCTCCACAGTATAACTCTTCTGTATTCTAGGCTCTTAGTATCTTAAAATGCTCCTTATATTAGCCCAGTCAAAAGGGTTTCTTTAAAATTACACTGTCCAAGGGGAGAGCACTTACTTATTTTAAAATTTAGTTATAACTTTTTGAGATGCTCTCACCATGTAGACAAGGAGGTACAAGTAGTTTTTTCCACCAGTCTTGCCCCACCGCCACGTCAGCCCCAAATGATACACAGAGAATCTGTATTTGATATAAAGCTGTTGGCCTGTTTCTAATGTTTCTTATTGGCTGGCTCTGTCTTAATGATGAACCCATTTCTATTAATCTAAGTACTTCCTCATGTTCTCATCTTACCGGAGAGTGGGGCTGGCAATCTTCTCTTTCTGTTCTCCATCTTGAATCTCCTCTAGAAATGACAGAGACATCTTACTACCTGGTCAGTCACCCGAAGTTCTTCTGTAATGTTCCGTCTTCAGCCTATAGGCCATATTGTGTCTGGCAGACTCCTCAGCAAAGCAGGAAACTTTAAACTGTCTACCTGTATTGGCAGGTTGTTAGTCACTTTTCTCTGTGTCCTGCAGACTGTCTGGCAGACTCTTCCATGAAGCAGGAACCCTGTATCAATGTCTATCTTGTATCAGCAGTCACTTTCCTGTAGGTCCTGCATGTCCAGTTTATACAGCATAAAGTCAAACAGTCCAGACGAGAGCAGTATCTTGTCCAAATGGCTAGTCTTGCCATTTTGGAAGCAAATTTCATCCGCACTTCCTGACTACCCTAGTATTATTATTTTCCTTCTCAGGTCTTTGATGAGGTTGAAGATTAAATTATCACAACCATTATTCTCTCTTCCTAGTTAGATATATTAGGTACTAGACTTAAGCTTTCCAGCTTAGGACAACTCTATTGTATACCCCGTTTCGACTTCACCCTAGGACTAGATTTGCAGGACTTAAGTTTGTATGTTCTCGATTTTCCTTTTCTTAGAGCACACTTGTTATTTACTGTTTTGTATATAGTTTTTATATCTATCCCAAATCTGTTCTTTAGACTAAAGGGGAAATTGTAGTGAGATAATCACCTTGTCTGCACCTGTGGCATAGACCACGCCCATTGGGGGTGGAGACAGAGCTGGGCATGACCTCAGGGAAGGAAGGCTGAGGAGGAGAGCTCTCTTGCTTGCAGCACAGGGACAGGGGAGCATCCCGAGGCATCCTTGGGACCAGGGACCTGCTGGTGTTCACCTGTCTATGTTGTGAGTTATTTCTCCCTGAATAAACATCTATTTGGCCTATTTGTTTCTCCTGATCCTTATTCAACATCAATAACAAGGCTGGCCTCAAACTTAGAGAGTGTCCTGCCTCAGTTTCCCCAGTCCTGGGATTAAAGGGGTGCATTATGCCCTTTGAGGGTGCTTTTATCAGTCATTTTACATAGAAGGACGGTTAGAAACGAACTCTTAGAAAAGTTTAAGTCTAGTAGACTTTTGAAATTTCCTAAACTCATTTCTTGCAGCACTTGCAAATCAGGGATGCACTTCTGCAAAAGGAAACAAATTTAATTACAAATGTAAGCAGCCCCTTCTAACATGTTTGATTCAATAGAGTCGTTGTCATTGTTAAGTTTTTCTTTTTTTTCCTTCTGAAATGAGAGCTACGGACCTTTGCATTATGTAATTAATGCATAGGTAAAGGTTCTTCTATGCTGGTGTCTGGGAGACTGCAGGACAGGAGAGCATTTCTGGCTGACAGAGCGTCCTGCCTGTCACCTAGTTAGAGGCTGGTGCTTGATTTCTCAGGTGCTCAGAGCTCGTGGGCCTGCTGATGTTCCCTCGGTGAAGCAGGGTAGTTCTGTGGGCTGTGTCCTTGCTGCCCCCTGTGCAGCCTGGGAGGATTTCCCACCCTCAGCTCAGCGGATGGGGCTCTTTTGTTAGCATGACCCTGTATACAAAGGAAAGCACATTTGTTAAAAGTGGGCAAGTAACCTTGTAGCAGACACACTGCCTGTCACCCCCTGAAAACATTCATGTGGGGTCTTTTTCCTCTTGAATGGAGTTTCCTTCAAAATCTGGTGTTTTCTGTGTTCAGACAGCCTCATCCAGGTTAACCATTATTTTGAGTTTCACTAAGATTTTATAAAATTTGTTTTGCGAGAAGCAAAGACATTTTATTTTTAAAAATGTGTGAGTACATACTTGTATGCCACATATCTGTACCCTTGTCCATGCATGTACACATGGAGGCCATAGGTCAGTGTTCTATGTTTTATTCCCCTCCCCTCCTGTCCCCTTCCTCCCCTCCCCTCCCCTCCCCTCCTGTCCCCTTCCTCCCCTCCCCTCCCCTCCCCTCCTGTCCCCTTCCTCCCCTCCCCTCCCCTCCCCTCCTGTCCCCTTCCTCCCCTCCCCTCCCCTCCTGTCCCCTTCCTCCCCTCCCCCTCCCCTCCTGTCCCCTTCCTCCCCTCCCCTCCTGTCCCCTTCCTCCCCTCCCCTCCTGTCCCCTTCCTCCCCTCCCCTCCTGTCCCTTTCCTGCCCTCCCCTCCCATCCTGTCCCCTTCCTCCCCTCCCCTCCCCTCCCCTCCTGTCCCCTTCCTGCCCTCCCCTCCCCTCCTGTCCCCTTCCTCCCCTCCCCTCCCCTCCCCTCCTGTCCCCTTCCTCCCCTCCCCTCCCCTCCCCTCCTGTCCCCTTCCTCCCCTCCCCTCCCCTCCCTTCCCCTCCCCTCCCCTCCCCTCCCCTCCCCTCCTGTAGTCCATGCCCTTATGCTACAGCATGAGTTTTCTTCTACCTTATTTTGAGGCAGGCCTGTCTTCTTGTTTGCAGCATTTGCTTTGTAGTCTAAGGTAGCTGGCCTTTAGCTTCTGTGCGACTCTGGTTCTCTGGTCCACGCCTCCTGTCTCGCTGTAGGAGTGCTGTGATTACTGATGTGCCCTGCACCCGGCTTTATACTAGGGTTGTGGGTCACCAGGGTAGCACTTTCACCCTCCGAGTTGTTGTCCCTTTCTGCTTTGTTTAAGATTGATTTAGTGTCTGTGTGTTTGTGTGTGCGCGCGTGTATATGAGTGTACACAAGTGCAGATGTGTGTGTGTCTGTGTGTGCGTGTGTGTATGAGTGTACACAAGTAAGTGCAGATGCGTGTGTGTGCGCGTGTATGTCTGTCTGTGTGTGTGTCTGTGTGTGTGTGTGCGTGTGTGTATGAGTGTACACAAGTAAGTGCAGATGCCTTGGAGGATCCTTGAAACTGGAGGTAGTTTGTGAACTGACAGCCATGGGTGCTAGGAATTGAACTCGGGTCTTCTGGAAGAACAGTACTTTTTCTTAGCCAAAGAGCCATCTCTCAAGCCCTTCTACTTTATTTTTGAGACAGGATTTCTCATTGAACACGAAGCTGGTTGGCCAGCAAGCCCCCGGAGTCCTCCTGTCTCAATTTTCCAATGCTGGGATTTACAGGTGTCATTTCCCATGTAAACTTGCCTTTCTGTGAGCGCTGAGGACAGACTCTGGTCCTCACGCGCTTGTGCCAAGCACTTCTCCAGCCTCACTCAGTGCACTCTTTCCTTGAAACAACCGTGTGGGTGGTCGGGCTCAGCCTCTAGTTGTGGGGTTTGAATGAGAACGGCCCCTAGGCTCGGGTGTTTCATGCGGGCACCGGTTGGAACTGTGTGGGAAGGGTTGGGGGTGTGGCCTGTGGGTGGAGGCGTGTCACTGGGTGGGCTTCTCTCCTCCTACTTGTGGCTCCAGTGTGAGCTCTCAGCTGCTGCCCCATGCCCTGCTGGTCAGCTGCCATGCTCCTGGCTATGCCGGTCATGGACTCACCCTCTGAGTCTCAAGCCAGCCCCCAATTACATGCTTTCTTTTATAAGTTGCCTTGTTGATGGTGTCTTTTGACAGCAATAGGAGAGTGACGGAAACAGCAGTGTGCCGACACCGTGATGTTTTTTTCTAAGTAGCGCCTGACTGGACTCAGTGTAACACACAAGGGCAGTGGCTTATCAGCTACTTTGCATGTTAAGTGTTGCTGACTTCTTACACTGCAGTAAGAGAAATACCAAGTTTCCTTCACTGTCACTCGGTTCCACGTGCTAAGGGGCTGTGACTTGTTGCTTGATTTCTGACATAAAGTTTTGCATTTGTCAAGGTAATTTGGGAACTCAAATGACAGAAGTCACATTATAAAACCCACACTGCCATCTCTGAAAGTGGTGGCAGCGCCATGCTTTCTTCTGTTTAAACCCCAACCCTTGAAGCTATCCTTGGCTCATTTTCTTTAATGTCCCTACAGTCTTTCCCCACAGTTCAGCCGCGTCTTTCTGCTTCAGTATAAATTCTGAAGTCTAATTCTTACGCCTCCACTTCCTTCATCCTAGTCCCACATACTCTTTCTTTAACATGACTCCCAGTGAGACTCTGCCCGTATCTCCCTCTCACAGAGTTGCCTTTGGTCCTTTCAGAAAGCTGGGACTGGTCCCTCGGTGTCCCTCGGTGTCCCTCGGTGTCCCTCGGTGTCCCTCGGTGTCCCTCGGTGTCCCTCGGTCTTCAGCGGCTTCCGGGGTAGCTCTGTGGAAGCGCAGGCTCTCAGGTGATGTAGTTTGTGGCTCTGGTCTCGCTCATGCGGCGTCTGCATTCTCTCCACCGTTCCCTACACACAGTGTGTCTCACACAGGACCTCTGTGCTCACTTCCCCTGGAGTGCTCTCCTCCAGAGCTCAGCGCAACCCCGTCTTCCTCAGGGTTCCATTATGTCATCACTAGTCTACCTCCCCAGGCTTCTTAGTTTTCCTTTCTGTAGTGATTGTCACACCTAGCCCTTACATTTTTTTTTAATGTTTTTGATTTTTCTTTTTAATGTATAATCTCCATGGAGGCAGAATTTTTGGTTTTGTTTTCTTCCTCCCTCCCTCACCCCCCTCCCTCCCTTTCTCCCTTTCTTTTTGTATAGGTAATTGTTGCATGGCTAATAGCTGTCAGGAAATATCTGTTACTTACGTATCATTGTAGGAAGTGAAGATGCTGCTTTGCTGTTAATCCTTGCTTGCGATCCAGTGCTAGTTTGCCATAGTTGTGTCTCTGTAGGTCTTAAGTTTGTATGTTGTTAATTTTCCTTTTCCTAGAGCATACTTGATATTTATTGTCTTTGTATATAGTTTTGTCTCAAGCCTAAATCTTTTCTTTAGACTGAAAGGGGAATTGTAATGAGATATCCACCCTGCCTGCACCTGTTGGACTGACCACCTTCATCGGGGTGTGGGGACAGGTGTGGGCGTGACCTGGGGGGACTAGGTCTGGGGTGCTGGATGATCAGAGACAGCATCTGGAGGCGTCCTTGGGACAGGAACCTGTGGCAATCATCTGTTTCTGGTGTAAGTGATTTCTCCCCGAATAAACATCCATCAGCCTATTGTGCTGTTCACTATAGTATAACTTGCATGCTGTTTTGAAAGACTATAAAAGAAATGAAGATTAAAGTTCACATTTAAATATAATTTTAAGTTATACATTTTACCATCTATAAGATCTCATTCAAAAGCCTTACTTTATACCACTGTGCACTAATCAGAGAGAACTGTAATTTTCCTTACAATGTCACTCATTCAGTTATACTTGTTTGGTGGCTACTGTGTCTCAGGTGTGGTGTGGAGGGCATCAACAGTGTTAGGATTGGAAACCCTTCCCTCAGTTAGGGTTTAGTGGGAGAAGGGGTTAATGACATTTAAACTTACAGGGAGGCTAGATTTGCAATCGCGTTAGCATTGAGAGCCATCCACATCTAGGATGAAATGATGCTTGGAGGCAGTGAGGTGCCTTTAGAGATGTGTAGGTCATTGGAATGATGGAAGACTTGGAGAATGTGACTATAAAGCTGGTCGGTTTCCTGACTGGGTGGAAGCAGATAGTTCTGATGGCGTGTGTGAAATGCCACCGGGTTTGTGTTAAAGTGGACGGGAATGGCAGAAAGGCAAAAAGAAAAAGAAAAAAGTCAGGGCCACAGAGATGGCTCAGTGGTAAACAGTGGTTGCTGTACAAATCTGATGACCAGAGTTCAATCCCCAGAGCCCACGTGGCGCTGGGAGAGAACCAGCTCCACAGTTACCCTCTGGCTTCCACACTCATGAGCGTCTCTCTTACACACGCGCACGCGCACACACACGCACACACACACACACACATACACACACACACACACCAGAGAACCCATGACCAAGAAGCCTTTTACAAGAGCTTCCAATTTCAAGATTGAGAGAAAACCAGCCAGTCAAGGAGTAAACTTAGGCTCACCGAGGCTTTTGAGACAGGAATATGTCTTTGTTGGGAAAATCTGCCTCAACCTTCGTCGTCTTTTGCATTCCTGATTAGTTCTTCAGATTATATCATTTTCCCTCCATCTTTTTTTTGTAGTTAAAATATAATTGTATCATTTTAGTCCTTCTCTTTCACCCCTCCAGCCCTTCCTGTGTCTCCCCTTCCTCCCTCTCAAATTCATGGCCTGCTTTTCTCTATGTGCATAAATATGTAAACACAGCCTGTTGGGTCTGGTCAGTGTTGCTTGTATGTATTCTGACCACATGGTATTGGGTAATAAATGCGGGAACACTTACTCAGGAACACTGTCTCTCAGTCAGCAGGTGTTATTTGCATGGAGTTCCTTGCCTAGGGCGGCCTGGGATTCCCCTCGCTACCTGTAACAGTCTTTAATAAGAGTAGTAACTCTCTGTCTGTGCTTTGCTTCCAGCTCAAGTTAGTTTTGTGCTTTGAAAACGCAGAAGCAATAGTAGGCTCTGCAAAACTGGGTGTGGGTGTGGGAAAGGAAGGAGCAAGGGGGGCAGCTAGGGAGGGGGCAGCTAGGAAGGGGGGCAGCTAGGGAAGGAGGGGGCAGCTAGGGAGGGAGAGGGGGCAGCTGGGGAGGGAGAGGGGGCAGCTGGGGAGCGAGAGGGGGCAGCTGGGGAAGGAGGGGGCAGCTGGGGAGGGAGAGGGGGCAGCTGGGGAGGGAGAGGGGGCAGCTGGGGAGGGAGAGGGGGCAGCTGGGGGAGGGAGAGGGGGCAGCTGGGGAGGGAGAGGGGGCAGCTGGGGGAGCGAGAGGGGGCAGCTGGGGAAGGAGGGGGCAGCTGGGGAGGGAGAGGGGGCAGCTGGGGAAGGAGGGGGCAGCTGGGGAGGGAGAGGGGGCAGCTGGGGAGGGAGAGGGGGCAGCTGGGGAGGGAGAGGGGGCAGCTGGGGAAGGAGGGGGCAGCTGGGGAGGGAGAGGGGGCAGCTGGGGAGGGAGAGGGGGCAGCTGGGGAAGGAGGGGGACAGCTAGGGAGGGAGAGGGAAGGAGAGGGGGCAGCTGGGGAGGGAGAGGGGCAGCTGGGGAGGGAGAGGGGGCAGCTGGGGAGGGAGAGGGAAGGAGAGGGGTTAGCTAGGGAGGGAGAGCATGGCGGGCGGGCAGGTAGGCTGTGTGGCGTTCCTGTCTGGAGCAGGGAAAAGTGGCAGGTGGTCTCTGGGAAGAGCTTTACTGCACTTTGCACACATACATGTTTTTTAATCTCTCTGTAGTGAGTAGTTCTGACTCCTAACCTTTCTTCCTACAGCTCAGTTCTTTTGGCTAGACCTATGATCACTTCATGAGACTTCACTGCACACTTTCTCAAGTGTCTTCCTCAACCCTAAATGTGTAATTTCTCACCATGGACCTGCTCCTTTAGCTAAGACATGGCCAGCAGTGGTAGTAGTAAGGTAGGACTACTTTCCTCTTCTTAGTAAATTGCTAACCTTTGATTTTGGATTTGGCCTCTGAACCTGTAATAGTTTCGTGTTAACATTTTAGTGCCCTTTGTATTAGATTACTATACTTTACATTAGATTACTATGCTTCAGAAGGCCACTATCATTTCATGTGTGACTTATTTTTGCTTGTCATTTATCTTAATTCATTTTGCACATGGCACTTGTGATCTGATTTTTTTTTTTTTTTTTCAGCTCATACTTTGATTGGCAAAATCCCCATCCCCATATTGCTTCTCTAGCCTGTGTGCCTACCCGTCCTGTGTTCAAATGCCTGACACCAAACTCAACAATGCTTTCCTTCTCGAAAAGCTCCTTCTTTGTTCTGCTTTCTGTATTTGTGTTTTCAGAAAGACTCTGGAGTGACATGAAATTAAATTCATAATTAATTAAACGGCATATAGAACTCATTGTTTGGAAAAGCTTTAGTAAAGCACTAACTCGTATGTATTAAAAATATGCTGGGTGTGGTAACCCCAGCACTCAGGAGGCAGGGGGGGTGTCTCTGTGAGCCAGACATACACATATTAATATATTTGGATCCTATTTACCCTCTGTTACTCTCTCTTACCTTTCCCTCACCCTTTATTCTCAGAGGAAGGAAATTTTGCCTGAGGTAGGAGGATCCTTGATTTGGAAATGTCAGCTGGACAGGGTCCCTCTGTTTCTCTGAGACTCATGGATATGGGGATGGAGAAGATATAAGTTTCATTTCCTACTTCTGTGATAAAATACCAAGACAAAAGCAATTTAGGAAAAAGGGGGTTTATTTTAGGTTACAATTGTAGTTTATTGTGGGTTAGAATTAGAGGCCGTCCTAGCAGAAAGGTCCAGGTGGGGTAGGAGCTTGAGGAGGTTGGTCATGTCACATCTGGAATCACAGAGCAGTGAACGCAGGCAGCCTAGTGCTCAGCTTCCCTTTTCTAGTCTACAGTTGAGGACCACCCGCCTACGGAGGATTGTTGCTGCCCTCGGTGGCCACGGCTTCCTAACTCAGTGAAAGCAATCCAGATAATCCCTCACAGACACTCCCATAGGAGAACCTAATGTAGACAGTCCTTCACCGAGACTCTCTCCAGGTGAGTCTAGATTGTGTCATGGTGGCAGTTAAAATTAACCACAGAAGATGACACTCCCACCCCGAGATCCTTTTTATGTGGACTCTTGGAGTTGTAGGTTAGAGATTTAGGAAAGCTGGTTTATAATTGCAGTGGAATCCTAGGGCCTCTGTGCAGATGTTTACATTTTTGAATTAAAGCAGAATATGAGGCTTTAACTAAAGGGAGTGGGTGGGTCTGGGGATCAGGTTTTTTCTTTTGGTGAAAGGCTGATTTACCTGAAAAAGTCCAGAATGGAAGGACTTTTTTCCGAACATGAGCAGAGTTGGTTTCCCTGAGTCCCGCTCTCTGGAGGCTGGGGACTGCCATGGCCTGCTCTCTCACCCCGTTGGTAGTCACCACTTCCACAGTGTGTGCCTTTGCTGACCCTTTCCAAGTACGGGGGACTTTGGAAGCTACGCTCACTCTGCTGATGGAATTGATCTCTTGAGAAGTGGCAATTTGTTTGGCCTTGATTTGAAAGCTGCTCTCTTTCATAATAATTGATCATATCAGGCTAAAAGGTTGAAGACATCTGGATAAGCTATATATCTGGAATTTAGAGCATATGAGGCCCAAAGCCATAAGTTATCTTTTAAGCCTTTTCCTATGCCGTTTTCATTTATGCGTAAGTAGCTTTCATGTTTTTCTGACTTTGTACCTTTGATTGAATTAGAACTTGTACTTATAAGTAACTCTCCTCCATTTCTACTTTGTCTTTTCTCTTTGTGCTCTCTCATGGTTTTTAGTAATAGCCTTTTTAAAATAAGTACCTTAATTATCCCGTTTAACCCCCACCAAGCTCTGACGATAGGCATATGCTGTCTCCGCTGGAAAGAAAAGAAAACTGAACTCTCAAGAGTTGGGTAATTACAGTACATCATTGCTAGATGGTAGGGTCAAACCTAGCACTTCCTCTGCCAAAGCCACTCCCTATGTAGAAAGATACACAGTCTACTGCTGTACTTGTCTTGTTATCATCCCTGGAAGGTCTGTTGGGAAGGCTCCCTTCCTCTGTGTCTTCCTTTCTCCTGCCGTCCTCCCTCCCTCAGGGATGGACTCAGGACCTGGCCCGTGTACTCTTCCAGCTCCGTTCTTGCCTATGTTTTTTGTGCCTTGTACTTAGCTGGGCTGCCTTTTCCTCGTTCTTCTCTTAGCACATCAGTTATATCAGTCGCGCACACCTTCCTATGTGGGGTTTGTGTGCACCCCACTGACTGGCTCATCTTCCATCTCTCTCTGTGCTTCTGTAACCTATTCATCTTGGCGGTTTTGTCACCTGCTGAGTCACTGTGGAATGTCAGCTGGATTGTTATTACTGCGAACTTCTTTTACTTCCCTGCAAATTGTTTGAAGGCTGTGATTAAGGTTTTATTTACCTTTATGTTTCTAATAATTATTTCTTGTGGTTATACAATAAATGCCTATTGACTTATGTCAGTTCCTTCAAAAATTCCTGCTAACAGTTCTGCTTTCTTCAGTTGCAGATGTTACTATTTCATGTAGATTTTTTGATGTAATGATATAACAGTTTAACTAGGAGTATGCACATTCTCCATTTGGTTAGACTTCCAGGGAGATTGTTATCCGCTAAAGCAGCTCAGATAGGCTGGCCAGGCCACAGCTCTCTCTTTACTTGGAGATAGAAATATCATTTTCAAGCAGAAAACTTATCAGTATTTTGTCCATGATGTGGCCTAGTAGTTGGTAGTGAATGACACTGACCTCATGGTCACCTGCAGCCAGTCTTTCTCTGTCCTGCCAGCCAGCTCCCAAATAACCACATGGAGACTTACTAGTATTTACAAAAGTTTGCTCTTAGCTTAGGCTTTTTTCTAACTAGCTCTTATAACTCAAATTAACCCATTTCTATTAATCCATGTGCTGCCACGTGGCTCATGGCTTGTCACTTCATCTCCTACATGTCATGCTTCCTTCAAGTCTGGCTGACAACTCTGCCTTCTTCCTTCCTGTGCTCTTCCTGTCCCCAAACCCTGCCCTGAACCATCTCACCAACCCAAGCTCATCTGACACATGCTCGTGTCACACAGCTTCAGTAGCGTATTTGCCAACTTCCGATGGCGAGCTGGACTCAGTCTCTCTAGCAGTGTCAGATAAAGGGAAAAAACTTGTTGTTTTTAAACCTTCTGTGTTAAAATAAGTTAAGCTCCCCTAATTTGAGAGACAATACTTTCTTTATGCCATTAAAATATACCAGGCACATTCTCCAGTCATAGTGGCACATGCCTTCAATCCCAGCCTTATGAGTCAGAGACCGGTGGATCTCGGTGAGTTTCAGAGTAGCCTGGTCTACATAGTGAGTTCCAGGACAGCCAGACTACATAGCGAGACCCTGGAGGATAAATAAATAAAAGAGCAGCATGCATCCATTTCATTCTTGGTTCTTTCCCCGTCCCCTCCCCTCTCCTTTTGACATGGCATTGTTTGTACCCCAGGCTGGCCTCAGACTTGCTATGTAGTTGAGGACAGATGACCTTGAACTTCTTATTCTCCTGCCTCAAACTCCCATGGTGCCACAAGAACCAATATTTCTACCTTTGTACTTGTAGAATGTAAAAGTTGACAGTTACAGCGCCCCAAATTGAGAAACAGGTTGCATTTTAGAACAGATACTTGTATATATCTCTATGTTCATAAGGTAATACCATTGGAATGTTGTCATCCTACGAAGAAACTGTTATCTGTTTTACAGTTTGCTTTCATTTTGTATATGTGGATATATTCTATGAAAATTAAGCTAATTTTCAAAAAGAAGCATTTTTAATGATTCCTTAAAAGTTTTAATTTAATCATTGATAATGAGAAAAGGCAATCTCAAATTGAAGACCATTAAATAATGTAGTTGCAAATAAATAGGTTAAATAAATCCAAATAGCCAGCAGTTTAGTGAATTTAGGTTAGTTTCACTTTTTATAAACTTGTTCTTTTAAAAAAATTTTTATTTTATATTTTTATCTTATTTTACATATCGATCCCAGTTCCCTCTCCCTCCCATCCTCCCATGTCCCCTTATAAACTTGTTTCTTACAAAGAACTAACACTGGGGTAAGGATGTAGCTCAGTTGGTAGCATGCTTGCCTAGTGTATGAAGCCCAGGGTTCAGTCCCCAGAGCTACATAACGAGCATACTGTATGCATGCTTCTGCAAACAGAGGCAGGAGGGTCAGATGGCCAAGGCCATTCTCAGCTACATAGCAAGGTGAAGCTCAGTCTGGGCTACATGAGACTTTCTTTCTTTTAAAGATTATTTTGATAACAACATACATACATACACTTTTGTATAACATCCTGTTACTGCCTGATTTGTAACCGATAACCACTAAATTATATACATTTTTTAAAGGAAAATTTAAATTATGTGTATATGTATATGTGAACTTAAGTGTAGGTGTCGTGGAGGGCAGAGGTGTTTGGTTCTTCGGAGCTGGAGTTAAATGTGATTGTTTGACACCTGGTGGGTGCTAGGACTCGAACTTGGATTCCCTGTGAGAGTGGACATGCACTAAAGTGTTTTTAGTGTGGCTGCTTAAAACTCTTGCTATGCTGGTGCCAGATTCATCTTGATACTAATATTAACTTTTCCTATTAAAATTAGGATTTTCTTGGTGTATTTTCTGATTGAACCCTATATACTTTAGTTATTATGTTAGATTTTGGGACCACTTTAACCTCTTATTTTCATAAGCAGTTGCCTTCAGTTTTTCAGCCTGTAGCTCTTAGTTTGCTTTTATGGGATCCTGTTCCAGCAACACTTGGATTGTTTCTTTTTTTTTTTTTTTAACACTGTCGTTTTGGTTTCCTTGGTTTATTTGATAACTCTTGGGCTCCCAGTGGTATGTTCTTGTGTTCCCTGAGAAGACAGCACACGTTTCCTTAGGTCAAGTCATGTGTGTTCACTGGCGGGGAAGTGTGCTAGGGCTTTGTTACCACATTCTGCTCTCCCAATTCAGGATGGGGGAAGCGTGTGGGTTCTTGGCTTGTACTTTGTGCAAAAGCCTGGTCCTTCCTTCCTGTCCCACCTGCCTGTTCTGGAGTCTCTGAATGAGGAAGGTCTCCCTCAGACCCGTGAGCACAAAAGTACCTGTGCTTCAGTCAAACACATTAAATATATCCTCAGAGGCTCCATGGAGGAACAGTACCTCCCCTTCCTTTAATCTGACGCAGGAGTAAACCCAAGTTTGAATTCCCCGCTCCTCTCCTTGTGTCTCCCATCTGCCCATAGTTTGTATTTGATGTTTGTATCTGACCCTTTCCTTAGAAAGAGCTTTGTTCTCTATTTATTTAACAGCACAGGAAGCTTCACATGGGAAAGGCATGAGGGACACTTTACAGAAATCAGTAACAGTTTTACAAGGGATGAAGTCACTGACACCCCCCCCCCAACTAGTTGATAACAAGATAACAAACATTATTGTGAGCACACGGTTATCAAGCAATATCCTTAGGCTGCTTCCAACATTTATGGTGGATATTTGTTGGTTTCTGGCTATGTGCTGTTTTTAGCAAATGATTGCCTTAACACACACATACACACATGCATTGATCTGGGTCAGGGGCATGGAAGAGCACATAATTTAAGATTACAGCTATGCATTAGCTTAAGTTGTAAAAACCGAGTACATAGGAAATTGGAGACAGAATGGTTACATTATTCTCGCAAAGGGAGGCTAAACAGGCGGAGTGCACAGTGGGACACCACTCGGGGTCTGCTCATCTCAGTGAGCCCATCAAAAGTTCCCTCCTCACGGTCTAAGGGACATTGTCATAGAGCTGACACACCGCATTCCTGTATGGATTGCTTGCTATAATTGGGTCTCTCTAGCAGATTCCTTCTGCTTGCTGTGCTTGTGCCTGGTAGAAAAGGTGAATCATGGGCTGGTTTGCAGTCTACTTAATCACTGTTCACTGGTAACTACTTCACATACTGCAGCTTGCTGTTACTGCAAACACTAGTCATATATAGATGAATGGTTTCTCATGAATAGGGTAGTTACATGTGGTGTACCGGTCTGATAGTTACTTACTCCTTAAATATTTGTCATATTAAACAGTCCAACAATTAGACACAATTCATTATGGAGTTGACCTACCTTGGTTTTTTGTCATGCATTGATGTGATAATTCCTTAAGCATTTGTCATGTCATACAGTTCAACAATTAGACAGTTAATTTATTATGGAGTTGCCTTACTTTAAAAATATCTTTATTCCATTTTTTTCCTAAAGAGACGTACATATACATTCTAACCTAGAATATTAATAAACATAAATAAGCACTTAGGACAGGTTGGAGCATTTTCCAGATCCTGCCAGATTCTGTTTCCCGTTTGTTCTCTAAGCTCCACACAATTTTTTGTAGCTTCTGATAGCAGAAAAAAAAAAAAAATGCTTATCAAGATGCATTTAGAAGCAAAGATGGTATTTATCCCACATTAGGACTAAAATGAATCACCACAATCTTAGATTTAGTTTTTTTTTTTTTCTAGAAATTAAAATAGTCTTAACATTTCTTCCCTCAAAAATATTCTTTATTGTTTGGCTGACCGTGGGGTGAGAAGTACGTTTCCTCTAGCTGCAGGTAAACATAGCAGCAACAACAAAAAAAGTCAGTGACAGTTTTTGTGCCCCACAAACAATTGTCTTTTCAACTGTGGCCCTTGGAGTTGAGCCATGGGCTTCTGAATACTAGAAAATACTCTACCACTGAACTAAACCCAGACCCAAAGTCATTGTATTAAAGCTGATGGCTGGGCTCTGGGCCTGGAGTCATCCTGTGTGACACTCAGGTGAGTAACTTGGTAGTGCTGGAGTTTCCACTCAGCCAAGGGCCATTCAATCTTGGTTGCCGCTTTGGAAATATTAGCAAGGAGTATTTTACAACTCAATTTTTCCTAGTTACTTTATAGTTCATACAATTAAACATCTTTCCGTTGGAGAACAACTGTGATTTATTCTCTACTTGGAGAACAATAATTTTTGACCTGTCTTTAGATAAAGCAACTGAAGTTAGAGAGAGAAACCTCTTTTTGTCTGTGTAGCTTAGATGGTGTCGGTGTCCTTAACTGGAAACAGAATTCTGTGTTCAGATTGTAGCTCAGTGTTACTTAGGGAGCACTTGCCCAGCAAGCGGGAGGCCTGAGGTTCAGTTTCTAGCACCACAAAACCAGCAGACTGAGAGCCACTACTACAACATTGAGACCCCTGACTTCTAGTCTGGGTGACCCAGTACTGGAAAAGGGAGGCGTGGCTCCCATTTCTCCATTCTGGTTTGAAAGAGTGGATGCCAGAAAGACAAAATGGAGGGCAAAGTAAATTCTGCTAAAGTTTTCAGGATTTACAGTAAACAAGGAGAGTATCTGGGGGAGGTTTATGATAGCTGGCCTATACTTGACCTTCACTTATGTCTTGGTGATTTTTAAATTGCTGTTTTGAGTTACTGTTTGAATTCTAGTCCACTTTCTGTCACCAGCAACATTGTAACACAGACACAGGGGGTTTATAAATAAGACAGGCTCATTTGGTTAGGGTCTGGAGGTTCAAGGTTAATGAGCCACATCTGGGGATGGCCTTACTGCAGAGACTCCAGATGGTTCAGACCATTTCAGGGAGTAAGGGTGTGTGTGTGGGGGGGAGGGAGGGTAATTCCTGGGTTGCCCCCCTCTTATGAAGCTATCACTTTCAGGATTCAGTCATGGGGTCCGTGCTAATAACTTACTTCTTCCTGCTCATCTCCCAGAGGTCCTCCTGCTAAGTGCTGCAGTGGCCTTCATTTTCCATCTTCTCAATACCTCTCCTCGGGATTAAATCCCACGGCCTTAGCGATGCATCAAACCGTATCTAAAACTTAGCCCTCCCATACTGAAGAATTCACCTGGCGGGACTGTGCAGTTTCTACTCAGCTCTCAGAGTTGTGCTGCCATCACAATGGAATTACTGCACTTTCGTCACCGCAGGAAAGGCGATACCTGAGAGGTATCGTCCCTGTTTCTCTCCAAGTTCACCAGCCCCAGACAAACACACATCTAATTTATAATTGGCCTATTTTAGACTTGTCATGTAAAATAGAATTGTTTTATGTCTTAATTTCTTTCACTTACACAGTGTGTTCAGTACAGATTATGACATATGTAGAGATGACAGCAGAGTCTCTTGCGGAGGTCACACACTTGCGGAGGTCTGATGGTTGCTGACATGTGGACTTGAGGGTGACTCTTTAACCGTGACCTTGTGCTGCGCATGTCAGTGAGCACCATGTTGCATGATCAAATGTGTGAGAAAAGCCACGAGGGAAGAAGGGTTTCCTTCTGACCTCACGGCAGCAGGTGTGAGTGTGTAGAAGCTCCTCACCTTGGAAACTGGGAATCAGAGAGAAAGCACATTCCAGTGATCTACTTGCCTAGCGAGGCTCCCCATCTAGAGTTTCCACCATCTCCCGAATAGCTCTGATAGCTGGGGAGGAGACAGGGAGCACATGACCCCCGGAGGACATTTCCTCTGCCCGTCATCTGTTCCCAGACTCACTCTGATGCCCGCATTAAGTCTGTTCTGGGATCCTCTGTACTGAATTGGTGTCATCTGCAAATGGAAATCACTTCTCTTCTTCCTTCTCTAGTCTGTTGTCTTCAATTATACTTTTGTGAATGTGTGTGTATCCCTGTGTGTGGGTGTATGCACGGGAGTGCAGGTCCCTGAGGAGTCAGAGGTGTCAGATCCTCTGATTTGGAGTTCCGGCTGTGGTGAAGCCACCACCGACTCGGCTCCTCCGGAAGAACAGTGTACACTCTAGCACTGTGCGTCTCTGCCGCCCCTTCCCTAAGCATCTTTTCATTCACAGTGTCACTGCAGGATCTGAAGCCTTCAGTAAACAGCAGTATAGTGTGAGTCCTCAGTTTCTTCCTGATCTTTGGGAGAAGACATCTAGTTGTCATAAAACAAACAAACAAGAACCAAACAAATGAACTCTTGATAAAACAAAAATTGACCACACTTTTGCTTTGAGGACTAATGTCCTTCTGATTGAGACTTTTTACGTTTATGTTCACAGATATGTGCTGACTAGCGGGCTCACTTGTGTGGTCCAGAGGACAAGCCGCGCCCTACACAATGGGATTTGGGAGTGACCTGAGGAACTCGCAGGAAGCTGTGTTAAAGTTGCAAGACTGGGAATTACGATTACTGGAGACAGTGAAGAAATTTATGGCACTGAGAATAAAAAGCGATAAAGAATATGCATATACTTTACAGAATCTTTGTAATCAAGTTGATAAAGAAAGCACCGTGCAGGTGAATTATATCAGTAATGTGTCCAAGGTAAGAGTGGGTTCCCTTGTTCTGTGTAGCGTCACGGTTCTCCTTAGAACAAATAGATCATGCTCTAGAATGAACACACCCATGTCAACTCAGAGTGTTGTAAATTTTCTCTTAGTGCTGTTTTATCTGTACATGTTGTAGACACGATGTATGCGTGTCTGTGGAGATGTGTGTACACTTGCATGTGGGGCCCAGAGGCGGGTGTGTGCTGTCCGCTGTGGCTTTGCACCGTAGTCTCCTGACTTTGGGACTTGTCCAGGCTGGGGCCTAGCGGGCTGCTGGCCTGCCTGGGCAGCAGGCTCCTGGGATCCACCTGTTTCTGCCTTAAAACACCGAGATGCCAGGCACACGCTGTCATGTCTGGCTTTTTTGTTGTACTCAGACTGTCAGGCTTGTACAGCCACTGTGTTTTCTCCCTGAAGTGTCTCCCCAGTTCCCGGGTCCTGTGAGTGTTTATGTGCTGCTTTAAGATCCTCTCAGTTCACTGTATATTTTAATAATTGCCAAATAACTCAATTTGTTAATATCCACTTTGTCTTTGTTCCATCTTCCTTTCATTTCTTTTCATTCATTTACCTCCTTTAATTTTCATTTATTACCCCATTTTCCCTGGCTGACCTTAAAATCACAAGAGATATGCCTGCCTCTGTCTCCCAAGTTCTGAGATTAAAGGTGTGTGCCACCGTGCCCAGCCTTAAATTTTCTTTTTAGTGGGTAAATATTCATGGGGTATCAAGTGATGCTTTGAAACCTTTCCACTTTGTGTAATGCTTAGACATATTTAAATGCATTAAACAAGTCACTTTTCTTTCATTGTCTGATCTCTGATAGGTCGTAGACCTCATTGCAGGCAGGTCCCACTCCTTAGAGTAGTTGGCAGCACAAATTGGACTTGGTTAAAAAAAAAAACAACAAGTTGGGTGAGTAAGGAGATGACCCTGGAGAGGGTCACCAGGAGACTCTGGGCTAAATGTGACCACAATAAATTCTGTCACATTCTCAGGGACGTAGTAAAAATATTATTAAAATCCCTGCTTCCCCAATCATGAATTTCTTTTTGATTAAAAATATTCAAAGTCCTAAGACCTCCCCATATTTTGAAGTCTGTAGTAGACCGTACTTGGGAGGGCGATAAGTTATGTTTAATCTCTACAATTTCTCCAACCAGGTGGCCAAACGTTCAGTCATGAGGTGAAAGCAAGAGGTGGTTTTGGCAGGACCAGAAAACATAAAGGAATGGTAAACAACTCAGCGATTCTCAGCCACGATTCTAAGAATACACAGTAGAAAAATGCTAGTCTCTGAAATTCAAGTGGTGGAGAAAGTCCATAGCCACGTGCTGAAGAATGAAAATAAATGTCTGTCACTCACAGTGAACTAGAGAGACAAGTGGGCTCTCTCATCATAGCCTTGGTTTCCCTGATGATTATGTGTAGGTCCCATGCTGATAATGAGTAAATCACAAGCATCCTCCTCACTCAATCTTTTTGCGTCTTCCATGTTTCTACTCATCATGTTTGCTTCTTTTGCTTCCTTGATGTATATGGTGTAGTCATGGCAACTGTTTACTTACCCTGCTGTTCTGTCCTGTGTGCTGCTTTTATGTCATTCCTGGTCTCCCCTCCCCCATGCGGTGCTGGGGGTGACACCCAGAGCTTTGTGTATGCTAGGCAAGCATGCTGCCACTGAGCCCCCCCCCCCCCCCCCGGCCTTGCTGGCTTAGCTTTTCTCCTAATTTTAGTGGCACTTTCCTGCATTGTCTGTCTAATAATCCTTGATTTGCTCCCAGGCATCATGCACTTTGCATTTTATCTTGTTATGTGTGTTTGTTGCCTTTACATATTCTTGAGTTTCGCTTTGGAATGCAGACAGTGTAACCCTCTTCTTGCTTTTGTATTTGTTAGGTCCAACTACGCTTGATTTAGTTTCTGATCACTTTATCTTCTCTATCTCCATAGCATGGTCATACTCAAAAGCGTGTCCAGTCATTATAAAACTGTAAAATGAGTCGTGTGCCTGTGAGTTCTGAGGAGGTTTCTTGCATTCTTTTGGTGGTAGTTTTCTAGGTCTAGTTGATGAAAGCTGTCCAGTACTCACCTGTGCAATTGAGGAAGAGCCTGTAGGTCTCCAGAATTTTTCCTTTGTGTCCTTCTCTTGTTTATAATGCCTCGTCCTTGGTTTTTTCTCTTGGGGACCATAAGTCCATGGGGGTATTTTGGCCCCTTTGTGTTCTGAAATCACTCTTCTCAACTGGACATTACTGGGGTTTTGCTTAATTGTGACCTAGACTTTTTTTTTTTAGCCAAGTCAGCCTTAGTAATGTTAGGGCTTAGATCATGATTTGTAGTCTTCAAGGGGTCATTGTTTCATTTACTAATGCCTCTCGAGTGTTGTTAATTTTATATATTTTTATCTAGTTATCATTTTAGGTAAGTGGATAAATTAATGCCTGTTTCTGCACTGTCACAAGAAGTGTAACAATTTATGAGGTAGTTAAGGATATATTATGTCGCTTTATTCCAAAATATTTGTGCATGTTTTCTAAGAATATATCTGCTATATAATAAATCAAATTATAATAGTTTAGTCATAGTACCTGTTAAAAATAAATTTCTTGGTCTGATGATGGCTCAGTGGCTAAAATCTCTTGCTGTGCATTCTGACAACCTGAATTCAGACCCTGAAAGCCTTGGGAAAGGCTGAGTGTGTGGTGTGTATCTGTAGTCTACAGTGAGATGGGAGCCAGAGGTCTGGCGGTCACCTGGCGTGTGCAGCGAGGCAGAAGCAAGGAGAGCCTGCCCCAGTGAGCTGAGAGGAAGGAAGTTGCCCCTTCAGTAACACATGCGACACCCCTGACCTGGCCCACATAGCCAGCGTTCCCCAGCAGTCTGCTTCTACCCAGAGCTGGCATGGTAGGCAGATTCCACAGCTGCCTGTGTTTATGTGGGCTCTGGCATCTGGACTGCAGTTGTCTCCATGCTGGTGTGATACGCATTTCTCCACTGAGCCATCTCCTAAGCCTCCCACTCTTGTCCACTGTTCGAGTAATGACCCTCTCTGGAAAACGTTGCTTTTCTTACGTTGACCCAAAGTTAAGTCTGGAATCAGTCATTTCATTTAGTTTTTGAATTTACAATGGACTTTAATGTAAAACATAAGCAGGAAATACAGTATAGACTTAATTATTTTTATTTTTTTACTTGAAGATATTTTTATGTGTACGCATGCTGTCTTCCCAAGGGCGCACTTTTGAGTGCCTTGCTTTCCCATTGCGCCTTTATGAGAACTTTAATAACAGCGATGGAGACCTGTCTGCGCAGCTGTTGTTGCTTCCCACTGCGGGCTCTGCTTCGGCTGCCCTCTACCTCTTGGCTTAGCGAGAACTCCCAGGCTTCTCGGAAAGGTTCCTTTCTACCACCCTGGACTAAACCCTTTTCCCTGGGTGGCCAGCTTTCTTTGGAGGAGAAGATTTGAGTGTAAAACCAGTTTAGAAGGTCTCCAATATTTGGCAGTTACAAATATAATGTAAAGTACCATTATATAGAGACATTTTTGTATTTTCATGGGTGTATTCATGGTAAATTCATAGATGTGGACTTTCTAGGTCAAAATGTAAGTGTGTGTATAGTTTTGTTATATGTCACTAATATAAATATAAATATATGAGTCTTGTGGCATTTTGCATGCTTACCAGAACTGTATGAATCTGCCAGTGTCTACCTACTCACACTTTTGAGTTTTTGTGAACTAGTAGATACTAAATGAAACATACTATGGTTTTATCACGTATTTCTCTAAAAGTGAGCATAATTAATTAACTATATTTTCCATGTGTTTAACAGCTATTTTACTTTTTAGAAATAGATTTATTTACATGCACATGTATGTGTATATCTGTGTGTATCTTGTGTGTGTGTATACACACATGCACATTGCATGCAGGAGCTGGCAGAATCCAGAAGGGCTGTTTGGTGCCTTAGAACTGGAGTTACAGGTGTTTGGGAGCCACTTGTGGGTGCTGGCAGGCAAGCTTTGGTCTTCTGCAAGAGTAGCCAAGAGTCTCACCACTGCTGTAGTCATTTCACATTGTTGTTCATTGAAATCTCAGCTGTCCACGTACATTCAACTCTGTCTCTGTAATCCTCAATAATACAATTTATTTGAAGGGAGATTGTTATGAGCATGTTTTTCTGTCGGCCGTTCTGGTCCCACAGCTGCGCCAGCCCCAAATAACACACAGAGACTCTGTTTTTGATATAACGCTGTTGGCCAGTTACTTGTTTCTTATCAGCTAGGTCTGTCTTAAATGTTAACCCATTTCTGTTGACCTAAATATTTCCGTGTGGTCTCATCTTACCGGAGAGAGGCACTGGCGTTCTTCTCTCTCCGTCCAAGTCCAACATCTTGACTCTCCTCCTACTTCTTCCTTTCTCCTCCTCGTCTCCTAGTCCCGCCCATCTTGCTTTCCTATTGGCCAACAGTGCTTTATTCATTAACCAATACGAGAAACATATTTACAGAATGTCATCTCCCATCAGGAGATAGTGACCTTTTAAACACAAAGTAGATAGAAATACTAGCAGTACTCATATACTACACTGAAAAAATGCTTTTGATGTACTAGAGTAAATTATACTTAGTAGCTACATAACACAAGCTTTGTGTATGTAATATATGTATTATATATAATACTATAATTTATATAGTTCTCAGGAGATAGTTCTTATAAAACATTTGACTTGAAATGTGAATCTGTTAAAACCAAAGTGATTTAGTAAGGAACAAGTTAAGCCTTATGTGTATTTTCCTGATGTATGAAAGTGGGGGAAGTATTAGGTTGGTTTGTGAGTGGCATCCAGTTGAACTGAGTTGCTTAGGAATAGGTTTCAGATATGCACTGCAGTGCAGTCCTTTGCTGGCTGCCATTGCTTACTCTTTGTTACAAGCCAAACTTTACTTCGTTTTCTGCCACTCCAAGGAACTCTAAAACCTATTTTGACAGGTGTATTTCCAGTCTTTTCAAGTTAAAGTACCGTGTTGATTGTAGCGTATTTCTTAGTCACTTAATATATGTGAAGCTGGACAAAGTTGCTGTATTTTTAAATGCATCCCTGATTAGTGTTTTGAATGTTATCCTCCTAACACAACTATAATCCCTGTGACTTTTAGGGTATAGTTTTGTATAATGAAGAGATTGTTAGTGACACAGATATTTTCCTACAGCAGAGCTTGTATAGTGGAATTACCCAGGGGGTTGAAGCTCTGATCCCATGCTCTGTCTCAGAAGGATGCTGCATCAGGCTTTCTGGTCATAGAATCCCCAAACTGATGTCTTTAAAAGACTCAGTTATTTTTGATTGCAACCAGCTTAGAGACCATTTGGAGCAGGGGAGTCAAGATTTAACAGAAATTTGGAGAGGTTGTTTTTTTCTTTCTTTCTTTTTTTTTATATGAGTGGGGAACATGTAAAGATTCCTTTGAACTTGGAGTTGAGTCTTTGAAAATCTGTCTTAGGGAAATCTAATGAGTTGTTTTCTGGCTTTCTGTATCCCCCACGGACTTAGAGACTGCAGCATTTTCCTTATATAACAGGCAAACTTAATAAAGACTGTTGCTTCAGAGGATCGTTTATTTTGAGTTATTGTGTAGTGCAGAAACTATGCATTCTTCATGGAATTTTAATGTTGAATTTTTTTAAAAATTCCACCAAGATGAAAGCCAGCAAGTACTTGGAGGATATAATCTATAGCACGAAGCTATTTTTGACAGCTATTATTTAGGTATTTTTCAAGCTTGAGTCATCCTGTTGATTGTTTTCAATGCCTTGCTGTAATTATAGGCCCAGTAGTAATATGTTCTTTTACTCAGTGCCTTAGCATACATACTTTTTGGTATAATAATCTCAGAACACTTATATCACTACCTGTTTTGGATAACTGATTCCTCTCACCACATGCCTGCTAGTTCAAAGGTAGAAGGCAAGAAAGGACCTGGGCTTTTCTAACAGGTGTACATTTTCTTAAAAAATTTAAAGCAATTATTTATGTGCATGGGTGTTGTAGCTGTGTGTAGCTCTGCATCGCACGTGTACCCTGTCCATGGAGTCCAGAAGAGGGCAGAGATCTACTGCAACTGGCGTGAGATTGCCTGGACCTGGAGTTACAGGTGGCTGTGGGCCAGAATGTGGGTGCTGGGAATCGAACCTGGTCCTCTGGAAGGACAGCCAGCACTCCCAACTGCTGAGCCAGCTCCCGCCCTAGGAAGTATACATTTCCTCCCTGTGTGTATTTTTTTTTTTTTTTTTTTTTGTTTTCAGTAAGCTGAGCATGCAGTTGACTTTTAAAATATTATCATATCATCATTTCAGGATAATTGGTACTATTGACCTCTATTGGTTTCCTAAGCACAAAATTGTCATTTTATCATTTATATCAATTCTTTTATACAGCTAGGGTTGTATTTAGTACACACAACTAACCTCTTTTGGATAGTTGGGGAGAAGGAAAATTTTCTATATTGAATCAGATTTTAAGCTGTGACTTAAAAGGGGTACATTTATTTTTAGGTAAATCTTATTTTTGACTACCAAAAACAAATATAAAAAAACTACAGAAGATATTTAAAAATCACAAATTTTAGACAAAAGTAGTATTATTTGAGTATTTTAATCATATCATGTTAGATTTGGATTGGTTATCTAAGATGTGCTGCTTCTTAATTCTTCTTTTAATGGTGTTTATAAAGGGTTACCATTATTTTTAGTTAAAAACAAAATTATAGCGAGAGGTCTCTTTTATTTTCATCTCTGTTGCTTTGTAACGAAGTATGTCATGTCAAGGATTGACCTAGAAGGACTTCTTCACTTGGATGCAACTATGCTACAAAGTAGCTGGGATATGTGTGTGTGTGTGTGTGTGTGTGTGTGCGCGCGCACGCGCGCGCTCACCAGCCCCACATTCAGTAACAGTATTCCATATGTGGCTATGACCCATACTTTGAGGGGCTGACATTTGGACAGCAGAAGTTGGTTTTAAAAGGAGTGGGGCTGGGAAGATGTAGTGGAGACCATCCGTTTATTTGTTAATTTTCTGTTGGGTGCTACATAGGACTTGAGAGCAGAAAGCAGCATGTGTTTGGTAGAGCTTTTCCGGTTTGCTTTTCTCCTCCTTCCCACTTAGGCTTCTCTTGCTGTGAAGAGCCACCATGACCACAGCAACTCTTACAAAGGACATCACTGAACTGGGGGGCTTACAGTTGTCATCATGGCAGGACATGGTGGCGTGCAGGCAGACGCGGTGCTGGAGGAGGAGCCAGTTCCACATCCCGATCCACAGGCACCAGGAAGTGGACTGAACTAGGCATAGCTTGAGCATAGGAGACTCCAAAGCTCACCTCCATATGACGCACTTCCTCCAACAAGGCGCTCCCTTGTGAGGTGGCCAGTGCAGTGGGGTATTGGGCAGCACAGGACGCGCCTCCATGGGCGAGGAGGGCAGCCTGACCTGGTTGTGTGGTCTCTGGTGTTGGCTTCCAGGATGGCTTCTCCCCTAGGTTGCCCACATTCCTATGTGGACGCACAAGAACTAAATGCATATTTACAGAGTTTTAGAGAGTGTTTGCTCTCAGGTGGCAGGCGAGAGCATGGACTTCTTCCACTTAGTTTATTTATCTGCTATTGCCTTCATTTTCTATATGTGCCACATGACTTTCTTCAATACATATTTAGGATGAAAAACCAGATGAAAAGATAGTCACACAAGTTATTGGCATTCATATTTTAAGACAATGTTCATGTTTTTGTTGTTACATGGGTTTTAATGCTTTAAATATTTACTAATTCATTTAAATATAACTAATTAAAAGGGATGTGAATGGATTGATCACATCCTTTGTTTTTTTTTTTTTTTTTTTTTTTTTTGCTAGTTTTGAGACAGGATCCCACACTGTAGTCCATGCTGGTCTGGAACTCACTGTATAGTCTATGCTGTTCTCAGACTTGACCGTTCTCATGTCTCACCCTTTTGAATGCTGGGATTACAAGCAGGAGCTGCCCTGCTCAGCTTGTTAAATTTTAGTTCTTAAAGGAATCGATGTTTGAGGTTTAAATTACTTTGTGGTATCAAGAGCAGGTTGGCTGCCCTATTTTCAGATTTGAAAGCAAACATGTCATCCTCTGAGTAAATCACAGGGTTCCACATAGGTTCTCATGGAAATCCGAAGCATTTGTACTTGAAGATGTTGGATACAACTCTTTCATGGTTCATTGTACAGTTTTGCAAAAACCTGCTATTTATAATGTAAAGATTGTTATAAAACTAAACATTTATAACTTCTGAACATTTGAGTCATAGTTAAGTGGAAAGTTGTAATACAAATGCTAACTTTATTATTATTATTGTTGTTTTTTAAAGTCTTGGCTCCTGATGATCCAGCAGACAGAGCAGCTCAGTAGGATAATGAAGACGCACGCTGAGGACCTGAACTCTGGACCCTTGCACAGGCTCACCATGATGATCAAGGACAAGCAGCAGGTGAAAAAGAGCTATGTAGGCATTCACCAGCAGATAGAGGCAGAGATGATCAAGGTTCGTCTGGCTCCGTCGGGTGTTCTCTTGAATATCTTTGAAAACATATATCAATACGTTGTCCCGTCTGACACTGAAATCGTCATTTCCTGACAAGACCTGTTTGGTGTCTTTAGTGAACCTTATTGTGTACAAACGATTACTGACGACACACTATACTTAATGTTGTGTACAGAATATTAGTGATGATATCATTTCACTTCCAACGAAGAGAAAAACACACTGACATTAAGCTGTGCCTCGGAGAGCTTGTAATAACTTGGAATATCTAATAGCTTTTAGGGCTGGAGAGACGGATCAGTGGTTTAAACACTGGCTGCTCTTCCAGAGGACCCAAGTTTGATTTCCAGCACCCACAAAGCAGCTCACAACCCTCTGTAACTCCAGTCCCTGGAGATCTTCTGCCTTCTTCTGGCCTTTGTGAGCACTGCAGGCACATGGTACATAAACATGGGAGCAACACACACACATGAAATAAAATAAATTAAAAAAAAATAAATAAAAAAGAAATACCCAGGTGGTGGTGGTGCATGTCTTCAATCCCAGCACTCGGGAGGCAGAGGCAGGCAGACCTGTGTGAGTTCGAGGCCAGTCTGATCTACAAAGTGACTGCCAGGACAGGCTCCAAAGCCACACAGAGAAACCCTGTCTCCAAAAACAAACAAACAAATAAACAAAAATAGCTTTTAGCCTGTGTAAAAATTAAATATGTATATATTTCCTTGTATTATTACTAACTTAATGTATCCCTGAGTTTGTCTCTTCCGGATAATTTGTTAGCACTACTGCAGAGCTTTGACTGTCCCATCAGAAGGGCCCCTCTAGCTGCCCCTACAGTCACTGGTCACAGCCACTGTCCTTTTGCTTGATGGAGTCTCTTGCCTTCTCCAGGATTGGGTCATTTAAAGGAAACCCAAAATATCATTTTGTCCAAAAACATCTTAATGTGTATTGGTAATAAAAGAATTCTTTTTGAAAATAAGAACATTTTGATTACTCCACTTAAAAATGACAGAAGTTAATGTTACAATACCCAATGTTTAGATATTTGCAGGTTCAGTGGTTTCTATTGGTTTATTTTAGTCAGAATCTAACCTGAGATATGAGTTGCATATGAATAATTGCCTTTTAGTCTCTAGGTCAGTCTTTCTGTTTATTTTGAAAAATACCATTTACTAACTAAAGGAGTTAGATAATTTGCTATATGTATTTGAATTACTTGAATTTTGAATTTTTATTTCATTCTTTTTGTTTGTGTGAGATAGGGTCTCACTATGTAACCTTAGCTGGCTGGGAACTCCCTCTGTAGAGTAGGCTGGTCTGCCTGCCTCTGCCCCCAAGTGCTGGGATTAAAACCACAACACCAGCTCAATTACGAAATTTTTGATAAGCACCATAGGAACCCACCCTTTAGTTAACTTTTCTTATTTTCTTATAGATTTGAAATCAGATAGGCCTAGAAGCTTAATTTGTTTAAGAATAGATCGTAAATGTTGTGTAGTTTTCCTATTGTTTCTTATCAGGGTGTATATAATGCTTGATTTTCTTATGATATTAAACTGTAACTAGTTAGTTCCACAGTTGTCAGTGTTATCCGTCAGATTCCTCCCTTAACTCTAGTGGCTTTAAAAACTACTGATTGATGTTTCCTACTCAGATCAAGTGTGTGTGTGTGTGTGTGTGGTGTGGTATGTGTTGTTTGTGTGTTGTGTGTATATTATATGTGCGTGTTTGTATGTGCATGTGTTTAGGTAAGCTAGAGATAGCTATCATGTATACTCAGTTATTCTCTGCTTTGACTTTTGAGACAGGGTCTTACATGTTTTACACACTAGCTGGCCTGGGACCCTTTTGTCTCTGCCCCTCCTCCCAGGGCTGGAGGCACAAGCTGCCATCCTGGCTTCTTCATGGGTGCTGGGATCTGAGCTCAGGTCCTCATGCCTCCATGGCAAGCACTTCCCCACTAAATCATCTCTCCAACCCCAAGGGCTAATGTCATCCTGGTGTTTCTACAGTGGGAAGTCTTTATATCTTTTATTTCCTGATGCAATTTAACACAACAGTTTCTGTCATGTAGAATTTTTTCTGTGTGTGTGTTTGTGTGTGTGTGGGAGCTTTGCGGTGGCACTCACCTTTAATCCTAGCACTTGGGAGGCAGAGGAAGGTGGATCTCTGTGAGTTCAAGGTTTGCTTCTTAACACAGTGACTTCCAGGACAGCCAGGACTGTGTAGAAATACCTTGTCTCAAAGGGAAAAAAAAGAAACTGAAGAAGAGGAAGAGGGAGGAGAAGGAGGTGGGGGAGGAGGAGAAGGAGGAGAAGAAAGGGGAGGAGGAGGAGAAGTGGGAGAAGGAGGAGGGGGAGGAGAAGGGAGGAGGGGGAGGAGGAGGAGAAGGGAGAGGGAGGAGGGGGAGGAGAAGGGAGGAGGAGGAGAAGGGAGAAGGAGGAGGAGAAGAAGAAGGGGGAGAGGTGAAGGGAGGAGGGAAGAGTCAGAGAAGGGAGGGGGAAAAGAAGAAGGGGAGGGAGGAGGGAGAAGGGAGGAGGGAGGAAGAAGAAGAAGAAAGGAGAATCTTTTTGCAACTATTTGGATACCCTAAAATACAGTATGTATAGGAAAAGCCAAATAAATAATTTTTTTTTTTCAAATTAGTTTGTTCTCAAAATAATGAACAGCTTCAAAAATTAAGCAGTGGTTTCCCGTTGTCCCATAACCAAAGTGTGTGGTGTCGTTTGCAGGGGAATTGTACCATTTAGGAGAAGTGGAAATACCGTGTGTTGTTTTGGGGATTTTTGGTGTGGTCGTGGCCAACTACTGGTAGGGAGGTATTCCATAGCTGCTATTGGGATTTTGTTGAAAAGCCTATGGCTTCTACCCATTATCTACCCTTGCAAGTGCTTCCATTCAAACTCTTTTTTTTTTTTTTTAAAGAAATGTATTTTAGTTAGTTTATAACGTAGTAGGTTTCCGTATGATTTCACTGGACGTGTACTCATGTACCATGTACTCATCTTCATTCCTTCACCCCATCCTTGTTGATAAGCCTTCCTTAAACCTTGTTTTAACGTAATATTTCTTCTCTTTACATTCATCTCATGTATTCTACTATGTCCCCATCCAAATATCCCCTCCGCATGATTTGCATGGAGCTTCCTGATCTTTTCAGACAGTCTAAATAAAACAAATCTAAGAAATTGGACCTGTGCTCTGCTTTGATGTCCTGGGTCTGGGTTATCTCAGTATAATACTTCCCAGATCTATTAATTTTCCTGCAGATTTTATAATTACAGTTTTAGTTACAGCCCAATAAAATTCTACTCTATGTATGTGCCACGTTTTTCATGATTCATTTATTAGTTGATGGGCACCTAGGCCAATTTTATTTTCTAACTGCTCTTACTATGCATGTGTAAGTAGCTGTGTAGTGGGATGTAGAGTCATTCGGGAATATGCCAAGGAGTGAGTGGTGTTACTAAGTTGTATGGTAGTTGTTTCCAGACCGGCTTCCATAGTTGCTGTACCCCTTTACATCTGTGCAGGGTGATTTGATCCTAAGCATCATTTGCTGAAGCTTTCTTAATGACTGCCTTTCTGACTGAGGTAAGGTAGAAACTCAGTGTAATTTCTTTATCAGGAAATGTAGACTTATTACGGAGATGCTAAATAACAACAACAACAACAAAAATCACTTGTAGCAGCTGTGCGGCGGTGCGTAGAGCAGGGGGCGGTGCGTAGAGCAGTGTCCTTCTTGTCATTTGGATTGTGATCCTTTGGTGTCTGAACATTTCTGTGTGTTTACTGGCTGTTTGTCCTTCCCCTTTGCTAACTGTCCATGCATCTCATTTTATCAGGCCACTCACTGATTAGGTTGTCAGATGTATAGCTGCCAAAAATTAAAGTTAATTTTAAAGGAAAAGATACTATTTTTACATACTGAAAATTGATTTCTTAGCCTTTGGATTATAGGTGGCTATTATGTTTTTTTCCTACTTTTTAAACAATTTGAGATTATGGTATGATTCCAGCGTTTCTCCCCTGCCTTTCCTCTCTTTGAGCTCTCCCAGACACACCACCCCTCTTTCAAATTCTTGGTTTCTGCATTCCTTGATTGTTATTGTCTGCACGCAGCCTCATACATACAGACACACACATACATATCCCCAAATATAACCTGTTCCTTATAATACCACTTGAACGTATTTTCAGGGCTGATCGCTGTCAGATGGACTTCCCTGCTCCTAGGCGTGGTTTTTTTTTTTTTTTTTTGCTTCTTCTTAATACATCTACATTTTCTCTGTTAAAGAAATTACATTACCCCAGTCAGAAGGGTAGCCATGAAAACAGCAACAGATGATGCTGAGGATGTGGGCCACAGGGAGTCCTTATATACCCCTGAACCAAAGGCTCAAGGTTCATTGTGGAAAATGGGGAGGACAGAGTCTAAGAGTCAGAGGATCTGGGACTTTACTGTGAGATTGTGTCTCTGTCTCCTAGTATTGTGTTATTCTTGATTTGTCTTTTTGTAGTGTATTGAATTTATAATGGATATTAAAATGGATTTTTAATTTATTGGCTTTTTTTGGGTAAAGATTAGTTGTCACCTATGGGTCATAAAGTATACATCAACTAATGCTTTATAATATAAAGTGTTGACCACTTTAGAATATAAAGTGTTAAATATAAACACTTTAGAATATAAAATGTTAAATGAAAACACTTAAGATTTTTTCTGCATTGGCAAGGCAGTGGTGGTGCATGTCTTTAATCCCAACACTTGGGAGACAGAGGCAGGTGGATCTCTGTGAGTTTGAGGCCAGCCTGGTCTACAGAGTTCCAGGACAGGCTCCAAAGCTACAGAGAAACCCTCTCTTAAAAACAAACAAACAAACAACCAAAAAAAAAAAAAAAAAAACCCCTGCATATTGTTTCTTTGACAGGTCACAAAGACAGAATTGGAGAAATTAAAATCCAGCTATCGACAATTAATAAAAGAAATGAATTCTGCCAAAGAGAAATATAAAGAAGCCTTAGCCAAAGGTATGACAGCATTTGAAGTGTGTACTATGATGATTTCTGTTCTGGTTGGCTGATACATGTCTTTGTATCTAATTTAGAGCAATCTACATTCTGAAATCTCAAAGTATATAAAAATAGAGTGGTTGTTGAACTGTGGCAAATGCTTTTTGTGTTTCGAGAGCTTCAGGATGGTTCTGATTTGTTCACATTACCAGTTATGCACTGTTTGTAAAAGGAAGCAAGGAATATATACATCTCTCTTGCATTCCATTACTTATTAAAGTTTTAAATGGGAAAAATAGTGTTCTGTGTGTTTAGAAATCTTTTCAAGCCTTTTTTCTTGTTGTATTGAAACAGAAAAATCATTTTATGGCTTAGCTCTGTCATCATAGTTTAATTTTCATATTACTATCATCCTAAAACTTTCATGAAGTCTTAGGTAGAAAAAGAGTAGTTTGTTCTCTCAGTTTACATAGATATTCATAAATCTAGTTATGTGCTATGCCTTCACATAGTTTAATGTAGGATTCTGTAAGCACTGGGCTTTTGTAGAGAAGCACCGAATCAGGAAGTTCAGTGATGACTTAGGGTTCATTTATTAAACTTACTTTCCTAGTAAATAAAGCTTCACTAGAAACTATCTTACTCACTCTTACCTTTCTCTTTTACTAGTAGATTTTATATATCTTGTTATATGTTCTGCTGCTGTCCTGTGGGAAAGAATGAGGTGAACAACTCCTCTTCTCGGCTCTAATTTGAATAATGAAGCTATTGCTCCTATTCTCATTAGACTAAGTAATACTAAGAGCCACCCTCCCCCTCCCCATCCTCCTCCCTCCCCCTCCCCATCCTCCTCCCTCCCCCTCCCCATCCTCCTCCTTCCCCCCTCCCCGTCCTCCTCCCCCTCCCTCCCCCTCCTCCCCATCCTCCTCTCCCCACTCCCTCCTCCCCCTCCCCATCCTCCTCTCCCCACTCCCTCCTCCCCCTCCTCCTCCCCCTCCCTCCTCCCCTCCTCCTCCCCCTCCCTCCCCCTCCTCCTTGGTCCTCCTCCTCTCCCTCCTTCCCTTTACCTCCCTTTCATGTCTCTTCCTCACTGCCCTTCCCATCCCATTCCCACCACTTTTTACTCTGTTCTTACTCAATTTCAGTAGCTCTGTGTAGAGAAAATAGATCTGGACCACAGTTTTATTTTTACTTTATGTATTTCCATGCACCCTAACTACTTCGAGATTGGCACATCCTTGTTAATTTGGAGGGTTTTTTTCATGTTTCATATACATCAGTAATCATTAACCCTTTGTTATTGTAAAGATTACTTTAGGTAACGAAAGCATTCTTTGAAATGCTGAGCCACGCCTCCTGCCCCCTGTCTACTCCTCTTTTCCATCTGTCTGCGTGGTTAACTTTGTAACGTTGACTGCTTTTCCCTTGGCCATGCCCCTCCAGTTTGTTGATTGCATTATAAACGTCTGTGTGAGACTCCGCCCAGAGTCACCGATGACCTGGCCGACAGCACCTTAATTCAGTCGTCCTCTATTTTCACGTGACTTTGATGCCTGCTAGAGAATGACAGCGTGGGAAAGATTCCCTCACCAGTCTTTGATACCGGTTTTCAATGATGCACAGCGTTATTGTTTAGACATAAAATCTATGTTGTGGTGTTTTAAATAGTTTTTTGTTCTTAATGCTTATCTTATAGAAATTTGGTCTAGCTGATTGTTTTTGAGCCTGGCAAAACACTAGTAGCAGGGCAGTGAGAGAATGTCTGAAGACAATGCCCTCCCTCCCTCCCTCCCTCCCTCCTTCGCTCCCCCCTCCCTCCCCCCACCTCTGTCCCTCGGTCCCTCCACTCCTCTGTCCCTTCCTACTTTTCTCCACCTTTCTCTTTTCTTTCTCTTTTTCCTGTGCTGAGGTAGAACCTAGGCTAAGTGCTGTGCCCTAAACCCTGAAAAACTCCCAGACACAGGTTTGCAGACTTTAAGTTCTTGATGGGAGACTGGTTGAAACCAGAACCATGTGATTTCAGTGACTGTGGTCTGGTTAGTTTTGCTTCTCCTAATGAAGATCAAGAGTTGAATATAACTTCGTTAGTGAAGATGGATGACAAAAGCACTTTACTCTAATTTCTAGATGCTTAGTAACCCACGTGCCCTTCTCTCATTAGTGTTCAGAATTGTCTGTCTGTCCTCAAATATTTTGAACTCACTGTTTTCCCCATACGTTCATACTATAAAAATACACACCAGTTTCACCTGTGTTATTATGTTCAGGCACTTACAATTCTAGATGTATCATACCTAAGCACCAATTTCTAAGGAGTATGGGTTTTTCCTCCCGCCGCCAGTCTTGTCCCGCCGCCGCGCCAGCCCCAAATAATACACAGAGACTCTGTATTAGATATTATACTGTTGGCCAGTTACCACTTTCTTATGGGCTAGCTCTGTCTTAAGTATTAACCCATTTGTGTTAATCTATGTATTTCCACGTGTTCTTCTTACCAGGAGCTGGCTGCCGCATACGGCTCTCTCCAGACTCTCCATCTTTGTCCCTCCTTCCTACTTCCTCTTCCTCCTTGTCTCCTAGTCCCGCCTATCTTGCTTTCCTATTGGCCAACAGTGCTTTATTTATTAACCAGTATGAGAAACATATACAGAATGACATCTCCCATCACCAATTAAAGTTGGCTTTACTATTTTATATTATGTGTATGAGTGTTTTGCCTGTGTATAGGTATCTGTGCATCTGGTGCTCCCAGGGTTCAAGGGCATCAGATTCCCTGTGACTGGAGTCAGAGGTGGTTGTGAGCCACTGCGTGTTGGGAACCCTACCTGAGTCCCTTAAAAGAGCCATTTAATCACTGAGCTGTCTGTCCAGCCCTAAAAAATAGTTTTAAGAATAAATGTCATGAATGCTAATTTCACAAAATGTAAGTAAACCATATTGAAACAGATGGTATTAAATAAAGTGAACTTAAATATGGTTTTGTTGGAAGTTTTATTGTTTACTTGAGGATATATTAAAGAATGAGAAAAGATGTTTAAACAAATTGCTTACTAATTATGTATTCAGTTGCAGCCTAACTAATTGACTGTGTGGCTAGAATTACTCTAGAGTTTTGTATTTACCAAGTCTCAAAAATATTCATGCTAGTGTTTGTGAAGCCTTCTCTTGTATGAGTGTAAGCATGAATGTTTCTGCTCTATCTCCCACCCTGGTAAAGGAAAGGACAGAGTCACATCACACAAGTCCAGCACTGTCAGTTTAGAAAGACTGGAAGGATCTCATTGCTCTCTTTTATTATACGAATAGGGAAACGGCTCCTCTTCCCAATTATCCATTCTATCTGAGGTATGAAAAAGAGTGCTCATGAATTGGTATGTCCACAATCATCCCTTATCCTTTATGCAGACCGAATATGGCTGGGCAATAGCTTCAGATCTCATTCAAAAGGAAACTTTTCTGTAATTGGGAAGTAGATTTTTCTTAAATTGCCTCTTCATGCATTATGAATAGTTCTGTGATTTTTTTTTTTATAGCCAATTAAAATTGATTAGATCCTTGAGTTATTTCTTTAGGATACTTTAATCATGAAAAGCAGCTTGGAATGAGTCCAGCCTTGAGACAGATGGTTAAATTTATGTTTAAATAAATCTAAACTTTAAGAAAATGAACAAGACTTTGTAAGGTCCATTAGTTGATTTCATCAAAGAATTCACAAAACAGACATCCATCATTCTGATACAATATTTATATGTTAGAGTCATGTATGAGTGGTGAATGAGAGTCTTCTAGAAAATATTTTGGAATTCAGATTTATATAATCTTGACTCACCTGATGTCTGAAATACATTTTGGATATGGTATTTGCTACAAGCCAAAGAATAGTTCACACTGTGGGTTGCATCTGAAATGTCCCCGGAGTCTTCAGCTTTGGCTGCCCTGAGGACTGTGACCCCATGCAGTGCATTAAATCATTGGTGGACTCCTAGCTCAGGTCCCATTGGCAGGCGATAGGCACTTAGGCAGTGGCACCTAGTTGGAGTCCGTACATGGGACTGTCCCCAGTTTCTGCTCCTGTCATCAGGAGGTACCACATTCCCCTCTCCGTGGTGTCCTGTTTCACCAAGACCACAAACAATCCGCAAAGCTAAACACGGAACAAAACTGTGAGGCAGAGGCATCCGGTCCTCTATGAAGTTGAATTTTATCACGGTGGAAAGCCAGACTAATACTTCCTGGTCCTCAGGAAGTATTGTAAGATGCCTCGAGGGGGAGCTTTTAAGATCCCTCTCACCAGTAGATGACATATCAGCAATTAACTCATGGCATGAGCTTTTCACTGCAGCGAGTTTACAAGGTCTTTGAGAGTCAAAGACACTCCTAGTTATTATCCTAGGCTGCATTGCCTTAAAGCTTTGCACAAATGTAGTGACCGTAAGATACTCACTTGCTTTAAAGGGCTGAAATGGAAACACTGAGTGTTTTATTTGCGTTATTTATATAAAGTGAAAATACAGTAATTTGTTCCTACCTTTTTTTTTTTTTAATGTCTGAGTGGCACACAGACGAATATAAGACAAGTTACTTCCTTTGGCTCATTTTTGTGTGCATTTGTGAGCTCTTTAGGGATGCTAGCTTTTGGACTTGAGTTACTGGAGAGAAGACATCAGAAACTAATAATAGATAGTATACTCCAAACAGCAGGTGGCAAATTGTAATCTTCATTTAATTAAAAAGTTAAAAAAATCCACTTTGTAGTTTTTTTTTTTTTTAAGTCTTTGGAGGCCCAGCTCTCAAATAATACATGGAGACTTATTCTTACTTCTGAGTACCCTGCCTTAGCTTGGCTTGTTTCTAGACAACTTTTCTAACTTAAATGATCGCTTTTCTCTTCAACTACATTTTGCCTGTGGGATTTTTACCTTTCTTTCTGTATCTTTCTTCCCTTCTTACTCTGTGGCTGGCTCTGTGGTTGTGTGGCTGGCCCTGGAGTCCTCATCTCCTCTTTTTCTTGTTCCTTGCTCTTCTCTTGAGCCTAGATTTCTCTTCCTGTTTATCCTTTCTGCCTGGCAGCTCCACCCATCCTTTCTCCTGCCTCGCTGTTGGCCATTCAGCTCTTTACTTGACCAGTCGGGTGTTTTAGACAGGCAGAGTCACACAGCTTCACAAAGTTAAACAAACACAGCATAAAAGAATGCAGCACATCTTTGCATCGTTAAAACAAGTGTTCCTCAGCATAAACAAATGTAGCACATCTTAAACCAATATTCCGCAGCACCATCTAGGTTTGCATTTAATTGTGAAAAAGAACTTTTAAATTCATGCATCAGGAACAGCCACTTTGGACTGGAGCTGTGGCTCAGTACATAAGAACTCAGACCCTAAGTTCAGATCCCAGCACCTTTGTAAAAACCTCAGCGCTCATACTGACCTATACCCTGTTGGTGGGCTGAGGCTTGCTGCTCAGCCAGGCTTCCTAAGAGCAGTGAGCACCAGATTTAACGTGAAACCCTGCTACAAAGGAAGGAGATGGAGAATCGTAGAGCAACAGATACTTTATTTCCTTTGGCCTCCACACACATACTCGTGGGAACTTACACACATGTGCATACACGAGTACACATAGGAGCACGTGCACACGTGCACACTTACATATGCAATACATAAAAGTTTGTGTGTGCATACACATACATAAGAGAACTATTTAGCACTTTCTTCCTGTTTGTTAGGTACTGAATTTTGAAGCAGAGAGATTGTAGAATGTAAAGTACCTGTCTCCATGAGACTTAGACTTTCAGTCGGAAGACAGGTAATTAGCAGGTGACTGAAACATGCTAAAAGGGGGCTGGAGAAAAGTCTGAGCAATGAAGAGCACTTGCTGCTCCTATAGCGGAGCCAGGTTCTGTTTCCAGCATCCACATACTTGCCTACAACTGCCTGTTAGCCCCAGCTTCAGGAGATCTGGCACCGTCCTCTGGCCTCCATGGACGCTAGGCATGCACACAGTGCACACACATACACACAGGAAAACACTCATACATGTGAAATGGAAGTAATACAAATTCTTTAAAAATTAAATGATGGCTAGTGTGGTGGGGGAAAGATGAAACAGATGGCGTTGAGGGGATCGTTAGGTTAGTCTTTGCAAGAGTAACAAGAGGTGAAAAAGGGGCTTGGTCACGTGTTGTTCTAGACAAAGAGTATTCTAGGTAGAGGGAATAGCCTCCGCATCCCCAGCTGCATTGACTGCGGAGGAAAGGTCGGATTGACTAGAGAAGAGCGGTGGCATGAGACGAGGTGTGGGCTAGTTCAGGTCATTACAGCTCAACACTCTGGCTTTTCCTCTCAGTGAGACAGACGCCATGCTGTCGGAGGACTTGGAGCAGAGAGGTCATTCGAACCAGTTTATTAATAAGATAGTTCTGGTAGACCAGTGTGAGGGTGCCGAAAGCCTGCGAGGTAGGATTCTACTTACTGTCAGGCTACTGCAGGAACCCAGTCATCCTGGATGGGAGGAGGAGTGATAAGAATGGTCAAACCTGGACAACTGAGCTTTTAATTGAGTTAATTTTATGCATGTGCCAGTGCACACACCCAGCAGTCCAGTGAGATCAGAAGAGGGCATCAGACCCTCTGGAACCGGAGTTCCGGGTTGTCATGAACCACCATGTGAGTGCTGGAAACTGTTCTCCGCGGAGCAGCACATGGCTCTGACAGTTCATTCTTGTTATTTATGGTGGTTATTTCTTTAAAGTCACTGAGAACATCGAACCGGTGAATGAGTGATTGTTGCTTTTAAGGGAAGAGAAGCTTTAATTCCCACAAGCAAGGTCACATTTTCCATAACACACACACACACACACACACACACACACACACACACACACACACACATACACACACACGCCTTTATTATGTGTGTGTGCATGACAACTTGTTTAGTGTATATTTTTTATTATTTCAACCATTAGTACTATAATTTGTGATTAAACAAAGCTTATCCAATATAATTTTTTTCTCCATAAAGCACATTACAGCTTTGAGCACAGTAACTGTAGACAGCATGTTACACAGTAATGTGAAGAAGATTAATTATAGCAGATTTAACCAAGACCACAGATAGATGTAAAAACAAGGGACTAAAAATTGAATGTGTGACACCATATTAACATGGCAAGGTTTTCTCTAGTAGGTACTTAGTGATTACAAAGGGAAATAAAATCACAACTTTACTGAGGGGAAGAAAAAGCATATGGCACCTTAATCCTTGTGGCAATTGTAATAACTACAAAGAAAAAAAAAGTTTACGGAGCTCATGGTCCTGATGGTTCCTATCCAACACCAGGTATCACCATCAATTTGGGTGGCTCATGTTAGAACAAACCTTTCACATCATAAGCTCAGAAGGAGAGAAAGACCAAAAGACGGGATGCTCCAAGGGCAGGTACCACTGTCTCAGCCAGGGCCACTGGGGACCAAGGCTATAGCACATGGACCCTTAGGGGCATTCAAGATCCATGTTAGCACTCAGATAGGGAGAGGTGTGCGTCTCTCCTCTTTAAACCAATGCTGAGCATTGCCATCTGGGGTTGGAGGGCTCCATAGCTATTTTCAACTTAAGATGATAAAATGCTGGTAATTATTCAAATCAAAGCAGATGAAATAGCAAGTAATTGATCTGTTCCAGAAAGCCATCACGTCTTACTCCTTATCAGGGACTTTGTACCGTGCTACTTAGGAATTTTTTTGTGCAAATGCTTGACCTTGTAGTTGAGCTTAATGAGTAGTCTAGCTTGTCTTCTATAAATGCCAGCCTTCCGTAACTGAGTTTTTCTAGCTTCATAATACTTTTTATGGCATGGCATGTTGTATACACACTCTATTATTACAAAACATTAAACAGATTTATCAACAAGTAGTGGTGAAAGAATTATAATTCAGTCTCAGTGAATTTCATTATGTGGAGGAGGAAAAATTGGATGTTTTTCCCCCTGTTAATTGACACACAGAATAACTCTGTGTGTCTCCAGCGCCTCTCATCAGCTAAAGAAACACATACAGCAACAGAAGCCTGTGAACAACTTGTTCACCTGTATGCTTCAAATTTCCTTTATCTCATATGTGATTAATGTTAAAGTATATTAGAAAGGATACTAGTGACCTAGTTATTCTGAGCCAGAGAGGTATAGCTAGACCTGTGTTAGCTGGTGTCCCTTTAAACAATAATTTTGTTAAGTGAGAGAATTAACGATTTTTAACTCTGTCTTTACGTCATTAATTTTTAGTAAGCATTGAAAATATTGAGCTTCTTTGTGACGTGACATTTCCATGCATAGTTCCCACCATACTTTGTCCTCCCTCTCCCTTCTTACTGGCCTCCTCTCCTCTGCCTCCCTCTTACTGCGTCCGTCTAACCTAATAACCCTCCTTTGCTTCCCTGTCACGTAAATCTCATTACCCTTTTTTTGAGCCCATCTCTTGTTTTTATATATCATTGATGTTTTGGAGTTATTTACCTGGTCTCCCTGTGACTGTAGATGTTTATTTGTAAAACAAATCAATAAAAGAAAGTCCCCCCCCCCAAGTTATGACAGTGAGGCAGGTCATAACTCTGTCCCTATAGAGTGGATAGAGTGCTGGTAGTGTATTTGTGACAAGCACCCTTTACAACTGAAGGTTGACTTGTGGGGAGTGGTGGCTCACTTTGTCCCCCAAACCCTTTGACCCCGTAGCTTCAGTTTTAGACCTCACGGTGTTATCGGAGAATCCATATGTTAATGTAACAGATTATTTATTGGATGCTTTCAAAGGCAGCTTATTGTTTGAGCTTTAGAGTCTGTAAGGCTCCCACTTAGGTTGCTGATCATGTAATACACCTAATTCAGAAAAAAGAAGGAACTGTAGATTAAGTTTGCTGTTATTTTGTATTATTAACCGTACTGAGTTGAACATTGTGTGTGTTTATTGAGTCATTCTACACCAGCTAGAAAGGCAGATGGGCAGTGTGGAGTTTAAAATCTGTGAAAGTAGGAAACAGATGGGTGGTTTAAATATCTCAGTGAAAATGTATGTGTGAAGATATGGCGTCTGAAATTAGAAAATAATTCAGAATGAGTAAGGAATTCTAGAGTTAAGGTAAGAAAATAGAAACCACACCCAGTAGTTTAAAGGGGGGATTAAGTGTGGAGTTAGTTGCGTTGACCCATCAGTCAGTACCTAAAAAGTACAAATAAAGAGTGTGAGATTTTACCACAACACCCAGACACTCTTGATAGGTAACTGTTTTCTTGTGAGCATGTAGACTGCGGAAGGGATCTGTTTGACTTGAACTGTGTCTAGATAACTGTACATGCCTTGTAAATTGTGTTGTTAGAATCAAGTTGTTTAATGTCAGGTAAGAGACTAGCGTTTGGACACAGAGTTGAAACGAAAGGGAAAGGCAGCACACGCATGCATTGCAGTGATCGCAGTGGGCACAGGAAGGGCAGCAGCAGGGCCGTCCTGGCCCTGTGCGGCAGCAGCTAGCACATCTCTCTCACTCGGTGGTGGTGCGCCTTAGCCTCTACTCAAGTGGGCAGGTGTAAGCCTTGGGTGGACGTCAGTGTCCTGCAGGACTTGCTCCTGTGGGCGGGAGGGACACATAGTCATTTTGAGAGGTGGAGGTTCAGGGCTGCCTGAAGAGGTGTGTGTGTGTCAAGTGATTGACCTTGGGACCTCCAGTGACCCGTACTTCTGCGAGAAGGATACTCTTACTAGTTAGTATTCATGGATGGGGATGCTGTATATATGCTAGTGTCAGAAAAATATACTCATTGGGATATTAAAAGTCATTCCTAATTAGTATTTAAATGACTTAACTGACAAGTAATACAATTATCTTTCATATTAAGTTGTACTGTTACTAACCTCTGTGCTTGTACTGATTCATGACATAAAATGTCTTACCCTATTGTAGCCAAGTACTACAGAAATCCCCTTTTTGTTTTGTTCTGTGATTTTTGTCAGAATTGAGTGCGCTTTTTTTTTTTTTTTTTTTTTTTGCCCTCCCACCCCTGACTCAGAGTTCTAGGGGGTAACACTTTGTAAGATAATTTCTACAGTTATTAAAATTCTTGTGTGTCAGAACTTGCTATTAGTAAAATAACCCTGTTCACTGTAGGAGAGCTCTGTGGTGGTTCTGGTATTTGGGGGATTCCACATTTGTGGGTCATGGAGACATATTAGTCCACAGGAAGGGTGATTTCCATTTTATTTATGTTTTAGTAGGTCTCTAGATAGTTAATGTGGTCGTTGACTGATTAGTACTTGTATATGAAGTGTCTTGAATCACACCCACTGCCCATTCAGCACTGGCCACCAAGGAAAGCTCTTCTTAGTGAAAATCCTGATCATGGGGCTGCAGAGATGCTCAGGGTTAATGGAAGAGCACTTGCTGCTCTTCTGCTGGCCTGAGCCCTGCTCCCAGCACCCACAGCAGCTGCCTCGCCCCACCCCCACCTTCAGGGGATCTGATGCCCTTCTCCACCTCCATGAGCACCCCAGACATGGCCGCCACACAGACACACACACACACTCTCTCTCTGTCTCTCTCTCTGTCTCTCTGTCTCTCTCTGACTCTCACACAGACACAGTCACACACAGAGACTCACACACACACACAGACACACAGTCTCACACACAGTCTCTTTCTCTCTTTCACACACACATACACACCCAGACACACTGTCACACACACAGACTCACACACAGACACATACAGAGTCACACACACACAGACACACACACAGACAGAACTTAAATAATGTAAGATCTTTTTCTGGGGTAGGATTTTACTTGCAGAACTTCCTTCGAAGAAGGGAAGAATTTACTAAATATTTTATAATATTCTTTAAATTGGTAAGTCACATTTACTCTATTTATATAAAAATCTGACTTACTTAGAATGTATTAATTGATCTATTCATTTATGTTGGCAACATATAAATATTTTTAATATATATAATAATATATAATAATAAAGAACCTCAAGGTTTTGATTCGTGACATTTGTTAGCATCTCCCAGTTATGTCTCACATTATCTGTCTGACTTGTCCAACCCCAGAGAGGTCTTTCTTCATTTTCCTGAACTTTGCTTTCTCTCTTTGCCTACCTCTGCAACATTGCTTATTTTTTCCCAGTATTCTCCCGTATTCCGGTTTACCATGCTCCTCATCAGGGACGCTTTCCAGCACAGAGCCCTTAGCATCCAACGCAGAAGTGTCCAGCTGCTGACATTCATCACAAGGAGGCTGTGCCGTCTCTTGTCCTTGTCGTACTCTCTGCACACACATCTTTTAAGTGTGTTTTCTCCACAAAGCCTCCTGGGATTCCTTGTGTCTATCGAGGTCTTAGACACAGCCTTGAACTTCAATGTCGGCGTGCTTTCCGCTCACATCTTCTCATGTGAGCAGCTGCCCCAGTGTGATGTGGGCGGCTCTGGAGAGGAGAAGGGTCGTGCGTATGCATTTGTGTGTTCTCACTTGGACCAAGCATGTGCTTGCTGAGTGCTGAGCGGTGGTATTTGGCGTAGCACTGTGCACGCAGTACGCAGTCGGCAGAGTTGGCTCCTCCTGGAATGCGGGAAGTCACAGCTGTGCAGACTTCTTACACTGGAGACGAATCTCACCTCTGCTGTCCTCAATGTTTTCTTCAGGGAAGGAGACGGAAAAGGCCAAGGAACGCTATGACAAAGCCACGATGAAGCTCCACGTGCTGCACAATCAGTACGTGTTGGCCCTGAAGGGGGCGCAGCTGCACCAGAGTCAGTACTATGACACCACCCTTCCTCTGCTGCTGGACTCCGTGCAGAAGATGCAAGAAGAAATGATAAAGGCTCTGTAAGAGACATCCCTGCTTATCATGGCACCCCTTCTAAATAAGGGTCAGCGTTTCTCCCGGTTAAACGTTAGAGCTGGAAACTTCGCCAGTACCCACACCACGGGCATCCCAGGCCCGTCGGACTCCCTTGAGTTTTCTTGTGGTGTCCCTTGACCTAGCATTCCCGAGGGATAGGCCTCTACACGCTGTTTTTGTTGCCTACTTTGCTATCCCAGTTAGTGATGTGTTTAAATGAGAAATGGTGGGCTCAGTGAGTACCCGCTTGGACATGTGTATGTGGGCCAAGTTTCTCACCTTTTAAGGAGTTAGTAAGTTGCTTGCATATATATATTGTCCTATATATAGGAGCAGAACATGATGGGTCATATTTGATGGACTTCCTTTATTTTCTCAACATTTTGCAAATCTTTAGATTCAATCTTCTTTCACTGAAAATGTGTGTGGGGATTTATTTTTTTTTTCTGATTCAATTTAAATGTTTTTGTCCCCAACACCATTTTCTATTAAAACAAAGCAATTAGTTGGGTCCATACAGACCTTTATTCCTAGCACTCAGAGACATCAACAGGCACAGGTCTCTGTGAGTTTGAAGCCAGCCTGGTCTATATAATGAGTTCCTGTCTAGCTAGTGGTATATAGTGAAACCCTGTCTCAAAACCCAACCAACCAGCCAAACAGATAAACAAGCAAAGAAAGAGCTGTGGAGTAATTGAGGAAAGTACAAGGGAAGGTTGGAGGTAGTGATTTCGATCCATAAGTAATTATTTTAGATATATGCAGAATGGGCTTATTTGCCCATACTTCCTTTGAAAACAGTAATAACTGGTATTTATAAAGCATAAACTTGAAAGCAGGGATCTTGTCTGTGGCAGAATTCTTTTCCTTTCTCTTTACATGAACAATTTAATTACCTTTGATGAAATTTTTGCTGCAGGAGAAGAAACATGCCACCAAAGTTGAACTAAGATCTATCTGTCTGTCACGCACGCACACACACACACACACACACACGTATATATATATATATATATATATATATATATATGATTTATGTATGTACATATGTATATATACCCCCATCCCCAGCACTAAGAGGAGAGTGGGACCTTTGAGGAGTGTCTTACACTAGAAAGAAACAATGAAATAGGCTTTGGTCAGAACTCTGTGCTGCAGAATCCAGTGCTCCTATAAAACATCGAAGAATAGAAAGTTTTCAATCCTGGCTGTCCCTCCCTTTTGGATTTGTCGGATGCATACTTGAATTGGCAATGATGTGTTTAAACTATTGCACCCTCGAATAACCCTTCATGGTCTATGTATGTGAAGTGAGGTGGTGCACAAAGCCACCACATTTAAACACTGATACTGCATTCTTGTGTTTACTGTTCTGAATCCTTTCTGGGCCTATTTTCCTTGACAAAACATTAAAATGTATGATTTTATTTTTGCTTTCAGAAAAGGTATATTTGATGAATATAGCCAGATAACCAGCCTTGTTACAGAAGAAATAGTGAATGTCCATAAAGAGATTCAGATGTCCGTCGAACAGATAGATCCTAGCACAGAATATAATAATTTCATAGATGTTCACAGGTATGATATTTTCATTCCTTTCAAGCTATTTATGAAGATACTGTTTTTTATAATAGAGTATTACCTTACTAGGACAGAGTTTATTTTAAATAAATTTATCTGCTTTTATTTTTAAAAGGCTGTCTTAAAATTAGTAACTAATTTGTAAAATTATACTTAAGACTCTTAACTGTTGCTCAGATTGTTAGTTGAGGTCACCGTTATAGGTCTCTGGACATGTCTGTAGAGTCAATTTTCCCTTCAAACCTATAATGGCTCCCTCTATTATGGTATCTGTTTTTTCTTTTTTTTTGCTCTCCTCTATTCATCCCCTACTCAATCTTCCTGGTCCCACATGCTCTCCTCTCCTCCCCTTCTCTTTCTCCTAATTCCCTCTCCACTCACTGCCTCCCCTACTCCCCATGTGCTCTGGAGATCTTGTCCCTTCCCCCTTCTGTGAGGGACCTTGTATGAATCTCTTAGGTTCCTCCTTGTGTCCTAGTTCCTCTGGTGGTGTGAATTATAGGCTGGTAATCCTTTGCTCTACGTCTAACAATCCATATATGAGTGAGTACATATCATGTTCCTCTTTTTGTGATTGGGTTACCTCACTTAGGATGGTTTCTTCAAGTTCCATCCATTTGCCTGCGAATTTCAATCTGAGCAACAGTGGACAGCCTACCTTAGATGCCCTTCCCTGATAATGAGATTGATGACTACCTTATATACCATGATAGAGCCCTCATCTAGTAGCTGATGGAAGCAGAAGCAGACACGCACAGCTAAACACTGAGCTGAACTCCTGGAATCCAGTTGCTGAGAGGGAGGAGTGATGAGCAAAGGGTTCAAGACCAAACTACAGAAACTCACAGAGACAGCTGACCTGAACAAGGGGGAGCAAATGGACCCCCAGACTGATAACTGGGAATCTAGCATTGGACAAACTCAGATCCCCTGAATCTATGTCTCAGTTAGAAGGCCTGGGCAGACTAAGGAACCTCTGACAATGGAACCAGGATGTATCCCTGGACCACAATAGGACTTTGGGAGCACATTCGCCATGGAGGGATACTCCCTTAGCCTAGAGGCAGTGGGGAGGGTCTAGACCCTGCTCCAAATGACGTGACAGATTTTGATGACCCCTCCTGGAAGGCCTCACCTCCCTGTGCAGTGGGGGATGGGAGGTGTTGGGGGGAGCATGGGAGATAGGGAGTGGGAACTGCGATTGATATGCAAAATAAAAAATAATAATAAATAAAAAGATACATTTATACAGATAAAAATAATACACACACATACACACACACATATATGTAATAAACAAAGGTTAAAAAAGACTGTTAACTGGCAGGCATGTCATTATTTAAATTCATATTTAACCTATGAAATTGTATTTCCTTGACATTTGACTTTTACATAGTGAATGACACTATGAGCATATGTGTGTATTAATTTTCTGAGGCATCAGTTATTTTCCCTTGCATGCATCTTGTTTTATAGTTTAAAAATTGTGACAGGGATAAACTGGCTTAATGTGTGTGTGTATTCTACAGATGAAGAGACCAAGACTCAGGGTACATGGCTAGATCTTTAATGCCTGGGGTTTTTCTCTGAATTATACTACTGTCTTGATTTTGTTAGCATAATTTAGAATTATATTAAATATTTTGCCTTTGGTATGCACTGAGATAGATGATGGTAGAATATTAATATTGATTAGAATTATTTGGCATATTTTACTAGAACAACAGCTGCTAAAGAACAAGAAATAGAATTTGATACTTCCTTATTAGAAGAAAATGAAAACCTTCAGGCAAATGAGATCATGTGGAATAATTTAACAGCAGACAGTTTGCAAGCAACGTGAGTACTTTACACAGCAGTGTAAAATAAATGTTACCATTGCCTTAGAGTTATTGTACTTCATCAGCTTTAAATCTTCAATGTTTGCAAGGGATGAAAAGTAAAGTTTTTCTTGTGTGTGTGTGTTGTGTGCTACGTATGTGAGGTGTGTGGGCTGCGTGAGTCTTGTCCTGCACTGGAAGCTCACTCATTAGTCTCTGCTGCCTGGGAGTCAGCATGTGGATTCAGGGATCGCTGCCTCCTGCTTTGGGAGGGCGTGAAGCAGTGTCTCGAGGGCTTTTCTGTTTCGAGGGCTTTTCTGTTGGGCACTTGTCATCGTTATTATTAACCCTAGTAATTTTGAAAATCTGATTTTTTGTGTGATGTTGCATTAATTTTGCACTGGTTACCAGTATACTAGAATGATGATTTATTCTTTTAAAAATTTACATACAGTTTTTATTTTGTTCTTAATAGTTCGTGTTAGAGCCATTTTGGCAATGTGAACACCAAATGTGAGAGGTTGGAGTTACTGATATCACAACATTTAGCCTAAAATTTTACTCTTGATTGAATTCTTTTCTCTTGAACAAAGGTATATTCAATTATAAATGATTAAAGTGGCTCTTTTGCCTGGTTGTTTTTGTGTAAACTTTATGGGAGTTTTGAGAGATGGTAAATTTTTTTTAGTACTCTTCAAATATTTAAGGCAATTAAAGGTACTTTGTGAATTGTGAAAACGTGATTAAGACCCTGTATTGTTAAATATTTAAGCCATCTCATGGTTTTCTTCAGGGATTAGAAAGAAACATTTATTGCTAAGCATTATATGTGTTTATCCTTTTGTTGGAATTAAAGGTAGTAAATATTCAATTCTTGTCAGTATTGGAATATTATTTTACTTGTTAAAATTTCTCTCTAATGACCCAGACGAAAGTCTTCATGAATATAATTAATCTTTTATTCAGAAATAGTACAGTGGTACAGATACTCTATTAGGGGAGGATTAGAGGCTTATTCCTTAGGTTGGAGCTGAAATATTTAAAGCTGGCTGCATAGAATTGAGGGAGCTACAGATGCTTTTCTGCCAAACACATGTTCACAGTGAAGCCTTGATAATCGTAGAGGACTGGTTACTGTTGGAAATGAATGTGTGGGTGCCCCTGCATCAGACCTTGAGGGTGTGAAGGCATGGTGTCCCCTCCATTGAAGGGTTTTCCTAACAGTGTGTGCAGCCATCTCACAGGTTTTCATCCCTCTGCCTGGGCCTCTGACTTGATTGGCCACGGGTGTTTTCAGTATAAAGCATGGGCGAGCTTGTCGTTCTTGCCTGGGCTGCTTCTGTCCTCCAGGGGACATTTGACAGCTGAGAACACTGGGGTGGCATCCCATTTCTTAATTCATGTGCTTCGTGCTAAAGAAGGAGTGTCCATTGCGTCTACGTTTTTGTTTTCTCTCTCTGTCCAGCATCTTCATTCATCAGCGTGTTCTGTGGCAGGTTTAAAGTTATATGGTTGATACTCTGAGGAAGTTAGTGCTAAGATTGATCATTTGTTTTAATGAGCAGCAAATAGGATGAAAATATAGACACTGGAATCTAATGTGGTAATATTAAAAATGGCTGCCTGTTAGGAGCTGGTGAGCAGAGATTTTTGTGGGCAAATTATTTGTTTTGTTGGCTTTCAGAGTCGAATGAGCATTAGCAGTGTCCGAGTGGGGATGCAGCCATTTCTAGGAGGGACTGTGTCAGCACAGTCTCTCTGGTCTTTGCCCCCCTTCTCTCCCAGTGTGCCCTGTGCCATGCATGATGGAGCTGTGCTCACCACCATCGGTTGAGTTCTGTGTGTCCGGTTGTGGATTTCTGGAGTGGCCCCACTCCCAGGACTTCACTAGCCCTGGGAAGTGAGGGAGGTCCCTTGGACGGCTTTGGCTGCCGCCAGATGCAATCACCCCACTGTGCACGCTTAGGTCCCGCCAGGTAGGTGATTGTCCTGGAAGATGGACGTTGCATCAGGGTGAAAGGAGATTGCTCCCTGCTCATGGCAGCTTGAATAGTGTTTTCTAGAACCATGGAAGCTAGACTGAAGGAAAGAGGCTTCCAGGTGAGATCCAGCTACAATCAGGAACCTGAGCCCAGTGTCCTTAGTGTGTGGTGTCTTTGGCAGTAGAGGCCCACCCTTACTCATGAGACACTACCAAGAACTACATTGACAACCGTTTTAGGAGTCACTTGGACTATACTGACCAACCATGAGAAAGGAGGTGCTTTTGTCTTTACCTGACAGGCAGAGGGGTTTTGTCAGGTCCCGATTACATGGAAATGCAAGCTCCAGCCATCATTTTCTAACTGTCCTCTGAGACGAGGAGTAGGTAAGGTCTAACTTCTGATGGTAGGTAGCGGGGGTTGTGTTACTCTATGGTTCTTGTTGGAGGACCGTCAGGGAGGGCAGAAGCCACTTACCCAGGAAAGCATGCACACAGAGCTACGAACTGTTCTTGATGTTGGACAGTGTTTAATACTCCCACGTTACATAACTTATCTGATTCAGCTTTTTACTGATGGATGGACATTTAGGTTGTTTTCAGTTGTTTGTATCCAGGTTTTGTGGAGCTTGAAGCTTATAAAATCAGAAAAACATCATTAGCACTACACACTCCAGCATAGTTAGGTGTGGTTCTTATGTGTATGAGCAGGGCCTCAATAAACATGTTTGTATTGTCGTCTTTGTGCACTTATGTATTTATACATAACAATGTCTGTTAGGTAGGGTTTCTCAAGACAGGGTAGTTGTTAAGAGGAGGAATTCAGGACTTATGTTACTTGGCATTAACTGGTATTAATGCCTCTGTGTTTTATCAGCTATATGATGTTTGCTAAAACCCTCACCCTTTCTGTGCCTTAGTTTCCCATGTGGAAATGAAGGTAATAATAATTCATTGTAATGTTCATGTGCATTTAAGTGCATATTAAAGCACTAAAATGTTAATTATGTCACCTGTGATTTTTTTTTCAGCTAGTCATCTGTAGTATTTAACTGGTTTGTTTTATAATATCACATCATTTAAAGATAAAAAGAGTAAGCCATTTAAATTGTTACTGTCTGTCGCGTTTGTACATAAAGCCTATATAATAGCATTGTTGCAAAGAGCACTTGGAAATTAGCAAGTAGCTCTTACATTTGCTATCTCTTTGATATGTAAACTAATTACTAAAATGTATTTTTCCTTTACTTGATTCACTTACTCAGGACTAGTGGTAAGAAAAGGAAAGTGCCTTCTTCAGGTAACTTCATTCTTTTCAGTCATTCTCTGTCTCGCTTTGAAATCTGCCTAGTAAAACTTCAGACCCTTATTTCGTATTTTCCTAGTAAACACGTTTCTGAAGCGAGAACTGTCATCAGTAGAGGGCTGCTTAAGTGAGTGATTGAGAAGAGAAACTAAAGATAGAAGGGGGAAGGGGAAGGCCGTGGGAGTGAGAAAAACAGAGGGCAAAAGGAGACTCGAGTACAGAGCTCCGCCCATCGCCCTCACAGCTCCGCCCATCGCCCTCGAAGCTCCGCCCATCACCCTCGCAGCTCCACCCATCGCCCTCGCAGCTCCGCCCATCGCCCTCGCAGCCTCCTCCCCTACCCTTTGCTGCTCGCTGCTGTGGCCTTTCCCCTGCTGGCCCATTCTGGCTTTTTATTTCTTTGTTTTCTTTTTTATTATCCGAATAGAGTGGCATATTTTCAGCCTAAGTAGTCTGTCACTATTTGATCAGTGTGTAGATGAAGATTTAAACTGAGGTCTTTTATTTGGTTCAAATTCTCAGCGCTACTGCAGACTTTTTCAGGGTCTCATTATTGAATTGTGCTTTCCTGCTCTGATGTAGCGCAGCCAGGACAGGGTCAAGGAGCTGGCTCTTGGCCTTGTGACACAGATGCGGTGGCTAGAAGTGATTGGGCATCTTCTGCGGCTCTGTGAAAGTTACACAAGGCAGAGTTTTATAAACAACAAAGCACTGTATATCTCTTCCGTATGTACAGTTGTTTAATAGTGACTTGAGGCCTTTGAAATACAGGTTTCTTTTTTCTATATTACAAACTTTTTAAAGGTAGTGTTTATTCTTTGACAATTTCATAATTACATAAAATATTCTGATCATAATCACCCTATTTTCCCTTTTATCTCCCTCCTAAATATAGTTTTTTTTCCCTTGAATGATCTCTAATTTAATGTGGTATTACCGACTATATATTGTAGCCATAGTATGAAATTTCCTTTGGGAGGGAATTATAATTTTATTTCTTTGTTTTATGACCTAAAATATGGACTGTTTTAGAAAAGGTCCATGTGCTAATGGAAAGAATGTATATGCTGTAGTTGTTGGGTGGAATATTTTGTACATGTCTGTTTAGTTCATTTAGTACATAATAGAATGTAACTATTTTTGTTTGTTTTGGTATGCATGAGCTGTCTGTTGGTGAGAATGTGGTATTAAAGGATCCACTATTACTGTGTTGGAGCCTAGTGGCTCCTTTATGCACTATATATAGTGTTTGCTTTATAAAACTGAGTGATCAGATTTTCAGTGCATATGTATTTCCCTGTGTATTGTTCCCTTTTTAACTATGTTATAATATTCTTTGTATCTTCTGATCAGCTTGGGCTAAAGTTGATTTTTGTTGCATGTGAGTGCAGCTTGTTTGTGTGATGAGGAATCTGTGTGCTTGTCATACCATTTTCTAAATCCTCACTTTCAGTCTTCATGCTTTTGTTGATAGGGTGAGTTTCTTGCATGCAGCCACCTGTGGTTCTTGTTTTATAATTCATTTAGCCACTCCCTGCCTTTTAATGGAAGAATTGAGTCTATTTAGATTTAGAATTGTTAGTGAAGGGTAATATATTAGTTCCTGTCATCTTTGGACTTCTTTCCAGCTGTTTGGAGCACTGTGCATCTTACAGTTTTTACCATTTACTGAATTGTGTAGGATGCTGTATAGTGCCGTTTTACTGGTGTGGGATTCCTCTGGCTTATGTTTATCTTGGGAAGACTTTACCATTTACTGAATTGTGTAGGATGCTGTATAGTGCCGTTTTACTGGTGTGGGATCCTCTGGCTTATGTTTGTCTTATGTTGTCTTTGTTTTTCCTTTCATCTGTGGGATTGTGGTTGTAGTAACCATGGTTCATTGCATGCACTCCTTCCTGGCCTTTAGAGTTTCCACTGAGAACTCTGCTGTTATGCTAATGGTTTGTGACTGTAAATTACCAGGTGCTTCCCTTCTGGAACTTTTATGGTTTTCACTCTGTTGCGTTTTCTTGGCACCTTAATTATAAGAACCTCAGGGGAGGTTCTTTTCTGGTCACGTCTACTTGAGGTTCTTAAGTGCCTCCTGCACGGGGATGCCCCTGTTTGAAGATTTTGAAAATTTTCCATATTGTTTCACTTCATAGGTTTTTTTTTTATTAGTTTTTGAAAATCTTATAATATGTATCTTGCTATATCAGCACCTCAGCTTCCTTTAACTCCCTCTGGGTTTGTTATGGTATTTCATGAATGTATATGATATTGCAAAGAGTGTGTCTACAGAGAGGGCCTCTGGCTGGTTCCCACTAGTCAGTAGTGTGTGTTTGAGGGGAAGGAAACTGTCCATATTCGATCTCCTGCAGGCTCTGCTTCTCTAGTCATTTGTTGCTCTGTTGTTGCTAAGTGGCGGATGTCTAGGAACAGGACCCTAGGCTCCCTGTGATTGTGGCTTCTTGGAGTTGGATTGTCAGAAGGGGCTGTTGTGTCCTTTATCTGTAGCATCTGGGAAGGTTTGGCTGGGATTAGGTCATGGGTGGAGGGTAAAGATGGCGTGTGGCTCAGCAGCAAAGCCCCCTCCCCAAAGTCTTTGAGGTCTTTGAGGTGCTGGCCTCATCCCCACTGGTGGCCAGAGAGGAAAAAAGCCACAGTGACTATAGGTTCAAGTCAGATACACAAATTCCGTGTGAGCCAAGTAAGAACAACAACTACAGTAACAATTAGAATAGAAAAGAAGCACAAAAATAATAAGATTTTAAAATGTTAAAAATTGGTAAAATAAAGCAAAGGAAGAAACGGAAGAATGATTGGTGAGAAAATATGTCAAAGAGAAAATGAGTTACAAATAAATACAATTAGATAAAAGCAAGAAAAATACTGAACAAAATGAGAGTGTTTGAGAAGTTTTTGTTGTCAAGGTCCTTGGATTAGAGAAGCTTCTGGATTATCTAATAGCTGGAAACTAGTGGGCCTGGCGTGGGGCGGCATGGCAGGCTGCTGTAGTGAGCCCTGATGGCCACCCTGATGGCATGCTGTTGTCGCAAGGTTGGCTGTGTTCACTCACTGCATAGGCTTTTCATATTTGTGCCACAGCTCCCATTATCTCAGATGTGCACGGGCTGGGCAGGCACACTCACTCCAGAGACCCCTAGTTTGGGATGCTCAAGTGAGCGGGGGAGGGAGTGTCGGCTGGGCTCATGTGTAGGGGACTCTGAGAGCCTGAGAGCATGCAGTGGCATTCCTGCCTGGTGTCAGCACTCAGACATGCAAGGTGAAGAACGTGACTTCTTTTGAAGGCAAGCACCCTGACGACTGTTCCCTCTGTGGTTCCCACTGTTGTTGAAACCTGTTGTTAGGTGTGTGACAGAACCTCTCCCAGTTTTACAGGCGTGACTCACGGTGTCCCCCATGTTGTCCCTGCCCCAAGGCAGTGTGGCTCCAGGCACTGTGACTTGTGATTATCTTAAGTGTTTTGATGCCCTGAGGAGTTTGGTTCCTGAGCACCAGAACCTTCTAAAGGTTGCCATACTCTGAGTGATGGTAAACTATACAGGGCTTTCTTCTCTAATGCTACCCTGTAATACAGGGGTCATTTTGGTACTTTAAGACTTGTGGCAAATGTGGGTTTGTCCTCTGCTGGGCTGCAGCCCTCCTTGTCCTCAGGTTACCTGTATTTTCCACCACTTTGTGCAGAAGGCCTTGGGTCCTAAGTCCCTGTGCTGGGCAGCTCTGGGAGGTGATCCCTGTTACCTTCCTGGGGAGGGGCAGACACATCTCCTTCCCAAGAGATATTAAACCCCTGTTGTTGGTTCTTCCTGTTCAGACATCCCTCAGTGTCTTCCTTTGAAAGTCTGAAGTTTTAATATAATAGGTGTGTGTGTGTGTGTGTGTGTGTGTGTGTGTGTGTGTGTGTATGTGTATGTATGTGGTAGAAATATTCAGTTAGGACTGAATCCATTTTATTCACCCATAAATTATTTGGTCCATGGGTACATATTAATTTTGTGTATTGTGAACATAGGGAGTAGTTTATCATCAGTTTCAGTTGCCAAAGTACTGATTCTCACTTTCCTTTAATATAAAATAAATGTAGTAGTATCTATCATAGAGGATTGTTATAAAGAGTAAACAAGGTAATTAATATATGCAAAATATGCTGATTACCACTTATCCTACCAAAATGTAGTTAATTTATAATATATGCAGTGCATTACTTCAGTTCCCTCCAGAACAAACAATGCTAAGGAAGCAGGTATTTCAGTGCCAGAATATTCTAGATGAGAAAGCAGATTCTGTGAGCTGAAGAATTTGAGTCTCAGATAAATGGGTAAAGCCAGAGTGCAAATGTGTGTTAATCTGAAGACCAAAAAGTGTGATCTTTTCATAAAAGCATACTTTTTCCTAGGACATGATACATATTATTGCTTTTTATCTTTCCCGTCCCTTGCCCCAATTTTAAGACCTGTCTGGCTGTGTTCTTGCACACCTATCATCCCTGAGAGACAGTTGCATCTCTGTGTTTGAGGCTTGGCCTACACAGTGAGTTCCAGGACAGCCAGGGCTACAGAAGTCCTGTCTATAAACCAACAAACAAACAGGAATAACGCTGACTATAGACAGTCACTTCCCAGAGCACTAGCCTCCCTTCCAAGCTTACAGACCTTCTTCATAGATACAGGTTTCTGTTATGTGTAGGTTTTTCCCTGCCGGTCTGGATCCACCACCATGCAAGCCCCAAATAGAGAAACATACATACAGACTGACATCTCCCATCAGGTTTCACGCATAGCCCGTCGACTCTCACAGCACATACACTGATGTCTGGTTTCCTGGCCTCTCACTTTGAGGATTGCAGTGCCTTCTGTGACATCCAGTAGAAAGTAGACACATTTCTGTTTAGCATTTGGAACATGGTCAGTGCAACCAAGGAACTGAAATTTCACCTTAAAACAATCACAGGTGGCTGCGGTTTTGGACTTTGAGATTCTGATGTTTGTGTGCTCTCTGGGCATCTGCACACTGGCATATTTAGTGTGTTATTGATAGTGGTGCCCCCTCCTTCCAGGTTGAAGACTTTAGCAGAAGAGCTCTCACAGACACAGCAGATGCTTTTAAGCAAGGAGGAGGCTGTCCTGGAACTAGAGAAGAGGATTGAAGAATCTTCTGAGACCTGTGAAAAGAAGTCTGAGTGAGTAGCAGAAAGATCACCAGAAAGAATACAGGCTAATGGATGCAGTTTTACAGAAATGCTTATTACATGCTGTTGTGGATATGGCTTTCCAGAAATGGGAGTTTTCACCTTAAAATGGTGGGGTTTCATGTAGTTATATCATAGGACTCTGGAAAACTGTTCTTGTAATTCTGTAAAATGTTCGTCTAATGGCTGGTTTCAAGTCAGCTTGATGCAAACTAGAGTCATCTGAGAAAAGAGAACCTCAACTAAGAAAATGCCCCCACCAGGCTGGCCTGTGGGCAAGCCTGATTAGTGATTGCTGTGGGAGGGCCCAGCTCACTGTGGAACTGCTATCCCTGGGCTGCTGAGCCTGGGTGTGATAGGAAAGCAAACTGAGGAGGTCATACAGAGCAAGCCAGTAAGGTGTGCTCCTCTATTGATACAGAGTGCTCCTCTATTGATAAAAAAGAGTGCTCCTCTATTGATAGAGTGCTCCTCTATTGATACGGAGTGCTCCTCTATTGATAAGGAGTGCTCCTCTATTGATACGGTGTGCTCCTCTATTGATAAAGAGTGCTCCTCTATTGATAAGGAGTGCTCCTCTATTGATACGGTGTGCTCCTCTATTGATAAAAGAGTGCCCCTCTATTGATAAAGAGTGCTCCTCTATTGATACAGAGTGCTCCTCTATTGATACGGTGTGCTCCTCTATTGATACTGAGTGCTCCTTTATTGATAAGGAGTGCTTCTCCGTGGCCGCTGCTTCAGCTCCTGCCTCCAGGTTCCTGCCCTGCTTCAGTTCCTGTCCTGACTCCCTCAGTGATGGACTGTTACCAGGAAATGTAATCAAAATAAACCCTTTCTTTCCCAAGTTGATTTAGGTCATCACAGCATTAGACACCCTAACCAAGACAGATATGTCCTAGAAAAGTGCAGTATTCGTAAATGTCCCTCCAAATGTCCTCATGCTTTAACAGTTTGAACTACTTCACAAGGCATTCTTAGTTAAAAGCTGTCCTTATTCTTCAACATCTATTTTTCTTTTTATGAGACTTACTGAAAATCCCTTAGTAAAATAATATGGAGAAGTGTTATCTAGAAATTGGCTGCTATATTAAAAGGCATCAAATAAATTAATTAGAGCGCACTGATCTACTTTGCATATAGAAGTCAGCTTCATGTTTACTTTTTTTTTCTTTCCTGGTGTTTGTCTGGCTGATTTCTGACTTGAAAATATCTTTCTGGATCTTTTGATTTTACTTGTCTTAGTACATTTCTTTTTTTTTTTTTGTAGATGTGTGTACTCGCTCGTGCATGCAGGTATAAGAACCTGAGTTAGATGTGTCTACCTGTTCATGTGTGCAAATATAAGAATGTGTGTTAGTTGTGTGTACTTGCTCATGTGTGCAGGTACAAGAATGTGTGCGTCTGTGCAGAAACCAGAGTTTGATGTCGGATGTCTGCCTCAGTTGCTCTCCACCTTATTTGCAGAGGCGGGGTCTCTCATTGGGCTGGAACTTAATGATTCAACTCAGTTGTCTGGCCACCAACCCCCAGGCATTCTCAACTCCCTGGTAATGGGATTGTGCAGGTGCTTATATTCTGGGCTTTAGAGACCTTTTCAAGTGTAATTTATTCTTTAGTAAAACAGTGCATTTAGAGTATGTTGACACTGGCTGCCTCCTCTTTGGCGCATCTTGCATTGCCTCACCCCCTCCCAGCTTCCTGTGGTCTTGTTCTCTTTCTCTCCCCTCCCACCCACTTGGCGCTGCTGGTATGCACATAGATGGGTGAGGACGACGCCCAGCGGAGGGTGGACAGCCTGCCACACTCACACTGCTGCAGAAGAGGGACTTTCCTTTCTCACACTGGGGTGACACCCCTTCTGCAGGCTGGAATAGTGACTGGCCTGATTGTGGGCAGGTCTTGTGGCGTCAGCCACTGCTGTGGTGAGGTCATGCGCGCGTGCAAAGGACATACGGATGCAGCAGTCTTTCCTGATTTCTGACTTACACGGTTTCCACTCCTTCTTCACAGTGTTCTCTGGGCCTAGTGTAGGAAAGTGTGACCTGGATGAGGACTGAGCACTCATGGTCACACAGCTCTCTGCTTTGACTGGTTGTTTGTATTAAAGATGCTCCTCTGGTGAAGGACAGCAGTTACACTTGTCTGTGAGTTTAAGGTTATTTATTTAGGGGCACTTGAAGTGTGTGCCTCTCCAGTAGACTAATGGTTGTCAGGCCTGTGACCTTACCAGCCACAGGTTCTTGGTCCTGACTGTAGTGGCAGGGATGAACTTCCTTCTGTAAGGCAGGTCTTAGGCTTCATTAGAAAGTCACCGACTCCCTTATGGCATTCATGCTGCTGTTGCACACGTGGGTGTTCTTGTCAGGTCGGCCAGTATTGTAGTTTGCTGTGTCCATAGGTTTTCTCCTTGAACAGCCTGACAGTGTGACCCTGCACTGTCCAACCTACCCAGCAGGAAGGGAGCTTTTAGGTCTGTCTCAGCATGATTCTCCATGCTCTGTGATCACGGTAGGTGATGTGTTTAGCAATAGGGTTGTATTATCAACTTTCAGTGGGGTAACCAAGAACAGTTCCAATAACCTGTTTTTGTGGGTGCTGGGGTTGAACTTAGGTCCTCATGCTGTGTGCCGAACTTTACCAATTGAGCCATCTCCCTAACCCGTTCTCTCTCCCTCCCTCTCCCCCCCTCCCCCTCTATGTATGCCTGTATGTATATATGTGTATGCACATGGAACCAAAGTTTAATGTTGGTTATCATGAATCTCTCCATCTCATTTGTGGGCTGGTTTGTTTGTTTTTTTGGGTCAGGCTCTTGCACTGAACCCCTGAGCCCATCAATTTGGGTATGTTGGCTGACCAGTGAGATCTGGAACCCTCCTAGCTCCTTGCCTCCTCCCACCTAGCAGTGAGGTTACAGATGCACAGTAACATACGTGGATTTATGTGGGTGCTTGGGATTGGAACTTGTGTTCTGGCGCTTGCAAGGAGGACACTGTAACAGCTGCCGCTCTCCAGCTGTGCATTCTCAGGGTGACTGGCTCCCCAGGCCTGACTGCAGTGTATAAGCTTCTCGCTTCCAAACCCTCATCACTGCTTTCGGATCTCAAAGCTCTCAAGGGTTTGTGTTGTGTTAGAGCGCTCTGATCTACACTTGCTCTTATTTTTGGCATAACCTCTCAAATATTTTCTACTTCTGTGACATTTCTTATCTTCCCACTTTATTGTTGTCATCATATGAAACAGGAAATGGCTTTCTCCTTGTCTGGGGAAACCAGATTCCTGCATTTGCACACATTTCCCGTGAGCACCCATCCTTAATGGCCATCTTTGCATTTTACAATAGAGTTCTTACTTGTTCTAAGTCATTTCTTGTAATCTTATAAAGTATTACTATCTTTTGTTTCCCCAGAAAGTTTGTATTACTTTATATATTTTATTTATTTACCTTTCCTTCCTCCCAACAGGGTCCTTATACTCATTTTCCAGTGTTGACCCCAGAACTACCAGTCTTTACCCCCCCACCTCCTCTCCCCCCTTCCCCGCTCTCTGAGGTGCTGGGTACAGGACTCGGCCCACACCCACCAGGCAATGCTGTACTGTCACTCAGTTGTACCTCCGCCACAGAAGCCCTTTTTATCCCTCAGCATCCCCTCATTAGCCCTTTTTATCCCTCAGCATCCCCCCCCCCATTAGCCCTTTTTATCCCTCAGCATCCCCTCATTAGCCCTTTGCCTTCTCCACTGTGGGTGTGAACTCATACTAAGAGTACTTCTCATTCATTTCCTCAATTAACACTTAAATTTCAACCCACATTTATCTAGGTCTTGACCAATTGCTGTAGAAATAAGAATCTCAGAGGTTACCCATATCCTGGAATATACAGCTGTCTTTCTGGACATCTGATTTTGCTTTTGAAATCTGTCCAGATCACCTCTGTTTGTGTTATTCTTGCTAGCTCACTTTGTTAGGCTGGATGCCTCTTCTCTGGGTGGCCTGAAGATGACTTATGCGTATTATTATCACGTTTAACGGCCTACTTGGTATGCCTGTTTGAATGTCGTAGAAGGGCTTATACCTCCCCTGTGCAAAGCTGAATCAATCTTAATGTCCCCTGCGCAGCTTCAGTCCTAGCTGGCTCCGTAGTCTTTATTTAGTGAGTGCCACCACCATTCAGCATCTTCTACCACAGAAAGTGGGCATTTTGATGCCATTTTTGTTTCCACAAATAATGTACAAAAGTTGCTTCCAAATATTTAAATCTTCCCCTAGTGCTTCAGAAGCATTGGGTAGTTTTCTTACCTCTAAACCACACTAGGTCCATCTCTGTGCCTCCCTAGTCACAAAAAAAGGAAGTACAAGCTCGCTCCCAAACCTTCCCCGAGGACGGTTTGGCCCCGGTCTGGGCCGGCTGGCTGTTCTTCTTCGCACTTTCTTCACCATAGAGCGGGAGAGTTTTCTTTTTCCCGGATCAGTTTTTCCGCAGTGTGTTTCTTTTTCCTCCTTAGTACCTCTCCTATTTTTGTTTGTTTGAAAATTTCTCCCTTTGCAGTTCTCGGGGCTGGGCTGCCTTCTCACACGTGCCTGAGGGCGTGTGCCGTTAATGGCCCCGCAACGCGGCTGCTGTCGAGCTGGGGCGTCCAGCAGCCGCATTGGCCTCTAGCAGTTCAACCCGGGGACGTACATGGTACATGCCAGTCCTGTGCCGAGGCCTGTCCAGGCAGGGCACCCTGGAACAGAGGTACCCACAGGTAGGGGTGGAGCCGGCTTCGGACTTTACCCAGCTTCCCGCAGAGGCCCTGCAGGCTAGTAGAACTTTTAGGAGTTAGAAGGGTTAGCGTGGCCGGGCTTTCAGGGGTGAGTCCTAGTGAGCCGGGTCGTGAGTACTTGTTGCTAGCCTCAGCGTACAATATTAAATATGACGTCTATTTATGCTGCCCTCTGCCCTCTCCGTGTGTCCTTGACTGCTATTAACCCACCTCCTTTCCCGCAGACCTGTTTTCTTACCCGAGTGGAGTCATGCTGTGAGTAACTTTCTGGGATTGGCTTCTAAGGCATAGCATCCTTCCTCGGAGTTCCTTCAGACGCTTCCATCCTTTCTCAAGCTGCTGTAGTGAAGTCGGTAAAAGCAGCACGTACTTCCTCTCTCACACTTCTGGGTACCAAAGGTTGAAATATGCCATAAATAAAGGTTCTGGTTAAGGCCATCCTTAAAGGTCATTATAATGTCTGTTTCCCTAATGACTAATGTAGATCGTCCGTTCGGTGTGCCGTTTTGTGATATCTGTCTTCTGTACTGCAATACCTGCCCAACTTTTTCCTATGTTTTAAGTTTCTTCCTGTATTTTTTTTATTATGGTTGGATTAATTTTTATTGTATTTTGAGTTTATAACATAATTGTGTTATTCTCCCTCTCCTTTTATTCCTTCAAAACTCCCCCATACACCCCATCTTACTGTCTTTCAAATTCATGTCGTCTTTTTCCATTGTGTGTGTGTGTGTTTGTGTGTGTGTGTGTGTTCAGGCCTGGTATTTGGTACTGGATAACCACTCGGTGTGCCCTTTTTTAGAGAAGTCTGTTTCACTCACTCTCAACATTCCTTAGTTGCACAGACTTCATTGTTTAGGGTTGAGGTCTGTGGGTTTTCGCTGTGGTTGGCTGTGGTGTCTGTTGTTGTTGTCCTTGTTCAGCTCATGTTGGTGACAATTTATGGACATTATGAGGAGGTACAGTCTCACAGCAAACTCCCCAATCCTTTGCTCTTAAGAGTCGTTCTTTTTACCCTCTTCCTGAATGTTCCCTGAGCTTTAGGAGTCGGAGTATTTTGTAGACATCCATTAATACCGGGCTCCATAACTGCATTTTGATTGGTTGTGGTTTTCTGTAAAAAGAAGTTTCTTTGATGGGGTGAAGGCTGCACTTACCTGTGTGTATAAGGAAAAACATTTGGGATATAGTTAGGGATTCTATTGTTTTAATAAAGTGCTGGTTGTGGGTTCCCTTCCATGACTTCGCTAGCCCAGTGACCAGGTTTCCAGTCCCAGGCATGGTTTCCCTCTTGTTGAGTGATCTTAAGTCCAGTTGGAGGTCTGCCGAGTACTGCCTAGGTGTGCATGCTACTAGTGCACTCAAGATTATTTTGCCATGCTGGGTGTTGGCACAGTTCATTGGCATCATGGCTTGGTAAGACTTGGTCCTACTGCTTTGGAAGCTTGCATGATGCCTTCTGGTACCCTGAAAGCTAGTCCTTGGGGAAAAGGAGTTCAAGTCAGTTCAAACTCAGGGACAGCTGGGCCCTGGGTCTGAAGTGCATGATGTCTTCACTAATAGGAACACTTCACTAATAGAGCAATAATAGCAAAAACTTGTATGTTTTGGGACTCTCCTGGACCACTCTGAGCAATAACTCCAAAGAGGGCTTCTTAGGCCTGATGTTAATGTTTTTGTTAGATGGCCTTCAGCTGTTGGAGAAAGCATTGTCAGCCCAGATATGAAAATTTCATTTAAGCCATACACATATATTCATAGACTTATATGTATTACAGTAATTTTTAGGTAGTTGATAATATGACTTTTTCCAAGATCCTTACCATTATTTTTCCTTCTTGTATAAAATAACATTGTTTTTGTGTTGTGTTAGCCCTCCCCTGGAGTGTGGTTAGTATACGCAGTGAGAATTTATTGGTGAAAAGTGTTCCTTGGCAAACAGGTACCAGTTACAGATAAACCCATATCCTTTTCCCCTCTCTGGGACCCTGTGTGGCTTGAATCTGTGCAGCCCTGTACCTGCTACCACAGCCTGTATGAGTTTGTTCTTCTAAATACACACTGAATTTTCTTTATGTGGCTGTTTGGTTAACATTTACAACATTTTGCTTCTATCACCTCTTACATGTCACTTTATGTTTCATTATTGCAAAGCTTATTTTCTTCCTCCTGCACTGTGCAGTCCCCCTTTTTAGTTACTTTCCTTTTTGTCTTTCTGTTAGTCACTGTGTAAGACTACTGACTCAGCGCTTTTAGAGCATTACTTTTAAATATGTCAGATAATTTCGTGATAAATCATTTTTGAATAATTTTCTGGATGCATATGAAAATGCATTGTGACATCTTACCTGATATATTTCGAATAATTTCTTGTCTTGTTGTTATAGCCATTGTGATTTCTGTGGTACTTTGCTTTTGGTACATGTGTTAGGATGAAACCCCCACAAAGTCTAAAAAGTATAGTGAATGTAATCGTTTCTAGGGTCTCCTGATATTTTTTTTCTCACAAAACTGATTGACTTAGAAATTAGCTTGTTCTGCATGGATTTTCTTTGAATAGAAGTGCCAGTTTATTAAGAAAAAAAAAAAAAAAAGCAATTACCAACTAATACACAAACCAACAAACCAGCATGAATTTACTAAGAAATGTGTACAGATTTTAAAAACAGGTCACAGATTTACTGAACGATGATGATGATGTACATGGTCATTATCACTTATTAAATGCTGCTGTTTAGAGCAGTCTGTCTTTCTTCTATAAATGCTTTTTATTGTTAAGTTCTGTTCCTCCCCAACTTCACATTGTTCTTTGAATTCCTTGAACTGTTACCGAGACAAGCTTTCTTCACTGTGGTTGCTGAGGCTGAGCCCTGCTCAGTTAGATTGGAACTGGGTTCTCACGACAGGAGACACAACTTAAATAGCTCAGTGTGGTTATGTCTCTCTCTGCACTCTGCTATGTTTTGACCTTTTAAGTCAGTTACCTCACTATCTAGTTCTGGAGCGTTTTCTGATTTCTAGCCTGTTGTCTTGTGCACTTACTTTTAAGGTATTAGCACCCTGTTCTTATGGGGTAGGCATTCTTGCCAGCACTTTTCTTTCTTTCTGGTGGCCTTGCTGTGGGGGAATTAGCTTGCAGTTCCCATTGTGGGATCTCTGAGGGCCACCCTCCAAAAGAGGGGTAGGGAAATCTGTTGCCTCCATTTTGTTCATAGGAGAAAGATTTGTAGACTTATGCTCATTCGGTCATGGTCAAAATCTCTGCCATGTTAATTTTCCCTTACTCAAAAGACACACATCACAATATGCCTACAGCTCAGTGCACAGGCTATCTCCTTAATTTTATTGATTTTATCCAAGGAGCATGTCATACTTTAAATGAGTAATTCTTGAGATTTGAAGTTAACTTAATATTTTGCTTTTATGTCAGTTTGTTCAATCTGTTTGGGGCCTGCACGCCGAAACCTAACTCCTGGTAAGGCAGATAGCTTGTGTATATCAGAACATAGGTGCCACAGGCCATAATTTATTTGAAAGTGTTCTGTTGATGACTTATATTCATTTTGTCACTCTTGGCATCCAGTAACCATTGTTATTGAAGTCTGTTTTCATATTTTCTATGATTCTGAAGGAGTGCTATAGAGGGAAATGAAAGTTCACAAAAGTGTGATCTGCACACGTGCGCACCCGCCCCCCCCCCACAGACATACGCACACACAGACATGCACACACAGACATACACACACAGACATGCACACACAGACATGCACACACAGACATGCACACACAGACATGCACACACACACATAGGCACACAGTTTTCCATTAACACGCTTACTTCTCGTTGAACTGAAATAACGTGTGTTTGTTTTATTCTGTTGTAGCATTGTGCTTCTTCTGGGCCAAAAACAGGCACTTGAAGAGTTGAAGCAGTCAGTCCAGCAGCTGAGATGCACTGAGGCAAAGTGTGCAGCGCAAAAAGAATTATTGGAGCAAAAAGTACAAGAGAACGATGGGAAGGAGCCGCCTCCCGTGGTGAACTACGAAGAAGATGCACGATCAGTCACATCAATGGTAAGCTCTCCATCCGCTGGTGCCAGCAGAGTGTCTGGGTAGTAAGTGAGCAAGGAGCTAATTCTGGTTTGCTGTAACAAATTATTGCTCTTGTTGACATGCAGGTCCTATTAAACTTATTTCTAAGGGCAGAATAGACTTACTGTAAGTCACCTCAGGTCACCTGGAGAGCATTTCAGAGGACAGAAAGCGCTTCTCTTGCCTTCAAAGCTGAAAGGACAGACTGCAGTTGTTTTTAATCCTCAGGAGACAGCAGGAAGGTAGGGTATCATTTAAGATAGAAGTAAGAATGAGGAGAAAGCCATTCCTTCACTGTTTCTTCAGAACAGAGAAACTGTTTGCCTTAAGATTGATACTATGTTTACTTGTTTTCACAGTACAAAAAAAAAAAAAAAAAAAGATGTAGCTTAATTTTTTATCCTTAATATGTTGAGATTTAAAGAATTAGAATTTAGTTTAATTTTAGTTTTATTGTCTGCTTAATGCCTAGTATATATCAGTCTATCATCTCCCTCCCTCCCTCCCTATTATACATCTATCTGTCATCTTGGGAATTATTACTAGGGAGCAGTTTTGCTCACGGGGTCATGTGGCAGAGTCTCTAGACTTTTGTGTTACAGTGACCAATGGATACTATCTAGAACCAGTTAAACATCCTAGTATGCCTAGAATGGCCGCTTTATTCATATCCCCAGGGAAAGCTGCCCAGGGCAGGGTTTCAGGAGTGCAGTGTTGTTTTCTCTGGGTGACTCGATGTAGTCCATAGATGGAAATATTATCATGAAAGACTGTAGTCAGCACTTCGGAACTTCTCACACCACGTGGTCTCACATAATATAATGTGTTAAGTAGATATAAATGCCTCCACAGTCACGTGGACATGAATATGAAGTACTTGAATATTATAACCATTGCTTCTGTTAATTGAATTCCTCGATGCTCACATTACTTTCAAATTGTGGTTTCTTCCTCAGTGTCTCCTCTTCTGTCAGGATCTGAGCAAAGGTCCCCGGGTTTCTTTCTTCTCCTTTATGGTTCTTGGGATCTTTTGGACTTACATATTCTTTCAGACGAATTCACATTCCTTTTCTTTATCTTCTCTTTGATTATGATTTATAATGTTTCTTTGGCTGCATATAAGTGTGGAATTGGCTAATTACTTAATGTTTTGACAGTCTCAGTTATAATACTTTTATAACTTATTTTAAGTAACTTTATGTGCATTTAACTTATGATAGTACTAGGATGGTAGAATAAAAAGTAGTTATTCAAGTTGCTGGCTGATTGCTATTCACAATGGATAGCTATAATTTAAAAACCTGGCTTTTAAGAATTTGTGATTCCTTACAGTTTAATCCTTAAGTTATCAAAGATGTTCATTAATTCAATTGAATAAGCAGATTTTCACAGAGAATAGGTAATGGAGCTAGAGAAAGCGTACTGTTCTCTGGCACTGTCAGCCTCTTTTCTTACACCGTTTATATGATTTATAGCTACTGACACTACCTTGCTAGTTTTAAATAATGCTGCTTATTTTATTGTCTTCGATTTTTTTCCGTAATTGAAATAGTAATTGTAAGTATCTCTCATATTGAAACAACGCCTTTAGTGCGTTTTTAATTAAAAATTAAAGGTTTGCCATGTGGTGGTGGCATACATTTGTACTCCCAGTGCTTGAGAGGCGTAGGCAGGGTGATAGCGAGCTGCGAGCATCATGAGTGCGCGAGGAAGCCATGTCAAATCACAGCAAACCAAAATGGCAGCTCAGTAAGGCTTTCATTGAAAGATTTGTCAGGTTTTCAAAAGGAACACTGTGTATTATATGTAGTTAAAAATAATAAGATAATGTTTTATAGATTACTTAAGATACCCCACAAATTGGTGTCCATGAAATGTTTTGCAGTGTTTATGAGAAAGAAATACACCTGATGCATAGTTCTTGTTAATACTCACTTGCATTGGTGATTTTTTGCATTCTGTGGCTTTTGTTTAACTGATATTTGTAATTTTACAGTTTCAGTTTGGTTGAAAATAAAAAAAAAATATATAAGGCATAAATGTTTTTTTTTCTTCCCAAAATGACTGCTTAAGCATTGTTTTATGAATAGCATTATGTTAGACTGTGTGTGAAGGGGAAGGGGCCCGAGAGCCAGGAGGACAAGAAGGGAAATGGAGGAAAAGAAGAGACAATATCATGTTTTCTTTCATGTGCTAGATCCAGATTTCTGTCTGTCATCTTTATCTGTCTACCTACCTGTATGTGTGTGTCCATCTCCCTTCCGTCCTGTAGAGTAGGAGACATTAAAGCAGATGAACACTGACTGGGGGAGGGAAGGGCCAGTGGGAAGGACCAGAAGGGCAGTGGAAGAAGACAGCCCCTTGGGGGACTGAGGACTCACCTGTATTGTCCCTCAGTTCTGGCTCATGGGATGAGAACACTGTATCCTCTGGGTCAGGTTAGGAGTGTGGGCTAGTGTAGGCTCCCCTTACAGACTTCTGCAAACATCACAGTTATTCTGATAATCGGGTAAACATGCGCTGTTGGCTTTACTAAACACCTCTCTCCAGTTATTTATTAACCGCCTAGTAGTAGGACATAGTAAACTTTAGTCCAGTGTCTGTGGAATTGAGGAATTAGGCTTCTTTTCACCCCAGAGTTACCAATTTGTTTTATATTATCAACACTGTGGGCCACATACAAAGGTTTTGATGAAATCTTGAACGTCAGATCTGTGTGTCTAGAGCTGAAGGCAGCCACAGAATTCCTTCCTACTTCTGTGACATGGTTAGCTCTCCTGTAAGCAAACTGGCTTTAACTTCTGAAATTAACATGTTATGTGAAGCCCTTGGTAGACTGAGAGACAGCATGTATTTATCTTCTTTGCATATATTGAGTAGCTGTTCTTAGTTGAACAGCAGTAGTAATAGTCTTGTTATGCTACATTTTTAACCTGTGAAATATCTGATTTTATGAGACTTGCCTGTCATTATGACTCAGTAGTGTCCCTCACAGTAGCGTCTCCTGTTTCAGTCCTATGCTAAGAACAGCCAGCTGCTCTAAAATTAGTCAAGCATATTGATTGTGTTGAGAGTTTTATCATTACCACTGTGAGGTGTGCTTTCTTCATTCTGAGCCTTGCTCACTGGTATACTGAGAAGATTGCCAGGCCAACAATTGCCAGAAGACCCAAGTGGCTTTTCTGTCTGCACTGTAATTCTACTCAGGCCCCTTAAACATCTGAGTTTTCCATTTCATAGAGGGAGTATGTCCTGTGGGAGATTTGGGATACTGAAAGGAGGTAATAAGTATAAATTTTTTCTAGATAGTGAAAACCCTTAAAAAAGAGCCACCACCTGGGGACAAGTGTTTAATTTTATGAGCCATAGGGGACATTTCTCAATAAAACCACCACAGTTCTGTCAGGGTCTTTTCCTGTCATAAGTAGAGACAGCATATAAGCAACTAAGCAAAGAGTATGTTGGTGGGAAATTCTTTGGGGAAAAATGTAGCAGTTAGTGGCAGAAGAGGGGTGTGAATCATGTGTATCTTTGTAGAGAGGTCGAAGAAGACTACCCTGATAAAGTGGCATCTGTACAGAGACCAGAGAGGGTCAAAGGGGACGACTGAGTCTGGATACGGTGACAATGACCAACGCAAAACTGTAGTTGTATTTTGAGAAGTTTAGTTATTGTGAGTCACTAGACTTTCCAAATAGCCAGTTTTCAAGACATTGGTAGTTAATTGTCTTATTTTTCCTCTGTTTGTTTCCTCTTAAAACATGAGGCATAAAGCAGTTGTGGTGAACATCTACTATGCCATCATCTAGGAGGCTGAGACAGAAAAACTGTGAGTGGAAGGCAGGCAGGTCTGGGTTATATAGTAAGGCCCCTTTCACAGGACAGCAGCAACAATAAAGCAAAAGTAAGCAAAAGTAAAAACAAAACAAAACAAAAAACCAAAAACAAAAGATAGGCACATTTGCTATGGAACACTGCCCTTATTCTATAGCAAACTTTGTGGAAGACAAATCATGTTATACAAATTAAAATTCAGTTTTGGAGGACACTATTTTCTTGCAACCTAATCCTTTGTCTCTTGGGTTAAAGAGAAATTAAGAAAGAAGGCAAAGGGAAATGGTCAGGGAAAGAAGGTTGCTAGAGCAAAGAGAGCAAGCTAAATGGTACAGAGGGGAAGGGAGCAGAGAATGCCCAGCCTAGAGGTAACAGAGCATAAAAGAGGCGGCGAAGGGGGGCAAGGGTAGATGGGCTGCAGCCATGCTCTTCATCTCCTTTCCCCACCCTATTCTCCAGCGTCTTGACAGGGCACTGTGGAATGAACTGTTCACTCTGTTACATTGTAACATTGTCAATCTGAAAGTGAAGGTGAGAATTTGCAGACAGTGGGCACTGATTATGCTTACAGTCTCAATTACAGCTATTGGAAGTTATTGAAGGGTTACCCTCTAGGTTTCAAAATTTTGTTTTATGGTTCAGTAAAATCTGCTCCATGGTAACAATTTCTGAATTATATTTTTAAAGTTCAGTCTGTTTGGTTGAAGTTTTAGGTCAAGAGATAAATTACTATTTTAAGAAAATCTGTTTCTGTGGAATTACGCAGTTGATACTGAAGTAATGTTGTATTTCAGAAGTTTTTATTTGGAAGTATTTAATATGATAAATGAAGTGGAAAATATACACAATAATTTAGGACCCTGTCTTAGTTAGCTTTAGTTATCAACTTGATGCAACCCAGGCACATCTAAGAGGAAAGCTCGAGCTGAGGCTTGGCGTACATCAGCTGGGACTGTGCCCGTGTCAGTGTGGGACTGTATTGATCATTACTATACGGTGGTGAACCCAGCCCACTGGGCGGGCAGGCGGGGACTACTGTAGAGTCTCGCTGAGCCCGAGCCTGAGCCTGTGAGCCTGAGCCTGTGAGCCCATCATCAAGCAGCCTCCCTTCATGTTTTCCCTTCAAGTTACCGCTTCCATTCCACCTTCATTGTCCTCAGTGGTGGATTTTATTTTGGAAGTGTAAGCCAAATATGTGCTTTCCTCCCCTAAGTTGCATTCGGCCATAGTGTTATTATTGCAGCAACAGAATGGAAAGGAAAAGGGGGAAAAAAGAAAGAAATCTGAAATGTTGTAATTTATTGTGGCATTTATGGTGTTAAGGAGTGCTACGGATGAGCATAAACTTTATATCTTTACATATAGTTGCTTCAATTTGTTACAAATTATATCATTTGGTATTTAGATATAGCTCCTGTTGGCAGTGTAACTTACAAATGTCTGTATATTTTGATGTTAAAAGACTTTTCCAGTTTTATTAGTTAGAAAGCATTCAATAGTTTTGACGCTGATCAGGCCCCAGTGCAGGTGAGAAGAAAATTGCTTGCTGACTCTTAACTTGTTCATTCATGTTTGCATGTCTTAAGCTGAATTCAGATCATCACAAAACACCCAGACACACTTTTATTCTGGCTCTGTGTATTATAGCATTATATTGACTTCATTTAATTGTAATGAACTGTATTATTTCTAGTAAGCTTAAGTAAATACAGGATTAAACCTTGTGATCATTTTCTCCTGTATGTGAAGTGAGTACTACCATCTTTCACTTGTGTTGGTGTGATAAAAATACATTTAATCAGGAAAATTCTTAAGCAGACCTCTATGTTATGAGCAAAAACCATGAGCTTTTTTCTGTATTTTAAAGAACTGTCAGGTTATATAGATATAGTTATACAGACAAATTGATTCACATTTTTCACTGCCAGTTTAACTTACCAACAGAAATTAATGCCTACGCACTTTCCAGCGTTTGATGACAGCATACAGTTTAGAGGTCTCATTTTAATTTAGTGGTTGCTCATTATAATTTAGAAAGTTGTACTATGGAATTAAGTCATAATTGTTTCTATTTTGGAAGTCATACTGTGCTTTTATGGTGATGGGATAATTAGTGCAAGTACTTAAGGATTTTGATAGGATGGAGAATAAAACAAGTGTGATCTACCCAGATTACCATAGGAATATGGAAGCCTGATTTAATTGTGTCATTTCATAGGGCTTCTTGGCTGACTTGTGGGAATGTTACCTCTCCCACCTTTCTGAGTCAGAAACAGCTGTGTCTTGGTGCCAAGCAAGCTTTACAGTTTGATTTGGGATCAGAACACATGGGGATGCTCCAGTGTCCGTCTCATTTGTGGAGAGCCCTTTAGCTGATGGGCTAGAGATGGGAACGTGCTGATGTTGGAGGACTGTGTAGGAGTGTAGAGATCATAGGAGGCATGTTCCCACTGCAGGCATGTTCCCACTGCAGGTGAGCAGACTTGTGCTGTAGACGGTCGGTCTGTCAGACCTCTTGTAGCCCTGACCGTAGGAAACATCGTGAGGCTTGAGGTAGTAACAGTAAAATTCAGCAAAATATAAAATAATAACTAGGACAAATTGAGACTGTAACAGGTTACCAAGACCATATAGAAACTGTGTGTGACCCATGTCCTGTATGTGTAGCCACTACTCTAGAGCTGCTTGAGCCATGAGATTATAAGCATCTCAAAGGTAAAAATAAAATGTAAGGTGATGTCATACAATCTTAAGTAAAAGAAGGCATGTCACAGTGCAGGAAAGAAAAATTTTGAATCTGTATACCAGAGGCTTGTGCACTGACACAGTGTGACTGCTGTCACACAACATGACATCACAGCAGCTAAGGTAGGAATGTGGTTCAGAAAACCACCCAGCACAGACTCAAGAATCCCCCAGGAGAAGAAGCGGCCATGACGTCAGTTGTGTAGGTGAAGAATGCACCTGTCTGACTTCACATAAATGAACAACATGGATGTGTTTGAAGATTTCCTTTTAGGCTGGTGAGATCCTTTGCTGATCTTCCCTGCTGCTCCGGATACTCAGTGGTGACATTGTGAATTCAAGGCCAGCTACAAAGCTTGACGTAGCCCTGCCTCAAAAGGAATCACAAGCAGCACCAACCAAACCCCATGGTTTAGTTTCAGTGCCTTCTCTTAGCTGAAGTTTGAATGTGCAGTGGGTAGTAGATATTTTATACATCACATTAAAGCACTTAGTAATCAATTTCTTACCATCTAAAATAGATGCACACCTCTGGTATCTTTAAAATTGTTGGGAATATTTTATAGTAAAACAGTTGTCATGTTTGTAGAGACATTTTCTATAATATTATTCTAACTTTTCCTTTCTTAGGATTAGAAATATTGTTACTGATGGTGCTTGAATGGGAAATTTCACTCTTATTCTTCAACTTTGGCTTACAGTTTTATGATATATTTTACTTATTGTCTCATTATTTTTACTTAGTTATTATTAATTTTACCTTATAAATTTCTTTGTTGGTTTTATAGAAAATCAATTTTAATATAGATTTTAAAGATAAATAATTGCAGAGTACTGGAAATTTTAATATTTAATGAAGACATGTTTCCTTTTGGAGGGAAAGTTTTTCTTTTCTTTCTTTAAGATTTATTCTTCTTTTGTACAGTATACCCCGACAACCACAGCCTCCACTCCCTTTGGTCTCCCCTCCACCCCAGATCCATTCCTCCGTTTCCCCTAAGAGAAGAAGCCTCCCAGGAGTATCAGTCAAGCAGGACATAATAAAGTACAGTAAGACTAGGCACAGCCTAGAGTCAGAGAGACACCCAATCCCAGTTTGGAGTCCCTCAGAAGTTTCTTTTGGTGTCTATCACAGTTCACATATTTAATTTCCAAATAGAGTGTTTGATAGACAGTTTGCTTTATTAGCACTTAGACAAATACAGTCTCCCGTACTAGAGTGTGTTGACTATCATTTAAGTGAAGTCGCTGAAAGCAAGACTCCACCTTGGTTACTCATGGGCCATGTGATGGCCAGTTGCTAAGTAGAGAGCAGTATTTCATTCCAACAATCCTACCGAGTTTACAGTTCAGAGAACTTCTAAATCTAAGGAGAGTTTTCTGACATTCAAGTTACATCTTATCCGGGCCTTATTATTAAATCAGTAGACCAACTTTGTAGTCAGAGGGTCTGGAAATCTGATGACCACAGGGTAAGGATGTAACCTCTCTGAAATAAGATTCCATGGTAATCGTATTAACAAGTAGTAAGAGAAGTGTCAAGTTCTGGGAACAGCATACGATTGTTTGGAAAGTTTGATAAAGTAAAATGTAAAATGTTTAATTCAGCGTCTTACACATGGGGAAGGTCACTGAAGAGCTATCAATAACAGTATGTTGTCGTAGCAGTAGCTTCTCCTTTTTTTTTTATTTTTTTTTATTTTTAATGTTGGAGACTACATTCTGTGTTAACATACCTATAATGGTGCAGTTAACTCAAGGTAGGGAATTACCAGCAGAGGGAGCTCCGTGTCAGAAAACCAACATCTGTAATTGTGCTACCTTTTGTAAGAATTAAGATTGATAATGTAAAACAAGCTTGCTTCAAATTTAAATCAAAAAACACTTAAAACATATGTTATAAAGTAATTCATTTACACAAAGAGAAAGTAAGTATTAAAAGTACTAAGAGACCACCATTTTTCAAAAAGTGTGATCTGACTTAAAAAATAAAACAAAACATAACAAATTTTTCAAAAAAAAAAAAGGAAGCAAAAGGAAGAAAGTGGAGACTTTCTGTTTTTATTGTCCCTGCCAGAGCCACTACCTTGCTGTGTAGTTTTATTGTAAGAAAATATATGTTTTATTTTATTTAAAATTCTTTATTTCATCTAATGCCAACATATAAGGTATGGCTGTTTGTTTCATGGCTAAGACACTTTTAGTAAACTCAATTTATAAAGCACTGGCTTAGGACTTGAACAGCTTATTCCGTAACTGCCTGATGAGCTTCCCTGCAAGTTACCAACAGTGGATTCTACCATTCAGACAGGCTTTCATTTCTACGTCAGTCAGCTTTTCAGACCAAAATCAAAGAGGGAGAATCCCTAACTTACTACAGTCTCATATGCCCCACGCAAGCCACTGGTTTTCATAGCGACAGCGTCCGTTTGCCATCGCACCAGCAGTGCAGGGCTCTGTAAATCCTTCCCTCCAGCTGTCTTCAGTTTTTTCTGTTCCGAGCCATCTGACTGGGCCATCCTTTTAAGAGGTTCCTGTGGCTACACTGCTATAATGAGACCGCTATGGCTCTTTACATCCTACCCTCATCATTTACCCCGTTGCCCCTTGGCTTTTCATATGGTACCAGCTCCTAATATCTTTATCATTAATTCTACAACAGTGACTGTAACTGCTATTTTTGTTTTATTTTTTTTTGGGGGGGGGGCTAACAGAATATTCAACAGCTCCCATCTCCCAGCATTTTCATGGATTAAATGCTAATGTCTATATTGATATATGTATTAATTCATTTGTTTAGGGGTGTGTGTGTTTGTTTGTATTTTCTCGCTAATAATACCTGTCTGTACCCAAATTTAGTTTGTGAAGACAGATACTTTCATTGTATTTGCTATTGTTTGATTGTCCTTGCTTAGTGCTTTCTGTATAGATTCCGCAATATTTTTCAGATGTTGGACAGGTTGTTAGAATTCCCAGGAACAAAGAGCCCCTGGACATTTATATGAAGTACTTTTCTGGGGGAAGAGGACATTTCCAACCAGCAGAACTATGCCTGGCTGTTTTTAGAGTCTCTGAAGGCAGCAGTCTCTACAGACCAGTCTCCTAGGTTTTAGAAAGGAGATTGACAAGAACATTTATTGGAGGTTACAGTGTACTAAGTTCCCATTGAAATGGGAAAAACACTTTTGGCATGTTCCCCCAAACAGGTTTAGATGTAAAGAGAAAAGGATGTTTAACCTTCAGAAATATGAAATTATATATTCTTGACTCACATCTATGACTTTTGTTTCAGCAAGTGGGAACTAATGCATTGTCCATATTATCATTGTCTTTATACGTGATCTGAAATAGTGTCTGCTTAGCAACTTCAGGTGATTTCATATATGTTTAGTTACAGTAAGCAAAACCAATGGTATATACAATACAAAGGAAAATACCAGATTTAGCTTATTTCTGGGGGTAAACTAGGAATCAAATATAGCTGCTTTAGATTTTTAATTTTTGGCTATAAATATTAATTTTCATTTATTTTTATCTCCAAGATTGCTTGCAGATTTAAAATTTTGAGATTTTGTGAGCCTGGGTGAATGTCTGGCACCCAGTAAATCCTCACTGAATACTGAAAGAATAAGTGAATAGAGCCAAGCTGTAAGTAAGCGACAAAGATAGGAAAATGTAAGTAAATTTATTCAGATATAGAAGTCAAAATAACTTGTTTCAAATGAGCTAAAAAACGTGAGACCCATGAAGAATATTAAAAAGTGTTAGTGTTGTTTGCAGAGTTTACCCTCACTTAAGCAGAAGAGAATTAGTGAATTACTGAAATGCATTTACAGGCTCCTTTCTGGGAAGAGTGCTCTGGGTAAGGGACCTGACCCAAGAAGGAACGGAGTGTTATAGCACAGAATTGCACAGGTTCTGTCCTAGAGGGCGTGACCTTGGGAAGTTAGCTAACTTCTGCATGCCACGCTTGAGCATCTGTAAGCTCAGGTGTGAAATAGAATCCGTGTCATAGGGCCAGTGTGAAGGGTTTGATGGAAGGATCCTCCTGTAATGGCCAGGACGATGCTAGCCCATAAGAAACTCATGAAATGGCCAGGACGATGCCAGCCCATAAGAAACTTGCTATCCCATGTTGCCTACTGTCATTTATCAGTGGAAAAATCGATGAAATTGTTACTTAAATTCAAAATGAGAATTTTCTGATAGACCTGGTGTAAACACAGTAGTTTTTATGTACAACTCAGTTAAATGAACACACAGTCACAGGAAGTTGGACACAGATGGGACTTTATACTTTGATTGATGTAGGCTCTCACAATGGAACTAACACAGGCTGGCCTTGAACTTGGATTTCTTTCACCTACTGAATGGTGGGATTGCAAGCACGTGCCACTGAGCCTGATCTTAGTTCTCTCAAGTGCGTTAAATTGGCAAGAACAGGACTTTTTTAAGGAGAAATGTTAATGCCAAACTTGAGATCCAAAGAAATTTTAAAGCCGAGACCTGTCTGGTAGGTCTCTGTTGCCTTTAAAGTGTCTCCCTGTTTTGCTCCCACGAAGCCTTATGGACTTCATTCCCCTTACAATCATGTTCTGGCCAAGGGTGGTGCACGCATGGGAGTTCAGGACTCTGGTGGCAGAAACAACAGGGTCCCATGCATGCAGCCAGCCAGAGCTACACAGGGAGCATGAGCAGACACAGGGTCGCATGCATGCAGCCAGCCAGAGCTACACAGGGAGCCTGAGCAAACACAGGATCGCATGCATGCAGCCAGCCAGAGCTACACAGGGAGCCTGAGCAGACACAGGGTCGCATGCATGCAGCCAGCCAGAGCTACACAGGAAGACTGAGCAGACACAGGGTCGCATGCATGCAGCCAGCCAGAGCTACACAGGGAGACTTGGCAGACACACAAGCATGAGAATAGTGTCCCACACCGAGCCTGGAAGCACAGTGGGTAGTGTCTCCCTGTTGCACAGAGTGCTTTTACCAGTAGTTCACACTTTCTAGAACAAATTATCCACGGAACAGTCCTCCGTAGCGGCTACACACTGCTGTCTTGGAGTAGCCCAAGCACTTCTGTCCCCAGCCCTGCTCCCTCACTGGGCATCCATAGGCTCAGGGTATTCTGTCTGGAAGAAAAGAATCTGATGAGACACTGACATTCATCTGGACATAATTTAGATTTTCTTACATTTGATTAGAAGAATTACAAAGTGGTAGAGAGTTATACTTCAATAAAATAAAAATGTAAGAGGCAATTTAAAGCAACGCTTCCTTGCTCAGCTGTCTATGAGCTGAGCTCACTCTGGAAGTGAGCTGAGTTCCCTGGGATTTTGAAATGGCTGCTACTCAGTGCGAAGACTTCCCCTTGTTGTGAGGAAGAAGATTAGTTATTTTATGTAAATGATTAAGAATGAGATCTGTTTCTCAGCTAGTGGGTCTTTATTTAGTGAATGTATGTAGATTCCCACCCAAACAGAAACAAAGCACAACAGAGTAAAACAAATCCCCCAACATTCATTGGCTTAATGGTCCCTTGACCCCGGGGCTGCCTGTCCAGTTCCCAGCCTAATGGTCCCTTGACCCGGGCTGCCTGTCCAGTTCCCTGCTAGCAGAGGAGCTCAGTGGCTGTCCCTTTTCTATCTTGCTTTTGTCTCAGACAGGAAGATCTGTGGACACATTGACTTCCGAGGGCACACTGTTAGTAGTTCTAGCTAAGATTTGAGATGGAGCAGAGGGTGGAGTGTCCCCATTGTGAGGGTCAGCTGGAACCTGACTGTGACTCCAAGTACTGTAAAAAGTGTGCTGTAACGTTGAGCCCTGAACCTTCCTCGTCAGAAATCCAGAGATACCAGGTAAGGAAGAAGGAGCTCAGCCCTATACCAGGGCCCAGACAGTGCCTGATAGTCCCAGGGATCATCAGCTTTGTTAATAATGTCAGTTCTTTAACTGGGAGAAATATTTTTCTTGAACACTGCTATTATTCAGACACCCAAGCCAAGGATATGGGGGTGGTGGCACTAATCTTCATTATTCCTTCAATTTGTTTCTCTATTTATCTCTCAGATTTGAGAGGAAAACAGGCGTTGTAATCTGTGAGAAGGTAAAAGAGGGTGCACTCCTTGTGCAGAAACACAGTTCATTTGAAGATTTTCAGTCTTTAACACCTGCCCAGCTCAACAGAAACCTGTTGTTTTCGATGTCTCTGACTAAGTGTATTAGATAATTAGGGACAAGGACTGAGAAGCATCTCACATAACATGACCGTAGCTCAGTGCTGTTTTTGTAAACCAGCAGTTACAGTTTAATTTCATAATCTGCACTATACCATCCGTTAATCTTTCACTATATAGCATGTCATTTCTTTGGATAATAGGAATAGTGTTCTGTACCCATACCACATCTGTTGTGTTTGTAAGGAGTTTTATGAACATTTTGTTCTTTTGATTTTAGTTCACACTCAACTTCCCACATTTTCTAGTTAGGGACCTGATATTTTGTCCACATTTTCTATGTTATGAAAAACAAATTCTGACTTTGAAATAAGAATAGATATACCACAAAAAAAAGGTTGTTCAATGATCATGTAACTACTTATGGTTTTTTAAAATTATTTTTGAAAAGAATGGAGATAGATACATAATTTCTGTTTTGATGTTACTCAATGGAATATTTGGGTTATCATATTCTAGTTAAGTGTCTTGTCATTAGGTAATACTATTCATAAATTTAAAGATCATTACTGTATGCATGGGTTTATGGTATCTTAATTTGTATATTCATAAAAATATTAAGGATATAAAATTGTTTGAGATTGTCCTATATAATCTATAATTGTATAATGTATCTGACTTTCAAGGCATTAATGTCTTAAAGAGCTAGCTGATGACATATAACTCACCCTTTAGCTTTAAAAATAAGTCTTGCTTTCTACTCCTCATTTTTTTTGTGTGAAAGAATACATGAATATATCTTTGATATTTTATACTTAGGTTTTGTTCTTTGTATGTTGAGTTGGTATTAAAATATTAATTTTATATCTTTTATTTTTTGAAATTGTTTTTATTCTCTTTTTCTTTTGCATCAGTTTTACTACATTTAAAAAACACTGGAAATTTTTAAAAAACTAGTATTTGCAAGTTGATGTGTTTTTTTTTTTTTTTTTTTTTTTTTAATAGAGAAAATAGGATAAGGGTTTTCCTGTTAATGGTGTTAGGCAACCATCTTCAGGAAGATATTAAGCCTAGAAGTGCACACTAAAATGAAATGTTCTAACAGCTCAGCACAGTAAATACATATTGAATTCTCATCTCTGTGAAATACCATCCACAACCACAGTGCTTTGTCTGTGATTATTAGCTAATCCTGACCAAAATACAACGAGAGCTTGGGCTTTTCATAAGCCTGTGAGTCTCCTTTTGAGAATTTACCACCACTGCCCACTCAGTGTGTGTTACTGCTCTTGTGAGACACACGTGTCCAGAGCCGCAATAGCAGTGTCTGTGCCGATTCTACCCCTGGGTTGATCGGGGTTTGTGTTTTCATAGAGACACTGCTTACTCTTCTCTTTTCAGGGAGATGTGTGGTTTTGGTTTTTAGTCTCCGATGCTATCTTTATCATGTGTGCAGCTACTTTTTAATTACCATGTAGCACACCGTAGCTGAGCTTATTTTAGGTAGGAGTCGTTCTGTTAGTTAATCAGAAATGCAGATACCCTGCCAAGGGGACTGACTAGTCTGGTGCAGTGTTTTCCCCCTTCTGGTGAAACCCTACACTGTTGTTGCTCATCGTCTTTTTTCTTTCTACTGTAATAGCATATTGAAGCTGAGGGTCCATTCTTGACTGGGATTTTATCTCCGGTATTTACCCTCACGCAGTTTTCCGTTTCAGCATCTTTAAAACTATGGTCTCTGCTGTCTCACATTGATATGCACACTCCCTTTTTAAGAGAAGAATGTCCGTCCTTCCTTCCCTATGCTGCGTAACTTAACATTGAAAGTGGTCCTTCATGCCTCCTTTATGACCCTGGGACAATGGTTATAGGTATGGGTTGTACTACATTAACTTCTTCCTGGTAGATGAGCTATTTTAAACTTTATCTTCAGTCACTAAACAGTGTGCGGCGGCTGCTGCTGCTTCTGTTTCTCCTTCTTCCTTTTCTTCACCATCTTTGACTGTCTTACTCACTGTCCTGTTGCTGTGGATGCATACTTTGGCCAGGGCAACTCTTACACAGGAAAGCTTTTAATTGGGGCTTGCTTACAGTTTCAGTGGTTTAGTCCATTTTGGCAGCAGGCATGGCAGTGTGGTACTGGAGAGTTGGGGGGGGGGCAGAGAAGGGAGAGACAGGGGGGGGGGGAGAAGGGAGAGAGGAAAGAGAGGAGAGAGAGACTGGGCCCAGTGTGGGCTTTTGAACCCTCAAAGTCCACCTCCAGTGAAATACGTTCTCCAGCAAGGCCACACCTACTCCAACGAGGCCACGTCTCCCGGTCCTCCTAATTCTTCTCAGATAGAGCATCCCCTAATGTCTAAGAATTTTAATATGAGACCATGGGAGCTGTTCTAACCAAACCTCCGCTGTAGCTATTCACGATTATGTAAGCATTCATGAGGAAGGTCCATGGTGAATGTTAACTTCTATGCTCATTGATCTAGAAATGATGTTTGCTAAGGGATGTTCTTAATAAGTTTAAGCTATGCCCCTTTTCCCTTTCTTCCACCCTTCGTGTGTGTGTGTGTGTGTGTGTGTGTGTGTGTGTGTGTGTCTGTATGGATTTATGTGTATCATGTGCAAGCAAGTTATTGTGGCCAGAATTGGGTGTTGAATCCTCAGGAACTGATTATAGGCTATTGTGAGCTGCCATGTTGGTGGCGAGGCCAAACTTGGGTTCTCCGTAAGAGTAGTAGCTGCCTAAACTGCTGAGCCATCTCCGTCTCTAGCCCCCTTCCCTTTTAAAGAGGTGGAAGAAAGCTCTCAGGTCTGTGTTCCTTAGTAGATGCCATCGGCTCTGCTTTGTTTGCTTCATGAGAAAAACTCATTAAGCTAAGTTTAAATTTTTAGGAATAAACAGTTTTTATTTTTTAGAAACTTATATATGAGTACTGTATTACATCGTTTTTCACCCCTCCCTCTCCTTCCAACTCTTGTGTTTTGTTTTTTCCTGCTCCCTCTTAAATCTGTCACAGGCCTTCTTTGGGCAGCCATCTTGTTGAGATATTGCTGGTGCAGGGTTTTTTTTTTTTTTTTTTTTTTTTTGTCTTCAATGTTCTCTGAGCTGTTTATGGTGGGTGGTGATTTGTAGAAGTGTTCATTGGGGTCGAGAAGGCCTGAATAATGACAACACCAGGATCTCATCATTAGATGGAGAGCTGTAGGTCATCAATTACTGCTGAGAGACCGTGTCTTCAGAAGTGAGGAGGGCCCCTGATAGGTTATCTGATCCCAAGTGATCAGCACTAGGCCCATAGACACAGGAACAGCACTGCATGGAATCAGTATGTTGCACATATACATATATGTGATGATAACGAAATAGGAAGTCGTAGTGTCTTCCCATCTATGCAAATTAGTCCTCAGGAACGTCATCCAGGTCAGTTTCATCTTGATTCTTCCATATTTTATGTCTGAGGTATGTGGTGTCTGCATCAATAATGGCAGCAGGCTATAGTCTTATCAGTGGTCTATTCCCGCCCAACAATAACCCCTGGGAGGGTCTGGGTTCTTATCAGTGTCTATAGCTCCTGGGGAGCTCATTGTCTCCCTGTATATATAGTATAACTATGTTCTTTCTGTCTGTCTGCTTACACACCCACCTACCCACCCACCCATCTACCCACCATCTACCCACCCACCTACACACCCACCCACCCATCTACCCACCATCTACCCACCCACCTACACACCCACCCACCCATCTACCCACCCACCCATCTACCCACCCACCTACACACCCACCCACCCATCTACCCACCCACCCATCTACCTACCATCTACCCACCCACCTACACACCTACCCACCCGCCTACCAAGCCACGTACCCACCTGCCTATCCACTCACCTACCCACCTGTATACCCACCCACCACTTACCCATCTACCCACCCACCCACCCACCTGCCTACCAGCCCACCTATCCACCTACCCACCCTGCCTACCTATCCTCCCACCCATCCACCTATCTACCTACCTACCCACCTACACACCTACCCATCTACCCACCCACATACCCACCTACCTACCCACCCACCTACCTACCCACCCACCTACCTACCCACCCACCTACCTACCCACCCACCTATCTCTGCATATACACACATGCACATCTATATTATATCAGATTTCTAAACTTGTCTACAAATCAGTGTGTTTCCTTTGATTTTCTGGACATCCTTACTGGCACCCATTTCTCCTTCCTCCCACCCTGTCTGCCCACCTCAGCCAAAGTGTTCCACCTCTCCCATCCCCATAGCACTTGATCACACTAGTTCTCTCTCTAGAGCTCTTCTCTTCCCCAATCTCAGGTCTCAGATGTACAGATTTAGAGATGTCTTGTATGTATGTATAAAACCTATGCCACCGAGTTTCCTGGGGGTCTAGTGGTCAGTTGTTGGCCTTTTTTCCCCCGAGTAAATGGAGGCCCTAAAGAAAGTCCTGTCTTACCTATGTCTTGTGGGGTATTGCATATGTTTTCTTCTAGGAGTTTGTTGGGTTTCACGTTGAGGTCATTTATACATTGGAATTAAGTTTCCTGCAAGATAGTTGTGGGTGAGTTTCATTCTTCTATGTGTACATCCAGTTTTCCCAGTTCCATTTGTTAAGGATGCTGTCGTTTTCCTAGTATATTGTGATATATGTACTTTTAACCAAACATCAGATGGCACTCGTGTTTGAGTCTGTTTTATCCCCTCATCTACTTGTCTGATACTGTGTCAACCATACTGATTTTTATCACTGTAACCTTGCAATGGAGCTTAAAACCTGGTATGTTACTCCGGCTCTCTGGGCTCTTTTGTCTTTTTCTTTTTCCATGAAGAATGTTATTCTGATTGGGTTTTCATCGAATCTCTCAATTGCTTCTAGTAGAGTGGTCATTTTCACAATATTAATTGTTCCAGTCCATGATCATTGGAGGTCTTTTTATCTTCTGATATCTTCATTCTCTTTATTCAGAGATTAAAATTTTTCATTATAAACTTCTTTCACCTCCTTGTTTAGGCTTAATCCTAGATTTTTTTGGGTGGAGGGGGTGTGGTTATTGTGAATGGGAGAGTTTCCATGGTCTCTTTCTCAGCATGATTGTCATTGATGTATTAAAAAGCTATTACTGATGAGTTCTCTGTGAATAAAGACAATAGTAAAGTAATAAAAGAGGCTATTGACTAAAAGTATTGCCAGGATATAACTTTGTCTCAAAGTTAGGAATACTTTAGAATCGGGGCATGTAGGAAATGGTACAAAATACAGATAGAAGAATTACGTAGCATAGTCTCTAATACCCAGCCCACCAGAAAATCAAACTGTTTTTACTTGCAAGTATTGCAGAAGACAAGGAAGTACAGTTTGTTTTGTGAAGGCATCTGTTAAAAGATATGCCTGAATGAAGCATTTAATTAGCTGTGTATAATTCCAAGATAAGTTATTTTTAAATTTATTCAAGTTTTAAGATATTTGTTAGTTACTTTATACCTTTGTAGACCTCAAAAGAGAAGTCTATGTATCTATATATTCTCTGTATACTTATGAATCAGTGATATTTCAAATTGTAGATTCAATTCTATAAATAATCTTGTCACCCTATGAGTATAGGAAGGAAGTTTGGATTTGCAGTGCACTTTAGATTTGGATGTGAGAGCCAGTACTCTGAATAAGGACTCTTTATTATGGCCTTGGAGAAATTATTTAAGTGCTCTGTAACCCTGGTCTTGTGATCTTTGAGAAGAGGGTGTTACCAGGCCCTGACACGTGGGGATGCAGAGGGCTAGAGCGTGTGACACCGTGCCTGCCCAAGACAAGGTGCTCGCACTCAGGAGATGCTCGCCGCCTTCAGCATCGTGGCTGTTTCTGAGCCGGTCGATGTTTCTGTTGTTAGTGTTTCCTTGAGACAGACCTCAAGTGGCACATTATGGCTGCCCGCTTTAACATTGCCTTTAATCATTAGCGGTGTGGATGCCACTCTCGGTTTCTCTCATTTGACAATGCTTAAAGTCATCTGGTGACTCTCTGGACTGCTTTGATGGTGAATGGAATTAAAAGGCATTGAATAAAGCATCTCTGAAATGTGAATCCAAGTACTTTATGTGAATAGTCAAAGGCCTCCCTTCTTCCCGTTTTATCTTTCTTGGTTGTTTCTTTTTGAGACGGACTCTCCATGTGTAGCCAGGGATGGCCTTGAACTACCATCCCTTGCTGTGTGGGCTGCCAGATGTTGACTTTGCAGAGTTCACAGCCATTCTTGATGTCGCCATTTGCTTGTTTGTGTGTTTGTTTGGTTTACAGTCATCCCTAACCCATTGTGTGTGTGTGTGTGCGTGTCTTTATTACAGTGGCACCAAGCCACTTCTTACAGTCATGAAACTGATCTCTTTCTGTTTTCTTTACCTTTTGGAATTGTAGCATTGAAGATCGTTTTAGGTGTAAATGAATAATATTTTTATACAGAATATAAGTTATGATTAAATGTCTCAGTACAAGAATTACAGTATTTCTACCTGTCTACTGATTCTTGAATGACTTACTGATGTTGGTCATTTGATTGACTCAAGATAGACCCAAGTGCTGTGACAGTAGAGAGGAGAGTGAGAGCTAGAGCTGTCATCTTTACAAGCATTCTGAGGGACACCTTTTCATCTTCAGTTGCCCATGTTTCATGTAATCAGATATTGAAGAAGAGACACTTAAACGTAGGAGGTCCTTGCTGCTGCTGCTGCTGCTGGAGTTTTATTGCCTGAGTTCATTGCAACGGACGAGAGGGAAGTTATTGTGTAGGGAATTCTGTACTGGTTTTTAATGTTGGCTATTTTTTATTCATTCATTCAGGCCCAGGTTGCTGGGAATTGATCCCAGCCTTGTACCTGAGGCAGCTGCTCTAACAGAGCCACTGTCTTAGCCTTTGGATCTCTTTCAAGGTCCCTTTTCTTTCCTGATGACAGACTGTCAGAAATAGTGTTGGACCCTAAAGTACAGGAGGCCTCAAACCACCCTGATTTGTTAGACAGTGATGTGAGGAGGCCTCAAACCACACTGATTTGTTAGACAGTGATGTGCGTAAGGAGAGAGGAGAGCCCATCTCCTTGCTGCTGTGCAGTGGGCATATGAAGACCCAGCGACCTTGTGGCTGATTGTGAACATTGCTACATGCTTTCTTGGCATGATCAGGGCTCCTGCTGAGAAAATCTGTCTTTGGGACTGCAACATTGTTGCCCGGAAACTTTAAGGCAAGGTGTTGCTGCAGTTAGAGATCTGGTTTTAAAATATGGATAAGAAATGAAAGACATGCTGTAATTGCACGCGCACGCGCACAAACACACACACACACACACACACACACACACACCTGTGAGAACAGTATCCCATTTGACCTGTTTTTCTGAGTTGTTATGAAGGGTGATGTGTTTGTACAGTTACAATGCCAGTGATTGCCTTATAAGACAGATGTGAAATGATGACTCTTTGTCACTTATATATATCGATGTCCTTGACTGCATAACAAGGGACTTCAAACCTGACAGGGAGCAGAAGTCCCTGTGAGTGCTGTGGGATCTGAAGCCCGGGGCATCGGGCAGTCCGTTCTTCCCGTTCTTCTGTCCTGTTCTCTGGGCCTTCCGCAGTCCTTAGTGTGTGTGACTCCTAGACGGAGCACCCCGATTTGTTCTTCACATAGCCTGTCTGACATCATCTGAGGATGCTTGTCATTGCATCAGGACCAACCCGATCATCTGGGATAGTCTGACCACCATACCTGTTACTCCACCACCCTCAAAACAAAATGTCACATCCACAGGTTCGTGGTGGGGCCTCTGTGGGGACCACCATCCATGCCACTGTTGTTTGTGTCTCTTCTTCCGTTGTCAGGAAAGAATTTAAAATGTGGAGCTGTTGGAGGAGAGATCCTTAACTTTGCTTGGAGCTGGGTTTTCAACTTTGAGATATTTTATGATTATTCATCCTGAGAACCCTAGGGATAGTCGATGTTTTACCAAAGTTCATGTATGCAGTCAGCACATGACTTGTTTCTCAGGATGGCTGTGAGCTTTCTGAATACTCAAACATGACCTCAGAATCACTCTCCTGCCTCAATCTCCTAAGTGTTATACCTCTCCTGGCACTCAGCAGCTCACCTTTAACTCAGCCTCAGTGCCAGATTTTTACTCATAATTTTGTTGTTGTGTGTTTCATATATTTATTGACAACTCTTGCTTCTGTGTTTCCTGACCTCTTTATCTTCCATCATTCAAGAAGAAATTGTGCTTGCAGTCTTTTCATAAATGCCACTTCATTGATGTGATAATACAGTAAACATTGGGATGTTAGACTCCTGTGTGTGTGTGTGTGTGTGTGTATGTATATATGTGTGTATGCATGTATGTGTGTGTATATATGTATGTGTGTATGTATGTATGTGTGTGTGTCCCAAACCTGACCCACACGAGGATGACTACCAGTCATAAACTGTTCCTAATATTTTATATTGTTGTATGAATAAAAAGTATACTGCGCATGTAAAAATCATATAACATTCAGTTTCCATGTCCCTAAAAACTGTTTTATGGCAGCCACCCATGTCTTTCTGCTTATGTGGCCATGGTGCTCAGCACGCTAGCTAAGGAAGCAAGTACTCACTTGAGGAGGGAAGGAGTTGTGATAGCATACACCATTCCGTTCCTCAGGAGCTTGCCAGATCACATAATATTGCTTGTAGTTAGCCATTTCATCTTTGCATTGCTCTTACAACAGATAAGGAAACTTTCCTTGGGGGGGGGCAATAAATTTCTCTTTTGAAAAAGATATTTTAAATTGAGTTTTAGATCTTCTTAAAATGTTAGGTTATCACTCAAGGAATTGCATCAAAATTTTTGGAAAATATTGAGACTTGTGTGTGGAAAAATGTATCTGTACCTGACATTGGGTGCCCTCGCCTGCCGCCTGCCCCTTGTCAGTGCAAGGCTGCTGAGACAGAAAGATTCCAGCTCTTCCTGTCTCTGCTTCCACCAGTTCAGATTACAGACATCGTTGTCACACCTGGCTCTGTATATACAGTTGCAGTTGTCACACCTGGCTCTTTATGAGAGTTCTGGGAAGCTGAGGTCAGGGTCTCATGATTAGGTAACAGACACTGTACCCAGTGAGCCTTCTCTGCAGTTGTGACTCTCTTCCTTAAGGCAGGGTGGTGTTTATTACACTGTGGCTGTCCACACTTTCCTTACCTACTCTGGATCCACTGTGAACATTAATTGATCTTGCCATTTTGCATAGTACTCCTGTGATACATTTCTAACCTCTTATTGGAGCTCTGTAGTCACAATTGCACATCCTAAGGAAGCGTGAGGAGTTAGTTTTGTATTGCTGTAACAGTCGTCTGAATCAGGTTGGTTATAAACGAGTTCATCTACTCTTGTACCTGGAGATACGCAGAAGTCCCAACTGTGCCATCAGGAATTGTTCGCACTTTGTTTGTGAGCTCTCCCTTCTGTTGTACTGAATTGGTTCTTAGGGCCTCAGGCAGGCACTGGGGTGGCTGGGAGGGAGATGGGTACCCAGAGTAGGGCCGCTCCCTCTGGCTTTCTTTCTTAGAACCTTCTCTCCAGCTCCCTGCTGTAGTTGTTGTACTCAAAGGGATTTTTGTAGCACGAATAATAAAAACCCAGAGACAGACATTGGGGTTCAAGCTGGAGATCAGAAAAGCAAAGCAGCCAGCCACTAGAGAGTTCTCACCTCTCCCAAGGCTCAGATCAAAAGGGACTATCCTGTCCTCAGCCTGACTGCAGTCTGACTGACTCCTGTCTCCTCCCCTCTTACATTACTCTCTAGTGCTGGCATTAAAGGTGTGAACAACCACCACCAGGCCTCTACGGCTAACTAGGGTGGCTGCTGGGATTAAAGGTGTGTGCCACCACTGCCTGACTTCCATGACTGGAGTGGCGGCTAGCTTTGCACTCTGATATTCAGGCAAGCTTTAATTGTTAGGTCATAATAACGTATCACCAGTGTGTCCCATACAATATTCTGATCAGTTTGCCGCCTTCATCCACGCCCAGTTCTTTCCACCCACCCAACTCCATGCTTTCTTTCTCTTCTTTAGAAAACAAACAAGCAAATAAAAAACAAAGAAATCAGAATAAAAAGAAAAAGCGTAAGAAACACACACACACACACACACACACACACACACACACACACACGGAAACAAATAATGCACAAGCAAAAAAGCAAAAAACCATTAAGATTAATAAACCCCCCCCCAAAAAACGTTATGAACCAATCAAAAAATCTACAAAACACCACTGTGTTCATTTTGTATTGGCCATCCGCTGTTGAGCATGGGACCTGCCTTTAAGTGACACTCCAATGGAACAAACTTATGTTTTCCATTGCAAGCACTTGTCAGATGGAGATAGCTTCTTGATTGGGGAAGGGAGTTCGTTTGGGTTCTTCCTAAACTACATCCCCTGGTTGCAAGTTATTAATTAGCTGATAATGAATGGCAGGGGAAAACACAAAACAAAACAAAACAAACAAACAAAAAACCCTAACTTTCTTTTTTAAAATTTGTTTAGTTTAATTTCAATTTTATTGTCTTAGGATGTTCTTTTATGTCTTACTCTTTCTGATTCTGTCCTAATGAATAAAATTTTGACTGTGGCCTTGAAGTTCTAAACGTTCCCAGTTATTAGTTGGAAGCAGCAGGAGGAGCGTTAAGTGGGTGAGAGGGTTATTGGTGCCTGGGCTGGAGAATACTAAACAGCAAAGGAGACACTGTGAGAAAGCTGGAACTCAAACCCTTACAGGAGTGAAACACCTGCCTAGTAGTCTTCACAGCGTCCTTGTGGAGCCTCTGCCGTAAACACAGTGCCAAGAAAGAGAATCTTCTACCCCAAAGCAGTTAGCAAAACAACAGAAACCAAAATGTATGAGGCAGGCTTTCAATTCTTCACCCTTCTGCTCAGGTGTCCCTAGTACTGGGATTCCATGAATATGCCTTTGTGCCATACTTGGCCTTTAACCCTTTAAATTGTCAGCCGAGGAATATAGTCTATAACCTTGGCTATATGTTCTCAAATGGAGACTGAATTTGATGCATTAATGTCTGCCTCCATGAGACCCTGAGTGTAACTCTTGTTTTGCATCATATTTAATGGATGACTTCTCTTTAACAATGCAAACAGAATTGGATATGGAAAGCAACCAACACCACTGGTGATTCTTCCTAATAATAAAAACTGGGCAACAGGCTACTGAATACTAGCTCTGAACTGTCCATTAGTGCTGAGCAACCGAAGGACGCTAGCTCTGAACTGTCCATCGTTGCTGAGCAACTGAAGGATGCTCTGTGAGCCTGTTCAGGGTAGGTCTTTGGGTACCGCCATCTTGCATGGACCTACATCAGCAGAAGGTTTGGACAAACTCGCTACGACAGTGTTTAGGGTCATGTGACAGATTAGAAGTAGAAGAGCCCAGTCCTCAGCATGGGGCAGCTGAATCTATATCTACCCAGTGCCCCCTCTCTTCCCCCCCTACCTCTCCTCGCCGTTTCTTTTCCTTCTGTCCTTTGTTGTGTTTTGTTTTTTGAGAAGAGATTGTTGTTTTTCTCATGCTTTGATCACACACCATGGCCAAGGAAAGCTATAGATGGGAGGGAGGGCTTCTTTGAGCTTGTGGGCTTTGTAGTCTCTGGGGCTGAGGCCACTGTCTCTGTGGGTGCTGGAGTCTGAAAGATGGCTGCTTGCTGATGTAAGTAAGGGACTGAAACTATTGAGGTCCCACTAAGTAACTATCACTGTAGTGTTAGAAGTTAGACAATTAGAGCAGCAAATTGATGTGTTCTTTCCTCTAGGTAAATATTGAATTCAGACTCATTTTATGCAAGTTTCTTGGCATATAATGCAAGAATATGACATGCTAAAAAGACTTGTAACTCATTATTTATAGCATAGACAAGAGATGACCCAGATAGTGGAGTGACCAGATGGTGCATTCAGTATTGCTGTTACAAAAAGACCAAGTGATCCAATACAAAGGATGGACAATGGTGTAAAAAGATGGAACTTTTTAGCAGCAATATGTTGCTGTAAAAATAGAATTGCTGGAAAAGTAGGGATTCATTAGATGGGCTTGTTAATAATAGACCAGCCACAGAAGGAAAGATGCTGATGGGGGCATGGAACAGAGGCTTCAGCAGAAGGGACAGTGGGAGGTAGAGAGAGCACTGTTCGCCATCATCAGACTATAAAGTGGTGTAAGGCTGGAACTGAAGGGAGGGAGGGACCGGGAGGCCAGAGAACATCTGAGCAGATGCCGCACGCATCCCACTCATGAGTGACAGATGGAAACAGACTTTACACCTCTCTCATTGGCAGATGAAATAATAACCACTGATATCTATGCTCATTCATTATGGTCAGGCAAAGAGGAGACTGGCGAGGCAAGAGGTGTAGGAGCTATTGGGAAAATGCATCCACAACATCCGCCAGGGCTTCCCATGAGGTGATCTCAGCCAGCCGTGGTGGTGACACTTTCAATCCCAGCACTCAGGAGGCAGGGGCAGGTGGATCTGAGATTGAGGCCAGCCTGGTCTACAGAGTGAGTACTGGGACAGCCAGGGCTACACAGAGCAACCCAGTCTTGAAATTCCCCTCTAAGCTTTTTATTTCACTTTTTAAAAATTCTTTTTGATGAGGTCATTCTAACCTTTTGGAAACAATTTAAGTGGGTAATGCTGGAGAGTAGATGAAGTTGATAAAGTGTTTGATTCCACAACAGAGCTTCTCGAGTACCCTGTGTTCCTGGTTTCGTTGTTACTTAAGGAAAGTCGAAGAATTCACTGTTTTACTATGCCCCTTAATTGTTTTTTTAAATAAAATCTTGGCTATATTGAATCTACATAAATTAATTCATAATAATTAATTTATTAATTATTCATTATAATTAATTTAAAAAAGCAAACCCACACAGGACACAGTCCCTCAGCTTATGCATGGGACCAAGGAGGTTCCTCGAGAAGGGGGTGGAAATGCACCTCACACCTCTGGGTCTTGTCTTCAGATAGTACCTTGTGGGGGAGGAGAAGTGAATAAGCCAAGTGCAGTGACATTCCTCTGTGATACTGCAGTAGTGCCAGGGCAAGAGCGGCCTTCATCCCAACTGCAGACTCCGAGTGACAGTGCTTTCACTCCAAGGGTCAGTTACGTGGGGAGTCCGCACATGGAGGACGAGCAATATGGCCTCCAGGGGGTCAGTTACGTGGGGAGTCTGCACATGGAGGACGAGCAATATGGCGATCTGTTTCTACCTTCTGTGTATCTGCCTTATCATATATCAAATTTGCTCTGAATAGAAGAAGAAAGAATTGTTATTATTGTTACTGTTATTAGTTCTGATTTTGGCTACACACGTAGGGAGAGCATTTCGGAGTTTGAACTTTATCTGAGTGAAGAGGGGAGCTTGTTACAGCCGCCATCTCCACTCCGATTTACCCAGGCATCACCTTGTACAGCTGGCATAGACTTAAGAAAGTAAAAAGAAAATGACTTGTAACACTTCACAGTTCGCTCTCTCCCCCGGGTGCTGTCATTTACAACGAGGTCTTTTTAAAATCATCAAAGTTTCCCTTTATACATTTGTAGCTTAATGCAGTTTTGGGGGATATGAAGATTCTGTGTTTCTTTTAACAAACACCCATAGTATGTAAGCATCAGAGGACAACAGGGCATTCTCAACGTGGTGATTGGGCACTGAGTACCTCAGCGCCTTCAGTTAGAGCCCATTGCTCAAACATATCCTCCTGAAACTCTTAATATTTAAATTCTAAACCCCGCTGAAACAAAAACATCTGTTTTTCATTCTTCCAAGAAAAGTCAGCATGTGCAGAAGATGGAGTTACTTAGGTTTTGTACAAGTGCCTTCCTTTTCTTAGGGACGTGCTGGTATTCACAGTGTGTCCCGTGCCTTGTGCAGTCACTGTCAGCTCTGCTTTCTCAGGCCATCCTCTCCGGGCCCTGATGCCCTTGCAGTTCTTTCTCAGCAACTCCCTGCAGATGCCATTGCTCAACAAGTCCCTGAGGTACTTGGCGCTCAGCCTGGCGTTCTGGGTGTAGCTGTCTTCATGTTTTTATCAGTTCTTCGGGCTCCAGGCTTTTTCTTCAAAGAATGTCATGAGATTGGGCTTGTTTACAGAAGTCTGCAGGAAATAACATTGGGCTATTGTTTTGATGACTCACTATGAACAAAAATGTGTTTTATATCATAAACAGTGTATCGCCACACCACAGCCGCTTTGAAAGTTGACCCCTCCTCTCTTGCCTGTCAGGGCCTCAGGACATCTGGCATGGAATAGGATGGGCTTTGTGGGCAGGGACCCTGGCACTTATTCTGAATCTGTGCATTGCATCACGTGATGGGGGAGGGTCTTAGCAGCAGGGTTTTGTCTAGTCTGGAGCCTTCCCTCCAGCTGCCAGAGACTGAGAACAGGCCAGACATTCGGGCAGATGTTCAGTCCTATCTTCCCCTCCATGGCACTTCTTCCCAGGGCTTTGCCTGGAGAACTGCTCTTTAGTGAGTGTTGCCATCGCTCTCTGTAGCAGCAAGGTAGCCATGGGCAGTGGCCTGTTGTAAGGACTGGGGTTTTTCCTCCCGCCGCTGGTCTGGTCCCGCCCCCGCGCCAGCCCCAAATAACACACAGAGACTCTGTATTTGATATAATTCTGTTGGCCAGGAACTAGTTTCTTATCGGCTAGCTCTGTCTTAATTATTAACCCATTTCTTTTAATCTAGTATTTCCACATGGTCTTCTCTTACTGGGGAGCCGGCTGGCATTCTGTTCTCTCCAGACTCTCCATCTTGGCTCCTCCCTACTCCTTCCTCTCTCCTCCTTGTCTCCTAGTCTCTCCTATCTTCCTTTCCTATTGGCCAACAGTGCTTTATTCATTAACCAGTATGAGAAACATGTTTACATAATGGCATCTCCCATCAGCCTGTTGTTTCAGCAAATACTTAATTCTTGCCCTTTGTGCCTCTGCTCACGCTGAAGTGGGCCACAAGTGACATTCCTGCTTCAGAACTGAGTCACAGGGAAGTTACATGAAACCCAGAGAGTTCAGACTAAGCTTTAGGGAATTTGGGTGTTTGAAGATACCAATGACGGCTGTAACAGGTAAATGTAGTTTACATACAGATGTATAGACACAGTGAGGCATGGTATCCATGGTGACTAATTTAAAAGGTAACCCATAGCGTTAATTTTTAAAAGTAGCCATTTAATTCTTTGACATAAAGTCAACAGTGTGTGGGGGGGGGGGTAGGGGGGGAGGAAGGGACTGTTTGATCGAGATTTTATTTCATTTACTTATTTAATTTCACACAATTGAAAACTGTTCTCAGACAAGGTGTGGAACTCATTCTCAATGGCTGTCAGGGTTTTTTCTCATCAGAATCTTCATAACACCAGGCGCTTTTCCATACCCCCTTGCTTCCCGCCCTGCCTCCCTCCCCATTTATTCTCCCTGCGCCCTCCACTGCCCCCTCCACTGGGACGAGCTGTCACCTTGCCAGCTGGTCCGTGTGAACGATCTCGTCCCCACTGGGGTGTATGAATGAGCATGCCACTGCCCGCACCAGCAGCCTGGCGTGCGTACACGCTACTGTATCTACTGGGAATGAAGAGTTCCCATCCTTACTTTCTTTTAAATAGCTAGTTAATCCTTGCCTGTAAAAACCAGCTGTCGATAAGTTCAGGACAGTCTGATGTGTTACTAGGTAGACTGTCAGTGAAAGCTGGTATTGAGTCTGACATAGACAGGGCTTGGCAAATGGATTTGATGCTTACTCCTAGAAATCTGGGCACCGAGTAAGCAGAAGCTGCCCAGGATGTTTAATAAATCCTATTTGAATTTTGGTTACTCATCCTTAAATCATAAGGTGGTATTCCTATGATTATTAATATATTTTCAGATTAGTCTGTGTAAATGATGCCTTTAAATGTTAGAAAGTCTGCTCTCACCAATTATACCCTTGTACCTAGTTGTCAGGAAAGTGGGCTTTGCAGTCAGTTTTCTTTCACACCTGTATTTATTTCTCAGCTAATTCTAACCTGTGGTATAGTTCTGCTGCTCCCCTCTTGAGGAACTGTTCAAGAATTTTAATGAAAGGGTTCCTTTTCTAGGATGGGATTCTCAGAGCATAACTAGGACTCAGTTATTTTTACCACATGAATACAAATAATTATTTCATATACAGAGAATGCTTTCTGTCTCAAAATTCTCCCTTGAATCTCTTTTCCTTTCTTCCTTCCTCCTTGCTTCCTTCCTTCCTTCCTTCCTTCCTTCCTTCCTTCCTTCCTTCCTTCCTTCCTTTCTTTTTTTCTTCATTTGAAGAAAAATTCTGGTTTTGGGTCTGCTTTCTCTGTAGTTTTCAGTCGTGTCTTCTGAGCATGCTCACACTGGAAGAGCTCTTCCTCTGGTATGTGAATGAGGAGCTCTGCCCAGAGGAAAAGTCTGCAGTACATGTAGATGCTCTTGCTGCCCCCGCCCCCCCAGCACACATGATCTGCCTTCCAGCTCACAGCATGCCTGCTCGACTCCCCAGTACTCTGCCTCATATCCTGACCATAGTCTTTTCAAATCAGATGTAGTGCTGCAGACTTCTGAAGCTTAAAAATAGATTTAAAAGGCAACAGCAAAAATGCACATACAAACAATGGAGGATGAGGAAGACAGACTTGCTTTGCCGAAGGTCGCTGTGTCCTGTGTTTCAGTGGTCTTTTTCTCTCAGGCCTTCTAGCATGATTTTTATTTTCATTTATTTATTTTTTTAATCTGTATCCCATGGTTGAGTTAAAGCTATAGAATAAGTTGTCACATTCCCAAGGTGGTCATCATTTGAACAGTGGGAATGATGTGTTTCTCTAGAAGTGCGTTATATTAAATATGTGTCTGTTCAAAGTACCAACTTGTACTCCCTTGTAAGTCTAATCAAGGTTTGTATGTTCTTTTCAGTCTTACACATGATCAAACTGATGTACAATAATGATTTACATTAAGTCCTAAGTTAGCGCAGTATCAGAAAAAGGAGAAATTACCTGTTCTATTAGATTATCCTAATTGTTTAATACCCAGTGATGAATATTCATATTTATAGACTAGGTAGAACTGTTTTCCTGCTGCTCTTAGAAGAAATAAAAGCAGTGGGAGTGGGCAATTGGAGAGTGACACAGTGAGGTTCAGGGACTGACAGTGGTCCTGGAGGCGGATGGGGAGTGAGCTGCTGGCCAGCAGTCAGAACAGGACTCCACCCTGGGCCGCAGGCCACTTCTTCCTCACAGACCCCTGTGCTCTTCCCAACCCTTCTTCCCTTTGCTTCCTGTTTTCCTCCCCATTTTAAGTCTCCCTTTATACTCCCTCTCCATTCGTGTGCACTGATAAAGCGACCCGAAGATCTGAAAACTTAGAAGTGAAGATCTGAAAACTTCGAAGCGGTTTCTCTGTTGTGGTATGATGTTCAGAAACACACGGAGCGAGAAGTGCAGGGTGGCTGGCTTCTGACAGGGCTCTGCCACCCCTCCTAGCTGTGTGCCTGGCCTCGGGCACTGCCTTTGTGACCCTCACTATCAGTCAGCCCTTGGGAGACGCAACTCCGCTCACACAGAATTCACGACCACACGGTTTATATGGTTCTTTCCCCAAATCAAGACATTTATGGAAGGACCAGAAGAACAGAATGCTCCAAAATTACGTGCACTGGTTATGCCAGGAAGATTATATTTGACATAGTTAGAAAACTGAGCTATGGACAACTATCTAAATATTAAAATGTAAACACTCAGTGGTTTGCTGCTGTTAATTTGATGGCTGCTTCTTTTTCCTTCTAGGAACGAAAGGAGAGGCTATCCAAATTTGAATCTATTCGTCATTCAATTGCTGGAATAATTAGGTCTCCAAAATCGGCACTGGGCTCATCAGCAGTAAGTAGGATTAATTGTGTGGTCTTCCAGGTATCACTGTCTCTCCTTGGAGTGTGTAAATGTTTATGTTCACAACCAGAAAAGTCAGAGCAGATTCAGTGTGCTCTGTACATTGGACTCTGTTTACATTTGAATATAATGTACCCCAAGTAAATTTCACAAGGACAGAAGTAGCTTGTTTGCGATGGGCCTCTCTTACAGTCTGTGAACATTCTGAGGCCACCATTGGATGCTGGAAACTGACTAATATTAAACCATTTATGCACACGTTTTCTATACATAGTCCACTGTTACATTTTACAAGGCATAGTAAGATACTAGGTAAAGGAAATAATGGTTAAGGACAGAACAGTTTCCACAGCGACAGTGTGATTGAAACTGTGTGAAACCCTTGGTATGCTAATGTGCCAAGGGCTTTACTGTGCAAGGAAAAAAGCATCACTTAACGTAATCATAATTTAAAAATTTTTGAGTATGTTAAATGATGTTTTTTTCTTATATAGGAGAGCTCTTGCCATATTAGCACATGGTTTGTTTTCTTATGATAAACTCAATAGAAGATAAAATTCATGTGTTTTATATGTATGCCGAGAGGGTTCAGGGTTTTCACTGTGTTGTACAACCACAGTTATCACAGGATGCTGGAATGATTTAGTTCCCCATAATGGTACCCCACACCTGTTAGAAGATGGATAGACATAGGTAATTAGCTGGGATGAACTAGGCTTTAACTCTGTGTTGTGTCTGATATGATAGATATTACTATCCCTTGTGTACTTAGGGTCACATTTTAATATCTCATATCAGCTCCCAGCAAGTGCTTTATTCCGCACGTGAAGGGAGCCAAGTAACACGTAACACATCATGGCTATTCCAGAGACTGGGGCCAGCTCCACATCCAGTACTGTCCATCTTCACAAGGCTGTCATTTCACACTGAGAACTACTTGCCAGACCCTGCTTCTGAAGCCAAAGACAGAGCTGTTGGGCAGTGTTGGCTGTGTCTCTTAAGTCCCCCTGGCAATCATAATGGTTCATTTGAGTTGGAAAGCTTTCGAACCATATTGAAATTACTGAGACCTGTTCCAACCATATTAGGAATGCTGCCCTTTGTCCAAGGCTCTTTTTACATAGAAATGCTCTAATGCGTGGCCGAGCAATCCCAGTGTTCCATGTTACAGCCATTTGAGTACAGGTATTACTCCTCTGTTGTATATAATGTCCCTCTAATTACAGCTCTCCTTGCAAAAACATTACTTAAAATCAGATTCTTACTAGTTTTAGTCTGCGTTATTTTTCCTTAATCTAAAACATTTCTGTTTAAAGATCAAAAAGTTTAAATTAGTCAACCCTGTCTTTTTAAAAGTCATTTACTGTATTGACATATTTTAATTTTAAGAAACTTTGAACTGGGCATGGTGAGTTCGAGGCCAGCTTGGTCTACATAGCGAGTTCCAGGACAGCCAGAGCTGATACACTGAGAAACCCCATCTCTAAAAGCAATCAGACGAACCTTTGAATTGGAATTTGAACATAAATGTGCTTCTTTTTATGTAGAACCACTTGTTTGCATTTCTCTTGTAAACTACCTTGTAGCTGTGTTAAGGGCTTTCTCAGTTGCGTGTCAGGGTTGTGGTTTGTGACTCCAACCATAAGCATGGGAAACACATGGGGAGCACCAATTGGGGAGCACTAATGCTCTCCTATGCTCCCAGGCTTTGTCTTTGTGGCTAGAGGGGTAACCTTGTTCCTGTAACGAGACAAATTAAAGTTAAATAGTATACATTTTAAACACCAGTTGTCTTCTATTATTCTGAAGGTTTAATTTACTTTTTTTTTCTTCAGTTTTAAAGTGTTCAAAAGAAAGCAACAAGGAAATATAAATGATTGTGTTATTATGGCCGTATGCTAATTTCTCCTGCATGGTCACATTCAGGAACACCCTAGTTATTCTCAAGTTGCAAGTTTGAACTACTTGTATTATATGTAATTTTCAAGAAGGGCTTATTGGGATTAATTTTGTACAATTTTTATTGTCTGAGACCAAATCTGTTCTTTCATGTGTAAGTTCAAGTGATTAAAGTAAGAACAGATGGTGGCACACTTCATGTGTGCTACACTCAAGTACGGCTACATGGGGTTGTTGCAGTGATCTTCTTGTACTTCTAGTTGAAATGTGTGATGTGAAATTGCCAGTGAATACTGGCGAATGTGCTGTCATTGATATTTTATAAATAATGTTTTCTTTAAATACAAAATACACAGTACAAAACAGTCATTCTTTCAAGATGATTTCCTCCCAAACATACGTCATCTTCAGATCTACCAATAAATTGTTCAGCGTTAGTTGAACCTCACACTTCAAACCCCTTTCAGACTTCCTGAGTTCCCATGCATTCTAGTTGTATGGACACGCCAGTTTTGATGGATAGTTGGCTGACGAGGGAGAGAGAACAGGCTGGCATCCTTGCTTTTGCCACTGACTTCAGGAAGACTGTTTGTGAGTGACATTGTGGGGAACTCCTCATTTTTGGGCACTTTTGCTGTTGAAATGGGTTCCTACTACAGTAAAAAGCAAACAAACTTGGATTTACTATGTTCAGATATATTGTGATAAAAAGCAGATATCCAGTTTTTGTAATTACCTTCTTTAAAAACTGCCAGCTCTTGCATTCAGTTCACAGCGAGCTTTGGGTAGCTTTCACACTCACTTTTAAATGTAGTATCCCTTATTTGATTACTGGTGGTTGGCTTGTTGTATGTTATTGTTTTCATTGTTGTTAGCACTAAAAGAAAAGAAAGCTTGCTACACTTATGAAAAAATTGTCACATCATGTACATATTTGTAAAATTTAGGTGTCATAAATGGAAGAACAATCACCAAAATGTGTCCTGAGCTTGAGGTCTATTGGGGACACTTTTTTATTTCCAATGAGCTGGATTTCGGGTAGTAGTACACTGGACGGACCTCTTCAGTGGAACAGACCAGTGAAGTCTGTCTTCAAAACTAGCTTTCTTTTACTGCCTGCGTATCATCCAGTTCATAACAATAGCCTACCAGTCTTCTCATACAGATGTTTGTATGTTTGTCTTTTATTACTCTTCTTAGCTTTCCTTTTCTGTGACAAAGTGCGTGAGATTATGACCCTGAGGAGGAAAGGCTTATTTTGGCTTCTTGGTGAGAGTACATAGTCAGCTCTTGGCAGCCACGTGGGTCCTTTCCAAGGATATGCCACCACATGGTCTGTCTCCTTTCCTTTAGCTCTACTCACCATGGACCAATTACAAAGACTTCAGCACTGGCCTTTGGAGGACATTGTAGATCCAAACTATAACTCTATTATTGATGCTGGTTTTTCCAGCTTATAATATATCGTTGTAAGGATCATCAATCCTGTATTCTGAGAACCACAGAATCTGTGGAAAGGTTCTCTGCCCAAAAAAATTCTCCAGCAGTGTGGGGCAGTTTAGTTCTTGTGGATGAATAGAACACAAGAGGATCTACTTGTGGTCATAACATGTATGATTTCGACCACCACTCATCCCAGGAATCTCAAGATAGCGTAGCTAACCCTCACTCCTCTCTTTGGATGAGCACCTGTCTCCTCAGACAGAGTGGGACTTGCGTTTCTTTCTGTTTATGGCTTATGATTGTCCCCATGCATGTGTTGTATTCACGTGTTGGTCATTTTTCTCCGATGGCTCTCACCCTGGACTTTGTCTGCAAAACCAAGGCCAGGCATGTGGCAGAGCGAAGGCTTAGCAGAGCTAAGGTAGAGGAGTGGGTGAGACTAGCCTGGCCAAGGCCGTTCCTACCTAGTGTGCAGTCGGAGTGTCCAGAGTTAATTAATTCAATGAAAAAAAGAAAAAACCAAAAACATGTTTAATGTGCTTGTGGTAAGTTTCTCTGAAAATACTTTTTAAAAATTTTCTGATTGATGAATGTTATTACATAGATTTATTTTGCGATAAGGGAATAATTGAGAGCTGCTAACCTTAAAAACTAATGTCCCTGTGCATGATAGAAAGAATCGAGGATATGTATTTATGCTAAACTTCAGCCCTGGTGCTCCAGGGGATATTTTCTTAGTAATTGGGAAAATATCAGGTTTGTCATGTAATGTTTAATTAGCCGATGAGGGCAGAGCATATGTAAGAAGTGTTTTTGCTTGCAATGAGAGATCTTTTCTCTAACTTGGTCTTTAAACGTGTGTTCAGCTCTCAGACATGATCTCCGTGAGTGAGAAGCCCCTGGCGGAACATGACTGGTACCATGGCGCCATCCCCAGGATAGAGGCACAGGAGCTGCTGAGGCAGCAAGGGGACTTCTTGGTGCGCGAGAGCCATGGGAAGCCGGGAGAATATGTCCTTTCCGTGTACTCTGATGGCCAGAGGAGGCACTTCATCATACAGTTTGTCGATGTACGTCCCCAGGATAGCTCATGTGTGCTTACTGATGGGACCCGTTGTGGTATGCTTGAAATGTGATGACGGATGGGTTATAAGAGTAAAAGTTTACCAGTGGAAGCTTTCATTAATTCCATGAATATGGTGCTCTAAAGTACACTAAAATATTAAATCTTAATGAGAAAGTATCATATTTAAAATTCAATAAATTTAAATGTAATTATCTAAAATGTTGAATTTGAGTACTAAAGTATTTTAAATTTAAACAGAAGTAACGTAAATACTGAGTACTTTCTGTAGTAAGACTTAAGACTTTATGAGATGTGAACTTTTGAGGGCTCCTCTAACTAGTTTTGAAGTATGATCTTTGTTATTGAATAGTATGAATGAAATTCAAGATAGTGAATTTATGATTCATCATCATCGGCCTTTTTCTGTTTTATTCTATAATACCTGTTGGTATTAATAAGCAATAAATAGAAAATGGTAAGTATAAACAACATATTCATATTATTTATCCTAAACCTAATTTACTTTTTGAGATTTTAGAATTACTAAACTGCTTTCTTTTAAAATGTTTTTATGATCATTGTGTATGTGTGTTTGCAAGTGTGTGCCCTTGTGCGTTTGTGTGTACATGTGTGCACGTGTGTGTGTGTGTGTGTGTGTGTGTGTGTGTGTGTGTATGTTTGTGTGTGTATGTGAATGAACTTCAGTACAATAGACCATTGTTAGGGGGCATGGCTACTGAAAATACTGTAAGAACTAGGGTGTGTGTGTGTGTGTGTGTTTGTGGGGGGGCAAGAGAATGCTGTACATGCATGGAGGTCAGATCAAAACCCTCAGATGTTATTTCTCTCCTACCTGGGTGGATTCGGGGAGAGCAAACCCAGGTCTCCAGATGTTTGCAGTAAATGCATTTACCCACTGTGCTCCAAGAATTGCCAAACCACTCACTGTTATGTTGTCTTTATTAGCACTAAATAGATGGATAGTAATTTTGACATTTTTGCTTTTACTGATTGAGAAATCTGTAAATCTATTGTGGCATTTTTTTTTTTTTTTTTGGGCAAATGGAAGAGTTGTTGCCTGTTTTTGTTATTTTTTTCCTGTGTTATTTCAAATGGCTTGCATTTGAAAATGCCTTTTCACATGACTTAAGTTTCTGTTGATTCACAAGAGTAACATGAGTAATATTAATTACCTTACAGAAAGATGAAGCCATGATCATAAGCAGAAGCTTAGGATTTTAGAGACTTAGTAACATACTAAGACTTGTATACATACTAATTTCAACTTGACTGAGCCATGAAATTTAGATTAACAGGCAATGATAAAATAAATGGTAAATATTTTAAAATAAAACTTGGTGAAAATCTTCCTATAATGGCATTGTTTATTCTCTTGCTCATTCATTCAGAAAATATGTATTGAGTATTATGTTAGGCCTGACCATGAGTCAGCAATAACACAAAATTAGAGGTGGTATTTAATATTTGAAATTTACTAAATATATAAAAGAGGTGTTAATAAATCTTAAAATAAAAATAGACTGTTCAGAATTCAATACCCAGTGACCAGATAATCTAACTAGAAAATAAAAAATGGAACATTGGAGTCAACTATGTTCTAGACACTATGATCCTCAAACATTTTTAGAGCATTGCATCTGGTAGCTGTTGTTTAAGCATTCCTCTCAACTGCAGAGGAGTAGTTTCCAGAACAAAAACATCATTAAAAAAAAAAACCAAAAGTCTCTTTTCTGACCACTGTGGAATAAAGCTAGAAATCAAAAATAGGTAAAACCCTGGAAACAGCATTAGAAAAACACAATTCACTGAAGACATTAAATGAAAGCTATAAGATTCTGGAGGGAAATGGAAATACACTAAAATATAGACTATTGCAAACATTCGAAAAGCAGTAGCCAGATGTCTGCAGAGACCTTGTGGTGCTTCCCTTAGGAAGCAGAAACAGAACCACAGCAGTAGGAAGGAGCAGGGGAGTGAGATATTTGAGAGGTATTAAAAGGCACAGGGAGTATGTTGGTTTGGGAAAGGATAAATGTTAGGAGCAGTTTTCCCACCAGCCTGGTCCAGCCCCAAATAACACACAGAGACGCTGTATTAAATATAAAGCTGTTGGCCAGGTACTAGCATTTCTCATTGGCTAGCTCTGTCTTAAATATTAACCCATTTCTATTAATCTAAGTGTTTCCATATGGTCTCATCTGGGTAGTCCCTACATCTTGACTCTCTCCACTCTGACATCTCCCAGAATCCTCCTTGTCTCCCAGTCCTACCTATCTTGCTTTCCTATTGGCCAACAGTACTTAATTCATTAACCAATAAGAGAAACATATTTACAGAATGACATCTCCCATCAGATAAAGTTAATAAACATTTAGCTAAATGAAGAACAATACTCATTGTCAAAGGTGAGGGTAAGGTATTAACAGCTGACACCACCAGAGAACAGAGGAGTATGTAAAAGGACTGTGAACGTGTAAAAACACGTGGAAAACGTCAGAGGGCTCGTGAGAGTTCTCAGCGGGTGAGGGTCCTGCCACCAAGCCTGCTGGACTCACGTGCTGGAAAGTACTGACTGTTGAAAATTGCTCTCTGCCTCGCACAGGAACCGTGCCCTTTCCCCATATGTGAATAAGCTATGGAAGAGCAGTTAAATTCTGTGGTATGGAAGTTACCAAATTTGAATAATATATATATATATATACACATATACATATACATATACATATACATATACATATACATATATATATATATATAAAACCTTTTGCCCCCCAACCCCCCCCAGTTGTTAGTCTTACTACATAACCCAGGCTAGCCATGAAGTTGGGATTTTTCCATTTCAGCTTCCACACTGCTAGAATGTGAGCTATGGCCTACCAAATAAAACACAAAGAGGCTAATAATGAGCGTCAAGATTGAATCCATAATAAATGCTTAAATTTACTAAAACTGACAATAAAATTTATTAGTAAAATTACTGTTGTGTCATGTTTTCAGAGTAATCAAAGAAATGCCTAACACTCGGTGCTTTCCTTATACAATCAACTAACATTTAAAGAACTAGTACCAATTTTCTCAAAAGTATTTTAAAAAATTGAAAATGAAGGAATCCTTAAAAACTTAATGTATACCTATACCAGATAAGAAACAATCTCAGAAGAATTTTATAAACCAGTACTGCTTTTGAACATAGTCATAAAATGTTAAATAAAATGCTAGCAAACTGCATTTCATGGCACATTAGGAAAGATCATTCACTGTGATCATCAAATGATTCATTCTTGGGATGCAAAAATGCTTCAGTATAAAATAGCTGACGTATTAACAGTCAAACACAGACAACACAGGGAAATTTAAATAGACACTTACAAAGCAAAGCATTTTTTACTAAATTCAAAATTCATTCCTGGATTAATTCCCTACACAACTCAGGGTGGAAGGAATATGCTGCAACCCAGTGAAAGTCACTTATGACAGACCCACAGCTAACGCCATACTGAGTGGAGAAATAACGGGAAGGCTTCCCACTCAAGTCTGGACCAAGACAAGGTCACCCACTGCCTTGACTTTTGTAGGCCCTTGCCAGAGCAATTGGCAAGAGAAAAAGAAAGGGAAACCAGAGAATTCTAAAAGGCATTAAAAAAAAAAAAAAAAAAAAAAACCAAAAGAAAAAGAAAACTGTTGGAACTAATAAATAACTAATAAATTTTGTAAAACCAAGAATTCAAAATCATTACCCAATGCACTTGGTCTTAGCTGAAAGCCTTTGAACTGGCCATACTTCTATATGCTGAGAAATCCACATAACCCCCATCCCCTAAAATGAATAACAACCACACTTTGAATGGCCATAAACACTAGACACAAATTTAACAGAGAAGTGAAAAGATATGAAAAATTTAAAACATGGATGAAGGCTATTGGAAAACATAGAAATAAATGCAAGGATAACCTATACGCATGAAAAAATCAATAAAGTTAAAATGTCCCCATATGATATATACAAACTCATCAACAAAGAATTATAATACATAACCTCAGTTTATTAGAGACTGTAGATACAACCAAATAGCCAAAACAATCGAGCAAAAAGAAGCTGGAGGCATCACATAACCAAATCTAAAAATGTATGAGGAGGTTGTAGTCAACAAAGTGACGTTAAAAATAGAAAGAACTGTATTCCGGTGATCAGAATAGAGAGGCAGAACCCATCCCTCACAGGGCGGCAGCTGGGTTCGCCTTGTTGTTGTTTTGGTTTTTTGACAGAGGAAAGAATGCACAGTGGCTCTGTTAGTAAGCAGTGTTGGGAACATTAGACGACCATATGCTTACGAATGAAATGACTTCACAATTACAAATATCAAATCAATATCTACTAAAACTTACACATTAAAAAATCATAACTCATGAAACTACTAGAAGAAAACAGGGGCAATGCTTTAAGATAGTGGCCTGGGAAGTGTTTTTTTTTTTTTTTTTTTTTTTTTTTTCATATGTCTCCAAATGTAGACAATAAAAAATTGTTGGCTGGGTTCATGTCAACCTTGGAAAGCTTCCATGTGGAAAGGAAGCCATTGACAGAGTAAAGAGGCAGCTGAACAGAGTAAAGAGAGCATTTGCAGACTACACAGCTGATCCAGAAGGAACTCAGGTAGCTCAATAGCACCAAACCAAATAAACCGATTCAAAGAAGAAGAAAGGTTTGAATAGACTTTTGAGCAAGTTTCTATTTTTTTTATAAAATTTATTATGAATATAATTACATCACTTTTCCTCTTTCTTCCTTCCAGACCCTTCCACCTTCTCCCTCTATCTCCTTCCATGTTCCATCCATTCTCAAATTGATAGCCTCTTCCCTATTATTGTGTGTGCGCATGTGTGTGTGTGTGTGTGTGTGTGTGTGTGTGTGTGTGTGCGCGCGCGCATGTGCGTGTGTGAGTGTGTGCACAAATGTACAAGCACAGCCTGATACGCCTCCTTGTTTATGTATATGGTTGGGGGCTGACCTCTGTGTATTGGACGCCCTTGGAGGGGGCTCTTCCCCAGGAGGGGCTGATCTCCCTCTCAGCAACCCCCACCTTGTCCAGGGTGTGACCCCGAGAGTGAGTTTCACCCTTTCACAGTAGCATTTCTTCAATAGGTTTTTTTTCTTAAAAGAAGAAATACAAATGGCACCAGGCATTCATGAAAGATGTTCGGCATCTCTAATGTAAATTCAAACTGCAGAAGCAGCATGTTGCTCTTGTGAGAATGCCTGCTTTGCAGAAGACAAACTAAGCAAGAGCAGTGAGGAAATGAAGGAAGAAAGTCTGCATTTTTGTCAGGAATGTTTATTAACATATAGCTTTTATAGAGGTCAGTGTGGCGCGTCCTCAAACACCCAAACACAGAATGACATGATCCAGAAGACCTATTCCTTGGATCATATGACATGTTAAACAGTTACATTTCTGTTGTTTCCACTACACTATTCAGAAGAGTCAGTGAAATCAACCTAAATGTCCAGTATCTGGGTGGGAAAAGGTGGTGGTGCGTGTACAGCACACACTGGTCAGCCACAAAAAAGTTTGAGATCCCGCCACAGCTAACAGCACGCATGTGCTGGGGCCATAGCTAACAGCATGCATGTGCTGGGAGCATGTCGTTGGGTGAAATAATTGTGTGTGTAAACCCAGAGTTGAGTAGTCTCTACAGAAGAACGAGCAGAGGGAAAGGGGGTAAGAGGTCAGTCAGCAGGCCCAGTGGTCAGTGTTACTTATCGGAAATGAGGTACGTGCTGGTTTTCGTGGCATGGTTGGTAGAATATAAGTAACAGTAATGCAGTCTGTGTGTCAAAATAGAAGAATTTTCATGTACTGACCATAATGAAATGAGCAAAGTTTAAGTGATGGCTTTGCTGCTTCCGGAGTGATTTGTGTCCTGTCACAGCCATGAATGAAAGCATCACATTGTATTCATATATGCACAAAGCTGTGGTCAATGACACATTTTTTATAGTAAGAAATAGAAAGAGATTAGATATTGATTATGTATCAAGTTCACTTTGAGGTGATTAAATCTCTGAATTACTTAGCTTTTTTTATTACTGTAGTTTCTAGACTCTTTAAGCCACATTTGAAATTCATATTATGAATCTTAATGTGTAATAAAAACCCAACACATTCTTTTGCATAATAATTCTAAATTTGTAGCTTACCTTGTGTAGTTGGAATTTTTTTCATTATATAGTAATCATGAAGTCATCATTAGCATAGGCAATAACTACTCTGAAGTTTATAGCAGGGTTGATTTGAAGTTTCATTCTGTATGAGCTTCATTTTATTACTTATTATTGAATGTTGTACGTTAACGCCTCATGCTCACGAGTGTGTGAACTTTCTCAGTCCATTTGTAAACTGTCTTGTCTCCTTCACAATGCTTAATGCATTTCATGTCATTTACATACATTTATTTCTACAGGCCATATGTGCCACAGATCCTACTAGACCATAGGGCTGTCGAGCTGAGCAGAGAATGAACAAATTTGTTGCCCAATGTGCCTGCATTCTAGAAGGGAGATAAATAATAAAAATAAATAAAGAAAGAAGTAAAGTTAGTGCTCATGAGATGGCTTCCTGAGGACCTAAGTTTGATTCCCTCAGCATCTATGCTAAGCATCTCACAACCACCTGTAACTCCAGCTGGAGGAAACCCAACACCCTTTTGCTGTCTCTGTGGGCACACGCGTGTGCGCACATGCACAAACACACACACACACACACACATCTTTAAGATGATAGGGTCATTGATTCTAAGGATGCAGTGTCAATAAGAGAAGGAGAGAGAGCTTAAATTGGGATGAGAAGGTGGAGATTGTGCATTGTGTAGGTGCAGAGAGTTAACTTCACAGAAAAGGTATTTGATGAAAGCCTGGAAGAGACATCAATAAAGGAGATATTACCTGTGGCACTGGCTGCCTTATGAATTAATTCATGTAGCAAGCCAACGCAGCTCTCTGAGGAAGGAGTGCGTATCATATTTTAGAGCAACAGGGTGATTTCAGTGCTTGGAGACTGAACCAAGAGGAGGAGTGGCATGAGATGAAATAGTAAGACAGCTGTGAGCCCAGATCATCATACAGCACCTTTGTCCTTTATGCCGAGGGGAAGAAGCAAAGGGACAATATCCCCTAATTGCTGTGTTAAGAATGGAAAGAAAAAAAGCAGAAGTCTGTATCTGTCTGGTGTCGTTGGGGTTGGTGTTGTTGGTACAGTATCTGTCTGCTGTTGTTAGGGTTGGTGTTGTTGGTACAATATCTGTCTGCTGTTGTTAGGGTTGGTGTTGTTGGTACAGTATCTGTCTGCTGTTGTTAGGGTTGGTGTTATTGGTACAGTATCTGTCTGGTGTTGTTGGGGTTGGTATTGTTGGGGTTGGTGTCGTTGGGGTTGGTGTCGTTGGGGTTGGTGTTATTAGTACAGTATCTGTCTGGTGTTGTTGGTGTTATTAGTACAGTATCTGTCTGGTGTTGTTGGGGTTATTAGTACAGTATCTGTCTGGTGTTGTTGGGGTTATTAGTACAGTATCTGTCTGGTGTCATTGGGGTTGGGGTTATTAGTACAGTATCTGTGGTGTTGTTGGGGTTGGTGTTATTGGTACAGTATCTGTCTGCTGTTGTTAGGGTTGGTGTTATTAGTACAGTATCTGTCTGGTGTTGTTGGGGTTGGTGTTATTGGTACAGTATCTGTCTGCTGTTGTTAGGGTTGGTGTTATTAGTACAGTATCTGTCTGGTGTCGTTGGGGTTGGGGTTATTAGTACAGTATCTGTCTGGTGTCGTTGGGGTTGGGGTTATTAGTACAGTATCTGTCTGGTGTTGTTGGGGTTATTAGTACAGTATCTGTCTGGTGTTGTTGGGGTTATTAGTACAGTATCTGTCTGGTGTCGTTGGGGTTGGGGTTATTAGTACAGTATCTGTCTGGTGTCGTTGGGGTTATTAGTACAGTATCTGTCTGGTGTTGTTGGGGTTATTAGTACAGTATCTGTCTGGTGTTGTTGGGGTTATTAGTACAGTATCTGTCTGGTGTTGTTGGGGTTATTAGTACAGTATCTGTCTGGTGTCGTTGGGGTTGGTGTTATTAGTACAGTATCTGTCTGGTGTCGTTGGGGTTGGGGTTATTAGTACAGTATCTGTCTGGTGTCATTGGGGTTGGTGTTATTAGGACATGCCATGCTTCTGTGACATTTCACATTTTCCTCTCTCTGTTGCACTGTGCCGTGAACAGCAGAGCATATTCCTCCTCTCCAGTGGGATTTTTGTCTGTTTTATCCAACTTCCTGCTGTTTCTGCCATGTTCTCCCCTCAGCCCATGATAGTCACCCTTGCTTTTCCTTCCTGGCTGTATTGATTTGGAAAGTTCTGTTTCATATTAGTTATCCCAAAGTGCATACTTCTATCTGCATCTGCATGCTTCCTCGTGTGTTACAGTTAAGGCCAAGAAAGATCCACACAGAAGCTTTTAATGCATTACATTGTGGTTTTTCTGCCTTTGCAAAGTGTGGCCCATGGGCCACCTCTGTGTGCACAGCTGTCAAATCTTTGTTGTTGTTGTTTTGAGACACGCTGTCAGGTCTGTTTAATAGGAAAGCCAGGAACTGCAGGGCAGACTGTGAGAAAATGCTCCTTACCCAGTGACAGGAAATGTGAACTGTGCCAAGATCTGCGGCCGAAGAGATGGCTCAGCCATTAAGACAATGTGTTGTTCTTATAGAGGCCATAGTTCAGTTAGGCTCAGGACTGCCTGTCAATCTAGCCGTCTCTGGCATCCATGGGCATCCATACACACAGCATGTGCTCTCATGGCATGCACATTTACAATAACAGAATAACTCTTCAAAAAAGGTGCTAAGCTCCGAGCTTGCTGTTCTCGAAGGCATTGGCACTGATACGCTTTATTTCTTTATCTTCATTTCTTGTGTGAATGATGTTTGGATCTTTATTTTATTTTTTTATAGTCGATACTGCACTGAAGTCCTCCTGTTGTTGTATTAGGCTTCCTCAAACTTTTGATGGTTTTCTCCATGCTGAAAGTTGATTGAGTGGAATATACATGGGAACACATACGGACATCTTCTTGTGCCTAAACTTGAATGTGCACTTGCCTTGTTTCCTTGGTCGTCATTAGTAAAATGCAACTCCGCTCTGTTAGCATCTTCATACTATTGTGATGATGTGAGTTCTGTGTATTTTGAAAATTTTTCTGTCAAAAGATTTGGCAGTAGACTAGAGTTTCGTCTGCCTGTCGGTAATTTTTACTACCTAATAAGTGTGAAGTTGAATGTTGTGTGTGTTTGTGTTGCTGTGCACTGACAGCTCTCCTTAGGTAGAATTTAACTGTGGATGAAGATGGTTTTCTTCTGAGAAAGCGGCTTCCTAAGAGCTCTGCTCTGTCGTTCTCCCTGCAGAATCTATACCGGTTTGAAGGCACTGGGTTTTCAAACATCCCCCAACTCATAGATCATCACTTCTCAACCAAGCAGGTCATCACCAAGAAGTCCGGAGTGGTTCTGCTGAACCCTATCCCTAAGGTATGTTGGGTTCCTTCTTCTTTGTTGTAAAAACTCAATACTTGTTAGCATTTCCCACAATGAGGAAAGTTCCTAAGTGGTGTGTTAGAGTCAGAAACACATCACTTCTGTGAATACTAATAACTCCTGGCATAGCTGGGACATGGACTTCCTTTAATTTTATTAAGACGCGTTGCCTCTCTGCTCAGTATTTGCGAGGACATAAATGGCCTCATTTTGTTCATCCCCAACTTACCTTGGAAGATGTGAGATTCATATCTCGAAAGGTCCTAGCAAAAGCTTTGAAGGTGAACACATCAAAGAACATGTCTAGCAATTAGGAGTGAAGTCAGAACTTTAGGTTGGAGTGTGATTTTCACAGTGCAGTGCAGGCTTGGGGCAGTTTAGAGCTACACTGCTCTTCTTAGAAACGGTCCCTTCCCGGGAAACCAAGTCAAAGATGGCTTGAGATCATTTCTACCTCTAAGATAGATCACAGGGTAATTCTTTCATGCGCTAAGAGCTATGGGAGGTTAGGATGGGCGTGAGGAATGCTGGTGTGTTCTAGGCAGCACCCGAGGCACCCACACCACAGCACAGCATTGAGTCCATTTGGGCCTTTAGCCCCTTGAGTGTTGGGGGGATTGGGTTGCGGATGGCAGGTGCCCTGTCCTTTTAGAGCTGTGTGACATGAAGAATGGTGTCAAAATGGAAAAGACATTAAAATTGGTAGGTGACATGTATGCATTTGATTTTTATAGAGCTAGGGGCTACTTCTAATTTGAAGTGACAGCCCCAAGTATGCTGAAAAAATTGGAAAATTTAAAAAGTTACTGTGTTTTCCTTTGTTAGTTTAGAAAATAATGTCTGTTTAAAGTGGGCAGTCTTACGACTTTACCATCCATACATTAACAAAGAGTGAATCACAGCTGTCGTCCAGTATTGTTCCTACAGGGCAGCTTCCTCCCAGTGCTTGCTTCTAAACCATCTCAACATCTGGCTTCAGTTTGTCCTCCTGTCCGGCTTCTCAGAACTCACAAGCCGAGGCTACCCTTGGTGTCTCCATCTACACCCCTGCTTCTCCAGTCAGATGACACTTGACAGTGTGAACTCCAGTCCCAGTCCCAGTATATCCTATTCTGAATCAACCTCAATTTAGTAACAAACATTTTACCCATGCTAGGTTGATAGAAAATAAACTCTCTTTACATATCTAGATGCTTAGGTTCACAGATGCTTAGGTTCACAGAGTATTTGCATAGTGTGTAGGCTTAGGCAGATGCACGTTAGAGATCAAACCCATGTAGAAATTAACTTGCAGATCTGGGCCTGAGCAGGAATATATAATTTCAAATAAAATTCTAGCCATCACTGCATAGAAATGACTATGAAATGAACTTAGGTAATGGATTAGGTTCTTTACACTATTGCGTAGTCAATTATTATTTTTCTGTCAGTTCTCTAGCACTGTGGAGTCGATTATCCCATCATTTTATAGCATTAGTTATGCAAATAAGGGAATGAGGGAAGCTGTAGAAGGTCAAAGAGCTACATTTGATTGTTTTATGAGGTAAAAACTTAAAGCTGATCCACGTGTTAACCTGAGCTAAAGACCTGCTATTTAAAATATGCACATTAGTATCTATCTATTATGAACATTTTTACATACTTAGTTCTAAGAATCATATTACTCTTTTTAAAGGTAATTGTTTTATAGGTTATGAAGGACAATTCTCAGTTATGAGTGGGGAGCAAATTGATATGGATTTTGTTGTGGTGGTATTATTTGTACTCTTATTACTGAATCTATTTCTTGATTTAAATGGTGTAAGAAGTTAATATACTTGACTATATAGTATTGCCATAGAATATTAGCTATAATATCTAATTTTCATCTTTCTAGACTTTATTTTTAGCCTTCATAGAGAATGTTGTTTTGCTTTAGGAGCAATTTTTGTTTCCCATGTATCTTTTTCTCTTATTTATGAAAATATAATTTTATTACTATATTGCCTACTGTGACTAAAGTAGTTTCTTAATCTTTATTATTTGCATTTACTGACAAGTGCAGGGAAACTAGACAACTAGAATGGGGGAATTGCTTATTTTTTACGGCCTAATGATGGTATTAATGAATGGGTACCCATCTGCTCCTCACCCGCTGTTTTTTCCTGTTCCGCCTCACAGAGCTGATGTAGGGATTTAGGGCAGGGGAACCATTGTAAGGAGAACTATCTGGTCACCATATTTGTTATCTAAAGCAGCAAGCCCAGTGGGCTCCTGTGACCTGTTCATTGTTCATTGCTTCTCAAGAATCACTTCTTCCAGAGCCCTTCTCTGTCATGTATAAATGGTAGACTCTCATTGTGCATTCCCTTATTCTTTTTCTTATTTCAGTGGTTACATATAAGCACCTTTAAAGGGCATCATGCATTCTGTTTTCTCTCCCCCCAAGTGCAGTGTAAGTTCCAAAACTGTGTTTGACTTGGTATTGATGTCGTCCTAGTACCCGGAAGAGCGCTAGACAGAGGAGGCATGCATTAAATGTGAAAAGACTGACTCCGTGCGTTAATTCCCAGGACTTTGCAGTTAACGCCCCCCTTTCACCCTCTTCCTTTCCCGTGTGGGGGCTGAGGGTGGGGCCTGCAGAGTTCCCAGCAGGCACTCAGCGTGGAGGCTGTCCTTGGCCCTTGGCCAGCCTCCTCCCATACTGAGGGTGGGGCCTGCAGCGTTCCCAGCAGGCCCTCAGCGTGGAGGCTGTCCTTGGCCCTTGGCCAGCCTCCTCCCATACTGCTCCAGGCTATGCTTTGTCATTACGCTATACAATATTATCGTTACTTTTAACATCACGGAGGACGATGAACGAAGGGACAGACAGGACTGATGGAGACAGTGTTGGGTTTGCATCCGCGTTGTTAGCACAGACTTCAGTAGGAAGGTGAATAGGGATTCATGGAAAGGACGTCCTCTCCTTTGATAAAATGCTAGATCGGAAAGAGGTGCATAAAGGGCAAATCATGAAACTAGTATTGGGCAGAGCTGGAGTTTGAGATACAATGTAGAATTTGAGAAAATATAAGTAAGGATTCACCCAATTTAACATTTAAATGGCACTTCAGAAGTTATTTTACTGGGCAAAGCTACTGTTTCTTCCAATATAGCTTTCACAGGAGTACTTCTCTGAGTGGTCTTCAGAGCTTAAGTGTTCATGAGTAAAGGTTGGTCCGTCAGCTGCTTCTTGAGCCGTAGGCGCATGTTTGCCTCCTGGCAGAACCAGGTGACCGATGTTTGCTGACTTTAGTGTGGCTTGCCGTATTTTACAGGCAGTTATGTAGAGATGGTGGTTAGTTTCCCCGTGTCAGAAAGTAGAGGGTGTGGTGGCAGCATGAGGGTCAGTGCAAGCACAGAGCCATCCCGAGTGCGGGGGAGGGGGCAGGTGGGGGGAAGGGGGGGAGACTGCACAGAGCCATCCTGAGTATGTGGGGGGGGAGGCGGGGACTCTGCACAGAGCCATTCTGAGTGTGGGGGGGCAGGGAGGGGGCAGGGGGGAGACTCTGCACAGAGCCATCCTGAGTGCGGGGGGGGGGGGTGGAGGCAGAGGCTCTGCAAATATCTATCCTGAGTGCAGAGGGGGACAGGAAGGTGGAGGGCTCTGCACAGAGCCATCCTGAGTGCAGAGGGGGGCGGGAATGTTGGAAGGAAGACATTGCATTTCTGTCTGCTCTGCTAAGATCATCTTTTTATAGTGGCTGTGACATAATTTTTAGTATACTTGAGATTTTCTTAGTTTAGCTTTTGTGAAACCAGAGAGACTCCTTTTCTCTAAATCTATGCCCACATTCCTTAGTGCAGCATGAATAATAAAAACCTAGAGACAGATACTGGGTTAAAGCTGAAGATCAGAGAAGCAAAGCAGCCAGCTTCTAGTTCTTACCTCTGCCTCAGATGGAAAGGGTGATCCCGTCTCTATGAACCCTCAGATTGAATCCGATGCATCTGTTTCCACCAAACTGCAGACTGCTAGACTGCCCCTGTCTCCCCTTATACTCCTCTCTAGTGCTGGGGTCAAAGGCGCGCCGCCACTGTCTGACCTCTGTGGCCAACTAGTGGGTTAGCTCTTAACTAGGTGCGTGGTAACTTAGTGTGTGACTTAGAGTGACTTAGCTCTGCACTCTGATCCTCAGGCAAGCTTTAGTAGATCATAAACAAAATATCACCACACCTTAATTTGTTAAGCTCCATTGGGGAGTTTTTAAGATAATTTTATATTTGAATAAGGAGAATAATGGAAAATACATATGTTTAGTGTTCATTCAGTAGATTTATTACTGACTATGCTCTGTATGCTCAGCAGCATTCGGAACTGTCAAGAATAAATGTTCTAAAATCAGTAAGGAGGTAACGGGGGCTGTGTTGATGTTGTTAAGGCCTGGTTAGATACTGGGAGACTGCATGTTATATGGAAAGGAATGTGATATGGAAAGGAATAGCTACTGATTTTCATTTTGAAGTATGTAAAATTTAATTTTTGATGATTTGAGACATGTTAGCCTTGAACTCACTGTGTAGCTAGAATGAACTTAAACTCCTGTATCTTCACACACACACACACACACACACACACACACACACACACACACGCGCTCACACACACCCAGTGCTGGGATGAAAGAAGTGCAGTACCACACCTGGCTTGGTTTAAATGTTATGGTCAGATCAGGTTTCTTGATATGGTACAGGTAGAGATGTGGAGATCAAAGAGCTATCTGTGTGGCTATATGTAGGGGTGACAAAAAAATGATTAACAGTTTAACACGGACATCAAACCATCGAAATGTTTGGTCTTTCTATAGGTATGTTTCCTAGATGGTTATCCTCAGTGAGTGAGTACGTGAGTGAGTGCGTGCGTGCGTGCGTGCGTGCGTGCGTGCGTGCGTGTGTGTGTGAGGGTGGGGATGGCATGGCTATCCAGTAGTTTATTAATTACCCTGGCAATATTTGAAGGATGATGGAAAGTGGTAAAAGAGGCCTGAGAGAGAGTAAAAGATTGTCATTTGGAAATTCTTATCCAGGTTGAACAGCAAAGATTTTCTATTCATAGCACAAATATGGCCTTGGGTGTATAATTTCATCTATAAAGTAATTGTTAGACCATCTATTTAAGTAGACTTAGGAGGGCATATTGTAATGTAAAGCAGATTCGTATGATTTTTTTGTATGAATATGGCTACATGATACATGTTTTCCCTTTGTTCTGTTGGAAACCATAGAGTAGTACTAAAAAAAAAAAAAAAAAACAAGAGCTGCTGTTGCTCTAAAATTAGACTCAGTATAAAGTGCACAGGGTTCATACGCATCTTAAAAGTAATGGCAGCCTGTTATGTGAAAGCACACTTAGGTGAGCGTGGAAATTAGGAAAAGTGTTTTGGAATGCACTGGGCCCTCCACTAGTTTTGCAACTAAAAACATGAAGAAAGTGCATGGAGGATATCTGACCCCCGTGTTCACTGCAGCGTGAATCACCCTTGCCAAGTGATGGAAACAGCCTCACTATCCATAAGGTGATGGACAAATAAGAAAAATGCATGCAGTGTGGTACTGTCGGGATATGTATTGCATGATGCCGTGTGGAGATGAAAAGAGCTGGCCTCATGCGGGTGGAGTGGTGCCTATCAGGGCTGCAGAGGAGGGGGGAAGCGTGGGATGTGGGAGACTAACCAGTGAGGACGGAGTCAGTTAGCAGTGAGATCCTGGTGTGGTGTTGGGCAGCAGTGTTACTGCAGTTAACAGCGATACACTACATTTCATAAAGTCTGAGGAAGGCGATTAGGGTCTTTTATCAGATAAATGATCAGTGAATTTGATTTAGTATTGAAGTGTCATGTGTTACTTACTAATGGTTATAATTATTATGTGTGTCACCAAGCCCTGCCAAATGTCTCTGAAAGGAGTTTGCCCTGAAGTTCAAGGCTGCTCCTCACTTGTATCAGAGGATGTAGGAAATGAGTGGAGAAAATACAAATTCACACAGTATTTAAGAGGTGATTCAGAGCTGCAAATAGTTATCCAACGAACAAACAAATAAGTAATTGAGTCAGTTGTCCAACTAAACAGTTAGGAAAACTCAGACCTTCAATTTAGTCAAAGGAATGTAGGAGAAAAAAAATAAAAGCTTAAAATTACTAAGCTGAGAAAAGAAATATAAGTGCTGCTTTAAAAAACAATCTGTATATAAAATGTTTGCTAATGCAAAAAAAATCATTCCACAGCATGATAGATCTCATTGGTATACAAAAAGCAGCTTGTAATTGAGAAAACAAAGACTATCAGCCAAGTCGAGTAATTGGCCATAGGGGTGAATAGACAGTTCAAAATTGGAAATATCTGTTAATGGTATTAGAGATAATTCTCCGCTGTCAGTACATGAAGAAAACTTAAAACTATAATGAAATGCCATTTCTAGGTAGAATATTAATCTAAATCTAGAACCTTAATATCTAATTTTCTTAGTATACATGGCAAAGGCTCTTGTTGATTATTTGCTTCGGAAAATGAGTTTAAAAAAAATTCCAAATTATGGAGAATCTGTCAAAATTATAAAATATTTAGCTTTGACTTAGCAGTAACACATTTTATTTCTTTGTTGTTTGTTTATGTGTGGGATTGTGTTCGGTGGTCACTGCAACACTGCCCATAGCATCAGCAGATGGAAAATTTTGCTGTTAGGGGCTAACTAAATAATTCACGGTCCTCTCTCCAAAGGAGTTTTGTTACTTAGGGAGCTCTCTGTGCTCTGGAAAAGAGAGTTTCATGGTATATTTATTCAAGAGGACAACACCACAAATCAGAGTTTATGTTGCATTGCCTTTGTATATGAAGATTAAGGACTGTAAGATCATGTGCCTAAATTTTCTGTGTTCGAGAAACATTGATCATTTTCCCAGAGTGGGGCTGCAGTACTGTGGTATAGATCTTTCCTTGACATGCATGAAATTGATCTCCAACGTGTGTGTGTGTGGGGGGGGGTTACATTTTATAATATAGTGTTACCTTTTCAGTGTACATATGTGGAGGTCAAAGGATAACTATCAAAGTGAGTTCTGTCTTTCTACAATGTGGGTCCCAGGGCTCGAACTCAGGTCAACAGGCTTGGTAGTAAGTACTTTGTAGTGAGATAGTCCTTCTCTGGCACTGACCACGCCCATTGGGGGTGGAGCCATGGGCGGAAGTGACCTGTGGAAGGAGGTTGGAGGGGGCCAGGAAAGGCTCTCTCTTTCTGGCGTGACTCGGACAGGAGAGGATCGGGTTGAATTTCCTGGTGTTCATCTGTCTAGGTTGTAAGTTATTTCTCCCTGAATAAACATCTATCCGGCCTATTTGTTTATCCTGATCCTTATTTACCGCGATAGTACTTCTACCTACTGATTGGCCTCACCACATCATATTTTATATCTTTAACATTCTTCACACCTTGAGTGTATTACGTGCTCGTATTCAAACACCTTGTCATGTGGCATTTGCTGTCAAGCAATAATAACTTTCCAGAAAGATGTTTTATTGGAACATCATTAAGAACAAAAACAGACTGGGAAGACGGACCATTTGGTGAGTTCTTGGCACTTGACTGGGAAGACGGACCATTTGGTGAGTTCTTGGCACATGACTGGGAAGACGGACCATTTGGTGAGTTCTTGGCACATGACTGGGAAGACGGACCATTTGGTGAGTTCTTGGCACATGACTGGGAAGACGGACCATTTGGTGAGTTCTTGGCACATGACTGGGAAGACGGACCATTTGGTGAGTTCTTGGCACTTGGAGCACGAGGACCTGAGTTTGGACCCCCAGCCTAGCTAAGGTGACAAGACTGCGGGTGTCTAGGGCATATTGGCTAGCCATTCTAGTGTGACCATTGAGCTCAGGGTCAATGAGGGACTTGTCTCAAAAAAAATAATAGAGTAATTGAGGAAGAACCCTTGGCCACATGTTCAATAATTACCTTCATTCCTCTTGATAATATTTTCCAGGATATTTTGTTTATTTTTGTTAACAGGTAAAAGAATGTGTATGCCATGATAACTAAGGCCAGGCTAGAGAAACCCACAGAAACATCTGACATGAACTAGGGGGAGCTCATGGATCCCAGTCTGATAGCTGGGAAACCAGCTGGTAGTGGATCAGTATTTATCCCTAGTGTATGAGTGGACTTTGGGAGCCTATTCCCCATGGAGGGACACTCTCTCAGCCTAGACACATGGGGGGGGGCCTAGGACCTGCCCCAAATAATAGGACAGACTTTGAAGATCACCCATGGAAGGCCTCACCCTCCCTGGGGAGCAGAAAGGGAATGGAATAAGGGGCTGTGTTAGGAGCTGTTTTCCTGCCAGCCTGGTCCCACAGCTGCGCCAGTCCCAAATTACACACAGAGACGCTGTATTAGACATAATGCTGTTGGCCTGTTACTAGCTTTTCTTATTGGCTGGCTCTGTCTTAGATAATAACCCATTTCTGTTAATATAAGTGTTTCCACGTGGTCTTATCTTACCAGAGAGAGATTCGGACCATCTTCTCAAGTCTCTGTATGTTGACTCTCTCCTACCACCTCTCCTCAAATCCTCCATGACTCCCAGTCCCGCCTATCTTGTTTTCCTATTGGCTAACAGGGCTTTATTCATTAACCAATAAGAGAAACATATTTACAGAATAATATCTCCCATCAGGGTTGGTGGGGGACAGGGGAGGAGTCGAGGGAGAGAAACCTGGGATTGACATATAAAATAAGCTTGTTTCTAATTTAAATTTTAAAAAATAAAAAAAAAAAATAAGATTTGTTTGTACTTGTGATATGTGGGCAGTAAAGTGAAACTACTCATGCCCTTTCTAGTTCACCATGGCATGTCTAGCAGGCATTGCAAGATGCCGTGTAACCAGCTGTTAACCTATGAAGATTTAGACTGCCGTGCTGATCTTCAGTAGACCAAACTACTGGTTACTGAAAGGAAGGCAGAGCTTTCTGTCTTACCTAGTCCTACAACAGTTTAATACCAAATAAATGCACAGAGGCTTATATTAATTATAAACTGTTTGGCCAATTCTATTGGCTAGCTCTCTGTTAATTATTAACCCATTTCTTCTAAACTATGAATTGCCACTATGTATTTCTACTAAACTGTGACAAAGCCATTACGCTCCAGCATGTTACTCCTTTGGTGGCTACATGGCTTCTCCCTTGGGACTGCTCCTCTGCTCTTCCTCTTCCCAGAATCCTCCTCGTCTGGTAGCCCCTCCTATGCTTCCTGTCTGGCTACTGGCCAATCAGCATTTATTCATCCACCAATAAAAGAAATATATATTCACAGCATGTAGAAGGACATCCCCTATCACCCAAGTGTTCTGAGATCTCTTTATGTTTAAAAGGGGGGGAAAAATGTTAAGATGGCCTTGGTGAGTTGTAAGACCTAAGGAAGTTTAGGGGTTTGTTCTGGGTGCTTTACTGTGGAAAACAGGACACCTGAAGATTTCCTCCCATCAGGTCATTCCAGAGCACATCCTCACTTCTAGGACTAGTACATGCAGAAGCACCAGATGCTCATAAAATATAATATTAAGGTGGGAAAATAACCTACAAAATAATATTTTAGTATTGTCTTATTTTCATAAGATGAAATACGTACATGAATAAACATGAAAAGTTTAAAGGTGTTCTAGACGATAAATTATGTTACTTTGGAGAGGTTATATGGTGATTAAAATAGCCTAAGCATAGTCTTTATTCTCTCTGTTAAATGTTATTTTTGTCACATCTATAACTACATTCTACGGCAGTGTTTAGTAGAACACTAAAGCATTTTTGATAACTATTCTCAGTATTTTCAGGGAGAAATTGAAGTGAGACCCTGGACATGCAAAATGGAGAGTCTTGGGGTATATTTATAGAACTGTATTGAAAGAAATCATACAGAACTATTCTGGGTTTTTTTTTTTTTTTTTTTTTTTTTTTTTTATGTCTCAGTGTAACATTTTGAACCTCACTTTGAGGTACACTTTAAGAGATTTAATGAGTATCTTAAAAATAGCAATGTATGTGTCAGGAGTCTGGACGAGAAGGGGGCTCAGGAATGCTTCCCTGAAGACAACTGAAGCAGGTCACAGATAAGAAGGGGTCAGATGCGGAGGAGGAGAGATGCTCTTTGGTAGGAAGATGATTTGGAGTACGCGGTCTTAGGGGCTTGTTATAAGGATGGCACGAGCAGTCAGGCAAAGTGGGTGGTTCGGAAGTTGAGCAACATGAAGGGTCCCCATGGAGGACAGGCTTCGAGAGCATCGAATCCAGAAGCAAACATGAAAAGTGCTTTTTTTGTAGCAGTTACAAGCAGGAGTGAGTATAACCTAAGCATAGCCTAGCTAGACCACCTAACTCACCAAATGGTTGATGCTCAGCCGGGGTTGTAGTTGCTTGAAGAGTTTAACCAATGCATTAGCACAGTAGACCCAGTTTTCACTTGCCTGGTCTGACTCAGAATGTACGTACTATTCCACCTACATTACAGTGATGTCTACATAGGAGTAGGAACAAATTACCAGTGCAATGGAAAAATAAGCAATGATGGAAAGTCATATTTTAAAATATAAAGCAGATACTCTTGACAGTCTTTATAAATTATAGACTGAGCTTGAAATTTAGCTATAACTGCCCTGAAAGCTGTGAGGGAAGGAGCAATTTTGGGATTGGAAAGGAAAGAAGAATTTCAATTTTTTTCTAGTCAAATTTTATTGCTGATGGTCAGTGCCACAGACAAGTGTAGGTTAAGAGCAAAATACAAACTACAGCATTATGAAGAAACCTTGGCAGTTTTCCTGTGTTGTATTTATAGAACAGAATAGAAAGATCACAACACTCCAGATTTATGATCAAAATTTTAACAAATAAGCATTAAATACTTTAAAAAAATTTAAGCAAATGCTTCAATAGTAGAGTTACACTTGTAAAATGTAAATAGATAGTTCTAAATTACTCCGAGATTGTCAATCTCTATACTGCCCCAATTTTCAAGTTATGGATGTACACATCTAGAAAATATTGATGTTCATTCTATGAAACCCAGAATGCATAAGACCAAACTACACTCCCTTAATCTAGGTGACATGGTGTAGCTGGGACAATACATGAGGCCACTGGCAGTGGGTCCAAGGTTTAACACTAATGCACAGACTGACTTTGTGGAGCCCATTCCATATGGAGAGATACCTTGCTCAACCAACACCGGAGGTTGGGGGTTGGGAGGTGCCTTGGTCCTGCCTCAACAAGATGATGGGACAGATGTTGTAGACTTCCTAGGGGAGGCCTTACCCTCTTGGAGCAGATTGGGGGCGGGGGCGTGAGTGGGCAGAGCAGGAGGAAAGGAGGGAGGGGGAACTGGGTTGGAATGCAAAAAGAAAAAGAAATCCATAGTGCCAGGGACCGAGGCAGCTAGAGAAAGCAAGAGAGCTCTCTGGGAACTGGAGAGAATGCTCAGTGGTTAAGAGCACTCAACGCTCTTATGTGGGCCTGGGTTCCATTCCCAGCACCCAAGTGGCCACTCACAACCATTTGTTGCTCCAGTTGTAGGGGTTCCAGCGGCCTGTTCAGGTCTGTGGGTGCAGTATACTTGTGTTGCACATGTGTACATGCAGGCAGCACACTCAACAGTTCTCCAGCAAGGAAAGAACACGACTTGGGATGCAGGTGTAGCTGTCACTGTGAGGGTGGACGGGTGGCTTTGGGGGTTGTGAGCTGATACTGATACTGATAAGAGCACAGTCCATCTTACATTGGCCTCTTAGGACACAGGATCCACACCCCTTCTTAGACCGAATCTCCCCCGTCTTCCCGTGAGCTGCAGCCTACCTTCCTCAGGTGGGAAACCTCTCAGGATGACGCGGCTTCTTTTTTCATCATCAGTCACCTTTACTTTTATGTGCCTGACATCCCCGTTGGACAATAAGGTATTCAAGAGCAATTGAGCACTTTTGCTTGTTTTTAGGTACCCAGTACATAGGAGACAGTAAATATTTGAAGCTGGTTGCTCTCCCCCCGCCCTCCTCTCCCCCCCCCCCCCCCGAGACAGGGTTTATCAGTATGGCTTTGGAGCCTATCCTGGAACTCGCTCTATAGACCAGGCTGGCCTCGAACTCACAGAGATCCACCTGAGTGCTGGGATTAAAGGCATGCACCACAAATGCCCGACAAGCTGGTTGCTTTTTAAGATATTGTAGAAATATAATACATTTTGATATATTTGAAAAATAAGCAGGATGGTATATACCTTCCATTTCTCCAGAGTGGATCCCCGTTTGTGTCTGGCTTATCAACTGCAGGCTGTAGGCTGTAGTGTGTGACTGAGGGTAGCTGTGAGTGCCAGATGTCCCACAGAGAGCATCGTAACCTTATTTAAAGCATGCCACTCGTGATTTCTGTTTGAACTTGACTCTCTGATGTTGAGTATGAACTCTGAGGTGATGACATTGCTTCATAGGGGCAGAACGTTAGACATGCTAAGTAGTTATAATGAAAATCCCTGGAATTAACAGACTACCTTCAGTTTCATTTATGTAATAATTCAATTCTTATGTTATCATTCTCTGTTTTGCTTTATAATAGACGTTATTTGGAACTGTGCATATTACTCAGTTGTAGATGCTTACCTAGTAAGCCCAAGGTCCCTAGTTAAGTTTCTGGAATGGCAGAAAACTACAGAAATTTTTGTTTTTCTTTTTTAATAGTTTCAGTCCTCTTAGGATTAGATATTTTAAAGTACAGAAAGATTTGTCTTTGGTGGACTCTTATTAATCATCTCTGTGCCTTAGACTATTGCAAACTATATTTAATTGGCTTAATAAAATTTATCTGGCACTTTAACTGAGATTTTTCTCTGACAGTCGAGTGTGGAAGCGATGGTATCTAGCATTTAGTGTCCTTTCATGTGAGTAGTGTCCTGTGCTAACCTCTCAGAAGTGAGGGTGACATTGGCATGGCATGCACTTGCTGACTGGATCCCTGTCCACCTTCTATCCAGCCCCAAAAGAACAATTAAATCATTTCCAAAAACACTTGTCCCGTGCCCTCTTTTACAAAGACTAATAAATGTGTGTGTTAAAATTGTAATGCCATTGAAATAAGAGTGTTTAAATTAGAAAGGTCATGGACATTAGAAAGATCACCGCACATGATTTTCTTTTAAATGGAAAGTTTCATTCGTGTGTGTGTGTGTGTGTGTGTGTGTGTGTGTGTGTGTGTGTGTGTGTATACCTTAGAGAAAAATGAAACTATGTTTTACCTTCTGTTATTTATGTAACAGATTGCATGTGGTAAAGATGGAAGAAAAAATTCAGAGCACTGTACAGAGAAACTATAATTTTGTTTTCACTGAAACTCCAGTGGGGACTATCTGTATTGATAAAAAGCAGAACACTGACAGACAATGTCAGTTAGTATTTGTATCATGTCTTATAGGTCATATATAAACCATGAGCCTCTTTGATCTGGGGTCTTACTGCCAGGGATATGTTAATTGGTGGTCTCAAATAGGTAGAATTTTCAAATGCTTCCTAGTGTTGTTTTCTCCTTTTAAATAAATCCTTTGAAATCATCTAGTCACGCTAGTTGGAAACCATGAGAATCATTTCTTTTTCCTGGGCGCCTGCGGTGTTTGGTGTATGTGTGGGAGCTGTATACTTAAGTGTGCAGTTTACACATCATGTCCCACAGGGGGAGGTCTGAAGAGGGTGTAGGGAGCCTTCCTGCTTTGAAACAGAGCCTCTCCATAACCCTAGGACATTCACAGTGAACAGAAGTCTCCCAGATCCTCCAGTTTTCCCTGAGAGACAGACTTTTGGATCTCGACTTCCAGAATTGTGAGTTAACCGATATACGTAGACCACCACCCTTTGGTCATTTGTGGCAATGGCAGTCGATGCAGTTAGAAGTGGCACGTAGTTATTATTTTATGGAAAGGGTTTGTCTTTGTCTTGGTGGCAATAGGAAGTTTTGAAAGGTCTTATTCTTGGAAGAAAGGATCAAATTTGTATTTTATAAAGGTAATTGTGACTCATTATGGAAGCTAGTTAGTGTATTGATGGACAAGTGATAGACTAGCTAGTGAATTGATGGACAAGTGATAGACTAGTTAGTGTATCGATGGACAAGTGATGGACTAGTTAGTGTATCGATGGACAAGTGATATAGATTGAAATGACAATAAGATGTAAAAGATGAGTATGGGATTTAGATAATGATGGGATGTTACTGAGATAAATTAACAACACATATTTGTGAACCCTTAGCTTAGTAACTTGTGAAGGCCTTGGCAGTTACAACCGGTACTTACGTTTCAGCTTCTACCTCAGGCCTGTGGACTGGGGAACTTTGGAAGTGGGGCTGAGCTAGCTCAATGGGCACTGTGGGTGGTCCTGATGCCCCCTTAATGTTAAAGGGCCCTCTATACAGACTATCCTCTGTGGAAAGGAAAATAAAACTCTCCAAGCCTGTGAGACCTCTTCATTCCCCAGGCCCTGTGATTTAGACAGCAGGCTTTACCCTGGGAAGACAAGCTGGGGAGAGAAACCACATTTGTCAGGGAGGACACTGTAGCTCCATCAAGTGTAAACGATGGCCTCTGTGAACGTTACTCATCTTGCAGTATCCTAATGATCAAAGTCAGTGAAGCAGAAATACCTATTATTTGGCTTTCTGGAGAAGCCGATGTTCCAAAATTGACTTTCACAGACTCACCAGAATTTAGAAGAAAGATATTTAAAATAGTATTCTGCATGAAGATTATAGGCGGCTTTTATTTTTCATTTTGAGAGTTGTATGTTTGCCGTAGTCATTCAAAGGTGGTTTTAGAAAAGAAAGTATAGAAGCTTACATGTTTAAAAATTAGAAATTTGAACCCTGTGTTTGATGTGTTATATTTTTGACTGATCAAGAAAGCCAAATGTCACTTCCTGGTTGAAATGCCCCTTGTCCTGTATAGCGCACACTTTGAGCGCACTCTAGCACCCTGCCTGACGTCACACCTCCTCACCTCCTGCAAGGGATTCCCAGTGCTCACTACCTTACTCAAAACGGTGACAGTCCTGCCTCATCGACTCTGTCGACCTAAGCCAGGACATGCGTAGGGCAGATGTCATCTGCTGCCACATCCACTTGTTTACCACTGCTGCTTCTGTGTCCTAGTGTGTCCAGTGATGGCTAGGATGGTGCATTGCTGGTCCCTTTGTATTGTTCAGCATTTACTATTCAGTAGTATTTTCTGAATGAGGTCATCGGGTTGACGATGAGATGATAATGTGTGCAGAGCCAAGAGTGTTGTTAGAGGGAGTTGAGCTTTACAGTGCACATTTCTGAGTAAGGAACTATTAATCTCAACCGCGATGACGCCTGTGATGGAGATGTGTTCTTAAGCTGCAGCATAGCATCATCTTACACCATTGCTGTGCTCGCGGCAGTCCCGGCGGTCCCGGTGTCACTTCACCATCCGTCTCCTTAAAGTGTCCCTCAGCGCTTGCCGTAGCCCCAGTTAAAACCCAGTTGACTTTTAATTGAGTTTTGACTGAAATGTGGGCAGTTGATTCACACAATTCCAGGCATGAAATGTAAGTAAAGTGACGATGTCTTCCGACATGGCAGCCATCTCAGCATCTCCTTGAGCACAGCAGGTAGAGTAGTCTTTTAGAGCCATCTGGGGCTCCCAAGTTTAGAGCAGAGGAGACACCGGACTTCTCCATCTGCAGCCTGTCAGTAAATTGTGACTTTAGACATTTCAGGATTTTAATAGCAGGATCAAGGTCACAGAGGAACAGGAGACAAATGGTAGTATGAAAATCCATTTTCACCTGCCAAAATGCATCCTTCTAAAAACAGTATAATTTTGACATAGCTTGAAGAGCTTACTCTAGGCAAGCTGACACATACAGACACAGATACAGGCATGCACACACATGCACACGCATGCACACACAGAGACATACAGACACAGACACACACAGAGACACACAGACATACACACAAATACATAGACACGCACGCACGCACGCACGCACGCACGCACGCACGCACTGCACACACGCCCTTCACGCCCTGCCTCCCCGATGATCTCTCTGTTCTGTCATCTCTCCTGTCTCCTTACCGTTCATTCCTCTCCCCATTTCTTTCTCCTTTTCCTCCTCCCTTCTTTCATGTCTCATTGCTGTGATCAATGAGCACATATAGTACAAGCATATAATCTAGGTACTTAAACTTAAAAAGAAAAAAAATTCTCATAAGCTAACAGTCCAACCAGAACGTCTGTATTCTTTGCCTGCCTTACTTTCGGGATATGTTTCTTCAGGTGAAGGATCCCTAAAGGACTTCCGTCACCCTTTATCCTACCTTAGTTCTTTCTTAATCTTCTTTGTGGAGAGTTAAAGTTAGCAGAGGCAGAAATGGAGAGGACATGGGAAGGGGAATCGAAGGTGTGCTCACTAGATTATAGAAACGATTCAGCTGTTGAAATTGGTAACAACTAGGAAAATAGAAGTATAAAAACGAGACAAAATTCCCCACTGTAACTAGGCAGTGGTGTGTACAATTGCAAATGTGCTTGGCTTTAAGATTTAAAAATGACGACAGTGGAGAATTGACTGGGAACTGTAAATGTTTTTATCTTTCATTACACTTAAAACATACAAATGTGAACCGGGCATTGGTGGTGCATGCCTTTAATCCCAGCACTTGGGAGGCAGAGGCAGGTGGATCTCTGTGAGTTTGAGGCCAGCCTGGTCTTCAGAGTGAGTTCCCAGGATACCAGAACTACACAGAGAAACTCTGTCTTAAAAAAAAAAAAAAAAAAAAAGAAAGAAAGAAAGAAAGAAAGAAAAAGAAAAGAAAAGAAAACAAAAAACAAAATAAAAAACATACAAATGTGATACATTAGTGTTAACCTGAGAGACTCTGGGGAAACTGCAATGAAGAATGTTCCAGAAATCAGGTGGAAGGGGAAGGAATAGCTCTCAGTTAATACTGAAAGCCATTCAGTAATGCAATGATGGAGACACTGCTTCTACTATAACATTAGAAATCCATTAGAATCCCACATACATATATAATAAACAAGAACTAAAGTTTAATCAGTGTAAGCCCTTGGACATAGAGACAAGATTTTCCAGTTAAGAAACATATAGAAAAATTTAAAAGATATTAGCAATTTTGATCACTTAATTATACACTCAATGCACTAAATGTTGAAAGGGAAAAAGTCCAAGACAATATGATAACCACAAATAGGGAATTCTTCTCCTGCTAGAAATAGCTCATATAAAATGAACCTAAACTTGCTAAAAAACTCAGCTCTTAAATGGAAACTCACAATTTGGTAGCTCACAAGGAAAGGACAGGGTTGATTATAAAACATAGTTCCCCAGTCGGTGTTACTATGGCAATGCAGCTACAAACGTCTCTTACTATTTTGACAGTGCTGGCTACTGAACCCAGGCTGTGTGCACGCCAGGCACACTAGTCCCCCACAAACAGCCCTACCTCCCGTTTGCATATTTATGCCCTTCTGAGACAAGGGTTTTCCTGTTGCTCTTGCTGGCTGTGAACTCCTTGGCTCAGGCAATCCTCCTTGACCCAGGCAATCCTCCTTGACCCAGCCTTCACCTTTGCTCCAGTTAGCTCATCAGCATGCTTCCATAGAGTTCATTTTAAAACAGAGTTTCAGAAAAATTGGAAAATCAGAAGAATTGTATTGATAAATAAAGTGCTTGAGAAGGAAATTTTGAATATACTTATGTTTTGTTTCATATTCATCATAAGGATCACATGTAGATTGAACATGAGGAGACAAGAACTCTAAGATGAAAGATTTTAATATGGTATCACAAGTATTTACTGTTTGGTTTGGAGATCATTTGTATTTCATTTACTCATGCTTGCACTAGTCATTTGTAAATATTCACACTGTCCCTGTAATTAGTATAAGGTCAAGGGACATCCCATATGTTTTGAATTCTGATTGTGCTTTGTTTTTCCTTAGTTTAAGTAAATTGTTGAATAATTCATCAGGTGATTTGGATCAAACTATAGATTCAATGCATTTTTTCATAGACATAAAAAAACAAGCAAGTTGCTTAACAGTAGCATTTTTGTTTTTGTTTAGTTTTTTGTTTTTGCAAGACAGGGTTTCTCTGTATTGTTTTGGAGTCTGTCCTGGAACTCGCTCTTGTAGAAAAAGCTGGACTTGAACTCACAGAGATCTGCCTGCCTCTGCCTCCTAAGTGCTGGGACTAAAGGCCTGCACCACCAACACCCGGCTTGCTTAACAGTAGCTTAATAGTGAAAGTAAAAAGTAAAAATTTTCCATTGAGATAAAATATTAACAAAACTGAAGTTAAGCCAATATTGAGGGCTGCATTCTATAGGAATTATACCACTTAGGTTAGATTATAAGGGAAAGCATGGTCTCATTCACTTGTGTAAGTCTAATGGTTTTCATTGTATTTTTTGTGCCTTTCGTAATGAATCTTTGAAAGAATGGGATTGATAATTAATAAGTGTCAAAAACTAGACTTAAAATTTAATAAAAGGCCCTGTGAATAATATCTTACATTACCTGGGCATGGTGGGATGTGCCTTTATTCCCAGAATTCAGGAGGCAGAGACAGGGCGATCTCTGTGAGTTCAAGCTCAGCCTGGTCTGCCCAGTGAGTTCCAGCACAGCAGAACTACATAGAGAACCCTGCCTCAAAGAATTCCTATTTCAGCTTAGAGGACTGCTATAGGAGTTTGTAATAGTGTTGACAGATACACGCAGATGTGTGTGCACGCCTGTATTTCACTTTGCACTAGCCACTTCATACAGGTCAGAGAAACACACGTGTCAGAATAAAGGTATTTGTATAAAGAGGACAGATGAAGACATTAAAGGAAATGGTTGAGGAAACTTGAAAGCATTTACTACTACATGCATATTTTAGATGTATTTACAGGAATTACATTTTGGAGGCTTGAAAAAGATAAGTAATAGTCCCAAGAGACTGACATGCACAGTGCTTCTCCCGAAGGCCAGAACACGAGAGAGCAAACGAAGAGGCCGGTTGTCTCCTCACTTAGAGAGCTGAGTATTCCTTATTTGCATCTTGAAAATGAAGCTTAATTGAAATCTTTCTACAGAAATTCTCTACTGGAGTAAATTGCTGATGTGAAGTACGACTCTATACTAACATCTGTCTATATGACATTGTGTATAACATCTTACTCATATGTTAACATTTGGCATATAGATGATAAAATGTTATAATAATCAATTTTTAATATTAAAATATCCATATAACTTATGTTGCAAAATAGTAAAGCTTTGTTGAGAATTACATTATGTATGTATTTAAAACTGCCTATGAGTTAAATACTTTGAATTTATGTACATGAACACAATAGTTTGTACATATATTATTCAGATATACATCTATATAATAGTGTCCTTATTTGTAATGGGAAAGAGAGAGTTAGAAAGTAACTAGTACAACAGGGTGTAGGAGAAATTGGTGATGTGGGGTTTAAATGCCAACATTAACTGGTCTTGTCTTGTGTGTGTGTGTGTGTGTGTGTGTGTGTGTGTTTCATCGGGCTTCTACTTGGTAAACATTCTGTGCCCTCTTCCCATGATTCCTCCCAGATTTGCTTTACTAGACTTAAATGTTACTTTCTAATTCTATGAATCCAATCTTTTAGCTTTGTATTTGAGTGAATATAATATTTTTAGTTATTTTAATGTAACAGCCCTCAAGCTTATCAAAGTTGCCATGACAAGATTTCATTTTCTTTATGGGTGATTCATATTCTATAATCAATAATTCTGCCTATATCAAACACATTTTTATTCATTCATTGTTTGATGAACACTAGATTGATTTTATATCTTGTCTATTACAAGTAGTGCTAAGACTAACACAGGCGCGTGTGTGCGTGCGTGCGTGCGTGCGTGCGTGTGTGTGTGTGTGTATGTGTGTATGTGTGTGTTTTGAACATGCTGTTTCTTTTTCCTTAAATGTTTGTTTAGCTTTTAATTTTCAGGAACACAAGCAGTGCAGAAAGGGCACATTTCTGTGGGTGTTGGCATGTGTGACAGCTTCGTTTGTTATGTATATCTGCAAATACATTTGCCAGAAGAAAGGGCCCATAGCCCTTGATATTGTTAGCAATTGCCAAATTGTTTCCCAGTGTGCGAGAGCCAGTTCATACATACTCCTGACTACCAGGGCATCATGCTTTTATATCTCCATGATACTAGAGAGGTTGAATACGTATGTATATATGCCTTTATGGATCATGTATATGCTGAGTCACACTGGGGTCTGTCTTGGCGGGGCTAAGACACAAGGAGAATTCTTGGAAAGGTAGGCAGGCCGCCACCAGAGTCTCAATGCTGACGAAGGAGTAACAACATGCTGGGCATTACCAGGTAAGCCGCAGCCTCGTGGCAATGCATAGATTGATAGGAATGGGTTAATGATTAAGACAGAGCTACCCAATATGAAGTCCTAGCCATCAGCCAACAGTTTTATAATTAATATAGCGTCTATGTATTTATTTGAGGCTCCAGGGCTGTGAGGCCAGCTGGGAGAGAGAGCTCCAGCAACAAATGACACCTTTGAAGATGTCATGATAAAATCCATTTCGTTATATGCTGACTTATAAGATTAAATAAAATAAATACCAACAGTTAGGCTTTGCTTCCCTGTCTGATATTTCATGTAAGAACTCAGATAGGGCACTGCTAATAGATGCCTCCAGTGTCTATGCTGTCACCAGGCATCGTTTTGTTCTGTCTTTTGAAACAGGGTAAAACAGTGTAGACCAGGCTGGCCCATACTCCACACCCTCCTGGACCTGCCTTCTGAGTACTGGGATCACATGTGTGTACTGCTGTCCCTGACCTCCTAGGATGCTTTACTGAACAGCCCTCAGTGCTAATCTCAAAGCAGTCAGATCTTCTTATGAAATAACCCAACCCTAGGGCACTCTGTGAACAGATACTGCGGGCAGCTTGGTCCCCAGTCTGCCATCTCACTTTCTACTCCACATGTGCAGAATAAATGTTTGTCACTGCTTACCGTGACGACAGCTATCATCACAAGACTACAGGTTGGCTCTAAGAATGATTTGCAAGCTAAATTAGTAAGAGTACCAGTCGCACCAATGGGTCATAAGCTCTGAATTAATGCGGGGATGAAGTGTAGAGTGCAGTTGCAGAACCAGTAAGTTTTTATGAAATTTGTGTATCATAGCAGAGATGGTACCCTGTGGCTCCAACCGAGTGTCAAGTTTTAGGCTAATTCCGAAACCCGCAGCTAATTCAGTTTTAGGGGGGACTTGCCTTTCCTCCCCCATCTTTTTATTTTGATGTTTTTCTTGTTTTATTTTCCAAAGTGAAACTTTTTGTAACCCCGTGGATTTTATTGTTATACCATGGTTCTGGTGAGACTTCCCCAAAGTTTGAGACCTGTGTGGTACTCTCTGCACGTCAGTGCTGCGTGTAACATGTAACCTGGCTGAGGCTGCTGCAGACGTGTTGTCGTCAGACCGGAGCTGTTCTCCAAGTTACCTTCTTACATGTCCGTTTTTAAACTGTTCATTCCAAATGTGCCACGTTAATAATGTAAAAGCATACTCCTGTCGGCAAAGTTGATGTCAGACTCAGGAAAAGTTGTTTGCATGTTTGACAGTTGTTTAGATCTTAAATCTTTTATGTATGAATTCATAAGCTCATTCATTCTGGAACATAGCAATGCAGCATTTTTATCAAAACAACATCTGCTGGCCCTCACAGTTACCACGGTGGCATCATGATTTCTTTTTATAAGTCTCTGCCATTCAGTGCTTTTTAAAACTGTGCTGTATCAGTAGTTGCTTCTGTAGTAAAACTTGGAGTATCAGTTCTTGGCATCAAATAACCATATCTTTTGAAATTGTCTTCTAGATGAATTTTAAGTGGTTAGGAGGGAAGAGAGGGAGGAGAGGAGGGGAGAGGACGAGGGAGAGGGAGGAGGGGAAAGGGACAAGGTGGGGGGGGGGAGAAGAACTTACCTTAAAAATAGAGTTACATTTGCAGGAAGTGCATGTTCCACCCTTTATCCCCGGCACTGTTTGGTGAAGTCTTATGCTGTCAGGGTCACTGAAGCAGACATGCCTCTTCCCTCAGTGAGTGCTAGTGTGTCAGTGGCGCCTGACAGGTAAATTGATTATTATAGTCTAGGCAAACAGAACTACCGTAGTGCTATGGAGGTGTGAGTGAGCACATCATGCCTGTGGGAACTGCAAATGTAAAACATAGTCATTCAAACTCAGGAAAGATGAGGAAAAATTAATTTTTTAGGCGACTGTGAAGTAACTTCATACGACTGTCTAAATAAGCTTCTAGTCCAGTGGAGGCTCTGGAGGCAGAGGGTAGAGGGCAGGCGCATTGTTCGTGGACTTGTAGCATCCAAAGCTGTGAGAATCAAGTTTCTGTCCTCAGTTGTATTGTGTAACACAAGCAGACCAGCAGCACAGTGATGCGTGTGCTGTTTATTGTAAGTCACTAGGCACTTGTGGACAGGAACATTTAACTGAAATGGGCTGGGCCATTTGATGTTACTATTGGGAGTGCACTGAGATTTCAGGGCCAATAAAGGTTGGTTCCTCAACTTGGTTTTCAAAATGATGTTACACGTATTTTACAATCCAAAAATTGTTTTGGAAGACACAATTGTCATGGAATATCATTGCTTGTTTGCTTATTAGTTTTGGAAATTCCTAATTCAGAACATTTTCTTAAGAATTATTTAGACCACTTTAATGAAAATATTGGCTATGTCACTTAGGATTGTCAAGGGAATACATAAAAGACATGAGATTTCTACCCTTTATAGTCTGTCTTGCTTAGGATTGTCAAGGAAACACACATAGGACATAATGGGATTTCCATACTTTAGAGTCTGTATTCACAAAGATCATGTTACTTATTTCTCATCCCCTTCCAATTCAGTAATATTTCATAGGAAAAGAAAACAATATTAATATGAAGAAAACTTTAATTCTTTTAATTTGAGTATAAATATAAATAGACTTTATTTTGTTGACCAGCCATGGAAGAGAAAGACAATTGGCTTTAAATTCATTGTACTTGTCCATTATTTTCTTCTTTATATAAATATTTCTGACCATGCTGGATGGTGGTGGTGCACGCCTTTAGTTCCAGCACTCAGGAGGCAAAGGCAGAGGCCAGTGGATCTCTGTGAGTTCAAGACCAGCCTAGTCTATGAGAGCTAGTGCCAGGACAGGTTCCAAAGCTACACGGGGAAACCCTGTCTCAACCCCCACCCCCCAAATTCCTTGGTCTTATCTGAAGAAGCTGATAGAAATCTTCAAATGCTGATGTAAGTCCCAAGTCAGTGTTTTCATTCCTTCTGACCTTTCCTTACCGAATGGGAAGGATGTTTGTTGAAGGTTAGGGACTGTCTAGGCTCACTGTACTCTTTCTCACAAAGTCCTCTGGGCTCAGGGAGCATTTCAATGGCAGCCCAGTGCAGTGTGACTGTTCAGCACCAGGATATAGGCTGGTTTGGGAATGTGCTTCCCAACAGGAGGTCACAATACCAGGTGCTTAGAGTGCTGAAGCCACCACATGGCCCTCACATATTTTAAAAGATTACGAAATGGTATTGGTAAAGAAAATTGGATTTATTTATAATTTGTCCAAAGCGGGTAGAGAAGGACCCCTAATTTATTTCTACCTTTTCTGTCCCAGTGTTACAGAAGAGATGAAACAGGCGTGAAGAACTACACAAATGTTAATTTAACTTGTGAGAACTATGTAACATTTCCTCCTGGCAGCTAAGTTCTTCCTTAAGCTAACACCAGGGCATTAGCCTTTTCTTCTCCCAGCCTGAGAGTCTATTGGAAATTTTGATGTTGTTGGCCCATGTTTCTCCAATCTGATAGCAGAGAGGAGGGTCAAGGTGCACCTCCTTTGAACAACTCCTCTTTTCCAGGGCTGTTACAGATAGGGCAGTAGTTGGTATCCTTTTCCTGCCTATCTTCAAAGTAATACAAGTTATACTCAGCAGAGTTCCACATTAGTTAAGATTCTGGAGCCCAGATAGAAGGGAAGGGATTGATTGTTGAGCTAGGACTGTCTCCAAGATAAGAAATTATATTTGTTATGGTCAATGATATCTATTCTGTTTAAATTAAGCTGCACCCATATCTTCCTCAGAACTACCAATGGTCCTTCATGTGGGCTCCACGTGAGGGGATGGATGTGGACCAAGGCCATTCGAGTAGGCTCATATCACAATAGCGAGGATTTCAGTCCTGGATACTGGGGCACAGTGCACAGGCTGCATGTAGGTACATGTCCAAAGTCCACCATGTAGGGAGGATACACATGCCGAGTGCCAAACTGGAACCAGAGAGGGAGCCTCCCTTCTACCTGAAAAGCAAGGCATCTCTCTGCCATCTTTCCACGTGGTTTCATGTATATCAACTGGAGGCTTCTTGCAGTGTTTTAATGTGTTGGCCCTAAGAGCTTTAGTTAAGAAAAAGTGAGCCATTCTAAAGTTAAGACGAATGAAAAAGACTACGAGTTGTCACATTTCCTGTGCTGATAGGAATAGACATTTTAGTAAGGAAATTGGAGTAGTCATTGTTTAAAAATAAGAACAATTAAAAGTCTAGAAGGATGGATAAAACTAAGTCACACAAATCCAAGAAATATCCTATGTCAGTCTTCCCTAATAAGAACCGTGTAGGAGGAAAGAATTTGGAGATGGTTCAGAACTCATTTGTAGATCATGGAAGAAGCACTCTGTTGTGCAAAGCTTCTCACGTGGTTCCCGAGCAGCAGCTTGCTGTGTGCACATCAGGAGGGATTCCCCTGTTAGGCAGCCCTGCTAACTTTAATGACAAAGCGGATCCAACTCTGAGTAATCCCTGCACTATAAGAATGTGCTGTGGCTGAGACTCTGAGTGGAACAAGTGTGCTAGGCAGGCAGTGAAGCGGTCGGTGACTGCAAACCCCGCACAAAAGAATCTCAAGGGCAGCAACCGTTCCTCCTAAGAATTAGACCAACTCTGCGTGCGTGCGTGCGTGCGTGCGTGCGTGCGTGTCCAGGCAGGGTCTCTCTGTGGCTTTGGAGCCTGTCCTGGAACTCGCTCTTGTAGACCAGGCTTGTCTTGAATTCACAGAGATCTGCCTGCCTCTGCCTCCTGAGTGCTGGGATTAAAGGTGTGCGCCACCAACACCCGGCTGAATTATACTGCTAAGCCATATCACTTCAAAATAAAATCTCTAGAACGCCATGTTGTTGATACGTTTGCACATTTTCATTTACTTTTTGAAAATGTAAGTCTGTATTTAGACTTTCTTCACCTCCACCACATCCTTCTACCATCTCACCATCATTCTACACTCGATGATCGTTAGCACACATTATACCAAGGCGTGATTTATGAAAACTTCAAAGTCATAGTCAGAGATAGCTACATTCTTAAGGTGGACTTGCATTGTGTTGACTTTTGCTTATAAATAGGTTATTCAATTATATTCCTAAATTTTCCTGTATTTAAGGCTGGGTAATGATCAAAATGAGGATGGAAATGTTGCCTGAAAGTAACTCTTTACCTCTATAAAAGTGGAGCCCTGTCATCTGAACAGTCAGTGTTTGGGAAGATGCATTCGGGTAGATGGAATTCATTCCTCAGGGTGGGGAGGGCTCAGCTCCTGGGGAATTGGATCTGAATGGAGTGAGGAAGTGACTTCCCACTGTCTTATTTAGATATTTGCACTCTGTGAAATATGACCCTCCAGCTCATAAGCACACCTTAAAGTAAAACCTCGGGAGAAACACCCCCCATCCAGTGAGATTGGCAGCAGTTGATTGGCATAAGAAATAATGGCCCTCAGCACCTTGTGGCTGCCCCCCCAAGAAGCACCATGAGTCGGCGGTGGCTGGCGAGGGATGCTGTTTATTTGCCACTCCAGTCACTTTATTTAAATGGCCACTTTGTGAGACAAAATGAATTCTGTGATTTAGGTTTTAACTTTCTAAGCTGTAATTTGCTTTATTTCGAGTTATTTTTATAGCTTATTATACCCACTATTATACCTGTTCGTATGGCGTGGTATAATGAGAACATAATGTTTTCACAAGAATAGAGAATGGTACAGTAATGGCTTGATTCTGTTGTTGCTTGATTCTGTTTAAATATCTTGTATTTGATAGAGGAGTTGGCAGTGTTGTTGTGGGGGGTAAAAGAATAGTTATGGTGCATTACCTAATGAAAATAAAGGGGTCTTTCCTGATTACTGTCATGCTGAGTGGCCCTAGGGACAGTATGGCTTTTCCTCTCAGGCTGTAGATTCTGTCAAGGCCACAGAGAGCTGACTCAATTCTGCTGGACACATAGAGCATTTTTATTACAACTTGAAAGTTTTATTGTGGTTTTTTTTTTTTTTTTTTTTTTTTTTGCTACAAAGTCTGAATGTGCAAAATGTGAAACTTTGAATTGAATTTCATCTGGTTAACCCAGTGAATGAGGAAGAAATTGTAACGTTACATTGTACACATTTGAAGCAAAATTTATGAACCATTAGAAGGAAAACCCTGAAACTCCAACTGAGGAATCCATTTTGCTCAGTTCCTTAACAATCTTTAGGAGTCATACTCACCATTTACAACAGATTACACTTGGGGGAAGTAGAGGGATTTGTTAGACAGATAAGGGTTCAAGCCTTGTTTGCCTACACCCTTAGAGTGTAACAGTCCATCCGTCATAACTGTAGAGGCGTACTTTCTATGTGTGAACTGCATGGCATCATGTGATGTTGTCATGGATCAGGAAGCTCTACTGGATTGTTCTACAGAGCTAAGCACATTCCCTCTATGATAGCCAAGCACGGTAAGGACTCCCCATGGGTTACGGGGTACCGAAGCCTGAGTCTGCACATTTTCAGGGATCATGCTGGCCCCTCACTGTGAAGCGCCACATGAGACGTCTGGACAGACATTATGCCGTCACTTGTGAACATTTCAGTAGTTCAGTGCTCAGTGTGATAAGTGTCATCAGCGTGACTGCACATTTAACTGGGAATGGTGAAGCTGAACTGCTGTATCCCCTTTTGTGACACAGTTACTGTGGAACTAAACCGAGAGCAAGCATGCAGGATAGCTCAGCAGGTAAAGGGGCTTGCCCAGTGAGCCATGCGACACGTAAAGGTAAAAGGAGAAAACCAGCTCCGCAAAGTGGTACATGCGCACGCACACACTCACTAACACACTCACTCATACTCACACACACATATACACACTCACACTCACACACATATATACACACTCTCACACACATACACACAGTCGCGCACACACTCACACTCACTCACACACACTCACACACTAATAATAACAACAATAATAGATAATGATAATGATAAAATAATAAAACTCTCTGAAATTGTAGAGGGGCAGAACACCACGAATGTCTTGTTGTCCCAGTGAGCCTTCTGGCTATCTCTAGTGTGTGCTGCATTTGTGGGGTCTCTGCTACGAAAGTAATTAACTGAAACACAGGAAGAGCATAGGGGGATGTGGTTGAGGTTTGTTTTTGCTCACATCCTTCCCTGTCTCCTCCTCACAGGGCCCTTTTATTCGTGTAGCAGCTATAGTGCACAGCTGTTTTGCTGTGCATTGCGCCATTGACTTCTAAGCTTGCTGGTTGTAGGAAGAAAGAATCTTGACTGGGGTTCTCTTGTAGATAAAGCATCGCTTACCCGTGCCTCCTTTTCAGACTTTGTGCTACAGTTTTCGGACTTGATTTACCACATTTGATGTTGTGTCAACTCTTTGGTTTGCTGGGTGTCTCTTACCACATCTGAGGCCTTTCAGCAAGCTTTGTGTCTTTCACTACTCTCTCAGCTCGCCCTCCCCCTCCCCCTCCCCTCCCCCCCCCCTCTTTAGAGGTTCAGTGAGGAATGCTGGCTCTCACTATTGGAGCCCCACAGCTCCTGATGCCCTTCACTGAAACCCAGCCATTCCTCTTTGTCGTTCAGTTGGGGGAATTCTGTTTATTTGTCCTCAAATTCAGTGATGCTATCCTCAATTGTCTTCAATTTTCTGTTGAACCGATTTAGCGCATTATAAAAGTTTGTATAATCTTATCTTTTTGTGATAATGTAGGTTCTGTTTGTTTCCTTTCAAATATCTTCTGTTTCTGTTGTTAAGATAGTCTATACAGCCTCAGTCGCTTCCATGGTCTTGTTTTTAATGACTGCATTTTTGTGGTCCCTGTGAACCCCGGTCAGATAATCCCAGTGTCTGGTAATAGACAGTATTGCTGCCAGGTCTCTATTCTCCTGGGCTTTGATTTTCTTGATCTATTGTGTTAGGGGATTCTGAGTCCTCTGAAGAGATCTTTCTGTTTATAAAACAGCCGTGGTAGGGCTGGAGAGATGGCTCAGCACTTAAGAGCACTGACTGCCCTTCCAGAGGATCTGCGTTCAATTTCCAGCGCCCACATGGCAGCTCACAGCTGTCTATAATTCCATTTTCATATAATTCCATTTTCAAGAGACTCAACACCTGTGGCAAAATACCAGTGGCCATAAATTAAAAATAAATAAAAATTTAAAAACCTTGTTTAGTTTTAACATCACCTTCTGGCCTTCTTGAGCGGCCTTTGGCTTTACTGACAGTTAAGTTCTGAGGATTTGTGGTCGTATCGTGTTTAGCTGATTTCCGGGAACCACCTGGCTTCCAGTTTGTTCCTTATGGTGCTGCCTCAGGGCTTGGGGTTGCCCTTGGCTGGGTGCCAGGGGGCCCTCCCTGTGAAGAAGGACTGGGCCTGGGCCTGGTTTGGCAGGCACAGAGCCCCCTGAGCTATTGTGGTTCTCTAGTGGCTCTGTTGTGTCTAGCTCACAATGGGAGTCTCAGGTCCTTGGAGACAAAGCCTTCCCAGGCTGGGCTGCATTTCATAGTAGTATTTCCTTGCCAGGGCAGCTTGCTGCTTAGACCAGCTGATTTTATGCCAACGTGACACGGGCTAGACTCATCTGAGAGGCGGGAACCCCAATCAAGAACATGCCTCGGTAAGACTGGTCTTAGACAACCCTGTAGGGCATTGCCTTAATTAGAGATTGGCCATCCCTGGGCAGGTGGTCCTGGGTTCTTTAAGAAAGCAGACTGAGCAAGTCACGAGGAACAAGCCAGTGAGCAGCGCCCTCCATGGCCTCTGCATCAGCTCCTGTCCCAGGCTCCTGCCCTACCTGAGTTCCTTGGATGATGAACAGTGTGAGACTTTGGTCCTTGACTTGCTTTTGATGGTGGTGTTTCCCTAGGGTAACTCTAAGACACCGTTCCTTGTTCCTTGGTGAAGAGGGTTCCAGGCTGTGGAGGCAGAGGCTTTGGGGGCTTTGGTTGCTTGCTGGGTTGTGCACGCTCCCTTTTTAGTTCCAGCTCTTCTTACTCTTTGTAGGGTTAGTGATGTCGGACCAGGCCGTCTCTCTTCCGGGTAGGCTGTCCTGCTCTGCTGCAAGTAGCATTTTCATGTTTTGCTCTAGGCTGCGTTGATGAGGTTAGCTTACTTAACTGATTTCTAATTAACTGCAGCGTCCTTAAAGTTTTTTTTTTTTTTTTTTTTTTTTTTTTTTTTTAAGAAAAGACTGAGAAATTCTTAAGTGAAGTAAGAAGAATTGATTTCATTTCTTGCCTTTAAATTTGAGGGGGAAACCATATTTTCTTAATTAATTACTGTTTTTCCTAAAAGTTTGTTTTATAAAGATTCATCACATCCAAAATTTAGTTTTAATTTTTGACTATAAATAATGAGCATATTGAATTTAACCTAGGAAATTTCACTTTGTTAGCAGCTTTTCAGTATCCTATATATTGAAATAATTCATTGTTGAAAATTATATTGTCAGGCCAGACACGGTAACACCCACCTTTAATCCCTGCCCTTGTGAAGCAGAGGTGGGTGGATCTTGAGTTTATAGGCAGCCTGGTCTTCATAGTCAGTTCTAGGCCAGACTGCACAGTGAAACTCCGTCTGAAAAAATAAACAGCCAGGCGGTGGTGTCGTGCACCCTCATTCCCTGCAGTCAGTAGGCAGAGGCAGGCGCATCCCTTTGAGTCGGAGGCCAGCCTGTCTACATAGTGAATTTCCAGGACTACACAGAGCAACCCTGTCTTGAAAAACAAGCAAATTAACTAAATAATTTTGGGACGGGAGAGAGGCCGGGGGGGGGGGGGGGAGAGCAGCTGCCTTTGGATGGTCTGTGTTAGTGAGACAGTTTCTAGCATAATTTGCATGTTTGGTCTTCACACACTCTCAAATTTGAAGCTGTTATCCGGCACATTCAGGTGGATTTTAAGATATTAAGAGCCGTTTTATTTAGGAGTCTCTAAGTAAAAATGTCTGAATGGAAACAATAAAGACAGTCTCTCTTTAGAGCACTCTGAAACTATATGCCTTTTTAAAAAAGAGTTGCCTTGATCATGGTATTTCCTCACAGCCATAAAAAGTAAGTAACTAGGACTTGAATTAATAGCTAACTGTCCAGTTACTTATATTATTTTTAGTTATATTTTATTTATACTCATTTTACTTTTAATTGTCCATGTGTGCTTCTCTATATTAAGCCATTATTACATATTAATATAGAATTAAGTCATTATATAATATATAATAAATGTTAAATTTATTAAGTTTACATAATATATATGTAATTAATAGCTGGCATTTGGATCCTTGTCTGAGTCCACTTATGGAAGAATCCAAAGTAAAGACAGAGTGTGTCTCCTTCACACCCTTCACACAGTTGACAGAACTGTATTCAATTGTCTTAGTCTCTCAGAGGAGGGGGAGGGGCGCATCTGAGCTGACCCTTCCATTCACCTCTTGCTCACAATGAGTTGTACAAGTAAATACTGGTTACTACCAGACCACTAGAAGGGACATTGTAAATTCATATCTTTCAAGTTAGAATTACTGACGTACATAATTTCTAGTTCCCAAGTGTTCCACAATAAATATATTCCTGGACACTTGCATTAACCCTGCCACAGATACTCATCATTATCAGTCATGTTGAGTGTGTAGTTACCTTCTGTTGAGAGATGAGAAAAATTAGTCGTTTCTGAAACATTAAATACACAGCAATAGAAAAATTAAGGAAGTCAGTTTAGGAACACGTTATTTAATTCTTGAGTGTCTGATAGAAACCTTTCCTTCCAACTCTTGGTTGTAAAAGTGTGATGATTACAATGCAGAGAACCCGGAAGAGTCACTCTTACATTGTCCTTTCTTAAGCCCACTCAAAATATGACTCACTGATTTTTTTACATTTAATTTATTATTTTACATGTCGATCCCAGTTCCCCCTCCCTCTCTCCCTCCCTTCCTCCCTCCCTCTCATCCTCTCTGCCCTCTCACATGCACCCTAACCACCCTCCCCTCCCAAGTGTTGGCAAACGTGGTAGAGGGCATGCTCAATTCCAGCACTCAGGATGCAAAGGCATACGGATCTCTGATTCACTGATTTATTTTCATGTAATACTGAAACATTTGCCATTAAAGTAATAATCACAACCCCTGCTTATTGTCAGCCATGTGTCACGAGGTGGCCATTTATTTGTTCAGCCCCACAGTTGGAGATTAACCATGGTTATGTTCTCTCAGGGTTTGGCTAAATGGAAACTCCCATTGTCTGAATTTTGATCATATATTATGCATAATATATCCACACACCAAAAGATACACTTAATGTTTACTATATATCCTTCCAAAATGTTCTGAATGCTTGATATTTGAAAACTATAAGGAGAAATGTTGAACAATCCCCAGAAAACCCATGTTGTCTTCAAAGGTGTGGTACACTGTTGTGTGGTAGACACAGGAGATGCAGACTTTGTGTCTCTGGTACTAGAATCCATTGATAAACGCTCACTGTAATAAGCCTTGTAACATTGGAACAGTTTAGCTTACATTTGCGTAGTTGGTAAGGTAGAGTGTTACTCTGTATTGTAGTGATCTTTTTTTTTTTTTTTTTTTTTTTTTTTTTTTTCTAAAATCCTACTGTCGTTGTTGAGAATCGCAGGGCTCAGAAATGGTTTGTGAAACAAGAGGATGGAGAGTCCCCTTGCTGTTTTATAGAGGAGAGTAGTACCCTTAGTGCAGGAATGTCCCGGCACTGGAGGTCCAGGCAGCGATGGAATGCAGCATAGTCAGAAGAGAGAAAGCACTCTGAGAGTAGACAAGGTTTCCCTGATGCTTCTGGGAGCTGCAGGGAGTTGACTGTCTTCACTGTGAGCGGAGACAGAGCTGGCCACGCACTGAGTCTCCTGTTTCCACACAGCTCTCTATTGCTTTGCAGCCTTTAAGGGTTATTACTGATCTCTGTTGTGCTTTGTACTGCTTTCCCTAGCATTGGGTTTTCTTTTCGCTTCGTCTTTAAGGTGAATGGATATCTTAGTCATTGGCATGAGCACTCTGTTGTTTCGAAATATGCCTATGGTATATTACAAACTTCCCTTCAAACGGTGTTTTAACTATACCCCACAATTTCTGATAAATTTCCATATTTTTTGGTTAAGTTTTACCTAATTTTCCATGACCTTAAAAAATAAATGTATGGATGTAGATGTGTGTTGTTTAGTTTCTGAGTGTATTGGGAAATTATTTCTAAGCTTTAGTTGCTAGAGACGCCTTATGTCTCAGTTACAGTCCTGTTGCTGTGAGGAGGCAACATGACCAAGGCAGCTTATAAAGTAAACCATTTAACTGGGGGCTTGCTTACAGTGTCAGATGGCTCACCCGTGATCATCATGGTGGGACCCTGCAGCAGGTGGATAGGATGTGTGCTGGGGCAGTAGCTGAGAGCTCACGTCTCATCTGCAAGATGGGGCAGAGGGGCAGAGGGGCAAGCCTGGGCCTAGCACTGAGACTGCCCCTCAGTGACACACGCTACAGAAGCTGTACAGGTCAGAGTTATGGGGGACTCACTGACCACAGGGGCAGTAACAGAGCTATGCTCACCGACAGCATGAGGCACTCAGGACACAGTCCTCAGGCTTTTCCTCTCCAAGGCTCACTGAGGCATGGCTTTGCCAGCCGCCAGCTGTGTTCCTTGCGTTCCAACGCTGCCTGTTGGTTCCCTCCCATGGCCTCTTCATATTGCCTCTTAATCTCCATTGCTTTAGCTTAACATTCACATGGAGTTATTATGTAAGCTGCACTTTGGGTAACCTGTCTGTCAAGGTGATGGGTGAATGTCACATGGTGTTTCTAAAGGTGAAGGACTTCATGTCACTGTTGAAGGACATCTTAAAGCCACTTACAGTTTTACTCCAATGTATTTGATTACCTATTATGACTCATACTATAGGTCATGATTATGTTTCTGTCTAATGGAGAAATTGTACTATAAAGTAAAAAACCAAAATGATTAAAATATTGAAGTCGGCTTCTGCCTCTTGTCCCCCACTTGTCTCCATTTTCCATTTCCTTTCTTTCCACTCCAACCTACTCCTCACTTTCTTTTTCTTCCTTCTTTTAAAATGGACCTATTTACCATTCTGGCATTATGGTTCTGTGTGATTCTGCAGCTACATGTTTTTGCATACTCCCTTCACGGTAGTTGGTTCCAGAGCTCAGACAGGGTGACACCATTTTACGGTGCTTGTTAAATCCCTGGTCTTGCATGTCCTTGATGCGTGTGGCTTTGTTAGCCCATAGGAAGGGCTGGGAAAGATAGACTATGTATGGGCAGTGTTACAGAAGGCTGTAAGTCCTAATGTTTGCATGTGTAGAAGTAACTCTTAGGAGTGTGGTTCATGGAAGAGAATGCCTTTGAACATAAATGAGAATTGGAAAATTTTCACACTAACGAGAAACTGTGTGATGTATTATAACCCGACATTTTACAAAGCCAGTAGCGTAGGCATGGCTTTGTGGTAGGTGCAAAGCCCACCCCGTGTGTTACTTATAGGTTGGTCCAGCATCGTTTGGAAGCTGCAGTTTCTGAGTTGTGTTGCATTGTTGATTTTTAACATCTCAGATCTATTTTGTATCATGCTGAAGTTACAGCCTCTTAGCGTGCTGTGCTCTTGACTGCATTAACTTCCTCAAAGGCATTTACAGTAACTGTATTCTTGCATGGATCAACAATTTGTCTTTTTCTGTCTTTTTGCTTTAGGATAAGAAATGGATTCTCAATCATGAAGATGTTTCATTGGGAGCATTACTGGGCAAGGTATGCAATCAGCAAATAAGAAACATTTATATTTGCCAGGAGCACCTCATATTGCTGTGCAAAGAGTTTTTAATACATGCACCACGGCATGGGGTGGAGATAGCCTGATAATCATAGAAAGGCTTATGATGATTCTTATCTTTGAAAACAGTGTATATTTTTCCTGGAAGGCCAAAGCCATGATGCTTTTATTAAAGCCAAAAACTATTGAATGAAGGAAAGAAGCCTTGAGGTAGTGAAAGTGTGCGCGGCGTCACTGTGTTCCCAGTTATTCCATGACTTGGGAAGGCAAGGTGTTGCTTTTCAGAACAGCAGGAAAGTTCGTAAGACTACATTATCGTAATGTAGATATAATGTGGGCGCGGGCCGGGGACATGGGGTAGGGACAGAGGCGCTTGCCACCAAACCGGCCACCTGAGTTCAGTACCAGGAGCCTACAAGGTATAAGGAGAGAGCCGGCTACTGAGCATGTGCCTCCCCCCCCCCCCAGGAGAGATGGGGCCGGGGAAGTAATATAAGTTCATTGGGGGCAAGATATGTTTCATTTCAAGTACCTGCTTTGTAACTGGCTCCGTTAGTGGTGGCAAAGGACAAGTCTCACAGAGTGAAGTCGTTTGGCCTGCATTCTAGTTGGATGTTTCCTCTAAGTCCTAGTCCCTATGAAAATGCATCATTTCTAACAGCAAAGGCGGGCTAGTCTACACTTGACAGATCTGCCAATCATCATTATTCGAGTTCTAGTGAAGTTTGTTCAGTGACTTAATTGTGGACGTTTCTGAGTAAAATTTGACTTGGATTTAGCTTCATGATGCACCATGAAAAATAAGGTAAAATTCAGATATCCATATTAGGATGCTTGTTAGTCAGCATTGCCCTTCTTATAGGAACAGGCAGACCTCACTACTGGTCATCTTAGGGTTAAAACTTGCCAGAAACACTGCTGAGCCCTGTGGACAGCTATAGCCATCAGTGAGGATTAGGCAGAGCGAGTAGCCAGGGCAGAGCTCACCTGCGGAAGTTCTGTGGAACAAGCAAAGGGAGCCATAGGAAGGCAAGTCAACAAGATGGCAGGCATGCACATTACATAGGGCCTGATGACCTCCTGACACCTTTAACTGATCGCGAAGGGAATGTGGAGCTGGTGGTAATTGCACTTTGCGAGGGTGGCTCTGGGCCTTAGGAGGGAAGTTCAGAGCAATGCCAGGACAGGGCTGCAGCCAGGAGGTAACACGTTGTAGGGATTGAGAGAAACGGATATACAAGCCAGCTCCACGTGTAGCAGGGTTCTGGAAACACAATTGAAGGTGTGTAATATATCAACTTTATCTATTAGATTTTTACAAGACAGCGAGGAAAGCCAGTTGAGTAACAAGTGCTGAGGTTAAACAGGATGAAGAAGAGGGGCCTAGATAAAGAACTGAGCCTGGTCATTCCGGCACCAAGAGGCTCGGGGAAGCAAAAGCAGTCCTCAAAGGAAGTTAAAAAAACGAACCAATTAGGAAGGCAGAGAACCAGGACCTTCCATTATGCCTTAGAAACTAAGAGGAGAAAGTAAGACGGAGGGAGCCTGCCCCCTGTGGAAAGAGCCGAAGGACAGTCTCAAAGCTGGCAAGTTTAAGGACGGAGGGGAGAGTTTACCGCCAGTAATAAGAACCTAAGAGAACCCTGAAAAACTAGCTCTTTGAGAAATGTTAGTCATGTTGATCTTTCCTGTAGTGTGGCTTCCTTCTCTTCCTAAATGCATTGACTGTAAGGCATCTATACCAACAAGATGCTAGAGCTAAGAGCAAGGTTAGCGTGTCCGTGCCTGTTCACCATTGGTGACACTGACACTTGAGGAAACCCCCTTTGCACCCGGATCCACACCTGTTTCTACAGCACACGTGATTGTTAGGGTCCATGCCAGCTGTCCCCTCTCAGGCTCTGCTTTATCTTTAACCATGGTGATCTTTAATGTAACAAAATACAGTGCTCAAAGGATAAAGTAGCTGGAAGAAAACCTCCTGTTCAAGGCAGGGTTGACGTTGGGTTCCCCTTCTGTTGAAGCCAAGCATTAATAAAGGCAGTTTGCTGTAGCGAAGACTAACCTGTGGGACTGTGGAGGAGGTGCCCATACTCGCTACAACCCAGTCTGCAGTCAACAGCAGTGCTTTGGTTAACTCGGAGTGCTTTGTTTTATACTTTCCAGTTTTTAGCTGTCAGCCATGCCAACCATGCTTGTATTATTCTTTCCAGGGGAATTTTGGTGAGGTGTACAAGGGCACACTAAAGGATAAAACTGCTGTCGCTGTTAAAACGTGCAAGGAAGATCTTCCACAGGAATTAAAAATAAAGTTTCTACAGGAAGCCAAGTGAGTTCTTTGAAACAATATAAAATGTGTGTTTATAATTCATTGCATTTACCACAAGGTAAGTTTCAGAACATCTCCTAAGCTTTGATTTGCTGAAGTAGAAGTCAGTACCTTTGGAACTTTCTGGAGTGACCATTTTCATGGTGTGGGAACAGTTTCTGGCTTGAGCTAGCCTGGAGCGCAGTTAAGCAGGCTTGCTAGCAATGGGACATCAGCAGCGTAACTACTCTCTAAGTCCTTAAAAATACCACAACAATTTTTATTTTACCTCACATACATGTTCATATGTAGTGCTGTAGTTATATTTGCAATAAAACATTAAATACATATCCTGTTTATACCTTTTATTATATTTACATGTCTATGATATACATATTTATATACGTAAGTATATATTCTTGAAAGCTGACTGAATTTCTATTAGAAATTTTGCTATGTCGTTGACAGTATTTTCTTTATCTCTGGCGTTTTTTCCTAATTTTCATTCATAAATCATTGTTTTAAACATAAGGTTTTTTTTTTTTTTAAGAATTTGTCCTTCTGTATCAGTGTATGCACACAATATGTTTCTTATTTTTCTATTCTTTTCATTTTCATAGGGAAGAATGTGGAAATTTCCCCATAGGATAAAAAAAAGCATCTAAGGGATTTATTCTAGTTTTAGCCCATGCTTGAAGCTCTGCTAAGGATTGTTTCTTAACATGTCACCTCTACTGAAATATTATTTATCCAAAGTAACTCCACACCGCCTCGGCCTCAGTCCATGTGGAAGCTCTTATTTGGCCACAGCTTTGGTCAGCCCAGTTCTTTAAAATCTTGTTCCTGCATCTGGAACGTCCTGTGATGTCTGTAGCATTTGCCAGGGGGACTGATTTGAGGATGGCTAGATGTTTTGAAGCGAATTCCATGTGGCATTCCTAATTAATCTGTTATTAAACATCAGTGTGGGCACAAATTTTTAAATGAATTATTTAGGACAATCAACTCATCTGTACTTGGGCTATGCTGTCCATATTTATCAATAACTGTTGATTTGCATCTCATCAGAATTTCAAGTCATACGGATATTTTAAAAATTGAGTTCTGATTAAAATTTATTATAATTGCACATATTGGTTTATGTATCAGAAATTAAATCATTGTTTTATTTAACTGATAACCTTATGTACTTTTTTTCTCATCTAGAATTCTCAAGCAATATGATCACCCCAATATTGTGAAACTTATAGGCGTGTGCACACAGAGACAGCCTGTCTACATCATTATGGAACTAGTCCCAGGTAATGCTATTGCTATTTGAGAGTTTTACTTGAATGACATCTTAATATCATGTTTTATTTTTACATTCAGTCTCTGATATTTCATTGTAATGTTTCCAAGGAGTTTTGCATAACATTTTTGTGATAACAAAGCCTGCATATATACTCAATATTTTTTTCTGTTTTCCAGAAAGCGTCAGGCAACATTTCTTGAGACAGACTTGTTAGCGGGTAGTTAGCATGTAGCGATTGCGTGTGGAGAGTGCTCACCATAGTGAGCATTAGTGTGACTTGACGGCACTGCAAGTGACACCCTATACTGCATCTGTGTGTGTCATTTCACAGTCCACCTCCACACATTCTGTTTCTGGCTAAATTGTCATGGTGCTTTGCGGTCCCTTGTGGATTAAGTGCTGCTTTGGCCAGGCTAATGCGAGGGTGAGCTGTCTGGAAATGCTCCTGGCACACTCCTGATGGGAGATGTCATTCTGTATATGTTTCTCATACTGGTTTAATGAATGAAGCACTGTTGGCCAATAGGAAAACAAGATAGGAGGGACTAGGAGACAAGGAGGAGAGAGGAAGTAGTAAGAAGGGTTCAACATGGAGAGTCTGGAGAGACTAGAACCACCAGCTACCTCTCACTGGTAAGACCACGTGGAAATACATAGAAAGGGGTTAACAATTAAATAGAGCTAGCCGATAAGAAACTAGTAAATGGCCAACAAAATTCTGTCATATACAGAGTCTCTGTGTTAATTGGGGCTGGCGCGGTGGCGAGACCAGACCAGCGGTGGCGGGCGGAAAAAAAACCAAACCGTACCCCTTACACACTCCTGCTTCTAGTTCGCCAACAACTTGTAGCAACAAACATGGACGACCTTAAACGGACACAGTGTGTTTAAGGTTTTTCTTGTCATCTTTCTTCCAGTTGTGGACAAGTAGAGAGAAGAGCTTTGATCTTGATGCCATCTACAGTGCTTCATAACTGATAGGATTGCTTTTCCCTTTTAGTGCCTGCCTCTGGTGTTTTAAGAGAAGAAATTGAAAGGAACATAAACATTATTTGTAACTGTAACTTAAATCCCTAGAGTAAACCTAGTGCTGTAGATTCCCTGGTAAACATGGCCTAGAATGCTCTTGCTGTCTCGGGTTAGAGTTCCGAATTACCACACTACTTTGCTTGCTACTGAAGTACTCTAGCTGTTAACCTAACTGCAGCACACATGGATTATTACTAACTTTATCAAAATGGCACTGTCTTGTGTTGGGTGAACTCTATGCTCATCTGTACACAAACGAGCACAGTCTAAACACTTAGGAACAGTTGAATTGCATTAGTTATTATGAGAATAGGATGTTTATGCATAAAAACATGCTGACATTTGTGTGGGTGCAGATGAAGCCCTTGGTTAGTAAGAAATATTACCAGGACGACTTGGGAGCCAGACGAAACTTGAAGAAAGGTAATAGTCGTTCACTTGTGTGCAAGGTTCAGATAGCAAACATAAGCTGAATACACCCAAAGACAGCTGTGTACACGAGCCAGGCACTTCACAGCAATGCGGTGACAAGTCTGTCTGCTGCTTTGTACCTATTATGAAAGTAGACACCTGCTAGTCGGTGGGCCGGCGCTCGGTGGGCCGGTGGTCTCTCTGTGCCATGGTATGGCTCTTTTCTTGACTCTGTTCATGTAACTTGTGGTGATGTTACTATTTCAAAATCACATCTACCTATCTCTTGGCATGACTGTAAAGCATTCCCCTTTGTGAAATTTACGTGGTTTATTTGGTCAGTGTTTTAGTTTGCTTTCTTGTTTCCTTTTTGTCAAGCACTTTCCACTCATGTGATAAAACTCAGCAGTACGACTCAATCCACTCGATGCCCACTTTGAATTGACAAGTGTGCAGCTCATAACAAACTTCAGTAGTCTGGGAGCTGAAAGTAACTCATTTGTTACCTCACTGTAGTGTCCATTAGAAAGAAGTTGAACCTTGACTGCATTTTCTCAGGCCTACGTTGAATGTGAAGCTGTGCTCTGACCTGGGGACTTTGGGGACTAGTCTACTGTGAGGATTGCTCAGGTCTGGGCAGACTCCTGCTCTGTACTGCCTGGGGCCCTCATTCTGTGTCTCAGTTCCCTCACAGTCTGTGCATCTTTATGTCATGATTGGCATGCCAGATACTTCATGGGTGTTAAATCTCTCCAATTTACATTTTCCTTACCAGATGGGGACTTGAGATGATGAGGTCAGGTCTCCTGGATAAACTCTGCCGTATGGCGGTCAGCTCTGCCGTATGACTGGACAGATGGAGGAAAGTGGTTCCCAGTATCCACAGATTACCGTAGGGCATCATCTTTCAGTCCAGCTTACCAAGTAGATTTTGCTCCATTTTCTTAAAGATGAGGTGCACTGTGGAATCTAAAACCCTATTAATGAGATTTTCATACAAGTTTATATTAAGTCCATTGGTTGATTTGCTATTAAAATATATCTTTTGCCCATGCCTGATTCTGCTGCACGGCAATTGAGTCATCTAGAAAACACCAGGTCATTGGAGTGTGCATGTGGACGGAAGTTTGAAACTCTTGTCTATATATGTAGACCTTTCAAACAGTGACACAGTTCTTTACATAGAATCCTGTGAGCACATTCATTCATGTCACACACAGTCTCATTAGGAAAGGGATGGGACAGAACACTCATGGTAGCAGGATGCTCATGGTAGCAAAAGCATGTTATCTGCCTTTTTCTTTCAAGACTGACGTCTAGTTCAGGTTTGAGAATAAACTGCCAACCGCCTGCACATCTTATGACCATGACTTTTCCTTCCCTTTCTGTTTAGAAGCTTATTTAATGGGATATGTTTGGCACACAGGAAAGACTAGTGTGTAAAACATGTGTTTATTGACATTCATATAATCCTTTGAAACCTTTCCCCAAACCAAGGCAATGAGCACATCTGTCACCCTCGTCTCCTCTTGAGTCTCCCTGTGGTTCCTCCCCAGCCGGCTGTGCAGCGCCCAGCCAACCGCTGGCTCACGGCCTGTCCTTCTTCTAGTCACCGTTTCTTAAATCCTTGTGCAAAATGGCATCATGCAGTATATATTCTTTTCCCTAAAGTCTTGTACTTAGCATAATTGAGATTAATCCACTTTTATGTCTTATTTTCTTACCTAGCATACAAAATAATGCTAGTTCACACACCGGTGTACCTTGCTTACGTTAATTGTCCCTTCTTTCTCTTCCCTGCCCTTCTCCATCATTGGTTGCCTTCATCCTCCCCAAATAGTTTTTCTCTTGCTTTCATGTCTGTGTGGGGAAACTTTTGCCCAATATTTTACAGTTGCCAACATTTTGATGGACAGTGTCATTTGTTCTACCCATGTTAGTGTTGTCTCCGTTCCAAACAAGGTTAGTAACTGCTTTGCAGCTGTCCGGTGTGCAAACTGTTTCTAAAATGTATCTGCAAAGATTTTAATGCCCCTGCCCTTGTCAGATACATAAGCCCTCTGGAGTCATAAACCACAAATACAGCTTATACCAAACTAATACTTCAGAGTGTAAGTGTTTGAGAATTGCAGTTTAAGGTGAACATTCCAAGATGACCCTTTCTTGAATTATGAATACTTTACCAGCTTGCTTCCTGATTGTGGGGCGAGTAAAACTGAAAGTCAGTTCTGAATGGCAGTGGGGAACAGTAATCACAGGAACGGGAAAGTTTTGGGGTGATGTGACGCTTATTTTGTTCAAATGATGGACTTAGGAATGCTTAGAGTCCATTGACCCTTGCCTGTCTGGATGTGTGCTCAGATCCAAACTGCCCCAGAGAGCATGGCGGTTGGCAGGTGAGAGCTGGCCCACCGAGTACAACCGTTAGGAAGGCGTGAAGGCCTCTTCACTGGAGCTTGGTGACTGCCCTTTCTCTTCAACTCCTATCTTCCCGAAGTGACTGAATATTGGTTCTCAGGTCACAAAGACACATGGCCCTTGACAAACCCACAGAGCTAACTGAATTTAAAGATGAGTTAAAGCTTTAAAACTCTTAAGATTATTGTAGAGTTTTATGAAGGTTTGAACCTAATAGTATAATTTAAAAGAGAAAAGACAGTTTCCACTGTCTGAGCATCTGGGGCTGTGAATCCAGACATATACTTAATATCAATCTCATAAGCACCTCTCCGCCTCCAGAGAAACCCTTCAGTTTCCAGAATTCAGAATTCCTCCTTTTAATAACTGTTCTGCTCTGTGATTTCTGCAGTTAACTTTCAGCTTTTTTTTTTGTTTTTCTTTTCATGTTGGAATCTGATGTTTTCACGTGACTTTTAATCAGTTTCAGTCATGTGCCCTCACAGCTATGAACTTAGCTGAGAAATCACTGGCACCTACAGCCCCGGGTTACTTACAACTACAGCCTGACATTTAGCCCTGGATGCTGCCCTGCTCTTTGTCTCTTCCTCCCTTCCCTTGGCAGAGAAAGGGCAAACACCGCTGACACGGACTGAAGAGCGTGGCTCCTGGCTCAGTAAAGACCGCCTTAAAGTGGCATCTTCCCGTCGTAAAGTTACCCGTTGAGTATCACTCCTCAGTAGGCAAGAAAAGTCAGGACAGTGGTTCTCAAAGTGGTGCTTATGCAAAACTTGGAATTGGTATATCTGGTTTTGAGATAGGGATTCCCCATGTAGTCCTGGCAAGGCTAGACCTCATTTTATAGACCAGGCTGGCCTCCTTCTCACTAACATATGCCTGCTTCTGCCTCTGCCTCTGCCGTGCTAGGATTACAGTCATGAGCTGCCATATTGGTCCGAAGTTCTTAATGTTACAGATAGCAGAAGTCCTAATTCATGGAATCTATTTCATGTTTTTTTTTAATATGGTAGAACAGATGTGATAGTGATCTATATTAATATTAGCTGGTACACTGAAGATTTCAACTTGAGAGACCAGGTGATTCTTTTACTTGCTAAGTGATATTGTAAATTACCTGTTTGCCTGCATTTTATAATGAAGCGTGAGTGTGCCTGGTTGCCATTGTCAATATCAGAACGCGAGATGTTTGGAGTCAGCTTCAGTAAGTCAGCGTCCCAGAGCCCCTACCTCCCTAACTTGCCGCTCTGTTTGCTGCTTAGCAGCCAAAGGCAAACACAATGAAGGAGTTGAAAGAGGCCGGCTTTGCGGGATCAGCAGCTCTAACATTTGCGGACATAACCAATACCCTGTTGGCATCCCTGCCCTGCCTTTGCCTTGTTCTTGAGCCGCCGCTCCCTTGCTGTGGCCCATGCCCTTCTCCAGTGGGTGTTGTCCTTTAGGGGGTGGGTAAAACGCCTCTGCAAAAGGCCGCAGAGAAGAGATGCTGTGTTGCCATGAGCACCACGCTCCCGTGGACGTTGGAGCGGAGCAGTATGTGCATTTGCATTACTCATTGCTTTGTCCTCTGTCACAGTGGGTGTGCCTATGAGTAGGAAGTGCCCTCGCATAGGAGGCGGCTGGCGTGGTGAGCAGCATGATGGGTTCTCTGTCTACTCATGCTCCGAGCTCCTGTTTTCAAAATGACTTAATGGTACTTGAAGATCCTTGATTGAAAGGACAGTGTGGGAGTGATGACTACACATGCGTCCATCTGCACAAATAAGCATCCCTCAGTCTTGTAATGAGTCTTACCATTTTAGAGGCATCATTTTTATGTGTTCGTAATTATACTTGGAGAAGTCTGAGGCTTGTCAGAGATAAATAATATTTTAAATAAGAAAAGTTGCTTTATTAATGGCAGTCAACTTATTTTTATGCAAATAAAAACTGATAAAAATTTGGTGAGAATAGCTGAAAAAAATGAAGTTTTTTTGCCAACAAAAAAATTTCCCCAATAATCTACGCAATGCATATTAATCTGGGAATTTCTGCTGCTGCTATTAGAATCTTTGAACTAGTTGAACAAGTTGTTTTTCATAACATGCATTCACACACAAAAGTGTATGTGTATGTATGCGATTTCTTTGTCTTCTTTCACTGAAATGTTGTAGGTACTCAGACACTATTATGGCAACACCTGATAAAGTCCTCTTTACAGAAGTAGCCAAAGTTGTCATAATACTGTTTTTCCTCACATTTTAATATGGCAATATTGTAGAAGACAGAGAGGTGATGTTGGTGTCAGTGATCTGACAAAATGTCCTTGTCCAAGACAAGGTTGGACAAATGGAGCTCTGTGAGTGACCATTTTGAGAAAGATGAGCTGTGAGAGGTCTATTTGAATATGATTTCCCTAGCCAAGGAAGTAAAATACAAAATGTAATTTGTGAAGGATTTGATGTCCACGTTTTTAAGCGCGCTGTCATTTTGGGTGTGGAACGGGCATGAAGGTGGTTTCATCTGTCTGATCTATAGGTGCAGATGTGGCCATTGGACACCTGTAACACAGCACCTCAGGGACTCTTTAGAAGATCTGGGGCCGGGTAAGAGTGGGGAGGACCTTTGGCAGTCAGTCTCTATCCTTTGCTTTGTAAAGGCCAAGTGATACCTTCTCAATAGTGAACAGTGATCGTCCATCTCCTTCTGCCGTTCACTGAGGAGTTGTACCAAGTGCTTTTGGAGTTGAGCATGTATTTATTCCCTTAGAAGAGATTTAGCTCTAGTATTACTCCTGACAGGAAACTTAGGAAGTTCCACCTGAGGAGCAAAATAATAGCTCCAAAATAGTGTTATGGGAGGCAGGTGTTTCACTGATAAGGAACGATAAGCACAGCGTTAAGGAAGCAAGACCTTTGGGTTAACTGTAGAAAAGAGGATTGACTTAGCTTGTAGTTACTGTGATTTAGATTCATGACTTGGAAAGCTGCTGTGCTACCACTGTAGCACCAACACCACACGCCCAGAGTAAAGTCTTGATTTGGCAGGAAACGGGCAGTGGAGAAAGTTATTTAAAATAGACTCTGTTCATCAGAGGCAACCTGGGCTATAAAGCAAGGTCCAGAACATCCAGGGCCATAACAGAGAAACCTTGTCTCAAAAACCAGGGAGGGAGAGAGAGGGAAGGGGGAGGGAGAGAGGAGGGAGGGAGAGAGAGAATTAGGGGATTATTAAAATTATGATCCACCAGTAACACAAAATAACTAAGAAGACACACATTTGTTAAAAGTAGACATCATGTGTGCTACTGTGTTTCTAATGTGGGCAGTTAACTTTTGAATTGGAAACCTAGGAAGACAGCATAGCTGTGGAAGCCTTCACATGACATGCCTGTATGCTTCTGCTCACTCGAGAGGCTAGGACCTTCTGAACTTGTGTCATCCGGCCTCCTCACAGTATCAGAAGTATCAGTTTTGAATGTGTCACTTATGTTACAAACAAAGTTCTTCATTAATGTCATTAATGATGAAGATATTACAGTTCATGTCACACTTTTCTTGCATAGTTCAGCCCAGGATTATGCAAAGATTTAGTGATGTTTGATATTAACAATTTAAACGTCACTCTATGTTGTTTGCTTATTTGTATGAGGTGTGTACAAAGTGACTCCCCAGGTTGGGCTCTCTGAACTCGTGGGATAAATGGTAAATAAAAGAAGGTCCTGAGGGTGTGAATGTGAAAAAGTCACGTAGATGATAAATATAAAGCTCGTGTAAAGGGCCAATAAAATATTTACTATGTGAAAATGGAGTTAGCTGAGGAAAAGTTAAATGATGCATTATCCCTTTTAGAGTTGAGAGTATTGTAAATTTACCTTTGCTGATGGAGGAAGGAGGTGAGGTTTAAAGAACAGAAACTTGATGGGTCAGAGAGTTGGCTCAGCCTGCCATGAACAGGGATGCTGGGGTCTTAGGACCCAGATGCACCTCAATGTGCCCAGAGTTAAAGAAGGTTCTTAGTCCCGAGGGCTTGACTTTGATTTGCCCTGTTGAGTTGTGAACTTCCTGGGTAGGCACTCAGTTGCCCTTTCTTTTTGGCTCTTTATCCTTTGGGATGATGTTGTGGATGTTATTTTTAAGATGTGCTACATTTGTTTATGCTGTAGATCATTTGTTTTAATGATACAAAGATGTGTTGCATTCTTTTGTTTCATTTAACTCTTGAAGCACAGCCACACAGCAAGCCATGGACAGAATAAGAAATAAAGATGGATATATAGGATAATGATAAAAGCTCAGAGGCAAGAGATAGGCAGGATAATTTAAGTTAGAAAAATCTCGATAGAAATAAGCCAAGCTAAGACTGGCCATTTATAAGTAATAAGTCTCCATGTGTATTTACATAGGAATGTCTGCCACAGGCTTGACAACCTGAATATGTAGAAGCATCTCTCTAAGCTCAGTCTGCCTTGTGATGAGTTGAACCTTGATTTTGATTCATGGGATTGACATGATATTTAGGTGTGATTTGGGACTTACATTTTCAGACTGATAGCTATAGTAAGTTAAAAATTTTGTTGATGACAAGGTGAAAGTCTCTCAGTGTTACTAGGGTTGTTTTCTTTTCCCTTTTGCCTTCTGTTTCCATTCTGAGGAGACACTGCTCTGTCTGTCTAGCATAGCATCTAAGCACTGTGTGAGCAGCAGAGCAGAGAGCCTGGCCTGCCCTCCTCCTTAGATCCAGTGCGAGCATTGATCCTAGACTTCACCCTCCAGAGCAGGAGCAATGTTATTATAGCAGCACACACGGAGTAAATATAGAAAAGTATAAATATGAAATTATCCCTGGAATGATAAAACGCATTGAAACCTGAAAGTTTCATGGCATTGAGTAAACAGTGGTTTCTCACTGTGGCACCAGCGTCATGAGCAAACAGACACAGGTGACAGACATCAGACTTGAGTGCCGTGCCCCGCACAGAGCACAAGTGGGGGGAGCACATCTTAGCGATGCGGGAAGAGTTTAAAAACATGCCAGATAAAGGATTTATATCTGTACAGAAGACAGCCTCAATAACCAGAACCACCGCAGATTTTTAGAGAGGTGCAAAGAACCTGAATAATCATTTCTCTAAAGATAACAAGTGAACAGGCATTTGTGCCATTCAGCACAGCAAATCACCCGGGAAACGCAAACCAATCTCTTCACACCTGTTAGAATAGTTGCTGTCAAAGAACGGGAGAGTGTAAAATAAAAATTGAATGGTTTAAAAAAAAATGAAACTGAAAAAAAAAAATGAAACTGTTATGTAAAACAGACTACTGAAAAGCTTGGAGCTAGAGCTGTCACGTGACCCGGTCATCCCTCCTGAGCACAGGCTGAAAACAGGAATCCGGAGGGAGTTGTGTAAGTTTTCTGAGTATGTTTCAGCATTATTCGGAATAGTCAAGCTATGGGAGGAACCTAATGCTCATGAACAGATGAACAGCTAGAGAAAGTGTGGCATATGCATCCGATTGGGTGTCCCTTAGCCGTGCTAAAGAAAGCCACAGCAGGGATGAGCTTGGGGAGAAGGTGTGGTCTACTTACCTGAGGGTGGTATTATTGCAGGCCACTAGTGTCACTGAAGCACTATGGAAATAGATTGTATTATGCCCCTTTGGATTTATTGAGAGCTGATAAGAGATGTTATTTTCATTTTTTACCTTTGTGAGCTGGTGTTTTCCCTTACAGACTCTAGTATGGTTCTTAGCTTTGTAGTGTTGACATCTTAACTTGCAGTATGCCATAGGAAGGGATTCTCTAGTTATACCTATTTAAGGTTCTTCCTGAATGGCCTTGTTAAATGGCTTGTCAGTATTTCTTTGTTTACAAAGGTGTCATTTCTTTCCCCGAGTTTGGCGATTTTTCTGCCGTAATTTAACTGAATCGATTTTCTATGTCTTAGGTTTGTATCTTAGTGCCTCTGTTATATACTTGACTGTTTTAAATTAGCCCGTTGACGATGTGGCAAGAACTCTTGGGTGACATTGAAATGTTTCTTCCTGTTGCTGATATTTAAGTATATCTTCCATTTCTTCCATTTCTTCTACTTAGTCAGGTGTATAATATTGTGGTTTTTTATTTGGTTCATTGAGGTTTTTGCTTTGTTTTTATTGAAAATAGATTCTTTGCTCCCACAATACACCCCAATCACAGAATCCCCTCCTGGTCCATTGAGTTTCTCCACTCCCCCCCCCCCAAATATGGGTTTCCTTACTTGAATTTTTCTGTTTTGTTGTGTCCATGATGGAACTGATCTGCTTGTTTGTGCCCTCTTTCAGGTCTGTGATCAATTAGTAAACTTTCAAACCCTTCACGGGATTCATTTCTGTTTCCGTATTTGTTAGTCAGTAGCAGAGGAGACAGGTTCTTCTGGAGGAGTCACGTGGCATGCTTTGTTTTGTTTTGTTTTTCTGCCCTGCACCTGCTGTTTGGACATCCTAGTAGGTTTTAGTGAGGCTATCCTTTGTGGGCAGCCTTCTCTTGGGCACCCATTCTGTAGCACTGCCCTCTCAGAAGAACAGGACGACCAGCTTGCACCTTCTGCAGTAGATTGCAGATCAGGGTGTCTCCCGGGCATGTGGGATGTACGAAGCAGCCACAGCACTGAGATATGTTTTCTCGTGGTCTCCTAAGCATGACTTGCCCTGTTGAAGGGATCACCTGAGGGAATGGAGTAGACCTTCACAGGTACACAGTTTAGGGCAGGAGGTGGCGTCAGAATTGCTCCACCCGCCCAAGCCTCAGAGCTGTCAAACTCAAAAACTACTCTCCGCTGATGAGATCCACTCTTGGCAAGTGTACTGGGGCTACCTTGCCCTTGTTTCATGGCCTGAGTAGAGCATCCTGCAGCCTGAACTTTACAGCTTTAACGTTAATGTCTGTCCACCCACACTCCCCAGCATCCTCCTGGGTTCCTCTAGCTCTGGCACTGATGCAGACAAAGTTAAGACCCCTGCCTTGTGCTTGGTCCCAGTTCTCAGGCCTCCAGAACAACTCAGTCTGATGCAATAGGCTCTTTCTAGATTGTGCCCAGCTCCTTCCCTGACCCTATGCTCAATCCTAACAGAGCGACAAAATGGGATTCCTCTCCACTCCTGAGCCAAAGCCACTGCCTCACCAAATCCTGTGAGCACACACAAACGTATTACATATATATATACTTAAAATAATACAAACAAATCTTTACTATGAATACAAAAGGTAAATTATCTGCCTTTTAAGTTTATTTTTAAAAAGGTAAAAAGCCTATTGATTTTCTAAGTGGCCCACAAAACATGTGTAACACTTAATTTGTGACTAAGGTAAGAAAAGGGGGTTTTAAGTAGATTTAGGTGGTATTTATTTTCCAGTTGTTCTTACCAAAGAAAAAGCCATTAACTCTTCTCTTCTAGAGTTTTTCCATTTAAGGAAGCCTAAATCTTTAACAGAGTGTGAAAGGGGTTCAGGGAATGCCAAAAGGGGATAATCCTTCCTTACAATTTGTAATTTAATACAGAGGCCTGATAGGAGGTGACTGGTTGTTTTAAGGCCATGTGTTAAAACATACTTTACTTTCTGTTTAATGCCATAATGAACCTCCAAAAAAAAAAAAAAAAAAAAAAAATTAACAGTCTCTTGCGAATGAATGGGGCCTGAGAGTTTGCCTGGAATGTGCAAGGTGGCGGATTTCTGTGCAGGGGAAGGGCTTATCAAGAAGAGGAAAGGACAATAACGTGGCTCTGCTTTACCAAATGACCCAGCCCGTGAGGCCCCAACATGTGTGGGACCCAGCGTGCGTGAGGCCATGTGTGTGTGTGTGTGTGTGTGTGTGTGTGTGTGTGCGCGCGCGCGTGCGCGTGTGTGCGTGTGTGCGCGTGTGTGCCCAGCATGTGTGAGGCTGTGTGTGTGTGTGTCCCTGTGTGTGTGTATGAGGTCCCACATATGTGAGGCCCAGCATGTCTTGAAAAGATCCTAAACAGTGCAGTGCACACATAATGTAAATAAAGCTGCATGCACTCAGTGCTCTGCTCAGCCCTGGCAATGTATATATCTTGAAATGTAGTCAGTGCTTCTAAGTACTGAACTTTAATTTTAATTGATTTAAGTTTAAATTTTTATGCCTGATTTAGTTGTCAGAAACTTCTAAGAATATTTGGGCTAGGGGCTGGAGAGATGACTCAGTGGTTAAGAGCACTGGCTGTTCTTCCAGAGGACCTGAGTTCAGTTCCCAGCAACCACATGGTGGCTCACAGCCATCTGCAATGAGATCTGGTGCCCTCTGCTGGCCCATAGGTTATATGCAGAGCACTCATACATAAAATCTAAACAAATAAATATTTGGGATAATTTAAGCACATTAATCTATTTTTAAGTTCTAAGTTTTATTAAATCTAAATGTCAATTAAATATTTAAAATAAAAATTGCCTGTTAACTGTCATATTTCCAAGATTTGAGATTTATTGAGATAAGGAAAAAAGTGTTAAAATCACTATAACTTTTTTTTAGCTTCATAAAATAGGACTAATCTTAAGTTTTAAATTACTGTTTGGGTTATATGTATTTGTCTTGGACTGTGATGGTTAAAAAGCTTTTCTAAGACATCATTGGAGGCTGTAGACATGACTCAGCTGTTGGCAGCTGAGTCAACAGCCAGAAAGACATCAGTGGGATCTGCTTTCCATGCAAACGTGCATAGTAGGTGAATGACAAAACTGTACCAGAGTCACAGCATGGTGTGCGTATGTGTGCGTGTGTGTGCGTGTGTGTTGTGTATACCTGTGTGTGTGTGTGTATACGTGTGTGTGTACCTGTGTGTGTGTGTATACCTGTGTGTGTGTGTGTGTGTGTGTGCGCGTGCGCGCTTGTCCTTACAGACGTGGTTCAGTTTAAGTAGTATTAATTTTTTAGAAGGTCACTGCATCTAGAAATTAATATCGCTTGACTTTTTTGTTTAAGCCATATTTTATTTGTTATTAGACCAAGTAAAATTTCTTAGAAAATGTCAGTAAGATAAAAGAGTGTGCACAATGGCAAAGGGACAAGGTTGTCTCTGACTGTATTTGTGCTTGGCAGTGTTTGGCTGAGACACTTAACACACGTGTCTAGGAAAGTGATGGCTTCTGTCCCCAGGATGTGCAGCTTCCATGTGTCTTTTGTCCTCTGTGTAAGAACTGTCAGGCTCCTAGTGGGCTAGAAATACGACATATGGCTCCCATCATAATTAATCCCGTTTTTCTTTGTCAACTCTTGTAGGAGGTGACTTCCTGTCTTTTCTGAGGAAGAGAAAGGATGAACTAAAGCTCAAGCAACTCGTGAGGTTTTCCTTGGATGTTGCATCTGGCATGCTGTATCTAGAGAGCAAAAACTGCATACACAGGTAAGGAGTTGTTAAAGACATTTGCACCGTTATTGCTATAAGCCTAGAAAGCTAGCCTTTTCTGTAATACCACAGTAGGTTCCTTTCACAAAGCTTATATATTGATTTCTATGTTTTGTGTGAAAGCATTCTTTGATAGTTTCCAGAAGCACTTGGTTCATCCCTTACTGAAGGTAAGTACCTAAGTAGAAAATGATTTGACCTCGTATTTAGAATTTCCTTTGTCGTAGTCATGACTAGTCAGAGAATGGCCTCACTGTGTAGACCAGCTTAGCCTCAGATTCACAGAGCTCCACCTGCTTCTGCCTTCCAAGTGCTGGATTAAAGGGGTGAGCCAACACACCTGGCTACAACAATAATCTTAACTAAAGTTGGCTAAGGGTAAAAGATTTACAATGGTCATTTCAAAGGACTTTTAGAAAACTTACCTCTGATTTTTGTGTAGTGTCCTTGTCTTCCTACTTCACAGATTATGGTTTTATGTGTGTGAAGCAGGTGTCTAGTCCCCTGGGACTGAATTACCAATGGCTGTGAGACACGATGTGTGCAGGGAACTCTACAAGAGTAAAAAGAGCTCTTAGCCCCTGAGCTACCCCTCCTGGCCCTAGAGTGTGGCTTTAATTGTTTGTAGCTGAAAACGGCCTTTCATGTGGAATGTAGCACACCTTGAGATCTGTTGAAAAATTTGTGCTATTCCTCAGCTGTGGTTGAGTGGGCATGGGGACCACGTCTCGGGTGAGGTTGAGTGGTCATGGGGACCACGTCTCGGGTGATGTTGAGTGGGCATGGGGACCACGTCTCGGGTGAGGTTGAGTGGTCATGGGGACCACGTCTCGGGTGAGGTTGAGTGGGCATGGGGACCACGCCTCGGGTGAGGTTGAGTGGTCATGGGGACCATGTCTCGGGTGAGGTTGAGTGGGATGAGGAGGGGAATGTGGACAACAGATGCAGATTTTAGTTGCTGGAAGTAGTAGGTCACACTGTGTGCTGGAGCAGGATTCTTTGTCACACCTACCTGCCGGTTCCATTGTTACCCTCTGCTTTTGACTGCGGTTTCTCATTACCCAGCCTTGGACTGATAATGTTTGAGTATTGATTCCCCCTTGTGAGGAGGTTGGAAAATACAGAATTACAGCAAAGCCACCTCTGCAGTGCTGTTTTAACGTTCTTCAACAATTGCATTTACTTCCTTAAAATGTCAGGGAGGGATACTGTTTTCTAGAAATTAAAATAATAATGACTAAGCCATACGTACCACTATACTTTTGCCTGACTTAAATAAATATGTACCAAATCACACCGTAGAAATTTGTAAAACTTAACGAACATTTGAGTTTAGACAAGCTAGAGGTGAACCAAGCTACACAACTAAAAATATAAAAAACTGTTGCTCATGTATTTTGAGAAAATTTGCAAATTTTTTTCATATTTTTAAGGAATTATGTATCAACATTTCATCAAATTCTCTATAGTAGCTGCTCTTTGGGTTTTTTTTTTTTCTATTAGGCATCTATGGCTATAAATCTTAAGTAATATACAAATTACTTTACTAATTTGTGAATTATCTGTAATATGCTCTGTCATTTCCCTGCTACAAGTCCTGGCGGTAAAACCTAGGCTCCCCATGTGTCAGGAGCATGCTCTCCCACTGATTAAATCCCAAACCCTCTTTTTACTTCTTATTTTGAGACAGGGTATGACTATTTTCCAGGGTAGCCTTGAATTAACCATGTTATTCAAGCAGGCCATAAAGTTAAAATCTCCCAACCCTATAATGATCTTTAATTTTTGCTATGCTACATTTGGTGAACCATTGCTTTAATTTTGTATTTTCAGTGGTGACTTGTTAAATCATCAGAATCAAAACCATTCTAGACTGCAGATGGCAATGTCATTCAATTTTGTTCCCCTTTCTGAATCATAATATCATCTGTTGTAATATTGTTTTTATTGTCCTTTTTAATATGTTTCATAATTTGGCATGTTTTTGAAAGCCATTCTTTGCTTGATTAGTCGTAGCAGTGATGTGTGTTTGCTAGCCGGCAAGATTTTACTTGAACAACATCACTGAGAGCAGGAGCAATAAATAGCTCTCAAGGTTAATGCCAGCCTCCAGTGATTGGTATTTGCTCTCTGCGGTATGTGTTCAGAAGAAATCCAGGATCGGCTACAGAGGTTCAGTAATTTATCCGTCATCTCTGACAGTCATTAGCATCACAGCCTAAGTTCTGTCATTCCTGGCATTCAGTACCTTCTGTCTTTATTCTTATAAATGCATTCCTAATGCTTAGTCCTTGGCATGCGTTTTACTCGCCATACCATAGAAAAGAGTGCTGTTTTCCTGTGATCACATCCACTGCATTCTCCTAATGTACCCCTGCTCCCCTTGCTAACCGTGAGAGCTAGATGAATTTCACATCTACAGCAGACTGGTTTCGTTCCTCTTTACACTTAGGTGGATTCCTTTTCTTTTCACTTTACTACAGCAGTATACGGCACTGTGCTGAGAGGGTAAGTCATTCTCTGTGTTGAATTTTTAGTAGTCGGGAATTGTGCTGTGGAGCATGTTCTCGTGCGCCAGGATGAGGAGAGAGATATTTCTCTGGGAGAAGCAGTAATTACAGTGAAATCGAGTTGCTTTATAGTTGAAAATGCAGTCAGTGCATACTATCAAAGAAATATCCAAAATATGTTATATTCACTTCAATGAAGGTGTTTATTCCTTTGTAATAGTTTCTGATGGGAATATTCTAAAAATTAATTTAAATAATATAAACCATAATGTTTTGTGATTATCATCCAGATAATGAGTAAATAAGTGAGCCTCATTTTTAACATCCAAAAATTACTAAAATAAATGCATTTTGAAGATTGTAAACTCCAAACAATAGTGTTTATAATATGCTTCAGTTGTGTGACTTACAAATGTTTATCTGTTCACTGACTCATTAACTAAGCTAGAACTCAGAACGCGAACATATTTCTAATTGTCACTCTGCTAAATGATTCTCTTTAACATTTGAGCAACACATTTTCTTTGTATCTGTTACTATAAAAAAAAAGTTAATGTTTTATGAAGGAAAAAAGTAAGTGTGAAAATTCAATGGAGAAAGTAAGGAAAGCATCCAGAAATGGCCTGCCTTTGGAATTTGTTTTGGTTTGGTTTCCATTAACTTTTACAACAGTTGTCTTGAGAATCTGTTTATAGCTACCCCAGTTTTTGCTCATAGATAGGAACTTGGAATATTTGTGTTTGGGCTTAATTTTAATCAGCTCAACTTTCTTTATAATAATTTCGTAAACCAATGTGAAATTGTCTTTTCTGCGCTATCTGAAATACACTGGGAAGTTGTGCTGTGGCAATTTTCATAGTGATGTCATCACATCATTGTCTATGCCATAAAAGGGATCAAACCTGTCTAGTGTAGAGGTCATTAAAGGCATGATACATACAAACAGCAGTGGACTCTAAGGTTCATAATCCACATAGGTGTGAGAATATTAATTCCATTTCATCTTCATCAATAACAAAGGTGATTAAACAGAATGTAAGTCTTTGGGGAAGGTGAGAAGGTTTCTGTCGTGAGTAGCAGCTCTATAAATTAAGGTCTGACAGGTAGTGATTAGGACTCGGGAAGGGCCTCGTGTACCCTTTATTTGCAGTACAGGTTAAGTGTTCCCACTCTGGGTACCTGAAAGCTCCAAATTCAGACAACTCTGAGCACCATCATAATGACCATGGTAAAATCCCACATTTTGAAACTTTATTTCATGCATTAAGTTACTGAAACTATTTTATACAATTTTCATCATGCTATATATATTAACGTATATGTGAAACATAAAAAATTATTTTGTTTAGATTTGGAATCTGTTTCCAAGATACCCCATTATGTATATGAAAATGCTAAAAATGTGAGATCTAAAGCACCCTGATCTGTAAGTGGACATTGGCTGTCATGGAGCCGCTCTGTCCCAAACACCCAGCAGCCGCTTCCAAATTACCACACAGAGGCTTATATTACTTACAGATGTTCAGCCAATAGCTCAGCTTCTTACTAGCTAATTGTTACACTTAAATCAACCGATAATTCTTAACAATCTGTGGCCACGTGGCTTGGCACCGTTTCTCAGTTCAGCATCCCCATCTTGCCTCTCTGCATTTGCAGCCGACTCTGACTCACTCCGTCCTTCGTCTTCCCAGAATTCTCCTAGTCTGGCTCTTGGGCCCGGTCTCTTCTTGTCCAGCTCTCGGCCAATCAGCTTTTGTTTGACAGTGAGCCTAATCCACAGCACTGATCCAGTTTTCGATAAGGAGGATGCAACCTTCACCTCACAAATGTAGTCGCTTAACCTGTGCCATGGTGCCTAGGGGACAGTTGCGGTCCCTGACGCCAGTTGCATGTAGCAACAAAATAATGACATGAAAAGAAAACAAACTTTGTGATATGAACAGGTTCTTTGAAAGGACTGTGAAAATGTATATTATGATTGATGGTGTTAGTGTGGGGGCTGTGTGGTGTTGGAATAACCAGGAAAGCTTTGCAGAGCCTCCCACCTCACTGAGGTGTGATGGTCTATTGTTGGATAGAAGGAGAGGAGAATATTGTACCTGAAGAAAGGTTTGGAGGCTGGAGAGATGGCTCTGTGATTATGAGGGCTCTTCCTGCTCTTTAGAGGACCCAGGTTCAGTTCCCACCACCCTGAGCTCACAGCCATCTGTAACTCGAGTTCCAGGGGATCGGACCATCTCTTTGGCCCCCATTGGCACTTCACACAGGTGTTGTCTGCCTCCTCACACACCCTTTACCATGTACTCGGAAGAGGCACTTTAAGACAATAACTGAGTCCAGGAAAGAAGAAAGGTCATCCTGACTTCATCTTAGTGTGACTGAAGCTGTGACAGAATTGGGAGGCCACCATACGGGGAACGGCTGAACCTTAACTCAAAATCAGTTGCATTATGGAGTCATTGCCTCTGGTGGTTCTTGCCTGTGCTGTGGTGGTTCTTGCCTGTGCTGCATGGGGACTTCATCACACAACATGCACATTTGGCACTACACACATCAGTACAGCACACACGAGTAACAAATGTGCTAAACATCTTGACTCAGATTCAAGACTGTTGTGTCACGAGTACCCTGGTTTTTACTGCGCGAGCACACACACGCACGCGCGCACACACACACACACGCACACAGAGAGAGAGAGAGAGAGAGGAGAGAGGTTTAATTACGGAAACAATTTTTTTTCTTATTATCATTCTTAGCACATGATGATCAAATTAGTTCATCTTTGGACTGTATTGCATTTGATTTGCTGGCCTGAGTAGCATTTTAAATTCACTAAGTTAATATTTGCTTGGAGATAGAACAGAACTTCCAGTAATGTTTGGAGTGGTTCTAAACATTTCTGCCATTTTGTATTTATTTGAAGCGATATTCTCATCATTGGCAAAAGTCACAGCATCAGTGAACTCTGAAAAGTACTGAAAATGCTGTGTCCTGTCAGGTCAAACATTCAACCAAGATTTGGTCTTTGTTGTTGCTGTTTTCCAGACAGGGTTTCTCTGTGTATTCCTGGATGCCCTGCAACTCCCTCTGTTGACTGGGCTAGCCTTGACTTCACAGAGATCCATCTGCCTCTGCCTCCTGAGTGCTGGGATTAAAGTCATGCACCGCCACCTTTTTGTAAATATTTAATTCTTAATGAATCCTAATTAAATTTAATTCTTAAAAATTAAAATAAACAAGAATATCCAACTCATTTATGAAAAATAATTTTGACTTAATTTTTTAAAATCCTAACATTTTATATACTTTGTAAGTATTTCAAAATAAACTTCTTTATGAACTACCAGTAAATATTTGATATGTGTATGTGTAATATGTAATATGTTAATTATATTAATATACATTTATCACTAGAATCATTTAAAATGCCCTAAGCTTGTTTAAGAAGCCCTAATCTACAGTGTCTCCCTGTCTCGCTCCAGTGCCTGTGTGTTTCTCTGTCATATTTAGGCCTAAGGACAAGTTGAATATCCCTTGGAAGCCTGGACACTTTTTTTCCCTGAGTATTACAAATGTTGTAATATGTGCATATATTATGTTCTGAGTTTTGCAGACTTTGTAGTATGTGCGTATACATATCTTGAGTACTTCATACATGCCCTGACTACTGCAGACTTTGTAGTCTGTGCACACACATGCTGAGATATCTTGAGGATTAAACCCATATTTAAGCACAGAATTTTTTGCATCTCATATTCATTTAAATGTGTTACCTGAGGTATTTTGTTCAGTCCCTTTAGCAAACCTTGCTTTGATGGCAGCCTGTCACATGAGGTCACGTGTGGATTGGAGATATTTGACCTGCAGTGCTAACAGCAGACATGTAATGAGTGTCTTCTAAGTAACAGCCACTGTAATAGGGGTATTAGTGAAAACTTCCTTACTTTTTACTTGTGTTCTTGGCTGACTGAAAACGGGAAGCAAACCAAACCCCTGCAACAGTGTCTGGCACTGAAAGGTTGAGGAACGGCTTCAGAGTTAAGTGTCAGCTCCGGTTCTGTCCTGAGTCACACAGAAGCGCTATGTGAGATCACTGACTTCCATGGTAAAGGGATCTCTGGTCAATAGGAGATGGCGAGGCGAAAGGCTGCACGGTGCTTTGTAGGGTGATCTGGTTTCCATCTGCTACAGTTCTATTTTCTCAAGGCAGAGCATAGAGCAGCAGGGGCTGTGCAGGGGGATCTTAGAAAGATGCTCGGGACCATGAGAGAGTTGTTAAGGAGCAGGTGTATTGTTGTGTAGAGTGGTATGGAAGGGCCCCATCGCTGAGCCTCTGTGGCCCTGGCAGGCCAGCCCATTCCTTAGAGAGGCAGCCATGGTTCTGACAGAGAACTCACTTCCTGACCAGTGGGAGAAAGCAAGCAAGGAATGTTCGCCCCCCTGAGTAAAGTTCTTAAAATTTACATTTTGCCTCTTTAAAATTAGACTGCTACTTACTTATATATTTTAATGAATGGATAAAGTAATTATGCCTATGAGTTAAGACCTTTAAAAATCAAAATCAAGACATTAACATATGGTGTGGCATATAAATAATCCATAAATGTCTATAAGCAAATGAATCATAGTTCACATGAAACTTAAGATTGGCTCCTTTTAAAAAATGGCCTTGTGCTATCTAATGATTTGCTTTTAATCATACAAACTTGGGGTTGTGGTGTTGGGATGTGTGTGTGCACGTGTTGTTTCCATGTAGGTATAGATGCATGTGTAGGCCAGAGGTCAGTGTTGGATATCTTCCTCCCTTACTTTCAGATTGTTTTCCGCTTCAGGCTGTCTGAGGGAATCCAGAGCTCACTAATGGGCTAGACTGGGTGCCAGCGTTCCCAGGTACCCTCCAGTCTGCATCCCCACTCTGCTAAGATCGGATGTACACCTCAGTGTCTGACTTTAAGTGGGCTCTGCAGTCCAAACCCATGTCCTTATGGCAGGCAGCTTCCTAATGGAGCCCTCTCCCCAGCTCCCCATACTATATGATACTGTTTTTCCTAATGGATACTGTATGAAGTAAAGAAAACTGAAATTTTCATGAACAATATACACTTAAATACATACCCTAATACAGAGCATTGAAGTTACTGTATTTCTTCTTTTGTGATATCATATACATTCTAATGAAATTCTTTCTTCTCTTTGTTATCTCTAAAGTGCCTGTCCCGTAGGTGATACTGGTAAAAACCCCAATGTGTTTTTAATTAACATTTTTAGATTTGTCTAATTTGTGTGGACGCATTTTACCAGCACATATGTGTGTTTACAACACAGCCATACTTGCTGCCCGTGCATGTCAAAAGAGCATCAGGTTCCAAAGTCTTCAAGAGCAGCAAGGCCTCTTAATCACTGATCCATGTCTAGCCCAGCTAATGTGTTGAATGCCGTAGTTGTAAAAAGCATGCTCCCTACTCAGGGAAAATGAAACTGGAGATCTAAAAATGCATTGGTAACTTCATCAACAGTGGGGAGGGAAGGAAAGAAAGGATTAAGATCTCTAAAGGAAAAGGTCCCTTGCAGCCGTCTAAGGTCTAAGAATGGCCAGTGAACATTTGATGACTTACTAATTTTACACGATCACCTTCATTAAAACTTCATAAGGAATTTCTGAAGTAGCCTTTTACTATACTCACCAAAATGTTTTAGAGTCTTTATGTCCCCAATCTAATTGAGAAATGCTTTATCTACATTTGTTGTAAGCATCTAGGTTGAAAAGCAGCCACATGGCAGATGCGTCATAGTCTACTGAAGTCATAAGATGCAGATGAGTGTTCTTCATGTGCAGGGGATGTGGCAGATGCTGCACATAGAAGGCTGAGCCATCAGATGGGGTGTCTTTTCCAGGAGCATGAAGTCTATAAGCAGACACATCAATTCACACAAGATAGCATGTGAAGACGTTATCGTTGGTATCATTCCATAGCCGAATCACGGAAAGCATGCTTAAAGAAGGGGCATTTGAACTAAAGGTTAAAAAATAACTAAGGGAAGGTGGAAGAGAGGAAGATGATGAGTTAGAAGGAGAAAAGGAGGAAGACAGGCATGGGAATGAGGGAGAAAATGACTTCAAGGCAGCAAAAGGGGTCACACTGGACTGAACTGAATACTGACTTGAGATTTGATCTGAAAGTTTTGCATGCAGCAGACTGTGAAATGTGGGTTTGGTGTTGACCTCAGAGCTAGGACAAGTCCCTGTAGTGTTCCAAGAAGGAGAATTCAAATTCTCACACTGGAGGGAGATGTGACTGGAGATGAAGGCTGTCAGGGACACAGGTACAGCGGGGTCAGTTCCCGGCTTATACAGCTGAGTGGTTAGGGCTCTGCCAGAGACTCTAGAAGACAGACCATGTCTTATGTACAAACAAGAGGGCGTTGTGCATAAGTTTTAACCTGTAACATATTGGACCTTGAGTGCCCGTAAAATACTTCTGAAGCTGTTTATTGGGTAAGTGAATATGCAGGTATAGAACTCAGGAGAAAGGTCTGACTTAGATGGAGCAATGTGGCAATGGTGGAAACCGACGGTCGGGCCAGCAAAGCTTTGCGTTCGTGCGTCAGGGAAAGAAAAGTACAATGAAGGTACGAGGAAAGCTCATAGTATGATAATCCAGTGAAGCAAGCATCCTTTTTTCTAGTTCACAGTTAATTTTGCCTCCAGGTTTTTAAAAAATGAGCAACATCAGAAATTACTTTTAAGATGATAGTGTACCAACTGGTGTACAGATAACAAAATAATGATGTTTGTGTAACTTATTTAAATCACCATTCTGATTACTTAGCCCTCCCTTTAAGGCCCCAAAACAAATTATATCAGCATTGGTAAATGTCCAGTCCCACAATAATAACTAGATAGCAAAAGGGAAATGTATCTCATGGCCTTTAGAATTTTTTCAGATTCCATTCCATTGAATTATGTCAGAAAACCAGACTTGTAAAAGTTCCATACACAGAAATCCATTGTATTTGGGGGGAATGAGGAGAGAAATCTAGAGGCCAGCATCATTTTTTCCTGAAACTTTTGTTGTATTTCATCAGAGCGTACACTAGAGAGGAGGAAACCTGCCAGTTTCTTTACTAATAGATGCTGATAAGTAGTGCTTACTGAGTCTCTTACATCCATGGCAGAGTCACTTTTATCTGTAGCCTTGGTGGAAGGCTTGACTATTCCTGTTGCCTCAGAGTTTTCAGTTTTCTGCATTCTAAGTGTAAGATGAGCAAAACAAAATCACGGTGTCCATGGTTTACGTTACATCTCTGTGTGAGCACAGCTTGACAGCTTGTCATCTGAAGTGTTCACAAATGCACTGGACTCCTGGTTCTAAGACCCCCCCCCCACGAGTGAAGCCACATGAGCAGCATCCTGTGTTTAAATGTGGCTCTCCTGCCCTTGCTTGGGCAAACGGTTGTGTGTACTCTGCTGGTGGCCATCGCTACCGATGGCGCTGCCTCCATGAGCCCCTCCATGCGTGTTCCTTTCAGATGTCACTCTGTGAGGAAGGACAAATAGTTTGAATGCAGACAAGTAGAATTTTTAAGGGCAATGTCGTTTTCCACTTCATGTGTATGAAAGTATTCATTAGGCCAGAGTACTAAAGCGGAGTGAATAACAGCGATGAAAACCATGTGTTGTTATGCTTTCTTCTCAAAGGTCAGAGAGCAGAAGGTTGTGGGATTTAGAGCTTGATGATAAAAGCTCTGGCTACTTTCTGTCATAAATACCAGAGCTCTTGGAAGGGGACCTACTGTGAGACAGTTTGTCCTAGCTTTTCAGCTATCATTTCATCTTAGCAGATGGGGTTTTTACCTTTATGTGAAGGACCGCGAGCCCTGTTGCGTCCTCCCAGCTCACAGTGTAGCTCCATCCTACATGTGAGAGCTCTAACAAAAGCTGAGGATTGGAGGGGAGAGCTGAGTTCATGTTCTCCTGGCTGCTGGCTTGAGCATTTTCACCTGTTTATTAAACATCCCAGTCCCTGTGGGTCCTCAGTACCCAGTGTTAGCAAAGATGTGGCAAGAAGAGCAGAGACCCGGGCCTGGGGAGGCGGCTCATTCAGTAGCACTGCTCTCCCCGAGGATGGCATTCAGTTCCCAGCACCCACGCCAGGCCACTCACCACTGCCTGTAACTCCAGCTTCAGGGGACCTCAGGGCTGTGGCTGCTGTAGGCACCACACTCACATGCACAAAACCCACACATGCTACAGTCACTACAACTCCACGCATAAACCCACACACGCTGGAAACAGTACACCCGCGTGCACAAAACCCATACAGTGTAGACAGAATACTGTCATGCACAAACCCACACACTCTGCAGGCGCCACGCTCAAGATGCACAAACCCACACACACTGTAGACAGTAAGTACACTCTCATGCACAAACCCACACTGTAGACAGAAAGTACACTCTCATGCACAAACCCACACACTCTGTAGACAGCACACTTCCATGCACAAACCTGCACACTCTTAGGTACTGTAGTCCCATGCACAAACCCACACACAGACATGCACATAGTTAAAAATAATTCTAAAGGTCTTGAAAGATAAAAAGCTCCTAGCTGTAGCGGTCAGCTGGGAGGCTGGGACAGTCACAGTGCTGTGGGAGCTTCTCAGTGACATTTTGTGGGAACGTGGCGAGAGTTGGGGCCACTGATTCACTTACAGGCAGCCTTGTGCGCAGGTGGGATGGGAGGTCTGCGCTCAGCACACGCGTGAACCCCATGCTTCCCTGTGAGCCTCCCCACCCCCCTCCCCCGCAGCTATAATCAGGAAGATGTGAGCTGTTCCCAGAGAGGTAAGCTCCACCCCTCTTGTCATCCCCTGGAAGGCAGTCAGTTTGGCTTGTTCCCTTTGCTGCCTACAGCCAGGGAGAGCAGCCTTACCCTGGGGTTTCAGACTCTGACTCTAGGGACTGAGAAGTAGTTATAAAGCAAGCAGATTATTCATGCCTAATTTGTTGCTGAGAATTATTAAAAATCTTAAAGATCACTGAGGGTCATTGTCAGCAGGAGGAAATAACACTGTTTATACAGCCATTTCATTTTTTAATAATTTATTTCTTTTATGTGCATTGGTGTCTTGCCCGCATGTGTGTCTGTGTGAGGATGCCAGATCCTCTGGAACTGGAGTTACAGACAGCTGTGAGCTGTCAAGTGGGTGCTGGGAATTGAACCCTGGTCCTCTAGAGTAACAGCCAGTGCTCTTAACCACTGAGCCATCTCTCCAGCTCCCCCCACCACACAACACACAGTACAGCTTACTCCATTAAAAACTGCCTGTAAATAGGAAGCTCCATAGGTCTGTAATTTACCTCTTAAATTGCTGTGAACCATAAAAGTAGCCTACCAGGCGCAGTGGCTACTGCCAGCCTTGAATGTGAGTGAGGCACTCTCCGCTCTCCTTACCCACTCACTGTCCGTCATACAACTATTTATTACACACTGTGAGAAACACTACACCATGGAAATAATCCGCACGCAATTCCTACATCATGAAATTGATTTTATGTGACTACATGGTCGGACTACACCTCTACCTACAGTGTTGATTAAAAATGACTACTTCCAGTTGGCTCTGAGGAGGATAAACAACAAAGTTTTCTTAATTAAGGCACTCCTAGTAAACTTCAAATGTCAATATGTGAGTCTAGTCTGTTTCCCGTGTTTCATTAGTAATGTGATGCTTTTCTGATTTCTATTTGAGAATTATTGAATCAAAATCAAGGGGGGGGAAGGAGCTATAATCATTGTCACACTTATGGGGTCTGCCTTCCTGTGTACAGCATCTATTTTACACTGTTTAGGGTCTGCCTTCCTGTGTACAGCATCTATTTTACACTGCTTAGGGTCTGCCTTCCTGTGTACAGCATCTATTTTACACTGCTTAGGGTCTGCCTTCCTGTGTACAGCATCTATTTTACACTGCTTAGGGTCTGCCTTCCTGTGTACAGCATCTATTTTACACTGCTTAGACTCCAGCAGAGTATTACAGGCTTGGGACTGCAAACGATGAGGTGCCCATATTAACATTAAGCAATTTCCATAGGTTAATGTAGTGTAAACTTCCCGAGAATGTACATACCAGTGTATTTAAAATTAATTCACATTATGCAAGTTAAAATGGTCCGTGCTGTTTGTATTAGCACATGGATTGCACAGTTCATACACCTCTATCCAAATCCAAAGAAAGATTTGGATTGGGCATTTAACAAAATGATCCCACATGTGTATGACAAAAGAAATATGCCATGATATAAACAAAACTAGGGGTATAAAAATAATTTCCCATTTATATATGTTAACATAATAATAAGGGTAATAATATATAGAGATGTATTGCAAAACCAATGGCAGGAACTAGAATATAATGTGAAAAATAGACTAGCGTGGAGATAAAGGTGAGGATACAGTAAAAGCAGTTGATTAAACTAGTGGGAACATAGCTGAGTACGTGATGCTTGAGCACAGGTAGCTGCGTGTGGTGAGACCGGGGTCAGGGTTCAGTGATAAAGAAAGGCACTTGGACCTCTTAACAACATAAATTCAGGGTTTTTTCAACAGTAGCTTCTACACTACTCAATGCAAAAAATGCCTTGTGAAGGTGTGAAAATTTTAAAATTCAGTGCCCCAAATATGTACTTTAATATTCTCATCTAATAATGTCTACATGTAGCTTTTCTTCTTCCTAATATTAAAATTGGATATTAGACCCTCAGTGAACATAATAATTAAAATGCCTGTATTTCAGAAATAGTTAAGAAAATGGATAAAGACTTGACACCGTAGTAAAAATCACAACTAAGACATGTCTGCTGCCTGCTCATGATGGTACACAGCTGGAACCCCATGACTTGGGAGGCTATTGCAGGGGCATCAGGAGTTCGAGTCCAGCTTGCGCAGCATAATGGACTCTGCATCAGATCAGTAAAAGATACAGCTTAACAGAGCCAGGTATTTAATGAGCCATCGTATTATCTCATGGGTGTTAATTGACTTCTTCACACACTTTGATTATTAAGATAAATGTTTTCCCCTCAGGAAAGCTTTTCCGTATTTTAGTCACTGTTCTATTGCTGTGAAGGGACACCATGAGCATGCAACTCCTACGAAAGAAAGCATTTGATGGGGGGGGGGTTGCTTACAGTTTCAGGCTTAGTCTGTTATCACAGAAGTGGGGAGCGTGGAGATGGCAGGTGATGGAGAAGTAGCGAAGGCCTGCTCTGCAAGCAGAGAGACAGGATGGGCTTTTGAAAGCCCAAAGCCCACCCCCAGGGACACACTTCCTCCAGTAAGGCCACACCCCCCAATCCTTCTAACCCTATTGAAAAGTTACCCTTCCTGTGACTGAGCTTTGAAATATATGAGCCTATGGAGCCTTCTTACTCAGAACACCACGTAATTTCTTCCTCTAAGCACTCCACTACTGCGCTGAACAAAATAGCATAGCATCACACACACACGCACACACACGCACATGCACACACACTAAACCCTTCTATTAACTTCTATTAACCATATCCAATAGCTAAGACAGTATGAATCATATACATAATTTAAAAGTTTATAAGTAAGCCACCTTAAAGGTACAGATAAGCAGATAATTTTAATAGTTCGCTCTATGAATTTTCTTTTTTAGCGGATTGCAACTTGTATGGATTTTCTGATCTTGTATTCTTTTATAAGACACATTACCTAAATTGAGGCTCATCTCCATTTGAATGGGCCATCCTTCCGATGAAAGAGGCAGCCATCCACAGAGAACATCAGAGTGGAGGGTCAGGGGAACTGTTGACTCTCACGCCTGCCCAGCACACCTGTCTCCTGCCTTCGCAGGCAGGCACGCCCATCACAGCGGTCTGTTTACTCTCCCAGACATTGCTAGACCACTAATGTGGGTTTGTTGAGCAGACCTAGGGAAGAAGAAGCTAAGTTACAGAAGAAACATTTCCTACCAAATTAGTCTCCTGAAACATGACACGTTAAATCTCACAATACCAGTTCTCTAGCGTTTAACAATATAAGAGTCTTTGTGCCTCAGATCAGCCATCTGCATTGGATGACAGCTGGCCTTCTTTGTAAAGATTGCTGAGGGCTGTGGACCTAGTCCCACGCTGGATAAATCTCACAGCTACAGATTACTTCCCTGCCAGTCTTGATAATCCTTAGCTGTAACATAAGAGTGTTCCTGTGGTCAGCATTAATCAAACTGTGCAATAGCAGTAATATTACTAACCATAGTTTTCCTATACTTTCTTTGACTGAATTATATAATGATATTTAGAACTTTAAATCACAACAGAAAATATGAGGTCCATACTATGTTTGCTCTTCGGGCTTGTGAGATGTTTCAGAAAATCATCTTGAGAATAATAGTGCAGTTGGATTTAGCTGCTTACAGCTTGCGGTTTATTTTCCTATGTAGATTGTCCTCTGACAGCAGTCAAGGGAAGCAGCTCCCGCCGTTTCATAAGGGAAAGGACCCGGTGTGAGTGAGAGTTATGTTCTTTCACCTCCTTGACCTCGGCTTTCTACCTTCAAGTCTCATCCTCTTTTTCCCATTTTCATCGTGTTTGTGCATTTCATGTATCAAATTGTATTTCAGTGATACTGGAAACACACAGGTCCTGGTCCAAGCTTTACCTCAGTCACCTCTGTGGCATTTCTATGAATGTTACACCCTCAAGAACTTGTATTGTTGTAAAATAATTTTGACATCAACATGAAGCAGAAAGGAATCCTAATGTAATATTAGGCAGTGCAGGCTGTACAACCTGCCTGTCTAAAGCTACAGTTTCCAAAGTCTTCATTTCCTTGGACGTAAATTGTTGGGTTGTTCTGTTTGTGTCTTCTAAGAGCAGAGTACTTCGTCTACTCACTAGGGCTCTCATGAAGCTTTGTAAAGGAAAGAGACGTGAAGAGAAAAGGAAGGAAGGGAGCCTCCAGCCACACACAGTCACGCAGGAATGTTTTCTTCATGGGAGGATTGTGCTTGGAAGATGTCCCTGAGTTGCTATGCCTGCTAGAACATCTAGGAACCCTAATGGAACCCAGCAGAAACACTGGGGTAGAATCTACAAAAGTGAGACTCACCAACACGTATGTGGTCATTAGAGCTGGAGGATTTATAGGTGGGAGTGGACATGGGCTGAGGCCAGAGAGCAGCTTCTAAGAAGCAGAAGGTAAAGCATTAAAAGATTGGATTTAAAGGGACCAAATGAGCCCAGGCCTCATCAATCTCTTTCAGGCCCCCTTTGGGCTATGTTCTGAGCCTGTCTTGCTTCCAGCCCTGCAGAAGATATTCCCACCACAGCCCTCCTTCCAGAAGCTTCTCACTCTGCATAGCTTGCTGAAGAGAGAGAAATTATCCTATTGGACATCACCGAGATAGCACTTTTGAGGAAATACAGTTTGACTGTTACTTCATTTTCAGATGTCAGAACTGGTTTTTATTTCACTTTTTCTACAATTACAATTTAGAGGTTTCTGGTAAGTCAGCATAAAAATTGTGGAAAGTCTATGCCCTGTTATGAAAGCAAACCTCCAGCGTTCTTCAGGTATGCCGCGTTGTCATGGGAACACACATTTTGCTGACGTGTTCTGAAGCTCAGTATTCTGATGCATTGACCTGGGGATGTGAATCGATTGATTGAAAACTTGCCCGTTTTACCGTGACTAGAGTGAATATCAGTTAGGATGATGGGCAGCCAGTTCATGGACAGTATCTTCACAGTGCTGGGCAGGTTGCAGTGCACAAACTGAAGTAAAGAAAGAATGCAGCTGTTAGTTACTAGCTTGCTGGTGACTGCGTAATTGAATCATACCAGAAACGAAGGCCAAATCATTTTTCTCTTGCTCCTACAAAAGCTCAGCAGGACATTTCCACTGTCGATAGATGTTAAATGCATGTAGCCAGGGAAAGTGCCTGGGTTTTCTTAACTGACATATTAAGCCTATATTGTCTTCTGTGCACACAGAAGAACCGTATGCATATTACATTAAAAAGCAGTGAATTATTTTAGTGGCTCTTAATGTTTCCAGTAACACTTCAGACAGAAGAGAATGGATAGGCTGAAATACAGCAGAGTTGTTGCTCGTCATCAATGAAATTGGATAATTACACAGACACGAATAACGACGTAGAAAATGCGTTGTCTGAGGCAGCACCGTAGCATCGTGAGCAGAGCCAGCGAGCTGCCACTCGGAAGGTCGCCCTTCTTGTGCCTCACTTGGCCAAACGTGTTATTCAGATCACGTGGTGGGAGTATAGTTCTTTCCTAAGAGCCTGGAAATTTTTAAGTACAAAAGGAAAACAGAACAAAAGCATGCAGCCACCAAACACGGCGCTTTACTTTTCTCATCAGAAAATAGGTGATGGATTTTGAGCAAGCAGAAAGGAAATGCTAAAACATGTTAAAATGACCTTGGTGTCCAGTACTGCCCTCTGGCCGTCTTGGAGCTCAGATGCAGGTTAGAACATACGACAACAGGGAATAGACCAGCGGTGCCCCTTTGAGTCCTCTGAACAGGGACCGTCATGTGGCCAACATGAAAGTCCCTTATACTTCCTACTATAGTAAGTAGAGACTTGAGGGAAAGCATCCTTCTCAAAACCCATCTTTGCCCTCCAGCTTGCAAAGAAAGCATCACGGACCCCTGGGCCCATGTCACTGCTCCTGACTTGGAACAGTTACAGGGTCTGGTGGTTACTATGAGAAGCCTAAAAGTCTGCTCTGAGGAAACACCGACTGAAGGGAGCCTACCCAGGACAGTGTCTCCCAAGGACACAAGTGTGGTGGTCTTGGTAGAGGTAACATGGAAAATTCTCCATGACACCAAGAAGGAGTAGCAATTTATATTTTTATAATGCAAATTTAGCGTATTTTTTTTACTTTTCACAAGCCGTTTCTGTAATGCCCCTTTTCACATATTAGAAGTGTTTATTAGGGGTAAGAAAAAAATCACAAGAGTTGAAGTTTTGCAAAATATCTGAGGATACTTTTCTTCACAAAGGTGAGCAACCACAGTTGGTACTATGACCAACTGAAAACGTCACCATTCTCCAGCTACACTAGACGGTAGAGAAGTTTTGCCTTGGGTGTCAGAATAACATAGATTTTTTTTTTTTTTTTTTTTTTTTTTTTTTTTTACTCATTAGCAAGCAGTGTGAAAGTCTTTGTAGTTGGCCTTGGTTCTACCACGTCTTAGCAAGGATGCCTTTACTCTCAGCAGGACCTGGTGGTGGTGTTGAGACAGGCTCTGGTGTAGCTCAGCTCTCTAGCCTGCTGCTGGATGGGAAAACGACCTTGATCTCTGCATCCATCTTCAGCTCTTGGGTGCTGAGGTTAGGGGTGTGGTCCCAAGCCCAGCTTTCATAGAACTCATTCAGAAACAACAGAAAACCTGCCGTCTAGCTCTCCCATTAACAGAGGCAGAGAACTTGCCAATCTATGTGCTGGCTCTTGAAAACTGCTCTCTAGAAGTGACAGTCATGACCGGCTCACTGTGTGTAGGGTGGTAAGGACGAATCCTCCTACAAGAAAAGCCACCATGCATTTGTGACCTGTGGTATAGCCGTCACACCAACCCCTTTTTGTGCTATGCCAGTGATGTGTGCATTACTTTCTTAGTTTTTTATGATGTTAAAACCATAAATGTCTCCAAGCACATCAACTGAAGAGACCTTGGACTACGTGGCCATCTCTTCAGTATGGCAGCCAGAGGGTGGATGCCAAGGCTCATTTTTCTTGGTTTGTAACTGCTGAAAATTATCACCTCCTCCATGGATTTTACATAGTTTTAGAAACTGCATTCTTGATCTCTTTCAGGAGATTGAAGATAGGATGCCAGCAACAGCTATAAAATAAGTTTGCATTCTTTCATTTACATAATCAGGCTTTGCTTTGTTTTGGGTGGTCTTGGAATTCATGCTTTGTACTGACTGGACTTACCCACAGATTAAACACTGTGCTAAGAGCATACTGAGTGTTAGAGGATTTGTGCTTTATCTGCTTGCCTGATAAGCTGGCCCAGCTCCCTTCCCTTCTTTGACATTAGTGAATGACAAGGATGAATATATTATTGCTCAACTAGTAAGTCACTGAGCAAGTATGTATAGGAATTACACAAAGAGGCAGGCTCTGAGCTAAGATGTGTTTCACTGAAAAAGAAATATGGTTTGGAGGATTGTAAAATTTACTAAGAAATGAAAAGAGCCATGCTGGAGGGTTCTGAAAGGGAGGACTTGCCTTTACCAGTGCTTATTGAGCTAATGCTGTGCAGCAGTCTGTGTTAAGCACTTCCAGAAAGCATGCGTGCTGTGTTCCAGGTCTTTGGGAGCTGAGGGTACGTGGGGCTGGAGAGAGATTCAGCCTGAGGAATCAAAGGCAAATTCAGTTGACGGAAGTGGAGAGGGGTGGAGAAGAGAGGGGGCCACCCTTGTCACTATGTTCTTCAGCCATGGTTTCCTTTTGTACTTTCTACTTGGCCCCTTCCGTGAAATCTAGTATTGGGTTTCAGTTTTCCTTGCTTGGTATTGTAATATGTATGTATATATATATGAATTATTATAGATTGTAGTACCAGATACTAAGAGACCCTACAAATTGTGCCTTTTAATGTTATGTAAGTTGACTGCCAATAAGGAAGCAGATTTTGAGGTATCTATTTGTTGCTTGTTTGGGGGAGTGCTGTTCTGTTACTGAAGATGGAACGTGGTTACTTTAAACCACTGACATTGCATTATTTCTGCACTCCGCTTCGAGCAGGCATCCATCTATGCTGAGTGACAAGCTCCCCTTTCATTGAGACTGAGGTCCCAGTAGGTGACAAGTGCCAGCAGCTCTGCCATGCCAGTCAGAGTCAGCACTTGCAGCCTTCTTAGGGCCTCAGGAAGAGTTACGTGAAGGCATGAGTTCCTGGGCTACTATAGCCAAAACCATCTCTGTTGTGGAAGCACATGCATGTGTGCATGCACACATACATACGTAGATACATACAGTTTATCCTGTGCAACAATGAGCCTCAGTACAGACATAGAAATATAGTTCTCTTTATGCCAATCTAGGGGATGGAGCTCGGTCATCTAATGAACCTGTGAGGATCAAGTTGAAGGAGGGTAGGCAGGGCATTTGAGGTGAGCCCTAACAAACACCTAGTGTAGAAACATCTTTAATTGATGTACATTTCATCCCAGAACTTTCCACCTTCCTAACGGTAATTCACATGTCAGTTCAGAATTGAGCCCGCCCACAGTCTGTCTGTCCATCCACCATTCAGATGGCCTCCATCATACATGCCTCACTCCAGCCCTGGGCCCTCTCTGTTGTTCCTAACAAAACCTCTAAGTTTCAGAACCTCTGTTGTTTACCTGTTTATTAGATGTGTGTACCTCTTGGCTCCCCAAGGAAGGAATTCATTCTGTTTGCTGTAGTTGAGTAAATATTTGTTAAAAATAAACATCAAAGTTATTGTCCAACACATAAGCATGGATTGAAGGCATTTTTCCTGGTGAAGATATCTTTCTCTCTCTCTCTCTCTCTCTCCTCTCCTTTTTCCTCATAGCCTTCTTTTTACTGATAACTACTTTTACAAAAAGTAAATGATACTGAGCCAGGCATTGATGGCACACGCCTTTAATCCCAGCACTCGGGAGACAGAGGCAGGCAGATCTCTCTTGAGTTCGAGGCCAGCCTGGTCAACAGAGCAAGTTCCAGGATGTCCTCCAAAGCCACACAGAGAAACCCTGTCTCGAAACAAACAAAGTAAATGGTACTGAAATTTGATGATTTCGTTCCATGGACACCCTCCTGTGCCATGCTAATTCTGAGTATGTGCCTATACCCTCATGGTCCTTTATCCTTTGCCGGACCCCTGAATATGTGCAATACAACATCCCTTTGAGGGTTTGTCTCTTTGCCTATAGCACTAACCAGAACAAGAGCTGTTGTTTTGTATCCATCAGCTCGCCACAGGGTGGAGATAACTCTGTGTGTGTACACACAGTGCATCCGGATCAAAACGGGTTAGCATTGTCTCTCCTTTAAGCCTGTTAAAAATGTATAGTTACGCACTTATGGAGGTACATGAACATACATACCATGCGTTGATCAGATCAAGTGAGGAACATTCCTCTGTGTTTGGAGCATCTGATTGCCTCTCATCCCTGGGGACGCCAGAACTTGCTCTTCTGTCTGCCTGTGCTTGGGTATCCTGACCTAACCTCCTCCTCCTCCCACTTTTGGGGATCACTCTTCAATGTTCAGACCATGCTTTCAGAAGTATCCTGTGTAAGAAAGGATGTGGGTTACCCTTTGTGGAGGGGCGATGTGCACATAAGTGCAGGTAGCCACGGAGGCCAGAGCCACCTGGTCCCTCTCTGAGCTACAGTTTCAGGCCGTGTGAGCCGCCTGCCGTGGCACTGGGACTGAACTCTGGTGCTCTGCAGGAATGGTACATTCTTAACCACTGCCATCTCTGTAGCCCCTAGGCATGTAATTTAAAAATATGTCAGGAACTGAGCTCTAGAAAACTACATATATACTTCTATTTCTCCTTTGCCAGTGTGCAAGCTTTCTGACAACTCCAGGGTCAAGTGTGTATGAAGTCACTGACTATTCAGTGTGTTCCAGAGGACAGGGGGACCCAAACCAGGCCTCCAAAGGGAACCAACTGAAATCTCCAAACTTAAAAACCGTGAGAGCCTCCCCGTTGCAGAATGCTATAGCAACAGCACGAAAGAGAAGCTTAAATGAACTTCGCTATCACTTTGGAAGTTACATCTTCCTTCAGTCGCGGGCTTCGGCGACTGCATTCTCAGTTTTCCTTCATCAGCTGGGAGGACTTGCCCCACCCCAGCCCTGGCATGCCCGCCCCTCTGCGCTTCGCCTCCTCTCTCCATGGTGTCAGAAAGGAGGCATCCAGTCACCCACCGCATCGAGCGCTCAGACCCTGGGGTGCCTCAGGAGGGTTAGGCCGTGAGTCCAACATCTTCTGAGATTGATTATTCAGGGGAGGCAAGATTTGTGGAAGAAAAACTCTGGACGTAGAGAATGTTATTATTGGACTTTACTATCACATTGATGCTGCATTTCTCAGGAAACATGTGCTAATGTGTTTCCACTCTCTTTTTAAGGTCTTAGTTTGGATGGGCTGAATATCAAAGCTATTTGGTTGCTAGAAAATAGACGCTACACTTTGTAAACTGCATGTTATTATTTTTAAAAAGCAGTTACCTCTCAGAGCTTGGTATAAATAACAATGAAACTTAGGTAAACATATAGTTTTTGAGTTAATAGGTTTTTAAATAAAATTATGAAAAATGTAAGCTATAATTTTCTACCTTATTTATTTCAGTTTAAACAACAAAGAAATTCTGATAGTATGATGGAATTTCATAGCAAAATAATTTTTGTTTTTTTATATCTTTTTCTGGTTTAATAACCCTTTCTGGTATCCTTTATTCGTTTCCGAATGTTTCATAGCTATGAGGTTGACCTGAGTGCAGGCCTTTCATGCACAGTGAGAAGTGCTCTGGTCTAACCCAGCTGCTGTCAGAGATGATAAATACCTTATCTCCAGGTCACTGGCTTCCATAATACTGTTGACTACTAATCTTTCATTATTGACTATGGATCCTGTCATTATAGCCAGACTTTGGATGGTAATCATTTTCGCTGCTTTGTTCTTTCTTTCTATACACAGTACAGGTTTCACTGTCTTCCAGAACCTCTAAACCATGAATTTGTGGTATTCTCCCAGATAGTGTACATATATGAAGCCATGTGTGTCATACAATTATCCGTGCCTAACAAGAGCACGGGGTCTTTCCCAAAGGTGGCACAGTGATGTAAATGACTTGGAAGTCTACGTGAAGTGGAGGCTGACCTAGCATGTGCAGTGCTGGCCCGTATGGCGGATGTGACGCCGGCAGGGGGCTCTGCCGTGCTGGTGCATCATTACCTCAGAGCTGGAGAGTCAGAGGAAAGCCAGGGGAGATTTGAAAACAAAAAGACAACCATAGGTAGTTTACCAGAATATTCCGTGATGTCAAAGAAATAATTAAAGACACATCGTTAACACCATGAATCAATTCAGAAAAAATATTGGAGAAATATGCAATGTACATGGTGAATAACGGTTGTGGTTCATAAGTGTGTTATGAATCAGTACTGTTAGTGCCTAGACAAACAAGTGTATAAGTTTCTAAACTTGAGTTTAATACAGATAACAGCGTATTTGAAACATACTAAGTCCAGACGCCATAAGAGAATTTTTTTAAATGGGTATCTTTTTTTTTTTAACTGCAGATGATAAAAGTTACAAAAAAGAGTGTGAATCAGTGCAGACGAGGAGGGAAGTAGATACAGAAATGCCAGTACTGGCTGTGGCAGCTGCGTAGATTCTCTGGCAGTAACTTAACAGTACTGCAATTCTCAGAACCCAGGCAAGTTTTGCCATCTTTGTTGTAGCTATTTCATTTCTAGGAATCTGATAACTACAGACTTGCAAAAGGATGCATATGAACAGATGCCTATTACATTATTCATGACAGTTAAAAATAAAAAAAATGGTAAAATTAAGTGTTTTATTTAAATTATGGTGTATTCAGTCAGGAATATAAATACTACTATTAGAAGTCATGTAAAGTAAGAATATTTGTTGGCAATATAAATGTTCATAGTTAACTGAAAAGACAAGCCAAATTTTCAGAATTTATAAGATACCACTTATAAATTTGTACACATAACCATGTTTGCTCTACATAGAGAATTGATGTGTTTTCAGAGAGAAAATTTTAGAACTCTAAAGTGTTAAATGTGGTATCTTTTTAGATTCCAGGTAAATAAGGACATAAATTAATAATTTTTCCATTGACTAGTCATTTTCTTAAGTAGAAAAAAGTTCAAATTTTGACACTCAAGTATATTTGTTTGTTGTCTAGAGATACAGCTCAGTGATAGAATTCTTGCCTGGCATGCACAAGACCAGGCATTCAATCTCCAGCGCTACAAAAGGAAAATAAAATCTCTAATTATGAAGTCAGTCCATCTTTAATTATGTGTACACACGTATGGTTAAATGAATGATAGAGAAATCTGTCTTAGCTGGGGGCACTTAGGTTTTAGAATTTATATGCACAGTTCATTGACCTGGACTGTAATTATCCACAACCCCAGCTCTTCAGAGAGTAATAAAGAAACCGGGGCTGGTGTGGCCCGGAGACCCCAGAACCCACACAGAGCCAGACACTGTGATTCAGGTGTTATTTTCAGCGGGAGGCGAGAGGCGCTTCAGAAACTCAGTCCTCAGCTGGCTTGACATGCACAGCAGCAAACAGTAACAAAAAGGCCCTGTCCCAAACAGGGTGCAAGACAGGGTTGCTGCCTGAGCGTTTCCTCTGCCATCTACAGGTGTGCTGTGCCCCCCTCCTGCCCACATTCACACACATACAAGTAGGAAATGTGTGTGAAAGATCTCCAAAACCCAAATGAGTGCCGTAGGATCCACTCACTGAAACCCCGACGTTTTATATAAAGAAACGTGTAGGCATTTTATCTTGGCCTCAAGCCTATCTCTCATACGTTGGGTTTTAGGTTCTCAGACTTGAGTTAGAAAATGAGAGTAGAGGGTGGCGGTCTGGACGGGGAGACAGGACCTGGGGAGAGAGAGCAGTGGGGGAGGGGCAGTTGTAAGGGCCAGGGTGAGTTGAGTGTGCACAGGCCGTTTTTCCCTGGGGCGTCACTGTCATACCCCACTTGGTTATCACTACCGTCCAGTTTTCCCTTAAATCATGGAGGACATGTGACCTCCCTTCCACTCTGCTTCAAGGTGAGAAGGTGTGACGGAATTTTAGCAAGTTTTTCATTAGAGTGGCTAGAGGTGAGGTAACCTCCTTTGTGCATCATCTTTGTCTTGGCCAAAACAGTGAAAGTGAATCCTCGCTGCTTCTATAATGGTCAGCCTCCTGGGCTCTGAGAGGCACCAGAGGATTGACAGCCATGAGAGGCCCTGAGATGCTAAAGATGAGAAAGGTCAAGTTCTGTCAACGTACATGACCTAGGAGACAAGATGGTGCCACCTAACCAGGTCAATCGGGGTCTCTAAAAGCAAACATAGCTAATGAAGTAGGTCACTTGCTTTTGCTACTGGTATATTTAAAGAAAGAAAAGGCATAGAAGTTGTGACTTTTTTATTCCTTAATCTCAGCAGGCTGTCTCTGGGACCACATGTCTAACCTCAATAATAAATGCCTAAATTTGAGGCTTCTCCCAAATGCCAGGGCTTAGCCAAGTGGGTCTTGTGCTCTCCTCTGTCACCTCTACCCCCAGGGACAGACAATATGAGAGAGAGTACTGGTGATGACAACCCTAGGGCATGAGACAAGTGGCCAGCCTGTCCCTGAGACAGTGTCTAAGACAGTCCCTGGGCCTTAGCCGGACCAGCCCGTCCCTTCCTGCACCACCCAACCCTCCGTCCTTAAGTGTTTCTTCACACAAGGTGCGGGGCACACCACCTTAATCGTGACACTAAATTGTGGTCGTTTGGTGACCTATCCCCTCCCCTACCCGTAGACTTAGAACACTCTAGAATATGAGTAATAACCTAAATGAACCCTGGTTTGTTAAGTAGAAAACAAGCAAACAAACGTGTAGGCATTCTTAATGTCTGCTGACTAATTCTAAAATAATAAGTATATATTTTAAGGTCTGAGAAGCCAGTGATTGCTTACCCCTGTATATACACACCCATCATCAGGACCCTCATGGCATGTACATTATGAGCAAAGTTGTTAAAATGTAGTTTCTTGGTGGTATTACTGGTTCATCGTAGTCATTTGTGTGCGGTGTTTTAAAATGCCTAAAAGTAGGGCTCAGTGAGGATTTCCCTGGTCCAGACAAGTCTTCACCAGCCTCACAGTGTACATTATTACTGGTAACCGGAACGGTATCCTACAAATGGATTATAGGTGAATATTTTTGAAGAACTTATCTTCCAACTAGTTCTTTGTCTCTTTGAAAGTGGAAGTAACCTGAAATCATTTTTAAAAGTCTTGCCAAATAGAAAATTATTGTAATTCACCAAATAATTATTTTCTGCCGTCTGATACTTTTTGATGAAAGTTTTAGATTCTTTTTAAACTCATGTATCTGTATTTATTGTGCGTATGTTCCATGTCAAGGTAACATTTTCTCATATCACTGTCAAATAGGAGAAGGTTAAATCCAGTCAGTTGCAAAACTGCTGAATTCAAATGTAAAATTTTTCTATTTTGCATACTGAACTCTACCACTTCAGAAACCATAAAAAAAAAAAAAAAAAAAAAAAAAAAAGGCCTGCTTAATAAGAAAATGTAAGGATTAGTTAATCTGGAAACGGATGCAGAAACTAAAGCTAGCCACCCAAGGTAAGAGATAAGGGTTAAGTTAGCAAGTGTAGACATTGTAAGAGTTCTCCCTTGCTTCTATTGATGGGTCATAATTTCCTTCACTGACAAATTGCAACATTTGCTGTAGCAGAAATTACTGAAGAGCCGAAGAGCCTGACTGCAGAAGAGACTGTAGGGCTAGATTGGCGTCTCAAGAGCAGTTGATGCCTCGTCTGGCATAGTGACACCATAGTGTCACATATGGCATAGTGACACATGAGTGACACCACTCATGTGGTCCTCTCTCTCATCTGCAGGGATGGCCCAGCAGCCTTGGCTTTCTCTTGCTTTCATTGAAAAGATTGATTTCATACGGTTTGTCCTGGTTAGGCTTCTCTTCTCCCAGCTCCTCTGAGACACTCCCTCCGTCTTCCCTCTCGTCAGAGGCCATGGCCTTTCTGTCTCTCTAGAAAACAAACAGGCATCTAAAAGAAATTAAAAACTAAATTAAACAAAATAAGATAGACAAACTGGACTAGGACGAAACACAGAAACCGAGGAAAGAGTCTGAGAATAAGCAGGAGATATGCGTGTAGATGGAGACACATATTCATGTAGACACATGTGCTACACACAGAACACAGAACGGGAAGCCATATTATATGCACAAAGAACCTGTAAGATTTAAAAAAAAAAAATCCTGTTAAAACCTTATACACCATTTCGATTGTTTTGCCTTCTACTTCTGCCTTGAGTGGTTGGCATCCCCAGTGAGACTCTTTTGGAGAGAACTGGCTTTTCATTTGCAAGTGGCTGTTGGTTGGACATAGCTTCTAAGTTAGGGATTGGGGCTTGTGACCACTCCTCAGAGCTGGGCCCTCCTCTGGTGCAGACTCATGCGGGCCCTGTGCATGCTGCCACAGTCTCTGTGAGCTGGTTTGTGTGTCAATCCTTCTGTTTTCTTCATCCCCTCTGGATCTTGGGCCTCTCCTGCCTCCTCTCCAGCCAGTTTCGCCGAGTCCTAAGGGGAGGGATTTGATGAGAGATCCCGGCTAGGACTGCGTGCTCACTCTCTGCACACTGTCCAGCCGTGGTTTTCTGTGTGTGTCCCATCTACTGCAGGGGAGCCTTCTCTAACGATGGCTGGGCAGAAACTGATTTGTGAGCATAGCAGTGTCACTAGGAGTCACTCTGTGGCTGTTGTGCTTTAGCAGAACAGTAGCGTTTGGTTTCTTCCCCCTGGATCAATAGACATGTTTACAGCCTGTTTTCCTGAATCTTGTTCCAAAAATTTAGTGGACTGCAGTCATTTTAGCTCCATAAATATGAGAAGTAAATGCAGTGCACATTCCTTTTGCCCAACCATGGGGAACACCCTTTTAAATCAGTCAAGACGTATCATTAGTAAATACAGATACCCATGTACAACTCGGGCAGCCGTCTGCAGGTGGATTAAATTATTAATGCTTTCAGAGGGAACGGTCAGTGTAACCGAGCACATACTGCACTCGGGCATTTTGCTCACCACGAGACTATCTGTGTGCGCATGCACATTGTGCTTAGTCCTGTCTTCTGCTGTGGGTAACCCCAGGCATTTGAAGCCATTTTATAAAGCTGTCCATCAAAGACATGTGCAGCCTGCAGCATTGAGCACTGCTTGCCTTACCATCACTATTTCAATAACATTTACATTCAAAATTAGTAATGTACAGTTGTTAAAATTCCATTTTATAATTTTTGGTTTTTGGAGTACTTATAAAAACAGGCAACAGTGTCATAACAAGCTGCAGATCAGAAAACAACACCAAAGTACAAGAAGGGACCATTGCCTTTTATGGTTACATAGGTACATTCCAACGTTACAACTAGATCCAATTGTAGATCCTTAGAATTAAGAAATGGTATTGCCTTTTATGGTTACATAGGTACATTCCAACGTTACAACTAGATCCAATTGTAGATCCTTAGAATTAAGAAATGGTATTGCCTTTTATGGTTACATAGGTACATTCCAACGTTTCAACTAGATCCTATTGTAGATCCTTAGAATTAAGAAATGTTATCAACTAGCCATAAGTCAGGATGAGGATGGACATAGAGCTCCTCCTTGTCACCTCCTGAAGCAAAGAAAACTCCATTAGACCATGTTGCTGCTGTTTCTCAACTGAATTATTGAACCGGATTTTATAGTAAAAACATAAGTTCTGGTATCCATTAAGAATTCATTGAAAACATTTGCCTAACCAAGCATAATGGCATGCTTCTCTAATCCTAGTGTTCAGGGGACAGAGGCAGGTGAATCTCTGTGAGTTTGAGGCCAGCCTGATCTACATAGCAAGTTCCAGAACAGTCAGGACTACATAGAGAGACACTGTCTCAAAAAAAAAAAAAAATTAAAACTTTGCCTATAATGGGATCATTAACATTATCTCTTTATTCGGTTATATTTTCTGGGTGTATATACTGAGGGAAGTATTCAGGTTGGAATGGGAGAGGATTTCATGGGATTTTTTTTTTTATCTTAAACATGCCTTATTTTATAAAACAAATACACCTTTCCAAATATAACAGGTGACAGTACACAGAAAGTGAGGCTGGGCCTCAACTAAGAGGTTCTTGGAGCTCGGCAAGAGTAGATGCAGCGTGGGTGCTTGAAGTGAGCTTCTTGGCTGGTAGTGAGCTTCTGGGCAGTGTAGCCCAGACAGAGAGGATTGGAGTCTGCAGATGTCTTCATCTATCGCCAGAGTGAGGACATAGACCTTGAAAACTTGGGCCTGATGATATGCTTACGACCCAACCAAATGGAACATGCAGAGACTGCGGGGGGGGGGGGGGGAACGGGACTCCTTCAGAGGGGAGAGTGACTGCGGGGGGAGGGGGGGACTCCTTCAGAGGGGACAGTGACTGTGGGGGGGGAGTGACTGCCGGGGGGGGGGGTGTCCTGAGTCCGGTGGTGTGCTGTCTTGAGACTGTGGGGTAGATTAGAGAAAAGCTGTGCCTGTTCAGGGTAGCCCAAGTGTTTGAAGACATTTCTCATTATAACCTTCTGCTCAGATAATGAGATCCTAGTTGACAATCCAGTTAACAGGATTTATAACGAGTGGAGAATATAAGAAAGTTTAATTTAAAAAAATAGACAAATGAAATGGAGACATAAACTAGAGCCAGTGCACAAGTCTGATAATCTGAGTTCAACTCTGGAGTCCCATCTGTGAGAAGAGAGAGAGAGGCTCCTGAAAGTTATTCTCTGACACCCATGGCATGAGTGTGCCCGTACACACACACACACACACACACACACACACACACACACACACAACAATAATAACATTTCTAAAATAAATAATGAAAAACTGAGCCAAATGATGAAAATTCCTTTGGTATTTTAAGGGATTTAAGATTTTTAAGGACACCCTGAACCTATTAAGTATACTTAGAAATAATCATTTTTTCACATTTTGGAAGTATCACTTTTTGTATATTATGGAAACAGACTGAAGGAAGCTCCCATTAGAAAGGCACAAAGTGGAGTTGAACACAATAATAAAAGAAACGCATGGAAAGGGCCACAGAGTTAGGAGACATGAGCATGTTGACATTTGAGCCATAAAGGTTGTCCATCAGTGACTCTCAACCTATGGATCACAACCCTATTGGCAAACCTCTATCTCCAAAAAGAATTTACATTATGGTCCACAACAGTAGCACAATTACAGTGATGACATAGCAGTGGAAATAATTTTATGCCTGGGGGCCACCACAGTAGGAGGAACTGTATTAGAAGGTCACAGCATTAGAAAGGTTGAGAACCACAGCTTTCCAGGATCAGACCTTCAGACCTCTATGGTTAGCTAGAATAAGCTTCATTCTCTAACCCCCAGGCAGGCTTTATTTGTTCAAGAAAGATGTCACCACAATCGCCCAAGGACACCCTGCAATCAGAAGAAAGAAACTGACCAAAATTCATGGAGTATTGGTTTCCAAGAAACCTGTGGGCGAAACAGACCAAAAGTATGTTGTCAAAGTGGGCTGGTGCCTCCACACCTAAGAAACAGTTTGGAAGAGGCCGTGGTCAACAGAGCCAAGTGCTAACTGCAGGCCAGGCATGTATATAACAGTGAGAATCTTGTGGTAAAACGAGGGAGGTGAAATCAGATTGCGTACCGCAGGAGAGTCAGTAAAAGAGCAGTCTGTGGAGCAGAACCGGGCTCAGGCAGGGCCTCCGGGCTCAGCTGATGATAGGAAATGTCAGCTGAGAAGGCAGGACTAGACCACACGGCAGGTGAGTGAATTACAGTGAACTGAGACAGCTCTACTGGGCTGTATAGATGCACGCTGTTTATGTCACAATGGGGGATTCTTGGCATAGACTGACTCCATGTGCAAGTCAGTCAGTATGGTAGACCTCCTGTTTTTCAGTCACTTGAGAATAGACACACAATTAGATTAAATCGGGTCCTCATTATCATCTGAGATGTTCTGTTATGTTTTTAAGTCTACTGGCAGTTCAGCATTAGTTTCTTAGTAACCATTTCCGTGAAAACACTGTAAAATATGATTTACTGCTGTGATCAGCAATAGGGGAAGGCTGTAAGATTTCCACTGTTTTAAATTCTGTTCCCCTTGATCTGTCCTGTCTGTACTGTAATTTTGCAAACCATTTATCTTCTCGCTGGAATCTACTGCTGGGGTGGACAATGCTAGTGGTTTTGTTTGATCACGGGCAGCGTTCTGATATTCTTTTTCTGATTCTCTGCATCTCAAACAGCTCCCTGATGAGTCCCTCCACCGAGCACCAGTGCTGTTAACTTTGATAGATTTGCCACTGTGAGACTGGGCTTCTAGATATAATTGACTTATTTTGCTTAGGGACTCTCTGTTTCTATGGAGGTTCACTATTTCCAGAATCGTGGGTTTTAGTTTGCATTTGGAAACTGGGAACTTGGGAAGCATGAATTAAGAACTACTGTGTAGCATGTGCGTAGGCCTTGAGTTGTAGACTCAATAGGTTCATGACACATAGGGACAGACAAAGTCTGCTTGCCACTGAGAGAATGCTACCGTGTGCAGCTGGGAGCGCCTCACAAAGGCAAGGGTGCTTGAATCCGTCTTTGGAGAGGGGGCATGATTTTACTAGGTGAAAAGGGGAAGTAAAGGCCAAGTTAAGGGAATGTTCTTTGTGAAAATAGTCTGTATTTCATAGACAGACACAGGTGAGCCTGTGAAAGACTCGAAAAGGAAATGTTGGTAGGGAGACTACTCGCTCAAGATCTCTAGACTTGTAGAATCATGGCCTCTGTTCACCTTGCAGTCTAGCATGTTCCTTCTAGCACCTCAGTGTCTTTGGGCTCCGCTCTGTTTATAACACCTCTAGTCCTGAACTGGCTTGTCTCTGACATCAGCGGGCACTTGGCAATCTCCAGTCAGCTTGAGTATCCTCCACTGTTCCCCTCAAAACTGAAGCCCCAGCAGCTTCTGATGACCATGACCTGCTGTCCATCTCTCCTGGTTAGAGCTGCTTCACTTAATTGGTGTCTTGCTTCCATCCATTTCCTGCAAGTCTCATGACATCAGCAGTGGCGCTCAGTCTCCTAATGCTGCCACCCTTTAATACAGACCCTCATGTTGCTGTGACCCCCAGCCATAAAATTATTTCATTGCTACTTCATAACTGTAACTTTGTTACTGTTGTGAATCATAGTGTAAATATCTGATATGCAGGACATCTGATGTGCAACCCCTGTGAAAGGCTTGTTTGACCCTCCCCAGGGGGTCATGACCCACAGGTTGAAAACTACTTTTTAGCTGAATAAAATTTCAATGTTTGTATATACCACAATTTCATTACTCATTCATCTATTGATAGATATCTAAACTGATTCTATTCCCTTGCTTTTGTGAACAGAGTAGAATTAAACATGAATGTTAGTATTTCTGTAGGGTAAAGAGTACCTTGGATGTATTCATATTCTAAAAACTACCACACAAATACCTCTTATAAATGTGGATATGCCCATGAATTCCAATATACTTACTAAAAATTAGTTACAATATCAAAATAACCCCCACTTGTCATTAACAATAACTACTGATTGAATGGTTGTTATGAAAATGAGTTACTATATTGCTGGGTAAACAGGTAGACAGTGCTTGCTTTAAAACCATTTCAAAGACAGAAAAACAACTTGGGCATGTCCATCACAGTATTAACTAACAGTCACTATTTCTCACTAGTTACATGACAGCTGTCCTCTGGCCTCCCTGTTTGTCCTGTTTTATATTTACAAGTATTTTCACAGTAGGCACACAGTGTTTCTGTGGTCAAAAAGAAAAAGAAAAAAAGAGAAGTAGTAGTTGGTATCATTTTTAATTAATCATATTCCTTCTTCAAGATGTTCAACTTATTCCTTGCTTCACAAATTGTTTTCTGCTCACCAACCAGAAGTCATTCTGGGCTGTGTGTTTGTGTGTCTGAGATTGGGCTCATTGCATAGCCCAGGGTACCCTCCGACTCCTGACGATCCCCTTGCTTCAGTGTGAACCACAGTAAGCTTCCCGAGTAATCTTTATGTGCCCTGCTGCCAGGACCAGGACGTGTTATTGCTTCTCTTATTACACATCGTCACAGTCTTCCTTACATTTTAATCACGTATATCAGACCCCACAGTGGTGTGAGTGAATACGCAGAGATCACAATGGTCATTGGGTGAAGAGTGGAAATGAATGCCGGTGGTAATCTCAAACTGTCGTTGTCCTCTGTAAGAGCTTATCTTCTGAGGGAGACAGTGTGTCAAGGGAACGATGAAAGCTGACTTCTAAAGCATAAGGTGACAGTTGTCAAGGAGTGAGTGTATAATGGCAGTCTAGGCAACACTAGGGAGATTCTAAAACCTGTCCATAGACCCCTCTTTCCCAAAATGCATTGCAAGGATTATGGCTGAAATGGGAGCTGTTGAAATAACACTTTTAGTTAGATACAAACTTCAGTGGTATTTCAAGGTCAAAACTGTGAGAGTCATGGGCTGGAGACAATGAGCACCCAGGCTTCTCTCCCCCCGTCCTTTGATCCTGGCTGTGCAGAGATGTACATTACAGCAACCCACGGAGCAGATCAGCTATACCTGGACAGCCCATCACCTGCCTTTTTATTTTCTCATGGTGGTTATAACGTGACAAAAAAAGGATGAGTATTTCCCTTTATTCCAGCTTGAGAGGGAAGAAATGGAGGAATGGCGTCTTTCTGTTTCAAACATTTAATAATTAGTTGGGGTGGTATCTACCCTTACTACCGTCACGTGATAAACTAGAAGTAAGGCATCCTGGGTAGGCCCTCCTCCTTAGATTAAAGGTTAAAGGTTGGGCTGTAAAGTGCCTTCCGGACACTCAAGTTCCACATTTCATGATGTTGCCTTCCAAGCCCATGGGAAGAAAACAAGACAAATCCAATGGTGGTGAAGGAATTCATGAGCCTGCTGGGTATCGACATAACCGGTGCGGTCTACTTCCCCTGCTTTCTATTTTGGGGTCTAAATGACTTCAGCTAAAGAAACATCATGTGCATGATAATTTCAAGCAATTTCTGTAAATGTTTCAGAAGAGGAGAGCTCTTCCGGAAATACGCAGTCACAACTTGCTATTCACTACACCAGCCAGTGTGCCAAATTCCTTCTCCAATTCAGCTATTCATGACAAGAGCTGTTGCATCTTACTTCTCTGTATGAAATGAGTTCAACAAATCATGGCTTAGGCCATCCTTCCCCCCATCTCTGTGTCTTGTCAGGGTATGCTCATCTCTGTTGCCATTAACAGTATAACAGCATCTCATCTCAGCTTAAAAAGCCAGGGTAGACCAAGTTCGGTAGCCCCAGAGGCACATTGCACTCCTCTGAATTGTCTTTGTAACCAGAATGTCACCTGCCTGGATCAGAGGAAAGCAGAGAGAAATGTTTGTGAGCAGACTAGCTGTATAGCTGTAAAAGCGCTGAGAGTTTTTCTGAATAGACTGAGTGTAAACTATTAACAAAAGTAAGCCCACAGTGCCCGAACTTTTTTTTAGGTGTGGGCTCAAACCGTTAAGGCCATCTGTGGAAGCTGGGTAAGCCCATCATGGTCCCTGAGGCCATCTGTGGAAGCTGGGTAAGCCCATCATGGTCCCTGAGGCCATCTGTGGAAGCTGGGTAAGCCCATCATGGTCCCTGAGGCCATCTGTGGAAGCTGGGTAAGCCCATCATGGTCCCTGAGGCCATCTTTGAAAGCTGGGTAAGCCCATCATGGTCCCTGATTTGATCCTTTTGTTTTGTGCAAACCGATGCTTTGCGATTTCTGTCTCTTTGTGGTCTACAAGAGACTCTGGGGTATGAGTCACTCATAAACACCAAACAGCAAATGCGCAGGTAGAGTGATGTGATTTGCACATCTCTACTAGGAGCAACAGTTACCTATGTTCATGATGCTGACTGGGCCCGAGTTCCGCTTCCAGCTCTATTGCTTATGCAGGGTTGCGGCTTTCCTTCCATGCCCTCTGCGGACTCTTTGCGGACCATGTTATTTTCTCTGCAAGACTGTTTTGTGTTTTTGTCTTTCTCCTTGAACAGGTGAGCCACTTAAGGGCAGGACCTATTATAAGTCATGCCATTCCTGTGCATCTGATAAGGCCAGGGATTCTTGCAGAGTCTGTGATCCTACCCTTACTGTCTATCCCCATGGGCAAGAATTCTGCCCTCGTCTGCTTTATAGCTTAGACCCGTAGTTCCTAAGGCTTTTATTAGATGTACCCTTTGACAATTTTATACATGTACATCATACATTCGATCATTGTCACCCACTCTGACATGTCCTGTCTCCCTTTCATGTCGTCTTGTTTCATGTTGTGACTTCTTCCAAAATTCTTTTTTTAATGTATGTTTTGTTTAATGTAGTGTTTGTTTACCCATTATTAAATCTCTTTTTTATTTAAATTTGAAACAAGGTTGTTTTACATGTCAATCCCAGTTCCCTCACCCTCCTCTCCTCCCTATCACCCCCACCAAACCCCAGTCCATCCCATTTCTGCTCCCCAGGGAGGGTGAGGCCTTCCATGGGGAGTCTTCGAAGTCTGTCACATCATTTGGGGCAAGCCCCATTTGTCTAGGCTGAGGGAGTATCCCTCTGTATGGAATGGGCTCCCAAAGTACATTCATATACTAGGGATAAATACTGAGCCACTACCAGAGACCCCATAGACTGCCCAGTCCTAACTGACACCCACATTCAGGGGGTCTGGGTTGGTCCTATACTGGTTTCCCAGTTCTCAGACTGGGGTCCATGAGCTCCCCCTTGTTTTTCTTATCACTGACTTAGTTTGGGCTGCCAGAAGCAAAGAACATAGACATGGATTGTTTACAAACTCAGAAGTTAGTTTCTCACACTTAGAAGGTGAGTATTTTAGAGCTCAGCATGTCCAGAAAGTCTGCTTTGTGGGAGAACCTGCTCCCTTGGTTTCCAACTGGCCATCTTCTCAGAGAGAGAAACTAGCATCCTGTCTTCATAGGGGCACTGAGTCCCTGCATGAGGCCTCCACACTTATGGCCCAATTGTGTCTCAGACTGTCCTCTGTCGCTGTAGGAGCTAGGAAGTCAACATTTATACACAGGTAGGAGACACATCAGCCCATAGCAGTCATAAGCATACTAAAATCTTTAATTATCAGTTAGTACTCTTCAGCTCTGTGGGCGTTTACATACCTACTTCTTGCTTTCCACTTTTTAGCAAGTTTATTTCTCTTGAGTTTGGGGTTTTTCTTTGTCACAGTACCTTAGGAATAGGAAGTCCCTCATTTTAATGAAAAACAAAAACATTTATTTATTTTCCTGAATTAGTACTAGTTACCATGGGTGGAAGTCTTTGTGTTGTTTGGACGATGATTTTTAGATGTTGGAATAAAAGCAAGCATCTACTTGATCTTGGAAGAAAGAGTAAAGTCTAGGTGCATATAATTAAATTTTATTTTAATCAATGAATTTCTTTAAAATGTTAACTCCACTTAGTGTTTATTTCTTTACGTCCTTTCATAAATATGACTCCGAACTTAAGGAAAACCATTACATATTGTTCCAGGTGCCTGATAAGGAATTAGACAATAATTCTGTGATGGTTTGGGAAAGTTTGCAAGTACTGTATAGCTAACAGAATGGGTTACAGAAGCACTCTATAGTAAAGCCAGGGGGCTCATTTGAATAACAGTTGTTCTTGTATTAATAGTCAGTCACAGTGTGTGTACACTGCATTAAACCTAAACAAGTTAGCCTTAAAAAGATAATTGGTTTCGAGATTATAGCGGAGAAGGCAAGAACAACTCTCCATTCTTTTTCAAAGACACATTTGCTCCCAGGAACCCCTTGTTCCAAATGCGCTGAGCAAGGAAGTAGACTAAACTTCCACTCAGAATGTCGCTGCTGCGAACGGCCCGCTCTCCCATGAGTGGTTTTACACATGGCGGCCTCCATTTTCCTTTATAACTGTTATTTGAGTTGCTGTTTACCTCTGAGCAGAGGCCACTGCTGTCCTGCTCCTGAGACTGTCTTCATCTGTATGCCACTGCCAAGGTAGCATCTCCGTGTCCTGTGGGTGCCCCCTCCCCCTCCCTCCCTCCCCCTCCCTCCCTCCCTGTGTCCCCGCCCCCTCCCTCAGGGGCAGATGTACCGGGGTCTTGTTCTTTGCTGCATTTGTACTCAGATTCACTAGCATACCTTTTGTAGTGAGTTCTGCGATTTAGAAATACAGAATAGTACTTTTTAGTTTGATTGACTCTGATTCCTCAAACTCTGCTCTCTGAAAGCAATATTGCCGCGACCGACCTGTACTGATTTGTCTCTTCTGTACGAGTAGGGTAACAAGCTTGACATGTTCACCATCATCCATGACCCCTCCCACACGTGCTATTGAAGTCATCTACACAGAGCAGTCTCCATTGTCTTAACTCAGCAAATGCTGTGGGCACTTGTTGGCTCCTGGTTCAACTCTTCTTTATAATACTTAATGTTTATTTTACTACACTTCTGTATACTACTTAATGGTGCTTCATTTACCATCTCACAGATAGGTATGGGAACTCCTGCCTGGCTGTGGTCCCTGCCTTGCCTAGCAAATAAATGTGATTCTTTGAAGGAATGCACTCAATATATTTCTCAGTCCCTGACCCCTGAAAACTTTAAATCACTTTATGAAATTATTATAAATTGTTTGTTTTCCTGTTTTTTCATACCAACTATATGCACACAGTAGTTAACATTTACTGATGACTTGAGTTCTTTTTATGCCCCTTGTTGTGATGTTTTAACCTGACAACAAAATTATCCAAAGCTCTCTACGGGTTTACTTCTAAATTAACTAGCTTCACTATGTTAAGTGGAAACACGTAACATAGTCTTTTTCTGTGTGTCACACTCTATTCTTTTTTTCTAAGCACCTAAGCGGTGCTGGAGGTTTGTGAGGCAGGGAGGCCACACTCAGAGTACCGTTGCTGAGGCAGAGCTGCTCCGGCCCCATGTCAGGAAGAGTTAGGCTTAAGTGGCCAGCAGACCTTAGTGCAGAGGGCTGCTGTGGGTCTGTATCCCATAATGAGCCAGATAAGGAGACAGTGTGGCTCCACAAAAAGTGTCTGTGCCACTTGCTGCTAGTCAAGCTTTGACAGAAGTGAGGCCTCTCCTGGGTGCTGGTATTTCTAACTGCCAACTCTGCCTGCCTGGTACTGCTGAGTTCTTCCTGGGTGCTGGTATTTCTGACTGCCAACTCTGCCTGCCTGGTACTGCTGAGTTCTTCCTGGGTGCTGGTATTTCTGACTGCCAACTCTGCCTGCCTGGTACTGCTGAGTTCTTGCTGCTATCAATTAGTAGATGTTCTCATTTATTACTATGTGACCTTTAACCCAAAACACAGCAGCGCACCCAGTGACTTTTCATTGCTTATTATTCTGCCAACTGGAATCAACAACTTAGCCAGGCCTCTGTGAGTATTTATTTCTTCCTCTTCTCCTCTTGGGTCAACATGGCTCCCCTGGACTGGAGAATATAATAAAGGCTTATTCAACTAATTAACTGGGACCTTTATGCTTGCTGAAGTTAGGAAATACACACACATTCTCTCTCTCTCTCTCTCTCTCTCTCTCTCAGACACACACACACACACACAGACACACACACACACACACACACACACACACACACACACATACCTTTACCCTTTACTGCATTGCGTGGTATCTGTGTGTTCAGGAAAACGAAAGTGAAAGCTACAAGGTCCCTTGGAGTCTCTACTGCAGAGCCCTGAAATACTACTGCTCTTGACACATTCTTCACAAACTATTTGGCCACAGTTCCCATACTGTGCCTTTCTTTAAGGGTCTGCTTGTCAACGTTATCTTCAAACGTAACTCCCAGGGTTGTAATGAATGCGGTCACGTGGCTTTCTCTTACAGACGCAAACTCCTTGAAAGAAAGAATTAGGTTATCTTTGTGTGCAATGTGTAGCGGAGGACCCGGCACAAGAGTGATAAGATGATCTGTTATGTGCCCACACATGCATGTGTGTCTTGTGTACACAGGGATTAAACTCTGTGACCATAGGGTTAATGGGAATAGTACAAAGTAAATTGTAAGTATGTACGTTATTATGGTTCCAGTGTATATCAAGTAAAACATGGTGTTCAGTATTCTTAAAGCCTACAGACTGAGATAACCCAGTATCTCCTCCTTGAATTCCCAAATCATATAACCAGAAATGATTGCTTCTTTCTCTCATAGTCTGTTATGGCTTGTCTTGTGTCATGCATTTATTTCAGACTTGTAAACATGTATTCCAGAATAAGGTCACAAGAATAAAAGTCTCCTTGCAAATATACCTTTATTGCTTTGCTTAAAATATCATCGCCTTTAAATAATAACCTAATACTAGTCAATAGTTCCAGAAAGATTTGGTATTTCATATTCTTACTGAGTTCCCACTTAGGGAGTTACTACAAATCCACCTGGCCCCTGTGGAGTAAGCCTCCAGAGCCCCGCACTTCAGTGGAATGCTAACATGAATTTAGCACATTTTGTCTCGTGGTTTGGGTGTCATCCTTTAGGCAACATAAAATCACTTTGTCCATGTCAGGCCTTTTCTACACTTTATATAACTATGATCTGCAAGATGTTAAAAGTAAATTTCATGGAAAGACCAAAGGATACAATGGCCTAGGTTCTATTTTATCATGGACTGTTTTTTTGGATCTAGTCCTCTGTGTTCTCTCACAGGTGATGGAACTCTTCATTGAAGAGTTGGGTTATTCTAATATGTCTGCCTTTGTAAGTTACTTAAGTCTTTTTTCCCTTGTAGCTTTTAATACTTTTTCGTTGTTCTGTACATTTGGAGTTTTAATTAATATTTTTTTCTTATCATGGGGAATTTCTGTTTTACTCTTGTCTGTTTAGTATTCTGGGGGCTTTTTCTTCCCTAATAGGCATCTTATTCTTTAGGATGGGGGAATTTTTCTCTGATTTTGTTAAAACCATTTCCTGTGCTTTTGACCTGGGGTTCTTCTCATTCCTGTATCCCTATTATTTGTAGATTTTTGTCTTTTCATACTGTTGTAGATTCCCTGGATATTTTATGCCTGACTTTTCTATGACTGAGGTATCCGTTTCTTCTACTTGTTTCTAACACTGAAGCTCTGGTTCCTCCAGTGACTGTGTATCTTCCAGGATACATGAAGAGGCCCTGGGATAGAATGTCTTACGCCTATAAATGCAGATCTGTTCTACTGTTGTCACTGCTAGAGTACAGATCCATTTCAAAATATTGTTGGATTTTCAGCGACTTTTCACCATGTCATGTTCTGCCAATCATCATAAAACATATGGCTGTCATGCCTGCAGAGATGCTGTACAAAAGAATTATAAACTGTTTTACATTATACAGCAGTCTTCATGCTCACAAAAGAATGGTGCTTCACCTCAAGTCCAGAGGGTGGCGTGTGACAGGTGAGCTCACACAGGTTATTAAGGGAAACACTGGATAAGATGCCCACTGTCCAGATTCCTAGTCCAGCAGTCCTAGCAGTGAGTCGTTGCTATGGTGGAAAGTCTGTGAAATGAATTTAACATGTAGAATAGTGTGCATGAAGTTGGGTGTTGACAGAGATATCTGGCAAGTTACAAAGCACTAAATAAATGACTGCCATTACCGTGGCTGCTGTTCAGTTAGGAATGGCCTGATCACTTTTTTTCCAGTGTTGCTCTGGGTAGCATTTTAAATTCCATTGTGTTAGTGATTGGTTCTGGTGTTTGTTTGTTACCTAGGAGAGTAAGCTCTGTCTCCCCCTGCTCTCAGAAGAGATGAGTGCACACTGTCTTTTAGGAAAGAAGTCACCGTGTGTGCTGAAGTGGCCTGGTAGATGCCCTCACAGTGCTGTTCACGCAGCCTCCCATAGCCACTGGCCCCAATGCGTGTGCTGAGAACACTTTTGTGGTATTACTCTTTGAAATCTGGCAGATCTGTGAACAAAGGGGATCTAAACATTTTCTCCGCACCAACGCCTTTTAATACTTCCCCCTCTTCATCTGGACTGGGCTATTAAGGGGTTTAACAGTAAATCAGCATTTGTTTAAACCTTATGGCAGAGATAACCTCGAGAGAGTCAGGGTTTGCTCTCTCACTACAGGGCACAGATGGTGGAGAGCAGCTCGTACTGACAGTTTTCTGACTCTACGGAGTCAGAGAACCCATTTCCTAAAGCTTGGAGCCTCCCACACTAACTGCAGGGGCTAAATGCAAGGACAGGTCCCTCTGCCCTCTTGGGATACATTGGTGATTATGTGTTTGATCCTAGTATTTGCCAGCATCTGTCTTCGGCTCTCCTTAACTACAAAAGAATGTGGTTTTCTTGTTAAGTTTTGTTTTGGTTTTTTGAGATGGGGGTGTCTCTGTGTAATAGCTTTGGCTATCTTGGATCTCACTTTGTAGACCAGACTGGCCTTGAACTCACAGAGGTCAGCCTGCCTCCTGAGTTCTGGGATTAAAGGTGTGTGCACCACCCTCCAGCCAGATTGTGATTTTTCTAAGGAATAGGAAAGTATATAGGGAGTTTGCAGGTGTCCAGCTAGGATTTGTCCTGTTGTCCAGCAGCGGTTCTCCGCCGCATACCTATGTTAGGAAAGGACATGGTCATATTTTTCCAACAGCTGTTAAGTCTCCTCTTAGGCCACGTGCTGACCCCATCACTCTCACCCAAGTCTGGGCTTTGGTGTAGACCAGGGCAACCTGGGTCCATGCCCAGTGCATGCCCACCAGCACCTTCTTCAGACACTGCTCCCTGCCCACCCTTTCCTGGTTTGCTCTAAGACACAGTTCAGGAGTTTGTCTACACTTACGGGCAAACTTCATAGCAGATTCGGGTGATATAGTCTCCTTTGTGTTAAGAGCAACAGGTGACATTTCTGTTACTAGCATAGAATACTGTTGTCTGAAAACCTAGTTTTCTTACTATTTTTCTTTTACTGAGCATCTTATAAGTGAATGTAGAGTTTCCACACTGGATTCTTTTAAGCTAGTAAGTTAGCATTTGATTACTTCCAAATAGTAAACCAACCTTGAATTATGAAGATAATCCCTACTTGGTTATGGATGATGGAAGGGAGGGAGGGAGAGATGGAGAAGAGAGTTTGCAAAGATTTTGGGATGTATACTAGCCAATTTTGTGTGGTTCCGGTGGGAACATTTTTATAATGTTGGATCCTATGTTCAAGTTTTGCTGACCTCATAAAATGACTTAGGCAATGATATCCTCTATACTTTTCCAAAGTTAGGCTAATGCCACTTCTTCCATTGGAGCATAATTTGGGGAAGGTTTTGATTTTTGTTAGCAGGTGTCAAGCTATTGAGATTTTCATGTTGATTTTGGCAAGTTGTGTTTTTAAGAAATGCGCTCGTGTATGCCATCAGATGTGTTCTATCTCAATGTCTACACAATCAGTAGTAACAAACTCCTTTCAGTCTTGACATTGTTCTTTAATCTTTTCTTTCCATCACCATGCAGTTGCCCTAGCACTAGAATAACCCAACAATATAGCTTCCCTTGCTCACAGCTCGCCTTAGTATGGCCAATGTCCCATGTGTCCCATGTGTCACCTTTTCTTGTTTGTGGGGGAGAAGACAACGTTCAGGAATCTCTTCTCCCACCCTGTGCATCTTCCGGGATCAGGCAGGCGAAGGTCCCTCACCAGCGCGCCGCCTTTTCCAGCCCCTGTGCAGCATAAACACGTTGAAAACCTGGTAAGACACAGTGGTATTATATTAGGTTCCACTATTCAGCTTTATTATATAGATAATGAAGATGAAAAAAATCATGTTTCTCGTCCTTGTATCCCAATGCCCCCCCCCCCATATTATTTGCCTTTGGCCTTAAATATTTCTAGCAAAGTGGATGTGCAGTCACTGGATCCTTTCAGTGTCTCTTCTCTGACAATGCCTTTATCTTTATGGGCTGTGCTGACTGGACAAATGTACTTGCTAGATTGTTGATGGAGAGCATGAAGTCTGTGGGTCAACTCAGAAGAAATTTACAATGGAGCAAATTAAAGATGGCCGCCATCATTTGTTTTGAGAAATCCTCCATCGTTAGAAACATTGTTCTTATTTGATATCGTGGTCCTTATCTGGAGTTTTCAAAGATTTTGCATGTGTACATATATTTTTACTACTTAGTTTCTTGATAATTCTGTACAATGTATTAGCCGCCTCCTGTCCCGCCAGCTCCTCCCAGACAGACAGAGACATTCCCACTTCCCTAACTGACTCTTAGCAGCCATCACTCACCAGTGCCTCCTCGGCTAAGGGTGCCACAGCCCTTCTCCGTGCTGGCTTGAACATGCACAGGTCTTGTGCACGCTCTCAGGACCACTAAGTTCGTATGTGCTGTTGTCCTACTGTGCGCTGGGACACTGCCTCTGGATTTGCACTCTGGCTGCTCCTCTTCTCCAGCGAGCCCTGGGGTTTGGGAGGAGGGGTGTGATGAAGATGTCCCATTTGGGGCTGACCACTCCACAGTCTTCCAGTCTTTTCCTTTCTCTGTATGTTAAAGTTGCAATTTTGATTTCCTAATTTCTGCTAAGAATTCCCACCTTTGCATGCAAGTGTGTTTTATCTTAAGGGCTGCCATGAAGCTTTTTGGGTTTTGTTTTGTTTGTGTGTGATTCTATTTTGTAGCTGTCATGGAATTGACATTGTTGGTTGTATCACCTTTACCTTTAGAATCTAGAATTGGTCACTTGACCCTGGGTAGAGTAGAGTTCTGTTGAATGAACCTAAAGGCCTTTATAGCAAAGTTTTTACATGTCCCTACCTGTACCTAGAAGTTCTGACTGTTGGCCAGTCAGTGGTGGTGCACACCTTTAATCCCAGCACTCTGGATGCAGGGGCAGAGGCAGGGGCAGGTGGATCTCTGAGTTGAAGACCAGCTTGGTCTACAGAGCGAGTTTCAGGACAGACAGCGCTACACAGAGAAACCCTGTCTCTGAAAGCCAAAACAGGAGAGAGAGGTGGTTTTGGTCATTAAGCAATATGAATTGTAGTCTTGATATTGTGAATGTGTAGATTCAAGTCTCTTGCGTAGCATGCTGCAAAACAAAATTTTTACAGTTTAGTACAGACTAAAATCCTCCTCTGGTTGCTGTTAGGACAGCCAGGCCCATTGCCTTAGTTTACGTATGTGTGGCTAAGTCACACAGAACAGCAACTCAGGGCTTTGGTGAGGCGAGCACACTCCGGTTTCTTTGCTCTAGCTTGTAGGTATCACTGTCAGGGTTCTCTAAGCAGGATGACAGCTTCTGTTGGGTTTTTCATTACTAATTCTGCTCTGGGAGAGGCTGCAAATGAACTAAAGGACAATGGAAGAGAGGAAACTTCTGTGCTGCCTTTCCAAGCTTTTATCACACTCTGGAATCCATAGGCATGAACCTTGAAAACTTTGTCTGGCTCACCTGGGGGCTTTGGTTGTAACCAACAGGCATATGCACTAGGGGCTTGCTAAAGTGGTGGAACCAAAGATATCTATGGCTGGATACAGAATTTAAACTCTGTGCTATTTGTCCTCTTCAAAAAAAGAATGTAAGATTAGAAGTAGATCCACTGAAATATACATAGCCACAGCCTTTCAGAAATCTCCCACAGATTTATTCTGATGACTATTAGGAAGGTACTAGAAAAAAAAAAAAAAAATGTCCTCGTCATCCCCAGAGGCTGGTAAAAGCAAAAGGAGGGAGTCGGGACATGGGGTAGATACAGTGATTATATAGCGTGGCTTGATTAGGCCTGGTTAAGAGACGGGCTCTGGTCCCTTTCTGGGCCTCCCTCTGTGTGCCATGCACAGTGAGCATGCAAACACCTTGGAGACCTCTGCAAGCATGTGTTAGTCTCCCTCACTGTCGTGTGCCTTCTCCTTTGTGATCATGACATACTCTGATACGGACTTGTTGTTCCCGGGCCTCTTGTAACAATAGTGTCAACAGTGACACTACTAATCCATAAGGGAGGAAAGTAACAGCAGTAGCTAATTCAAAGATGATGCTGTGTCTGCTGCATACTGCAACTCTAGAAGCATTACCCCTCCTAATCCTGCCAAGTTATATTTGTTAGGTAAGGAAAACATAGCTAAGTATGCCAAGGCCACACAAATAAGCTAGTGGATCTGGGGTGTATTATGGCCAACCATGGGTAAAACCTAGAGTTCCCAACACAACATGGGTAGCAGCTTCCAAAAGAAGAAGTTAATTATAAAGCCGCCATTCACTGTCACTTGTTGGCAGTAGACTCCCGGTGGGAGGACATGGTGAGCTGCCATCTTTAAAAGCTGGGCAGTGAGTCAGACTCATTTTTTTTTTTTTTTTTAACTTGGGCTTCCTCCATGGTTCTCCGTTGTGAGTCTCAATCCAATGAATAAAACTAGTCCCAGCCAATCAGCAAAGCAGAGTGCTTCACATTTCCTTGTGAATGGCTGCACAGACAACCAGCCAACTTCCCTGCTAAAAAGGGGAAAATAATACTTCTCTGATCGTAAGTGTTCCGTAGTTGTAGGGTTAATTGACTACTGTCAGGAAACAGCATCACCCATGGGATGTTGGTGTGTCTGTTGCTAAAGATTCAAGTTTGACTTACCTGGCATGATAGTGTAGGCTGCAGCCTAGTGCCCCGGGATGTTGGGACAGGAGGGTCAAAATGAGTTCAAAGCCAGCCAGGGACCAGTGAGACCTCATTTCAAGAAACAACTTTAAATATGACTCATGTATATGTTCCAAAAACCAATGTAGAAGAACGTTTACTCAAGAGAAAATAATTAAAGATGAAAAACTAGAACGGATGCCTTCAGCCTGGGTCATGTATGTGAGATAGTGTCCATTCATGAAGTGTGTTTGAGCACTTACTGTATACCACATACATGTCTGAACATTAGACGTCAGAATTGAGAATGTGAGGTGACAGTTCATGACTTTTCCCAGTCATATCCCCGCCTATCACATACAGCGGTGGGCAGCGCTTAGTGCCGGAGCCCTTCTGTGTACCTCGCTACAGAAAATGTGCTCAACAGAGGCCTCGGCTTCTGGTTCTCCCTCTGTCCTCCCTAGCCCATGGTGACAAGTCAAGCTGCCTTGTCTGACCTTGTATTCTCCACAGTAGCTGACTGGTCAGTATTCCTCTTTGAAAGGCTGTCCTCACTTAACAGGTAGGGCTCCTCCTGCCTCCCTGCTGCCCCCACCCCTTCCCTAGACCAGTGCATCATGGGTACCCATCTTTGGATGCTACCTTCCATCTGTCTGTACACTGGGAGTGCATGCATTTCCCAATGCCATCTAAAAGCTGCAGCTGCCTTAGATCTCTCTTGTGACTTCAGAATATTCCAGCTGCTTACTCCATCCTCCATGGAGATAGCTGATAGATCTCTCAAATTCAAGATACCTAAATCCATGTTTACCCCTGTATCTGCTGCTTATAAACACGATTGCGCGCGCGCGCGCACACACACACACACACACGCACACACACACACACACGCACACACACACGCACACACGCACACACACAGTTAAATGAAAACCACTTAAGTTGCATAAGACTTCTCATGTAGAACAAAACCAAGCACAGCTGGCAACTCCCCAGGACTCATAAGTAATCCAGGCTCCTGGTCTCCTGCTGTTTTGACAGGGTTGCTATGGTTCTTTGTGTGAGTTCTTCTCGTGACCCTGTTCAGGCTAGTAGAAGGGAGGGAGAGCTATAATCCATCCCCTTACCTTCAAAACAATTGCCAGGACACTGTAGATAATTCTTAGGCCGCTGCCATCTCATTGGACGGCTCTTAAAGCACAGCCACACCTCACTACAGGAGACATGAGAAGCTTCATGGTTTAAAAACCATATGGCAAAACATTCAGCTAAACTCGGGATTCTTTTACTAAAGTGGAAGGAAGGGATGTGGGAGGCTGTGCTCTCTGTCACACTTGACTGCCACACGCCCTTCCTTCGGGTCTTTGATTAAATGCCAGTTATCAAGGAGGCCTTTGTACGAGCCTGTCTAACCTGGGGGTCCCTCTGTGAGCCTGTCCCTTTACACACGTTTCTGTCTATGCACCACAAATCCTGTCATAAGGAGAGGCACACACTCACACCTTTCTTTACGTATGGACCTTGTGCTGCACGCCCTCCTCACTAGCCTTGGGGGAAGGGACTTCATCCTGTTAGCTGTGATGCAGCCCAGGATGCGTAGAATACAAAGAACAGTGAGGGGAATGGCCAAGTCACCATGGAAAGAAGAGTTGGCCCACGCCACCTTACCCTTTCCCCTTCTTTGGGAAACTGCAGGGAGGCTTCCACTATAGCCACACACCAGGCTGCACATATTCAGCAGCCCACGTGACCAGTTACTGTTGTGGATGGTAGATAACAGTCCATTATCCCAGCAGCCCTTGGGCTGTGCTGCCCTGGGGAAGCTAGTCAACAGAGAAACATTGTCAAACTCTCTTAGCCTCTCTCTCTCCTCGGTGACTTTGTCTTTTAAGGAGAATCTGTTTTTCTATTTAAATGGAAATCTAGCTGTGGCCAGAACTAGCATGTGGCCCGCTCCGTATGCAGATGTGGCCCTGGGTGACTTTTACCTGGAACAGAATTGATGGGATGCCTGGTGAATCTCGAGCATTCTTAACCTCATTATAAATACACTGCAGACTTGAAAATGCAAAGTGTGGAAGTCGTAAATGTGAAAGCCACTTTCAACCTGTTTTAATGGGTGTTCTCTGTATCTCCTTACAACCCAGGGACCTGGCTGCAAGAAACTGCCTGGTCGGTGAAAATAATGTTCTGAAAATCAGTGATTTTGGAATGTCTCGGCAAGAAGACGGCGGAGTCTATTCATCTTCTGGCTTAAAGCAGATTCCCATTAAGTGGACGGCACCGGAAGCTCTTAATTACGGTACGGGGCGGGGGCAGAATCTGGCTTTCCTTCTGGTGGTAAAGCTGGCCTGCATCAGCACAAAGAACTCATGGGTGTGGCTGGGGTAGAGCAGGGTCCAGGCTGGAGCCACTTGAAGGAGCAGCACGGATGGAGTGGAAATGTTCCTTCCTTGCTTTCGGTCACATGCTCTTACATGCTCACACACGTGAGATTGCTAGGCTAAGAGAGTCAGTGGGCAGGACTAGACACCTGAGAAGTCCTAGTGTTCAGGGAAGGGCGGGCCACCTCCACATTACACCCATCTGGTCTCAGCCTCTGTTTCTGGAGCTTACATAAATCTGGGGCAGAGAGAGGTCGGTGTTGTCTTTTGTAAGGTCAGGGGTTTTCTTCCTTTCACATCTCTGTTGTGAGAAGTACACACATGCCTTGGTGGGTGTGTGGCAGCCAGAGGTCAACACCTGGGAGTCAGCCATGTTATCCCACAGTTGTCTGTGTGTCTGTCCTGGTTAGTACTGAACTTCCACACAAGGGTGTTTCCTGCTCCCAGCAGCCCATTATGTGAGTATAAATTTGTTTAACTTCTTGAGGAGCCACCAAATTTTTTTCTATGTAAAAAATCGAGTGTAATTGGCTTGGAATCTTGTCGGGGCAGAGTCAGATGCCTAGGGCCAGCAAGAGGGCCTTTGTGGACTTTCTAGGTACTGTAGACCAACCTTACACTCCCATGGAACCCCATCATTTCCCACGGGGTTCTTCCCTGAGGATGGGGCTGCTCCTCATGGCTGCAGGAGTAAAGGGAAGTCACTGAAAGCTAAGACTGTAACACTTGTGTTTGCACAGAGGGTTGCTTTAGACACAAAACATTCCTAAAATCCCCTTGGCTGGGTTTTCTGCTTGTGCCCCCATGCTTAGGGCAAGTAAAAACCAGCCAGTGGATTGCCGTGTGCTTTAGTGACTGCCAACCTCACTGAAGCATTTACCAACCTAAGGACTAACTCCAGATCATGGACCTCACAGGCGTATTTTAAGTGGAAAGGGACATTTGTCCAGCTGCCTCTGATACAGGTGTTGTAAGATGCAGTTGGGGGAGGAGGGGGAAGACACTGTACTGTTCCTTCCAGGAGGGAAGCACCTAGGGCAGACAGGTTTTTACTTACTTCACGTCCAGAAGCCTGTTCTTCGCTCACCCTTCCTTCACTCTTCTCGGGCGACTGGGATAGTGCCCAGATTTCTCAGGAAGAGGTCAGAGAGTAGAAACGACCCTCTGTCCGAGGGCTTCGGTCTGTTGGATTAAGCTGTGTCACTAGCGTTACTTACATACACTTTTTTTTTTTTTTTTTTTTAAGAATCCCGATGGTAAAGGGCCCCTTACCCACACCTGCCTCTAGACATACACTCTCCCTTTCCCACACTGGCACCTTGTTCTCAGCCATGGATTTGGGACGATCTAGCTGGGTTACGTTCTCATTGCTCTGGTAAGACACCCTGACAGCAGCAACTGATGGGACAAGGAAGGAGCTCATTTCTAGAGGGACAGGCTGTCCTGGCCAGGAAGATGGCAGCAATCAGGACGCAGTGAGCCAGGCTCCAAAGCAGCACAGCTGCCTCCAGTGACCGTGACCTGCTTCCTCCAGCAAGGGTTCATTGGCTTCCCAAACGCCACCACCACTTAGGATTGGTCACACGAGAGCCTACAGGGGACTTCTCACATTTAAACGGTAACCCTCCCCAGCAATCAAATGATAACGTACTGGGACCACATCCCTTGCACACTCAGTCCGGTTTTATAAAGAAGAAGCATACTGGTCTTGGGTTAAACGTTTTGCAGAAGCCAGTGAGGCGAGCACATCAGTTGGTTGTCTAATGTGAAATGGTCAGCCCTAAAAATACACCTACCAGTAACATAGTCTGTTAACAGGCACGCACACATACAGTAAGAGCCTGATGGGGAGTGGGGAAGGGACGCATGGGAGGGTATTAATGGAAAGAAGGGAGAAACGCTGTAGTTATAATCTGAAAACCGTTAGCCATTTGCCACCTGACATTTAGGGATGGTGGCAGATCACACTGTCACTAAACAGAAACTCCTCGGTGTGATATAAACCCCTGAGGCCCTGGAATGACAGGCAGACAGCACTTTCTGCTTAGTCACGTTGTCAGTGACAGGACCTGAGCACGATGTCTCCAGTGCTGTGGCCTTGCAGACTGTAGTGCCTGTCTTCCCAGACGGGCACTGCAAGGACACCCTGCCCTGACCTACACGGACCCACCGAAGCCAGGTTCACGGGTCAGGCCGGTCCCTGCACAGGCTTCCAGCAGTGAGATCTGTAGTGTGATCTGTTTGCATAGGGAGCGCCTCCGTTGGTCTCACCAGACTGGACTTAGAGTGTAAGATACGAGTGTAAGATACGTGTCTACAGAGCTTCACTTAGTTCCACGTGAGCCTTCACCTTTACCACTGAAGGAGTTTCTTGAAAAGCTCAAAGTGGAGTGTGAGTGCTCCAGACCCAGAATACCATCCAAGCATGGGCAGACTCTCTGGCCATCTCAGTTTCTTCAGAAGTGGAAGAGGCCATTGTATTTTAGAGGAACATACCATTTCTAGGAGTGGCATTTGTAAATCCTGGAGTAGCAGATGGATAGAAAAGGCTATGATTCAAGAAACCTTGAAGTTGTGGGGACACAAGCCTGTAATCCCCAGCCTAGGCAACATTTGACCCTCTCTGAAAAAAAAAAAAAAAAAAGGCAGAAGAAGCCTTAACATGGTTGCAGGTGGAGTGTGATTTTAACAGTGAGACTTGCTGTGCATTGGACAAGTCTCACAAGTGCAGATCGGCTTGGAGAAGTGTTTGTGCTGCCTGTCCCTGACGTCATACCCATCTGAAGGCAGCGGCATCGTTAGTAGGACTTCCGCTAAAAGCTACTAAAAATTAAATCTAGGAGTTCAGCTCAAGTAGCTCACTAAAACAGGTGCACAGTGATATTTTGACAAAACGAGGCACCATGTAATTTGAAAAAGTTGTTTTTATCAGCCAGCTATGCTAATTTCCACTCCATTCAAACCAGATAGAGAAATGCATTTTCTGCAAATGAAACTATCAGCGGAGAAAATGAGACCTTAAAGCATGTAAGAATATCTGTAAACAGTGATGAGTAAAAGAACCTGAAGTTTAGACGCTTTCCTTATTGCTTTAAGTTTGTTTGTAATTTTACTGGAAAGAAAATGATGGAGGCAGAAGACCAAACTGTAGGAATCCAACTTATCTAATCTCCTAGGCACTGATGTGTGCAAATTTATATTTTTATATATACACCAACCATCTCATTCATATACCACAGGGGGAACTAGGCCTGCATGCCGGCTGCATTATAGCTGATTTGATTAAATCAGCCTTCTAAGGCTCCATTTAATTGTTAACATTTCCTGGGCCCGGGACTCACAAGTACCGGGAATGGGATGTAGCCATGCCATTCCTTTGGAAGCAGAGCCATGTGACTCACACCCTTAGCCTTTGTCCTTTTTCCCATTCACTCACCTGGCTGTGACCGTTTCCTCCCTTTCAGGGAGGTACAGCTCGGAAAGTGACGTCTGGAGCTTTGGCATCCTCCTCTGGGAGACCTTCAGCCTCGGAGTCTGTCCGTACCCTGGAATGACAAACCAGCAGGCTCGGGAGCAGGTGGAAAGAGGTAAGCCCAGGCCACAGTGTCATGGCCACCAGCCTCACAGCAGGGCCTATGGCGCGTCTGTGCACCAGATGTGGAGGGATGAGTCACAGTGCTGTGAAGAGGGAAAATGTCAGAAGAGTCTGTTTCCAAATACCATGGGTGCTATGGCTCCCACAGAGCAGAGGCAAACACTTGCAAACCAGGCCAACCCATCTGTGAACAGGGTCAGCACACCTGTGGGCTCACCTAAAATACCCTTTCCCTTTGCAGTCTGTTTTGTAAGTTAAATGCACAGTTCTCAGGTGTGAGCTGTGCAGAGACCATCCTGCTGTCTCGCAGCCCATGACGATGGGATCCATCGCAGGGACTCTAGCACTTTATCCTGCCCCACTGAGGTGAAAGGAGGCAGGCCGCCATAGAGCAGTGTGGCATTCCACACCACGTAAGTCCCTGCAGTACTGCATGCTGAGATGCTCCTAGTTTCCAGAGGGAGTTTAGAGAAATGCCATGGTACTCCTGCTAGAGACTCCTGCTTGGTACTCCTGCTTGTCTAGGACACAGCTTCCACCGCGAGGAATGTCCTGAGCAGATGGCTGCCCAGCCTGCCTTGGGTAGCCCAAGTGTAGGGTGGTCTGCCTTCCGTCCTCGCACACACACCACCTAGCACAGGGCCCAGCCAGGCAGCAGCCACTGTTGAATACAGAGTGTATAAACCCCCCATCTCCAGACTCCCTCTGTCTGATCATTCTGGAAGCTAATCCTCAGAACTCAGATATGCATTTGTGTATGCTACAGCTCACTGCAGACCTGCTGACAGATACATGCTCTCTAACGGTGTGCTCTCTGTCATCTGCCGGAGGGGACACAGGACACTGACAGCGATCTTTAGTTTCTATCCCCCTTACAGCATAATGTCCTTTGTGGATGTTCCTATCTTAGAATCCCTTCTGAGTTCTCTCCTCTTGAATCTTCAGGGTACAGGATGTCAGCCCCACAGAACTGTCCAGAAGAGATTTCTAAAATCATGATGAAGTGTTGGGATTATAAGCCTGAGAACCGCCCTAAGTTCAATGACCTTCACAAAGAGCTCACTGCCATCAAGAAGAAAATCACATAGTGCCAGCCACCCGTAGGACCCTGCCCTCAGCCACCGAGACTCTATACCACCTTACTGCAGCCATCTTGGAAGGTTATGTTTTTATATTAACTGGGTTTTTTAAAGTCTGTTCCACTTTAAAATATGTTAAAGGCAAATTTATTCAAGAAATAAACAGTCCTACCCATGGCCGTATTCGCTAACCACAGAGTCCTACATTTGAGACCACTGTAAAGAGAAGACACGGTCCTAACCCAGACGTACAGGTCAGTGTTCTCATGTTCTGGACTTTCTACTTGAGGCACAGTTGTGGGCGCTGTCCGCTGTCGCAGGCCCTTCTCAGTTGGTGCTATGAACAGTGTTGGTAGCGCATGCTTGCAGGATGCCTTCCCACTACAGTTGTCTTTCTACTCTGCCAAGGCAAGATTGTGTCTATAAATATAATCATATATTGGGAATTGCTTGGACCTCCTAGGGCTTTTTTCTTTCCTGTCAGAACAAGCCCGGTGAGAACATCACACCCCTGTGTTATTTTGTCTTTTACCTCCTCAGTCCGTGCTGCAGAAAATGGTGCATGAAAAATTCCCAGAGCACCCAGTGTGGAGGCAGCTGTGGAGGCAGAGGACAGGGCTAGGAAAACAGCAGAGCCAGTGCTCACCCAGGAGAACACAAAGCAGGCTGAGACCCTACCCGACTTGCACCTCTCTAATAGGCTGTCTGGAGTCTCAGTGCCCTCACCGGGTCTAAGAAATGTTCCCAGGGCTCGTAGAGCACAGTGGGCACTCTGAGATACTGAAGTCCACAGAAGGACAGCATGGTTCTAATCATGTCTTCATGCTAGGGGACACTCCCAGAATGGAATCCCTGTGTTATACATGATTCACTCACAAACACATCCCTGTACATCTACTGGCATGCACGGTTGCTAAGAATGAAATAGGTGGGCCAGAAATCAAGTAATATTAATGAGAAAAACCCTAGGCCTGCCCACACTTGCGACCCTCTTTTCCCCACAAGGCGGTACCCGGAAACCTTGCTGATAACTCACAGGTTTGCAAGTGCGCGGCAGTTAAAAGTAGGATTTGTTTGAACTGAATGTTAGCTGTGTCCAGGGAACTTCCCGTGATCTAGCCACAGCTGTCTCAGGAGTGTCTCAGTGTGTGTGGGAGATGGTCTCACTCAGGGGAAGATATGGCCAGGAAGTCTTCACTAGTCCTCAGACCTGTGTTGACATGGCAAGTCCCTCCCCTCCCTTCTGGGCAGTGTAGAGCAGAGAGCAGACTCTAAAGGGTGTAGAGCAGGCTGCTGAAAACAAGATTGGCGAGCATCCATCATTCCAGTCGCCTTGTTCATTCTGTGCACATGTCCTGATCATACATGCAGACTGAAGGAGAGGACTTATGAGCCTGCCCCCCACCATCGTCACAGAACTCCCTTTAAATGGCACACACCATGGAAACCCAAGTGCAGGCTCTAGCTCTCCGGCAGATGCCATGCTCTCCAGGCATCTGCCGGCTCTCAGAAGGAGATAAGACATTCCCTTTCAGGGTTTGCAAGTGACTCTGTCTATGAAGAAGCAAGAACAGCCTCTCAGCCCAGCACTACACTCCCGGCCAGGGAAAGGAGACCGGCTGGGCTCTGACTCTGTGAACAAGACCCGAAGCTTAATCCTTGCATTCTGCTGTAAAGAGAACATGGCATTGATAATTTCACTCATCTAGGCTGTTGGGATTTGCAATTCACATCGTAAGTCTTTGCTTAAATTAAAAAGGCTTTTCAAAACATCATGACATCTGCAGCATTTAAATTCTATTTTATTCTTTGTCCCAGAGCAGGCAGAGGTAGAGTTTAAGATTAACTCATTGGGAGCCTTTCAGGATCCTGTCATTCGTACAGAATATTAAATTTAACATAGGCGCATGCATTAAGAAAAGCTTATGCAAAACATTCCTACTGTTAATTTTGTTATGCTTGAAGCATAATTTATTCATCCCTTCTGTCACTGATAATTATTGGAATTATGTCCTTCAGGAGGCTAATCCATACCCAAAAAGTGCACACATAAACACAGTTCTGATTTGCAAGTTGATTTAGGGAAGAGAGGCTGCAGAAATGCACAAAATTCTATGATTCATTTGTTAAATAATAACAGTAAACAGTGGTACCCCAAATTATCACTGGTGCGAGCCTGATCACAAATCTGTGTTTAACTAATGGATTATCCAAGAGTTGCTTGTACCCTTGCTCATAGCTGCACTCAGCTTTCCTTCTGTCCAGCCAGCTGGGCATAAAAGAGGAAGAAGGCTGGACAACCTGATCAGTCTGACTTCCCATCTGCACTTTTCTACCTTGACTCACAGGAAGCCTTTATGAGAAATGGGTAGGTCAGAGTTTTTCAAAGAAAGCAAACTGTACTGCCGAATCACCGGCCTTGTGTATTCATTCCATGGGATCTAAGCTGTCTTCCCTAAGCCATTCCCTAGGAAAACCGTAAGTGATTTGAGGCTTTACCTCAGCCCCTCCTGCCACGAAGGCTACAGGGGATAGGTGCCCCACGGGATTCTTTCTCCTTTTTGCAAGACAGGAGGGACAATAGAGTTTGTCCTCCAGTCACAGCGGCACTGTCTCACAGACATCTGTACAGCCTGGAGTCATACAAAGTGGATTTTCGTACAACTGAGATTGTATCAGTTTCCCTTGTAGCCACTGCTTCTGTTAGCTAGCTCCACTGACGACATTCTGCAGCCCTGGTGCCAAGACTGTTGATATTGCAACTAAAATGCTTGCTTATAGGCTGCATGCCTGGGACTCGGGGAGTGAGCGCGCAGGCCACAGCCGCACAGAGTTGTGTTGTGGCCAGAGGGGTCTCCGGCACAGCCCGATGACCCACGTGCTCACCAGTCGCTGTACAAGTGACCCTGAACATCATCCGAATATGCTGTGGACACTGTCTCACAGGTGTGTGCCCTTGAAGCAGGAGTGGCGCCTAAAAGGGGGCTATCCGCCTGAGTCCTTCCTCTCAGCACACTCATTTGTCACACCATTGACAATCTCCGTGACTCTTGCTAATAGATGTGACTTCACAGGAAGACTTTACTCTTTGGAGACCAGAGCCCACACAGAAACAGCAGCACAGGAAAACAGCTGCAGAGACGCATGTCCCTTATGTGGCAATACCCTCAGAAGAAAGGATCAAGGACGATATGAAAATCCATCATTAAAGTGGCATTACTGTCAAAATAAAGTATTACCTCCTATTAGCTGGCTTACTATAAACACCACAACTTCTAATTAGATCTTACTTTATTTCTATTTATCTGGGCTTATTAGTTTCATGTCTGACTATGTACTTTTTCTGAGAATGCAGAATGTCACTCATTTCTGTATAAAGAAGAGACCCTGATTTAAAGGCTAGCAAGGTCACCCTTACTGATACAGACTTAAGCTCCCATAAAACGGCCCCCATGAAAGTCACATTCTAATACAGACGGTGAATGGACTACATCATCGCCCTAAGCCAGTTTGAGAAATGCACCCTCACCCCCACAAACCAGCCCACTGTTACCTGCTGATTCAAAGATTAAATTCAGGACTAGCTAGATTCACTCTCTATCCTGACCGGCATGAAGATTCTGGAATGGCAGGAGGGAAACCCTGCTGTGACATTCCTCATCCCTTTACAGTACCCAAGAGTCAGGAGCAGGGGCACCATGGGTCTGCCAGAGTGCTGCCTCAGCAGCATGCAGGAGGCAGAAAGAACAGGCAGACAAAGTGGGTAAGGCTGACAGCTGCCCAGAAGCCCCAGGAAGCTGCCTGCTGCCAAACCTCCCCACAAAACCCAGAACAGATCATGAGCCCCGAAGCTGCAAAAGGGCCCGGCCCAGGCCAGCAGGGGCCGCTTAGCAGCCCACCCAGAGCTGGCCCTGTGCCAGGTGATGTTGCACACACAGCCAGCAAACTTGGTCCCATGTGCTCAGTCCTGAGTCAGAGCATCCAAAGCCTCTTTACATGTGAACTCAACACTTGTTAGGCGAAGGTCATGATTCTTCCCCCCCCACCCCACCCCATTAATAACCCTTTTCTGCAACAGGAGCTAACCTGTGCTAAGGTTTCCTAAGTGCGAACATGCTTACATCATCTGACACCTTTGGCCACCAGTTCGTAACTAAATGGTTCCTGGAGTTCCCTGCTGAGGGGGAACAAAGCAGCAAGGAAATCGGAAATGTAGCCATGTTTCCTGACTTTACACTAGTAACTTTGAAGGGAAACCGTCTAAGAGCACAGTGCAGCCGGGTAACGGGGTAGGCATCCAGCAAAGGATTCTGGGAAGACAGGGCAGTGAGACCCACAGAAAACCCTGAAGCTAACACCCCTTCAGCCTGCAACAAGTTCTCTTACGTTCCCTGCCGTCTGGGAAAGTCGCCGCTTTCTCTGCAAGGCTACCAAGGGAGCTGAGCCCATTCCCTAAGCACAGGGGAACTGAGAACGCCTCAGGGTAGAGTCTACAGGAAACTGGGATGAGTTTCACTTTACTAATGAAAAACTAAAGGCAGGTTTAGCTTCCTGATTAGCAAACTTGCAAGAATCCTCAAGCAAGAGTATCTATCTAAGTCTCTTCTTGAACATGGGAACTTTGTATCCACACATCTGTTGAGCCAGTAAGGAGGGCCAGAGTGCTGGGTGACTGTAACAGGCCTGTGGCAGAGTTTCCTTCCCGCCTGCAGGGTCAGATCCAGGAAAGCTCACAGATGCCCTTCTCCGTACTTGGTTTTGACTGCTGGCTACCTACCGTCCTTTCTCATCTTCAGCTTTGCAATGTTTCTCTTTACCAGAACAGAGAAGCCTGAATCGTTGTCCTATACACCCAGGAGTCTCTTTTTCAGGGCTCACCTCCCATTCAAGGAATGTGCAGACCTGTTCTGAGAGGCCCAGGCACACAGTTAGCTGTGAGTAAAGACGACCTGTAGAGATGGCGTGCGTGGGGGGCCGTATGCTGGGTGAGTGGCCTTATCAGCAAAGCTTGAGCACTTTTTCCTAAGGACATTAAGACTGCTAGGTTGAAGGCTTCCCTATTGCCTTGGGCTAGGAAAGCTGACCTCCCACCCACAAAGAAATAGTAGAACAGAATAGAGTACAGCCCTGGACAGCGGATTCTTCCACACACTACTCCTCCAGGCAGATATATTTTGTATCCTCTGTACCTTCTTAAGAGCAATCTCTACGTTACTCAAGTTACATCAAATTCTTTTTCCAAAGCTTCCAGAAAGAGGGCACTATGAGGGTTCAAAGGCAGGCAGTCTGCCGGGGTTTAATGGATACCCCAGAGCATTGCATGAAGACATCAGCTCTCCTCATCATTTTCCAAAGCACCCCCTCCCTGGAAAACCAGACATTCCCACTGTCCCCGTTTGTTGGGAATTTCGGTAGCATCAGATAAGTAGGCTGTAAACACCACCCAGCAGGTTCTAGACTAGTAGAACCCCACTAGAGACACACTACCTGTGCAGAGAGAAGTTGCACATGAATCCAGACTCCTGTTCCTGTTTTCCTCATGGAGTACCTGTCACATCCCAGTGAGGTGTCTGAGTTGCCAGACAACCGTTATGAAGCAAACAGTGAGCCCCTGTCTTCCGCGAGGCCCAGGTAGGTCTCCAGTGCCCTGTACTCAAGCCCTTAGGAGCTAAGAGGGCCTCACTGGTATTATTTACTTCATGTGTTAGCTCGCCATACCATACCATGCCTTTTCTTTTTTAAGGATTTTCCTCTTACAAAGAATTGGGGGGGGGGGGAGACTTGCCTGCCAACTCCTAAGAAATGCCACACCAGTTAGTGTATGCAAACACAGTGGCGGGAACCAAACTTGACCCTCACCCTCAGGATAGCTGTGCTTAAATTAGCCAAGGGTGCTGCACAGCCCTTCATCCCATACTGGTTGTGATTGCTCTCCTTCAGCGAAACCCAGCGCTAAGAAAAGCACAGGACCAACAGACGAGAGTTCCCGGTTGCTCCTGAGATTCCCAGGCCTTAGAGACAGTGCAGAGTGTGGACACATCCCAGGGGAGCGCGCTTTTCTATTGAGTGTCGATGGGATGGTTTCCTCCAGCCTCAGCAGGTTACCTACTGTCCGTACACTTCACAATCGCAGCTCTGAGCATCAAATCAGACATAACAGTTCATTTATTTCAAACCCATGACCGGAGTCGCCAGAGACACAATACTTTTTGTATGCTGAGGTGTCACCTCATTGACAAAATGTCTGTTTCCCAGCTTTATCTTGTGGTACAGGTCCTTCATGTGGATGTGGTTCTTGTGGGAGAGTTCCTTCATCACCCCCCTCCCTACACCGCCAAGACTGCCTTTAGCAGACATCCGTGGCCTCTGTTTAAATGCCTGTAGGTCTTACATTTGTGTTTCAGGGGATACATAGTTGGGCAGCTGAGGCTGGTGTATATTCTGTTGACTTTTCATTGTTGTGTCTGAGTCTTAGTCTGGTCTGGATGCTTTGGTGAGTGCTCTAGAATGCCAGAACTTTCCAAAAGCATAGCCATGCAACCGCATCGGGTCTAAAGGTCCGTAGACATACAAGAGAATGAGCATTAGCCTCAGAGACCCACAAACCACTCTGACCTCTTCAGGAATCCAAGCAACTGAGCACAAAATACAAAATGCCTGATTGGTGCCCAGGCCATGCCAGTACATTGGGCCGTCAGCCCCACATCGCCCCGCACAGGCACACGGAGATCAGGGCCAGCGATAGGGTTCTCTGAGTTGGCTTCTCTGCTTGCTACTTGGAGATGAACTCAGAGTTAAGGGACCAGGGCCACCCTCAACCACCTGCTGTCTAAGTGTCCCAGCGGCAAGCAGCATTGTGAGTCAAGCACTCCATGTTCCAGAGTTTTCTTCAATGCCAATGTCTGGCCAAGTTAGTATCAGGTTACAGCACCTTTAATCTTTGTCGTCATTGTTGTTGTTTAAAATAATATATTTGTGAAGTATATAAAAGAAACACTGGAAATAGGGTGCTTCTGAAAATATCAAGTGTAAACATATGTTGAAGGTCCATGCTGGTTTTTCTGACTTTGTAAACAATTCTGAAAATGGATGACAGCTACATGTATGGAGCAGTTAATTGTCTACCTTTGGTTGTTTTTTTTTTTTATCTCAGATCTGAATTTAACATGTGTCTATTTGTTAGACTTTACATCCAGAAGAAATATACTTTGAATTTTGGCTAACATTACAGAGTGTTCTGAAAATTGCCTTCTACATTTTATAAAACAATTTCATCATTTTTATAAAGTTGGACCTTTTTTTTTTTTTTTTTTTTTTTTGGAAAGTTGGGCCTTTTCTCTTGCCAGAGACCAATCACCATCCATTGGTCTGCAGACCCTCTCTGTACTGTGTTCTTGTAATAATGTAAAATATTTACAGCAAACTATGCTGCGTCTTGTTTGATCTTTCTGTTGTGTTTGCATTTCTCTCCCTCTACCACATATAAGAGGGAAGAAAATGAAAGTGAGATTTCCATGGTAACCGGCCTCCTCGGGCTGCAACACTGCATGAGATTATTCGCTTTGGGTTTCTCTGTAATTAAGCACGTAAGTCCTGATGATGGCGGTCATGCTGCTGTGGTCTGAGAGGCTCTTCCCACCGAGAATTCAGAAACGCACTTCAAGTCTGAGTTTTCCGTGTGCTCTGGGAATCTGCCAGGATTTTCTTTGGTGTGTTTTTCTGGGTTTTGTTTTTCACAGCACAGCTTATTTAGCTGTAACGTGAGAATTTAGGGGAGGAAGGTGGCTGGGGCTGACATGAAGGCCCTCAGCTACGTGTCCATCATGCTAGCCCTGGTGCAGGGCTCAGCTGGCCCCAGCCTGGGGCGGGGCTACTGCATGCCCACCCCAGACCTGCACGCTGCTCTTTTCCTAGGCTCGGGGCCGTCCTGTCTTTTCTCCATCACTTTGTCTGCATTATGCCAAGCCCTGTCTTTGAGTCCTGGGCTTGAATAAATAGTCACCCCCAAATACCACCTTTTCTTTGTTCCCAGGGCCTCTCACAGCTTCCAAGGTTTCTTAGTTTGGGTTACTATTGAGCAGGATCAAACACCACTACCCAAGGCAACTTGGGAGGAAAAGGTTTGTTTTGCTCACACTCACTGTCCATCACTGAAGGAGTCAGGACAGGAACCTGGAGGCAGGAGCTGATGCAGAGGCCATGGAGACTTGTCCCCCAATGCTTGCTGAGCCTGCTGTCTTAAAGAACCCAGGACCACCACTCCAGGGATAGCCTCACCCACATCAGTCACTAGTAAGAAAATGTCTCCCTGCCTGCCTGTGGCTTGATCTTATGGATGTGTTTTCTCAGTTCAGGCTCCTCCTCTCACAACTCTAAACTTGTGTCAAGTTGACGTAAGGGCAGTGCCCGCTACTAGGATGGGCACAGTACCCATCCAACCCTCCAAACTTCCTGCTCTTACTGCACCCAGCACCCACTGGGTGTTTGTGCATTGGTGAGCACCTTCTGACAGCCCTTTGCTGTCTGCGTGGGGCTGTAGCTTCTCACCCAGCAGATCTGTCTGAGTCCTGGGAGAGCCCTGCCTTTCTTGGCTTCTTTAGTACTAAGTGCATCTGTCACCCAGGAAGCCTGGCTCCCTGCCTGCATCCCATAAAAGAGGAACATCTCTGGAAATCCCTGGAGCACTCCTGGCACTTGAAGCCCCTACACATCACCGTGTTCCCCTTGGGCTGGCGATTTCTTGAGGCAAATGGTGCCATGTTGCTTGTAGAAAATACAGGGGTGAGAACTCATTTTTATTAAAAGCCTCCCTGGAACTACATGATGTCTCCCTGTGGACGTCAGCATGTGTTTTCCCATTATCCCTGCCTGCTTCCTAAAAGCATCCTCGTTCTCCTAGGAGAACTACAGTAACTGGTGCAGCTCTGATCAGAAAAGGGTCCCAGGTACCCAGCGCACGCATCAACAGCCTAGAAAACCAAGAGCTTTCTCAACAGAGCCCGATGGCTTCTCTGGAGACAGAGTCTAGAAGGGCAGGGACGGCAGCACAGTACACTCTTGAGGGCAGGGTCGTTCCTTCCAGCACGGTGGCTGCGGCCCCTGCTCCTGAGCTCTCCACAGCCTGGGTTTGTTCTCGAGTTCCCATTGACTTTGGTGCCCACCTCCCCACATGGCCGTCTGACTAATTCCTTCCACTGCAGTCAACACTGTGACATTTCTGTTGCCTCCTGATGATGCTGATCTCAAAGGCCCCTTCTAGCTTTGATATTCTGTGGTCTCCCAAGTCTGACATCATTATGTGTGTGTGGGGGGGGGGGGGGTTCCAATCCTATGCCAGCTTTGTGTTACTGTGACAGAGCCGGGGATATGCAACTCTAAGAAGGAGTATTGTGCTTATGATTTCAGAACCTTTACTCTGGTTACTTTCGCCCAGGTGCTTTTACCTTGCTGTGACACAGAACATCATTGCAGGAGTGTGGCAGCAAGATGATGACCCAGGGTCCCCATACTTCTTCAAAGTCATACCCTGTGACCTAACTGCTTTCTGCTAAGCCCCACCTCCTAGCGGTGAGACCAGCCCTTCACATGCAGGCCATTCAGAAGGGAAGACACATGCAAAGGCCCTAGAATGAGCTGCCAGTTACCTTAAGCCTTTGCCTGTTCCCAGCTCAGGGAGTTCAGGTAATTGTCTCCTTTGTAGTAGTCTCTCTCTGGCAAGCAGTGATGACATTGGATGGGTAAGTGACAAGGTCAATAGACCAGACACTGTTAACAGCTGATTGATCTACCACAGAATTATAAATATCAGAATTAATAGAAAAGTAAATGTCACAGGGAGCCGGGCACTGGTAGCTTTAGAGGAGACTCTCCTAGCCCACCTGCCCCAGCTCTTAGTGGGCTTCATCTTATCCCATCCCACACGCAAGGAAGATTTTTGCCTCCCTGCTGAAAGCACTCAAACGCCTACCAAATGTTTCCTTCAGAACGAGTACAAGCCAGGAAGGGATTTACACCCACAGGGGTCAGTGCGCACTCACCTCAGTGACCTCTTGAGATGGCCGCCTCCGCCCACCTTCCCCTTGTGCCCCCTTGGCAAATGTTAGAGTGATGGACTCTGAGGAAGACATCAGTGACATGAAAGGAGGTGGGCAGGGAGGGTTTAGTCAGTGGTCATACTCTTGGGGACTTTGAACAGCGAACAGACCTAGACACAGCAGGCCCGGAGAGGACAACACACAGCATCCCCCCCCCCCCCCGGAATGCCAACTGCACAGAACAACTCAAGTGTTAGGCTAAAACTTTCTCTAGTGGCAACCACGTAAGACAAGGGGCTGCCATCTACCCCAGCCGGGTCACTCTCCAAGGACTTTTAAAAATAACCCACAGCAAGTTCAGCCTTTCCCCTTGGTGGCTCTGATGACCACAGAGACTCAGAAGGGAGCACCATGCTTCCTTCCTTGATCTCTTCCCACTCCTCCTCTCCCTCCTACACATCCTTCTGTGGTCCTACCTCCGCCAGCCCCCGGTTTGTTACAGAGAGCCGACAGTACAGGAAGATGGTCATCATTGTGTATCTGCTGTGAGTGCACCTTCAGATGCTGTGCTAGAAGGACCAGAAGTCACTTACAGATCGATCAGCAAGCAAAGATTAGCAAGCAAAGCACAGGGCAGCTGGAGAACACTGATGCCTGAAATTTGCTAGTTCTGGAGATAAATTTCACTGAATCTCCTGACATCCCAAACTTAAACAACAAAAAGGTGACATTAGAAAATGAAGCCGGAAGTTCACGAGCTGAGCGTTCAAACTGACACATTGGACAAAAGACGATTGTGGGGCGTAATGCTTCCCAAGACTGAACATGAGAGTCGCGAACAGTGTTGTCTCCCTCCCCTGGGACATTTGGCCATGTCACAATGGGGAATGACGGGCTAGCATCTTAGTAGACAGAGTCCAAGGATGCTGCTCAGCAGATTACAGGGCACACGGCAGAACCTTCGATTAAAGAATTAGCTAGCCTCAAAAGCAGCAGTGTCCTTGCCAAGAGCCCTGCCTGGTGTCTGAATATCCATCCCAGAGCAAGGTCATTGGGAGACTTCACTGCACAGATTTTTAAAGGTACAGTGGAGGACTGAAGTTTTAAAATATGATCTGTTTTCCTTAAATTGGCATAAAGCTTACACAGAGAAGCAATCTACAGGATGAAGAAAGCTAAGTCCTGAAGAGACTTAAAATCTCATCATTTAAAATCATCTCCTGATGAAATGTCCTAAGAAGGAAAAAGAATGAACCATATTAGGCATGAAAAGGTCAATTCAAATACAGAAATAGCAGCAATTGGAAAAATTAGTGGTGATAATCTTCATGATGATAAACATGAAAAACCTAATGAATTGACAACATCCTAAAAAACCTTAATGTACCAAAGCAAAATCAAGAAAAAGGAAGAGTAGAACTGAATGAAGTCAGCCATTTAAAATCTTCCCAGGGGTGGGGGAGTGGGCAGCAACCTGGATGGCAAGACACACACACACACACACACACACACACACACACACACACACGCAACTGTAATAAAACGTTCAGTCTTCCTAGACCTAGAGATTTCTTTTGATGCAGGAAAGCTACACAAATGTTCATAGCAGGCTTTTCCCCCATAACCCCAAACTAGAAGCAGGTAAATATCCATCAACAGGTAAACAGTCAAGACAACCATTGTACATTCATCCCCTGCCCCCAAGACACCCACAAAAAAAGTAAACTAGTGGCATACACAGCTGAAACAAACCCCAGCCCATGTCAGACGGATACACACAGATGATGGAGCTGGGGTCTGATCTCCTGGGAGTCTGGTAATGTACCAGTATTCTGGCAGGGCTAGAATACATGATAAAACCCTACCACACACAAATACATGAGCAAGTAAGGGAATCTGGCCTCTGAGGACTGTCACTCCAGACTCATGGGCGATGTGATGAAGACACACCCAGGGTGTCCCTGTCCAGTCCTTCCCTCACAGGCACTTGTACAACTTCGTCTTTTTCAGAGTAGAAGACTTTAAAGGATAAATATTAAAAAATAAAAATATTTCCACCAGCCACTCCGAGACCTAGAAATGCACAATAAATGTGTGCAGGGGCAGCTGTTCCCCTTCCAGGGAGGACAGAGAAGAAGATGACTCTCCAGTCAATTTAATGAGACCGTCTGATTGAAAGTGAGAAGAGAAATGTTAAGAAACCACAAGCTCACCTTTACTTTTTCCAAAGTAAATAACAGAATCTCAGCACTCACAAGGCAGACATGGGCAGGTCTGTGAATTTGAGGTCAGCCTGCTCTATGGAGTTAGTTGAGAACAGCAGGGCCTTACACAGAGATCATGTCTCCAAAAACAACACAGAACAAAACAAAACAAAAATTCAGTCTTGCCAGGAGCCCACAGTAGACAGACTTTAATCTTTTAATGAGATTTTGGAGTTTCACAAAGACTTCGGATTTTAAAAGAAAGTTTGAATATCTTAAAAAACTTTGAACTTTTAAGTGTTTGAATTTTTAAATACTGTGGGACTTTTAAAATATTTTATATTGTGATATTCATATTAATGTGAGATCGTGGGATGAATAAGAAAGGAAAAGTTGTGGCTTAATAGTGACATGTTTAGCTGTCAAGGAGACAGGGTCAGTTATGATGGCTAGTTTTATGTCAACTTTACATGAGCTTGAGTCACTGGAGAATGGGGAGCCTCAATTGAAAAATGGTTCATAAGATTGGGCTGTAGGCAAGCCTATAGGGCATTTTCTTAATTAGTGGTTGACCAGAAGGGCCCAGCCCATTGTAGGTAGAGCCATCCCTAGGCTGGTGGTGCTAAGTCCTATAAGAAAGCAAGCTGCGCAGACCATGGGGAGCAAGCCAGTAAGCAGCTCCCTCCATGGCCTCTGCATCAGCAGCTTCCTGCACTGTTCAGTTCCTGTCCCGGCTTCCCTCACTGAGGGACAGTGATGTGGAAGTGTAAGCCAAATAAACCCTTCCTTCCCCAACTTGCTTTGGTCATGGTGTTTCATCACAGCAATAGTAACCCTAACTAAGAAACTGCGCGCCCACAGTTGGCATTGTTCAGCAGAGAGGACCGGTTCTCCACAGCAGCTGACTGCATGCCACACAACCAACACTTTGAAAGCTGAACCAACCGGGCAACGAAGCTTTGTCTCATCCGGCATGTTCTCCTGAAACCTCAGCATTTGATTACTACCTCTCCAAACAGCTGAACAATATTTTGGGGGAAAATGCTCCCACAACCCATATGGTGCAGAAAATATTCTTCAAATCTTGAAGTATGGATTCTTTAGGCTACAGGAATAAACAAACATTCCTCATTGGGAAACTTGTTTACGGTAATGGCTCCTATTTTGATTAATAAAGATGTGTTTGGGTCTAACATAATATATATTCTTTCAACTTTGAATTAGACTTAGTTTAAAGATGAAAGAATACTTTTAGGTAAACTAGTGAACTAATAAATGAAAGACCAGATGAAACCCCGAAACCAACTAAGACACATGTTCAAGCTCTTCATCAAGTGACTATAGAAACAGTGAAGGCCGATAAACATAGAGGTATAGGTTTTAAAGGCAGAGCTGTTCCATAACATACTGAGGAGACCACAAAAGAAAGTACACTTGGCATAGTTTACTACCCCTTGATGAGAAAAGCATCAAAAAGTAGTAGAAAGCGATGCCACCAACTGACAAAGCACATCTGTGAACAGCTGTTACAACTTTGATGCTGAAGGTGACTGTTTTCCCAAACCGAGATCAAGAACAAGGTGTCGGCCTCTCACTATCTTAATTCATCATTGCACTACAGTAATATCATGGGAGGGGAATGACGTAAAATCACCGTGTCTGCCTATCCTCCACATGAAATGCACTAAGGAAGCTCCCACCCCTGCCCAAAGATACTAAAGTGATTGGAGGTTTGCACACAGTTACAGGGTGAGAAGACAGCGCACCAATCAAACTTTTAAAAGCACTGCAGTACCAAAACTGATTTAGTTAGATTTAACAAAAAGTATACACAAAGGGAATAGTAAAAAATATGACTACCACTAAGAGAAACAGATAAAGAAGTGGATGCCCATCGATTAGAATACTCATTATCTAGATGCCACCTCAACTTAGATGATCTATAGATTTGCTGCAATTCCAATAAAAATCCGAGGAGATCTTCATGGTAAAAATGGACTGAGTGCTGCCAAATATTTTGAGGGAATAGAGAAGATTTATATTACTTACCTTACAATAATAGGCACCAACCTGTACTACATTCTCATGAAATCTAAAACAGAGGGCTGTGTAACCAAGTTCTCATTTCAAAATAGACCAACATGTACAGCTATGGCCAGCTGACAATTGGGCCAGATAAAGTGGATGTCTCAATATAAAAATCTTTGTCATTTGCCATAGAATTTGTACCATTGCAATTTGCCAACAAAGATCAGATAGATAGAATTATAATATAGAAAAAACATAAAAAATTCTAAAAGAAAATATAGAAGAAAAACAAACAAGCTCTGTGCTCTTCAGTTAGGCAAAAATAAAAATTTAAAAAAAAGGACAGTACCAAAAATTACAAACTTTAAAAAAAAATATAATTTGAATTCTATTGAAATTTAAGAGATTAGTTCTTTAAAGGATAGCTATAGTAAAACTAGTGATAAAATGGACATATTCACAAGACACCTATGACACCTGTTTTGCACAGGTCTCGATTCTAGAATATCTAGAGGACTTCCAGGCATTTTCATTCATACCAACAAGTCAACTTTAAGACAAAAGAAGCAGAATCAACATTTTATCAAAAAATTACAAATTACCAACGAAGCACAAAAATGCCCAGTGTCTTTAGTTACCAAACACACCAACAACTACAACAAAAACCCTCAAAGGAACAATCCAGAAGAAAACTAGACAGATGTCCTTGATGAACGTAGATGAAAAGTTCCTCAACAAAATACTAGCAGAATATTCACCAAGATCCATGTTTATCTATCCCAGGAATATTTAAATGAATATATAAATATGATACCAATAAAATGAAGGATAAAAACCATCTCAAAACATGCAGAAAAATATCAAAAGATCATCTCAAAAGGTACAGAAAAATATTTTGATACAACTCAATATTCCTAGATTTAAAGAAAAAGAAATCGGGTGTACAGAGCTTATACTCATCATCATAAAGCCTTTGGGTGATGGTCAGCATCGTACTGAATGGGGAAAGTTGAAAGCAGGCTCAAGAATGGGCTTCACTGCTTTGATTAAGTGTTTCTACTGAAGTCTTAATCAGAGCAGTCAGGCAAGAGAGAGAAATAAAAGGAATCCCAGTAGGAAAGGAGGAAGTAAAATTATCCCAGTTTCCAATACCATGATTCTATTCTATACTGTGAAAAATCAAATAACTCTACCAAAAATCTGAATAAACAAACAAATTTGGTCAGGTTTCAATACTCAAATCAATATACAGTATGAAAATAACTGACATTTTTCAGTAATGAAAGACTCTAAGAAAGAAAGCAAGAAAGCAGTTCAATTCATAGCAGCTAAAATAAATAAATAAATAAATATCTAGGAATATATCTAACCAAAGAAATGAAAAGCACCTACAATGAAAATTACAACGAAGAAGAAGAAGAGAAGAAGAAGAAAAACCCACAAAAAAGAATTCGATGAACTAGATTAATGTCTCTCTCTCTCTCTCTCTCTCTCTCTCTCTCTCTCTCACTCACACACACACACACACACACACACACACACACACACACACACACACACACACGGAAAAAATGAATTGGAGGAATTACTGCTGAAAGTCTTGTCAGATACCTACACTATTAACACTTACTTTGCGAGTCAATACATACTCATTAAAATGACAAGAAATTATTTACAGACCTGGAAAAACAATTTCTAAAACAGATCTACAAGCAACCCAAGATGGTTGAAATAGTCTAGAACAAAAATGAATAAAGCCTTAGGCATCATAATACCTAATTTAAAACATACCGCAGAGCCACAGTAACCAAAACAGCATGGTGCTCGTATAAAAACAGATGTATTGACCAACAGAACAAAATTGAGATCCCAAAAACAAACCAATAATTTTAACTAAAGTGCCCAATGCATACAGTAGAGAAAGGTTGGCATTGGCAGTAAATGCTGGGACATTAATATAAAAGACAGAGCTGCATTGAGCTCTCATCCTGTACAAAAATAACCTCAAAATGGACTGGAGACCTAATTGAGACCTGAAGCAATAGAACTAGTGGGGAATAAAACAGGGAAGGAAAACCATTTCAAGACAACAGCGTAGTCAGTGATTTCTGTATGACGTGTCCCCCGCCCCTGAACCAGGCAATAAAAGCAAACAGACAGTGGGAACATAAAGGTTCTGCACAACAAAGGAAACAAGCAGAAAGCACAAAGAAACAACTCTCAGGAAGGCAGGTGTGTGTGTGTGTGTGTGTGCGCGCGCGCGCGCACTCTACTCTCAGGAAGCAGGGGGTGCCACTAAGCAATCCTCCCAACGAATGATCAATTCCCCAAAACATAAACTCAAACAGCGACAAAAAATAATCAACTCAAAATGGGCAGATAATTTGAGTAGGCACCTTTCAAAAGAAGAAATATAATTGCCCAATACCTGAAAAACACAATTAGTCATCAGGGAAATAAAATGGGCGCTCAACCCATTGGAACAGCACTGTAAAACCATGATGATGGGGTGTTCAGGAAATCAGAGACTTAACACTGCTCCAAGCTTTAGTCACATCATCGAGGGCCTACAATTGAAGTGTAGGCAGCAGGAAGAAACTGAGACACTGGGCTTCACTGAGCACCTGAGCCCTCAACACCCTCACCCCCGTGGGCACTTGGGAAGCCGAGGCAGGCAGATCTCTGAGCTCGAGGCCAGGGCTTGAACAGCCAGGGCTGTTACACAGAGAAACCCTGTCTTGACCACCCCACCCCACACCATAAAAGAAAGGAAACGCCTGCCTCTAGGATGTGAATGAACTTGACTGAACTGAAGCAGGGCAGGCTGTGGAGAAATGAAGTCATAACACCAGTTTGTCCAGTTAACTTCCCCAATACCTACAGAGCCTCAAAGGCCACCCAGCCCTGCGGCAGACACAGACACAGCCAGTGTGAGCCTGGAAGGTCACACATGACCTCCACCCAGGCTACGCGAGGTCTGTTACAGAGCAGGTATGAGGGAAGCTAACAGATTGACCAGATGAGGGTATCTGCAGAAGAAGCAAGCATTTGTCTCAGGTAGACAGATGGTTGGTATGGATTTCTCCGGGGAAAGGCAGGGGAAGGGCAAACAGGTTGACCCCAGAGCTAAAAATTGGAGCTATGAACAGCCGCCAAGAAACTCCGGCTGATTCCCCTGCCTGGGGACGAGAGACATCAAAGGAGAGATTAAATTAGAGCAGAGAGTTTAAAATCATGGCTGGGCTGGCTGTCTCTATCGGCTCATATCACTAATGGAATCTGAATCTCCCTGGAAAGGAGTGGTGAGGAAAATTCAGAAACAGAAGGGGCCTTGAGAAGGGCTGCGTTTAGAAACCGGTAGCCTGGAGAACGAGGTGTGTAAAATTAATCAGGGCCTTGACACCCTGATCCTGGATCTGCTTCCTCAGAGAGAGAAGTCACTGGGAGGAAAAGAAAATGTAAACACAAATATGGGGTGCCACGAGCTGTCATTTTACCACAGCAGGGGCTGCCCCAGGCCCCCCGGGGGAAGAAGCCACTGCAGTGCTCAAAGTGTTCCCACCGAGGGCCAGCATGCTGCAGGCTGCTTTGTGGCCCCCCCTGTGGCCCAAGGACCCACCATCCTGCCCCCCCCCATTTAAGCAGTATTATGAGGGCCTCTGCTCTCAACAAAGCCAGCAAAGCTAGCACACCAGTGCCAACTCTGGGTTAAAAAAACAAAACAAAACAAAAACAAAAAACAAGACAGAAGTTGTTAGCAGGTTTGACTGGGCCACTCTGTGGAGAACTGAACACATAGCCCATTTTAATATTGGGGCCTCCATCTGCAAAATCGGCCTGATGCGGTAAACGGGTCCACAAGACTCCAGAAATGTACCCATTCTCCTTCCTCGAGTTCCCCAAGGTCCCCACCCTGTAATGCTGTCAATGCCACGGACATTCTGTTCAGTAACGGGTACCTCAGGAGACGTGAGTTCTCAGCCCTTGAAAATGCTGCCGTGCCACAGAGAACAGCAGACCAGACGGAGGTTCTGAGCTGGGCACTGCTCAGGACAGGCCCTGCCCACAAGCGATGTGCTCCACCTGGTTTTCCTGTTCTGAGTTAGGGGAGGAGCGCAGGGAGCACTCTGCTCCTGGGCTGGGCATCGCTTTAAGCTCCTCCCCCTGGGGGATTTGAGGATTGACAGGTCTTCACTGTCTTGCCTACCTCGGTTTTCCTCTATGATGCTACAGCCTGGGAAGGTGAGACTCCCAAAGAAGTGTCCGTCAATGTCTGCTAGGCGTGCACTGGCTGCCTTGTGCTCCGCCTTCCCTGGGAGAGTAGGGCGTGAGAGGAGACAGTGGCATGTCTTAACTGGAGCTGACATTATCTCAGAATGTGCGTGGTTTTGGAAACGGCTTTAGAGGATCAGTTCAGTTGAAATGAGGAGGGAAGGGGTCTTTCATGCCATGACTGCTGTCTTTATAGGGATCATGGATGGACCGCTGCAGAGAAACAGGGCCTCAGAAGACACTGACCCCGCTGACACCCTAGTCCCAAATTTTGAACTGCCAGAGCTGTAAGAATACGCTCACTGAACTGAAAGACGCTGTATCTATGGCCGAGAGACGCCTACACCCTCTAAGAGAGTTGAAAGGCACTTGCTGAAAATGACGGAGGGAGGCTCAGTGGGTGACGTGCCTGCTGCCAAGCATCAGGTCTAAGTCTGGGTCCCCAGCACCCACGGGAAAGTGGAGTGTGGAGACATGCATCTGTAACTCCAGTGCCAGGGGACAGAGGACGGCCAGTCTCATGCAAACAGGGAGCTCTGGCCAGGTTCAGTGAGAGACCCTGCCTAAAAAATATAGGTCAAAATGTGATTGGGGAAGATAACTGGTCAACCTCTGGCCTCTACATGTATCTACATGGGTGAGGGGACCTACACACATGCACATACATGCACGAGAGACAGAGAGAGAGAGAGAGAGAGAGAGAGAGAGAGAGAGATTGAGAAGAAAGAAAATGGCTACACCTTTGTCCGGTCCCAGCTGGCATTCCCCTGGACTCAAGGAATGAAGTTCCATAATGTTCAGGAAGGCATGTCCGCCTTTTCCAGGCCACTGTGTGGGGTCTTCCTAGTGGAGCCAGCACTAGGTGGATGTGGCCATGTTATTAAGAATGGCCACAGCTCCCTACCCAGCCCAGAACCAGGGTTATGAATTGGTTCTTGTCAACATCCACCGCATCTGTGATCTAATGGGGCACATGATGGGAGCTGACTTTCAGTCCCAAAGCTGCAGGATCTCCACAGCACAGGGCAACAGCAGGATGACCAAGAGGAGCCTCAGTGAGGGCCCAGCATCGATGGTGTAGCAGAAACCAGGCCAGTGACTCTTTGCAATGAACATTTGCAAGTAAACATGTATGGACAAAAATGTTTACTGCCCGACTCACTGTATCACACTGCAGCTTCCATGATGAGGCTGAATTTTCCTTTGCATTTTTTCCCTTAAACTGTATTTTATTTGTGTCTGTGTGGGGGTGGGGTGCTGCAAGGGCAGAGGGTGGCTACGAAGGGACAGGGAAATGAACAGGAGGGAGCTGCATGATATGAAAGACACAAAAAATAAATAAAAAGGAAGTTACCAGAACATCTACAGCTCTCAGGTTCCCTAGAACCTGTGCTGTGCAGAGAACGCTAGGCTTCTAGTGCAGGCTCTTAGAGACCACACCTGAGGGACCTGGGAGCCTGCGGGGGTCCTGGTGGCTCTTTCGTTTCTGATCCCATCTGCTGTCCAAGGCACAGCCCACAAGTGTCCAGCCTCTGTTGGGTCATCTCCCTCAACAGCCACCTCCCCGCCTGAGAGGCCATTTCCCCGTGGCCATGGTCACAGGTGTCAGCCTACTACAACTGTGCCCCTGCCGATGTGCCCCAGCCTTCCAGAGCCTTCCAGCACGGGCTACAGAAAGTGCCCAAAGTTCTAGTTCTGTCTGATTGTTGCCACAGCAACCTGGGGGCCATCAGAAGCAGCAGGTACCTCCACCTGTGAAGTCCTTCAGTCCACCACCTGGAGAAGAACTTCTGCCCTCACAGAGCAATGCCTACTTGAAGCATTGCACATTGTTGGGAGGAACAATTGATTCTTGCGTTTTTGTTCTGAAGTCACTGTATTTACTAACTAGTGGGAGAGGCATGGCACATTCACTCCGGTCTTGGAATGAAGATAGAGCTGAGTATCCTTACTTCTTAGGTCATGATGACTCTTGCTGGTGGCCTTGTCAGAGGAGCAGCAGGTGGCAGTTGACTTCAGGACATCAGCCCAGCAGCATGCAAGGCACCAATGGAGAATCTCTGACCGGTAAGGTCCCAAGGGCTTCAGCCCTACACTGTCTCCTGATGCTGCCAGGTCTTTACATGTTTGGCATTGCCATTTTGCTCTGGTTATCTGGCATGGTGTGAGTGGGTGTGGGGAGATCCCCACTGCCTTCAATGTAGAGTGATTCTCTCGTGGAAATATCCCACTCTTCTGGGCATTTTTACCTGTGGGTATTTATGAAGATGATTCCCCCCCTAAGCTGTATTTATGTCATAATACCATTAGTTTAAATGGGATTTTGGTAATTGAGGTAATAAATATAGTAATATTTTGATAAAGGTTAGATTAGTGGAGAAACTAATATAGGTAAAAGCAAGATATGGTGTTGCCCTGCCCCTGATAAAACAGAGGCTGCAGAGGATAGAAAATAGAACAATGAAGTGGCATATACTAGAATACATGAGTTTCTCTAGAGAAGCCTTATAGAGTGTGGCTTAAGTTAACAAGTAAGAAGAACAATCAGAAGCCCAGCAGACTCACTTTTTTTTTCAATCTTAATGTTGAGAGATGTGTTCATGAGTTTTGTGTACATTATAGCTGAAACAAAGCTTTAAAATATGACTTAGAATGTTCTTGCTAATAGCCTGGAAGCACCTCTCCTTCCCATTCCCTCTTCTTTTTACTTATTTATTAACAACCTTGACAATTTATGTCACTCAGGTACTGGACAAGGAATAAGGGATATCCTTCCTAGTGGTTCCTACACACCACCCCCTAAGGGCCCACAGTGATGCAAATGTCATCATTTGAATTATGCTATGGCTACTCAGAGTGTTCACTAAGCTGTGACCCACCCAGGACATAAAGTTCTGGTCCCTGGGAAGCGCTCCTGCCCTGGGGCAACAGGCTGGGCACTGGCAGGGTCCTCAGACAGGAAAGAGGGTAGCAGAGCTCAAGCTCTAAACTCTCTGAAGGTAGCATTTCTTTAAATCTATAGGTGACAGTCAAACTTTGCAATGCAGGAACCCAGATGATCATTTGTCCAGAATACATATATTTAAAAAACCATATCCACCCTGATGAACTGAGTGTGCAAAAGAAGAAGAGGAGGAGGAGGGGAAGGAAGGAAGGAAGGAAGGAAGGAAGGAAGGAAGGAAGGAAGGAAGGAAGGAAGAAAGAAATCCTCAGTTGGTCTTCCCACAAAGGCAGCAGTGTTGTACCTGAGCTGAATGCATGCAGAGTGTGTGTATGTGTGTGTGTGTGTGTGTGTTTGTGTAAAATGTGGTCATTTGAATGTAATCTCATAGGGTGTGGCACTATTGGGAGGTGGGGTTATGACCTTGTTGACCTTGTTGGAGGAAGTGTGTCACTGTGGGGGTGGGCTCTAAGGTTTCCTATGCTCAGGAGAGCGCCCAAAGTTTCAGTCAACTTCCTGTTGCCTGCAAGACGTAGGGACTCTCAGCTCCTTTTCCATCACCGTGTCGGCCTGCACGCCACCATGCTTCCCGCCGTGATGAGCATGCACTGAACCTCTGAAACTGTAAGTCACGCTACTGGATGTTTTTATTTATGAGTTACCATGGCCACGGTGTCTCTTCACAGCAATAAAAATCCCTAAGACATATAATATATATATATATATACATATATATATATGTGTATGTATGTATATATATTTACATATGTGTACATAACAATATATCAACATATTCATGTATGTTAACATATTTACATAATAAAATATATTGATATATTTATAATGTATAGTTAATATGTTCACATATATATTAAAACTTGCTGCTACCCAGTGCTTTCCTGCTGCCTTCTGGGAATCCTTCCATACCTCCCCTCAGTTCCATGAAGCCCCCTCAGGCTGAGAAGGGGCAAGCAGTACTTGGCTCATCATGAAGCCCCACCCGTGTAGGTGCTAATGGGTCATCTGTCATTGCCTGAACACAGGAAGAACACAGAATCCAGCTCATTACACCCAAGGCCGGCAGGCGGAGTGAGATGTGGCACAGGCTTCCCAAACTTCTGTTTCCACGGAGCAGACAACAAAGGCCAAATCAGGCCTGCACATACGGAGAAATGCATGGGTGAGAAAGGAGGCCCGAGACTGGGGAGCCCTGACCTCGCTGAAGGGTCTCTGGAAAACCCACCTGTCCTGCTGTCCAGGAAAGGTGTTCCCTCTGTCACAGGGGACTATACTGGTCTGCTCTGCCGCTATTCATACTAACCTCGGTGGGAGAGAGGTTCTGATCTTTATTGTTGACACTGTTCAGATCTATTGATGCTCCAACAACCGATGCCTCCAGAGATCATGAGTACAACAGCAGTGAACTTGTGGCCAGCTCAGGAAGTCACTCCAGGATGATTCCCTAATGGCCTCTGTCTAAGCTAGGTTTCTATAGCTGCAATGAAACACCATGACCAAAAGCAAGTCGGGGAGGAAAGGGTTTATTCACCTCCACATTGCTGTCCGTCACTGAAGGAGTCAGGACAGGAACTCACACAGGGCAGGAACCTGGAGGCAGGAGCTGATGCAGAGGCCATGGAGGGAGCTGGTTACTGGCTTGTTCCCATGGCTTGCTCAGCCATGAACCCAGGACCACAGCCCAGGGATAGCCCCACCCACCAGGGATCCCCCCCCCCATCAATCACTAATTAAGAAAATGCCTTGTAGCTGGATCTTATGGAGGTGTTTCCTCAATTGAAGATCTTTCCTTACAAGTGACACCAGTTTGTATCAAGCTGACATAAGATTAGCCAGCATAGCCTCAGGTTTTCTTTTCACAGAAGCACCTAGTAATAATAAGAGATTAGGGCCTAGGCGGGGTGTTGGATGAAGTGTTAAAAGGCAACTGAACATAGAAAAGTATTTTATAGGTACATATAAATATACATGTTATTATATCCCATATAATAATACACATGCATATACATATTAGCTGTCTAAGACACAAGCCAGCAAGGCTGGTGCCCATGACCTTGAAAGGCAGCCATGTGGGAAGTGGCAGGCTGAACAGAGATGTAGGAAGGCTCTGTTGGAAGATAAGCAAGAGGATAGGTGATGGGAGATGTCATTCTGTACATACGTTTCTCTTATTGGTTAATGAATAAAGCCCTGTTGGCTAATAGGAAAGCAAGATAGGCAGGACTAGGAGACAAGGAGGATTCTGGGAGATGTAGTGGAGGAGAGTCAAGATGTAGGGACTTGAGAGAAGAGGTCTGGGCCCTCTCTCTGTAAGATAAGACCATGTGGAAACTTTAGATTAATAGAAATGAGTCAATATTTAAGACAGAGCTAGCCAATGAGAAACGCTAGTAACAGGCCAACAGCTTTATATCTAATACAGCGTCTGTGTGTGTTATTTGGGGCTGGCGCAGCTGTGAGACCAGGCTGGTGGGAAAACTGCTCTTAACGTGTAGGGACTGTGGGGCAGTCAACATGAAGAGTAAAGAATGGGGTGGGATGTGGTAAGGCTGGGTGAGTGATATCACATACATGGGAGGGTGTGGCGTGGCCTTTGACGCTGCCCCTCTCCTACCTGCACCTCCTGACTTTGGTAGAGTTGAGAGGTAGGAAGCAGTGACTAGAGACCACCGTAGTCATGGGAACTGCTGTCCTACTGTCCGGGGACAACCCTCCCTACTCTGTGCACCCACTTCACAACAGGGAAAACAATAGGACCCAAGGCTAGACTAAACCCATTATCTGGTTAAGGATTTCTGTTTCTGCACTGAGGAATATCAGCCCTTAGTTTCTTTTTTCTACAATATTGTGATTTTAAAACACCAAGCATCACGGCTGGCCTCCTTTGGTGAGTGTGAATCTATTTCCTCCTCCGTTATACACATCCTGGGAAAGCTTGCATTCAATTGGTGTTTAAACTTTTTTTTTTTTAATGAATGTTAAATTTCACCATCAAAGCCATTTAGACCTGAAGTCTTTCTCTCTGAGAGGACTTTAACGGCAGATTCCATTTCCTAATAAATTTATCACAACTTCAATCACAGTCTCAACAGGATATGTCTGGTAAAGATCCAGAAATTGAGAATAAAATTTGTATGCAAAAACATAGGACAATACTAAAAATAACTGAACGAAGAACAAATTGCGCCACTTTCACTGTGGGCTTCAAAGTCCTGCTCCGCGGTGACATTAATGATGACCATGTGTCTGCTAGATTGGAGTACAGAAATAAATCCTCGCACACGCATGAGCCCAACTGAGTCTTCGGTGATGATGCCATGAACTCATTATAGGAAACAACAGCCTACCATAAATGATGCCAGCAATTACACATCCATTTCCACACAAGTCCTGCAAACAGCAGTTCTTACCTCATTCTTACAAACCCCTATGAAGTACAAAGCTGTTGTTCTGGTCCCAGTTACGCCTCCCCCCCTCCCCATCTCCAGGGTGAGTGGCAGGTGCTTGAACGCCCACAGTGGCAAGAAGACACAGATATGCTGTGAGTCCCTCTGCTGACAAGCAGCCAGTGCCCAGAAAGACCGCGATGCTGCCCGCTGAGTAAGGAGCACAAGTCAGGGGGACAGAAGCACCACTTGCGACTTAGCTGCTGTCACGGCTTTCCTTGCATAACTGAGGCCCCTTCCCGTGGCCCCTGGAGTATGCCTGCTGGGTGAGGTGGAAACTCACACCCAGCTAGTCTGACTCCCGCCTGATGCAGCACCTACTGCCCCACCATCAAGTCTGGACCTGATGAACCATGAGAAGGTCTGCACATCACGTGCAGTGTGCCCAGGACCCAGCAGAGAGAGGGACAACTCAGATACTCTAGGCCCTAGAGATACTGTTCGTGGGGGCAGTTTCAGTCAACTACATGACCTCGGCATGTCCTGCACCTGTTTACTGGGGCCACAACATGGACCAAGACCAGTACTCTGCTTTTGTCCTGCAAGGCTTCTTAGGGGCTTGTGGTGTCACTTACACGTCACTGTCCTCCAGAATAGTGCTTTGAGGAGGAGTGCTGACGGGAGATGTCATTCGTAAATATGTTCCTCTTATTGGTTAATGAATAAAGCAAATAGGAATGCTGGCAAATAGGAATGCAAGATAGGCAGGACTAGGAGACAAGCAGGAGGGGAGGAGAGTCAAGACAGAGGACGGAGAGATGAACACCAGCCCCTCTCTCCGGTAAGATGAGACCACGTGGAAATACTTAGGTTAATAGAAATGGGTTAATCATTAAGACAGAGCTAGCCAAAAAGAAACATTAGAAACAGGCCAACAGCTTTATATCTAATACAGCATCTCTGTGTGTTATTTGGGGCTGGTGCAGCTGTGGGACCTGACCGGTGTGGGGGAACACTACTCATAACAAAAGAGGATCTCCTAGGCTACCTGGCAACCTGAAATGTGCACACACACACACACACACACACACACACACACACACACTCACTCACACTCACACACTCACTCACACACACACACACACTGACACATACACTCACTCACACACACACACACACACACACACACTCACTCACACACACTCACACACCATCCTGGGCTACTGTAAAGGCACTCTGAGAGCTGGGGACGAAGTCCCATTGCTCAACTGCTTGCCCAGCATGCCTAGGGCCTAAGTTTGACCCTTAGCAATGCACAAACCCAATGTGGTGGCACAGAACTGTAACCCAGCATGTGGCAGGTGGCGGCAGGAAGATCAGGTGATGCCAGCCTTCCATACACGGTAAGTTCAAGGGCAGCCTGGACCATGTGGCACCCTGTCTCAAAACAAAGCCCATAGTGGCACTCTGGCCACATGACATCCCAAACCAACTGGCTTTCAAGTACACACCAGCTTCGTCATCAGAAGCCTCAGAGCACAGGCAAATCCCATCCATCGCAGATAGGGAAACCGATACTGAGAGTGTGAAAATGGAAGAGAGCTCACGGTGAGGGACAAGAATGACCTCTAGGCTGACAGGAGAGGGTAGCTGGCTGGTCACCAATAGGGGACATTCTGGACTATAGGGCTGCGAACACAGGCACTACAACAGTGTGTGTGTGTGTGTGTGTGTGTGTGTGTGTGTGTGTGTGTGTGTGCGCCAAGCACGAATCTGGGTGAGTGTCTGCAGAATCTCAAGATGGTGACTCATCACAGCCACCTGGCCCTTTTAAGTTTGCCTCGTGACACTGAGCCCAGAATCCCGCCTTGATATGCCAGGCCTCAAACAACAGAGCTGTGACCTAGTGAACAAGGTGTGATCTATTATGTGTCAACACAAAACAAATATAAACAGTCATTATGCCATTCCTCCATGGTCCTCTTGGTCTGCTCCCCCTCAGAACCTCGGTTCATCTCCCGAGTCCCACAAAGTCACGATATCTGCTGTGGGGTCTGCAGGGCCCCGCATCCTCGAATGTTCTGGGTTATACCGGTTTCTATCACGTTGACTCTTGGGGAAGCACTGGGAAAGCAGCCAGCCCGGGCTCTCTTCAGCACCCTACCCTAACAGCTAGTATTTAGTCCCCACTCACGACACAGGTGCCATATCAGAGACATTGCCCTCACTCTCCGAGCATTAGGGTTTAGTTTTTAGTTCCTGGTTGCCTGTGGGGCCTGGATGCTTGAAACTTTATTTTTAAATCACATTTCTTCCCTTATGTCCCCCCCCCCCACGGCAATAACCCTTGTCTGAGACAAACGCTCCCAAGTGGTCCAGTTACCGTCTGAATCGGGGGTAAAGGGCAGACGTGACAAGACATTCAGGGTGGGTAGGATGGCATTCGGTGATATTTTGAAGGTGTTTATCCGGCAGCATCCAGCCCACATGGGCAGGGCCCAGCAACTAGGCGATACAAGGCAACGCTGGGTATGGTTTTTCTCTAGCTTTCCCAGCTCTAACACACCTTCATCCCAACTGTCCCTGCTCCCCTGGGACCCTCCTGCGGTCAGCTGCTTTCCTATCCCACCCCCTTCCTCCTGGGTCCTGTCCATGGCGCTCTGAGTCCTGTACAGGACTCTGTTGGGAAATGCGCTCTACCAGGTACACAGCACAGCTACCACTGTTTTTTGTTTTTGTTTTTTTTTTTTTTAACCTTGACCTTCTAGACTGAGTAAATACCACTAAGTTCTGCAGTCCACTTCTTTCTGTAGTTCCCCCAAATAAACCTGAGCAGAGCCCAAAGGAAAAGGAAAATACCATTTTCAGGTCAGCTCACACACAGTGGCCTCTGCTGTATGTACCAGCTTGTCAATGCCAGTGCCAGTGCCAATGCCAGTGCCAGTGTCAGTGTCAATGCCAGTGTCAGTGTCAATGTCAGTGTCAATGTCAGTGTCAGTGTCAGTGTCAATGCCAGTGCCAGTGCCAATGCCAGTGCCAGTGCCAGTGTCAGTGTCAATGCCAGTGTCAGTGTCAATGTCAGTGTCAATGTCAGTGTCAGTGTCAATGTCAATGCCAGTGTCAATGTCAGTGTCAATGTCAATGCCAATGTCAATGCCAATGTCAATGGGTCCCGGTCAAGTCCCACTGTCCGCTGGAGGGCAGGCCCAGCCCAGTGCAGTCACTGAAGCCAGTGTTCCCTGGAGGGGAGACACAGGGCGTTCTTGTTGACATCACTTGAATACACGCCTGTGCCTCCAGTCTGTTCTCTTCAGGATTCTCCATGATTTGGGTACAGATTCAGATATAAAAGACTTAATTGTTTGAAGACTTCCTCTAGGGCTGCTCTACATTCGGTAAATCCTGCAGCTTGGCTTTGTCACCTAGGTTGGTTTTCTAACGGATAACCTAACCAGGTGCTCAGGGAGCTCAGGGGCAGACGCCAAGTCTCATCATTGTCTCTAGATGAGCGAGCATAAGATAGAACCAAGAGACACCACTGGAGGCATGGACGGCCCTGGACCAGTCATCAGTGTCTGCTGTCTGCCTTCAAACCCTTCTTACCTTAAATGATTTTACACCGCTCAAATCCATTCCAGGGGCTGTCAAAGAGCCCAGACTTTGTCAGATCAAATGGTCTCAGTTTCTCTTGGTAGCTGGTGTCATGCTAATCTTCCTTAATGTGGTAACATTCTACTTCATAATACCTGTACTCACATAAAAGACAGGCAGACAGACAGACCCCCCCCACACACACACACACACGGCGACAAGCTGAGAAGCTGCTGTCTGTAAACTCCGTCTCCTGCTTCAGAAGCCTCAGAGGCCTCTCTCCAAACAGGAACAGCCAGGTCTGTGTCTCCACATTCCTCAGCCAGCTAAAACCAATGATTACTATTCTTTTTAATAGAAGCTGCCTTCCAACAGAAAGAGCACCTTTACATACGGAACACAGGGAAGATGGCTAAGTTATTATGTGGCATCTACATCCCCATTGTGCTAATACCAGCAATACTGTCACCGGAATACTGTCACCAGGGCAACCCTTCTCAGCCTTTTGCTCAGTAGCTGTAATGTTATGAAGCATACATATGCTTTATTTGACATCATCCCCTAACATTTTTCATATTCCTACATTAGGTTTCAATAAGGCCATTATTTTAATAACTACGCAGTGGCTTAGATATATCATAATGCATTTGAAGTCCTCTGCTGGGGGCATGTGGGCGGCCTCCAACTCTTCTTTGGATTATAAGCAAAGGAAATCCATTTATAGAGATGTGCAGGATAGTGGCAAGCACAGGGATTCAGAATTGTAAATATGTTAAATGAGTTAAAATAAATTTTAAATCATTTTTAATGTATAAATAATACATTCACCAGTCCAACATAGAATGTACCAGAATCACACCAGGGCATGGGATCCTGTCCCTGTTTTTTATTGTTATGGAGACCTTTTGAATATTTGACATAACATTAACATTCACACATCTCTAATGCTTCTTGACCCTATGTTGTGGGGTAGAGTCTGTGTGCGTCCAGGTCAAGGGGATTTCTTTCATTGACTTTCTCCAGCCTTAGTCACAGGACTCAAATCATAGGCAACTGTCCCTGATGCTTTTTCCGGGATTCCATCCCTAATAGTATTTTCAAGTAAGGAGAGGCAGACTCGACAAGTACTTTCAGATTCACAATTGCTTGTACCACCCTGTTCAATTGTGACAATCAAAATTGTCTCTAGACATTTTCCTCAGTTAAGGAGGACCACTTTATAACAGGGAATAGGGGAAGACTAAGCTCAGGTAAGTAATGTTCTCCCAAAGATGTTGTCAACTTAATTCTCAGTGAATATGATACTGTGTGTAGCAAGAAATACAAAATAAAAATATAAAAGGAATATGTAATTGAGAATTAAAACATTGTCATGGAAAGATTATTTTGGATTACCTAGTGGGTCCAATATAACAAAAGCACAGACCCAGAAAGCCTTGAAGATACAGGAAGGGGCTGTGAGCCAAGCAATACAGTGTACTAGAAGCTGGAACAGATATGGATTCTTCAGACCACTGAGTTTATGTTAAATTGTTGTAACTCTAATAGGTGATCGATATAGGGTCCATGACCAAAGAAATCCCTGGTTGCATCAATATGCTGTATACGAAAATCTTGGTTAGAAGACAGTATGCATTAAAGACAGAGGGCTATTCTTTTCATGCAGTGCATTTGCAAAGATAGAGACTAGGAACTGGCTTCCCACAGAGAAGAGAACATTTGGCTGGAGGATGCCCCAGGCAACTCTGAGATGTTCTCCATCTCATTCTGTATGATGGAGAACTAGCTGTACACCATACCCAAAGTCTTGCTGAAAATTTAGCACATGAATGCTATTTGTATGTAACTTAAGCCTCAAGTATAGCTGTGCTGAAAGGAGGGAACCTCAATTGAGGAAATGCCTCCATAAGATCCAGCTATAAGGACTCCCATTACTGGGCCTCTACTAGAGGCCGCAGCTGGAGAGTTCCAGGCCCTGGCCAGATTGGCCTATTCCCGTGGGACCATCCTGAGTCCCTGCTGTGGGAGAGAGACAGAATGAGGTGGAGAGGGAACTGAGATAGATATGTAAAATAAAAATAAAAAAGATCCACTATAAGGCACTGCCTTAATTAGTACTTAATTAGTACTGATGGAGAGGGACCGCTCCATGGTAGGTAGAGACACCCCTGGGCTATTGGTCCTGGATTCTATAAGAAAGCAGGCTTAGAAAGCAATGAGAATAAGCCAACATCAGCTCCCTCCATGGCCTCTGCATCAGCTCCTGCCTCCAGGTTCCTGCCCTATTTCAGTTCCTGTCCAGACTTCCTATGGAGATGAACACCAGTGTGAAAGTGAAGAACTCTTTCCTCCCAACGTTTTGGTCATCGTGTTTTGTCACAGCAATAGAAACCTTAACTAAGGTAAGTCTGTACCAGGAGTGGGGTATTCCTGTGGCAGATCTGACCATGGTTTTGATGGATTGTGGAAGAACTTTGGAAAGTCTGAGCTAGAAGAGCACTCAGCACTGAGAATTCAGTGAGCTATGCTGTAGAAGCTTGGGAGGGAGGGACATTGAGAGCAATGCACAAGAGTCCTGGGAAGCCTCAGAGGGAAGTTTAAAGACTGTCTGGGTTGTTTCCTATTTTGAATTAAGATTCTGTTGTTTCTGACAGCTGGGGCTGAAGAATAAGCTGTGATTAACAAGAGACCAGCAACACTGAAGTGAAATCTTTTCATTACTGAGACATTTGATGCTGGTTAGCTAGAGCTAAGAAATTAGCAGTGATTAAGAGACCACCAGCACTGAGGCGAAATCTTCTAGGAAGTGTTTTCTCAGGGTCAGCACACAGAAGCTGTGTTCCAGAAGCAGCCAAGACTGCACTTTGTGTTGGCAACTGAACTTGGTGCTGGTTTGAAGGCATGAGGGGTCATGGAGAACAGCTGAGGCTTGGCGCTGGCAGAGGCCGGGGGAGGCCATTGGTGCAGGTGCAGCCTAAGTGGCAGTTGAAGGCCCAGAACTGAAGGGGCCATGCGAAGTTGAGGCTTGGCACCATGAAGAGAGTGCATGAGAGACAATTGATAATGTACCTCATCCAACAAGGACACGACTACTAATCTTTCCCACATAGGTCCACCAACTAGGGACCAAGTATTCAAGCAAATGGGCCTTTTGGGGCCATTATCAGCCAAACTACCACATTCCACCACTTCCTGGCCCCCAAATGCTCATGGCCATAACGTTAATGCAAAGTATGTTTAGTCCAACTTCAAAAGTCCCACTATTTCCAGTTTCAACACAGTTTACAAGTCCAAAGTCTCTTCTGAGAGTCAAGGCAATCTCTCACTTGTAACCCCTGTATAGTCAAAATTAAAAAGTACAAAATAAAAAAAATATATAATGGCACAGAATATACAGTAATGGGAGATGTCATTCTGTAAATGTGTTTCTCTTATTGGTTAATGAATAAAGCACTGTTGGCCAATAGCAAAGGAAGATAGGCAGGACCAGGAGACAAGAAGGATTCTGGGAAATGTAGTAAAGAGGAGTCAAGATGTAGGACGTGAGAGAAGAGGTCCAGACCCTCTCTCTGATAAGACCACATGGAAATATTTAGATTGATAGAAATGGGTTAACATTTAAGCCAGAGCTAGCCAGTAAGAAACTCTAGTAACTGGCCAACAGTTTCATAATTAATACAGTGTCTCTGTGTTATTTGGGGCTGATGCAGCTCTTGGACCAGGCGGTGGGAAAGTTCTTGTAACAATACATTGCCATCCCAAATGGGAGGAATGGGGACGTAGGGAGAAAATACTGGAACAAAGTCAAGACCTGAACACAGCAGGGTCACTCCAAGTCCTGTAGCTCCGTGTCTGGTGTCAAAAACGTCCGTCAGTTCCAGCCTTCTGGCTCTGGTGTCTACACACACTTCTTCCTCTTGGGTCGGGTTCCACTCCCCATATGGGGCTCTTTTGTGGCAGATGCCGCCTGGCTCCGATACCTCCGATATCCTGCTGTCTCCAATGCAAGCCAGGTTTCACGTGGAAAGCTTCCCACAGTGGCCTCTCAGGGTCTCGGTTGCCATACTGGCCCCAACAACTCTTTAATCACAACCCCTTTACTTATGTACCTTTCATAATTCCAAAACCATAAAGAGCTGCCTGCCAAGTGTGGTAGCTCATACTGCACAGGCTTTCCTTTGCTTTTTAGGACCAGAAAGTTCCTCAGACATTTCCTTTTCACAAGTTGAAAGTTTAGCTATGTAGGGTCTCACCCTGAGGACAAACACCCCTTCATTCCACTTCCCATGAGTCTCTCCTACCTTTTTAATGCAAGCATAGGCTACAACATTAAACTTCTCAGGGTTCTTTTTGGCTTTAACTATACACTTTGTATTTCTTTGTGTCCTGCACACTCTTTTTCATTACAGACCAACAAAAAGAAGTAATTACTAGTAACCATGCAACAGAGCCAATATTAGGCTGCCTTGAAATCTGTTCTTCCTGTTAACCTATTGTTTTTCAGTTTTGCCTTGGGCAAATTTTTAGGACAAAAGCAGAAAGCACCACATTATTTGCCAAAATATCACAAAAGTATTCACTAGCCCTGTTGCTAAAATGCTATTTTTTTTCTAAAACCTATGGGGCTGGTCCTCCATAGCCCACATGGTTGCAACATTGCTGCCTTCCATACTAGGATAGCCCATTAATCCCATTTAAACTGTTCAACCATTTATATAGACAAAAGTCCCAAAATCTTCCATGTTCCCCAGTTTAAAAAAAAAAAAAAAAGGCATAGTCAGGCCTGCCATGACAATACCCCACTCATGACACCGATTTCTGTCTCCATTATTTTTCTATTGCTGAGATAAGACAACATGACCATAGCAATGTATAAAAGAAAAAGTTTATTGGGGGCTTACAGTTTCAAAGGGTTAAGAGTCCATGATTATCATGATAGGGAGCACCCAACCTTCTTTATTAAGGGCTGTATTCATGACTGCTTTAAGACAACGGATGCTGGCAACAGTGGAGAAAATCAGTGGGAAGAAGGAAGCAGAAACGAGAGATGGGTTGGACTGATTTCTGATTAGATTTGAGGCTGAGTCTACGAGAGGGAATCCATCCCTGGTATTGTAAACTCACTAGAAAAGAACCAATAGTGAGCAAAGTCAGTCCGCAAGGGGAACTTAATTCTGTTGCTCTTCTAAACAGATGTATCAGCAAACCGCCTTCTAATTGGATAGGGTTGTACCCACAGGCAATCAGCACTCTGTTTTAGTCAGACGGGCCTGTCTTCCTGACGGACTGTCCTGAGTGAAGAGACTCACAGTTGTACAATGTCCTGGGAGTAAGTGACAGCTGAGTGCTCAGCTCGGGAGTGACGTATAGACCATATAGACCGTCCACTCCAGAGCCAAGGGACACTGTGAGGGGACAGAAGGCACTTAAGACAGGGAGAAGGGCTCTGAAATCTCGACTTCTCAGTGCTGAGCTGTTTGCTTCTGAGAAAAGCATGTTTCCTTCAGAGGTGTTCCTCAGATGACACTACCAGGTTCCACTGGGTACTTCCAATCTAGGGCTTCACACTATGGGCCTGATTAAACTAAATGAGCCACAAAATAAAAACTCACGTCATAAATACAGAAGAGGCACAGGCAGGGGGAAGAAGTTGGTAGTGGGAGGGGAGTAAGATAGGGTGTGTGAGAGAATGACACAATGCACTATATGCATGTCTGAAATTGTCAAAAAAAACTTACAGAGAGGGGGAGGGAGGGAGAGAGAGATGGGAGAGAGAAGGAGGGAGAGATGGAGGGAGGGAGGGATGGAGGAGGAGAGAGGGATGGAGGGAGGGAGGGAGGGGGAGGGGGGAGAGAAACGAATAGGGTTTTATAAGATGCATTGGAAAGTCTCGTACTTCTAAGTGTGGGTGAGTGGCCGTGTGTGGGAGACGACAGAGAGACGCGCAGGAAAATTAGAGACATGATGAGAGGGCTGCTTGAGCGTGGCGTGACTGGGAGTGTCCAGGGTGGCAGGCTGACTTCTGACTTGGGGGAGGATAGCTCCCTCCAGGCCACAGTGGCAGGTGTCCCTTGTCTCCATCCATGCAGCACCTGAGAGGTGAGAAACCACCCATCCATCGCCTGGAGAAAACACACCAGATCCAAGGGCGGGAAGGAGTGGGCTGTGAGAGCTCTGGGGGAGTTTTTCATTCCCTTCTCACAGTATTATAAATTTCCTATATAAATGTAAATTTTTTAGCAAGAAAAACTGTGTGTGGGGTGTTCTGACTAATTGAATCAGTGTGTATTAATTATGCACTAGTGAAGATTATGCCACGATTCATCACAGGCCCCATAATGAGTCTTCAAGCAGAAGGCAAGGGCAGAAAGGAAAGCCCCATGATCATGATGTGGATCGAGAGGAGGGGCTCTTAGCGCTACGCTACTCTTGTTAAAAGTCTAATCAGGAGTAAAAGACTCGATGAAGTGTCTGCTGGGACTGGCCAGACACACACACACACACACACACACGGAGCCTGGCTTCTAGGCACATCTGTGAAGGGCGATGAGGGTCTAGACCTGAGAACTAGAAGGATTTTCAGACACACACTTTCCACTCTCTCTGAAGCGTGGGGTTTTCATCCATGTGACGAGGCTAACGCTGACAACTGTGACCACACAGAGTAAAGCGGTGCTTTACAGCTGGTATTTCAGAATCACCGCGTTTGCTGTTTTTATTTAATTCTGTTGTTTCAAGACACAGTGCTCTCAAATGCAGCCTCCTGCTTATGCGTCCCCTGTGCTATTACAGGCATGCACCTCCACTCCCGATCGGTTTTATTCTTGGTGAAATGGGGGCTACCCTGACGGCTTTTTCTAGTCCCATTTGGAAAAAATAAAATTTACTTGACCAGACACAGCTAGTGTAGTCATTCTGACTAATTTCACCTGTTCTAACCACGCCCACATGCTTCGACCCTGGGAAAGAGGGTGGAGTGATCATATACTCTGTGAGATGGATGCGGGACCCAAACAGGAAATTGTGCCCAATGGCCACTTTTCCATGATGGCCACATTCTGCTAACTGCAGTGCCGTTCTGGGAGCCAAGGATCAGTCATTCACTAAGTGGCTGGGCATGTCCCTTGCCCAGTGCCATTAATCTTGTGAATAGTCCAGGGCTCTTAGGAGATGGATAGGAGTGGGATGATAAGATATTCTTAGAACTTTATTATCATGCCGTTGCTCCAGTAGATGCTACATCTGCTCATTTGGAAGGCCCTGAGTGGATGAACCATCTTGGTACAGGAATTGGTGAGGACTCCTGACCATGTATCTAATAATATAAACCCACCATCTGTTTGGGAGGTCCAGAGTGTTTTCAGCTAATTAACTCAAACAGTGCTGTTGTGGGTTGACTGTCCATTGTAGTACTGGGAAATTAGGATCACTCGGCTTTAACAAGGAACCAAAGGTCTCACGTGAAGCTACAACATCTACTATCTATCTGCCCGTGACAAAAACCACGTCAGCTTTGCCTCTGTGGTAAGTACAGCTCTTTGGCCTCTATCACGCAGGCTTGCTAGTATCCACATTGTACCAAGAAGGTCACTTCAATGTCAGGGACTGCCCTCAGAGGACAGCCTCCTCTGTACATTTTAGGGTTGCTACCTCTCACAGGTCACATGACCTAGCTGCAGAGCCTAGGCGAGCTTACTTGGATGACTTATTGGGGAACACTTGCAGGAGAAAGGCTGTAAGGGATAAGAACAGAGCAGAAGAAAGCCCAGGGGAAGGCAACATCCTTAGGCCCTGGGTTGAGCCTGGCACCCAGAGAGCTAATGTATGGCCTGAACTGCGGGGTGGGCCACTCTGGGGCAAGGGTAGCAGGCTCCAAAGCCCTCTCTGTCAGTCATTGCCTCTGGATGCCTAGAGGAGCGGCCAGCTGCTGGAATTGTCAGGGTAAATGCTCCCACCTTGGTGAAGAGCTATCTTATGGAAGAAACAGCAATGGGCAGCCAGAAGCTTGGTGTGTTCTGGCCTCATGAAGTCATGGGCTTAATGCTGGGCAGGAGCATCTACATAATGATGCACGCTACGGTGGAGGAGCATTCGAGTCAGTAGCCCCTGAAAATGTCCCTCCAATCAATATTCCTTCCGACATACTAAGGCTTTGGAATCTTCCTGCATCACACCAAGAATTTCTGATGCCCATTTTCCTCACTGTGGACATCTTGCAAAATGGACAGGAAAGAAGGGTTTCAAAGTATCTGGGAGGCAGAAAATTCTGGATGCTTCCTTATAGTTTCAGTAATGCAGGATAAAGACCCTTCCTAATGCCATAGATCTTTGGAACTGAGAAAGAAGAGCTTTGAGGTTTGGGTTTTTTAGATTTTTCAAGACAGGGTTCCCTCTGTAACAGCTCTAGATATCCCGGAACTCACTCTGTAGACCAGGCTGGCCTCGAACTCACAGAGATCCACTTGCCTCTGCCTCCCAAGTGCTGGGTCACCACCACCCACCTGGCTTGGGCTTTAGATTTTTTCGTCAGCCTACCTCTGTTCCAGTCTGGCTGCATCAGCTGCAATTTCGGATATAACTCAGCAGTTTCACACACTTAACTGTTTGGGCCTCAGTTTCTCCTGCAGTAAAACGGGCAGAGCGAGCCCATCTATCAAAGGTTTCACCAACTACTGTTAAAGATGATGTCATATGTCACATGACCCTCACCAGGTGACAGGCAGGCACCCCACATCATCCTGTGACATAGGTCTCCTTGTAGCCCTTCATTTACAGAACAAAAAAGCAGGGTGAAGTGTGGAAAGCAGGTACTCATGTGTTTCTCAAAGAGTTAATACACGAGCACAGAGAAGAAAACGCTGTCTCGTGGTTAGAAGTTGGTCAGCCTGATAACCAGCATGGATGAATGAATGCTCTCTCCAGGTTTGGTCAGGCAGGAGACGTGCCCCTGGTCCCAGGGAACAACACAGCAAGGCCAGGTCTGGGGTGGGTTGGGGTGGGAAAGGCAGGCAGCCCCGAGGTAGGGGGTGTGGGTGTCTGCATAGCTGCCTCGAGGCAAATAGGGTGCGCTCAGGCCTTGCGGTCCTCCGCTTCGGCTGGCTGGGGAGGAATCTTTCATTCTAACAGGCCATTGGCTCTGATTGATGGAGAAAGTAGCCTCCACTAGCAGAAGCTGACAAAGGCGATTTACCAAAGGGTGCGCGCAGGAGGAATTGAGCCATGCGCTGACAAGGCAGATGGAGGCTGGCGCAGTCCCGGGCCCACTGCTGAGTGGCGGACACTTGTCAGCTCGCGGTGTAAATGCAGAAGCCACGTTGTTCCACTTTTCAGCCAGGCCCGAGATCGATGGTGAGCCGAGTGGAGGCCATCCATCACACAGGGAGCAGGCGATGAGTCAGGAGGAGACGGAGATCCCCCAGCGATTCTGCCAATGTGGGCTGTGCCAGTCAGCGCTCAGACCCTGAGATGTCCTTGGCAGCCGGGAATGGGTCTTTACTCCTGCCAACAGGCCTCCTGGGAGCAGGGTCCCCTTTCGCTCTAACGTGGCCGTGAGTCTATAAGGACCAACATGCTAAAAAAGCTCATGGTCTCTCCTCCCCCCTCACGCAGCGCTCCCCACCCCATCCCTACTGCCGGGGCTGTAGAAACCTCCAGTCAGGGAGCCTGGGGGTCACCAGGCCAGTTGGACCTCCTCGATCCTCATGTCTGAGCCAGCAGACTCAAGGCTCCCTGGAAGTGTCTTTCCTATAGGGCGTCCGAACACCTCACACACATGAAGCAAATGGTGCCTGACACAGTACCCCTCCTGGTGCCACGCCCCTGGGTAGTTTTATTTAGTTTTGCTTCCTTAGAGAAAGTCTAGCCATGACTCACAAAACAAAGGTTACTGTTTCTAAAGGATCAAGACTCACAGTTTGAAAAGACATTTTCCTAGCAACCTTTTGGATCTAGTCTGCTGTATCTACCTCCAGTGCCTTCTCGAAAGCCCAGGAGCTGGTCATCTCCTACCTGGACAACACGTACTGCTCCCTCGCTCCCTCCCTAGGGGTGATGGATGATGGGATTTTCTGGTAACCACGTTCCGCTCACTACACTGCTCAGATGTTCCGCTCACTACACTGCTCAGATGTTCCGAACTCTCGAGTGGTTTCAGACGGTTTTTATAGGACCCGTGGGCCACAAACTAAATGGCTTCCCCTTCTCACGCTCTGTGCCCAGCTGTTCCTTCCTTTAAGGTGGTACTGCTGACCTTGCATGTCCTTGAACGTATCACACTCTGTGTTAGGCCAGAGTCTCCTATGCCATTCTTGCTCCTGTCCATTCAGCAAGATGTCCACAGTGAGGAAAATGGGCATCAGAAATTCTTGGGGTGATGCAGGAAGATTCCAAAGCCTTAGTATGTCGGAAGGAATATTGATTGGAGGGACATTTTCAGGGGCTACTGACTCGAACGCTCCTCCACCGTAGCGTGTGTCATTATGTAGATGTGCCCGCCCAGCATTAAGCCCACGACTTCATGAGGCCAGAACACACCAAGCTCCTGGCTGCCGATTTCTGGCTTCTGTTTCCTCCATAAGACAGCCCTTCCCTACACAGAGAGCCAGGGGAGCTACCCTTTGCTTGTAGCTGCCCCCTCTTGCGTGGTGCATGCTGGAGTCAGGGGTCATCTGTTTTGGAGGCACTAATTGCCTAAGGTGGTGGGTACCAGAAATCCTACCTTTTCTTATGCATGGGGTGGGTTTTATAAACAGAAGCTGAAGCAGCTCCTCTAGGAGAGGGAACCGAGGCTGTCTGCAGGCTAGTTTTAAGTTGGCTGCTTTCTATAAAATTTTCCTGTGCATGCACTCACACAAACATAAGATGGTTTTCTAGAAAAAGTAACATGTCAAATGACATGTCATTATGGACACTCAGCATCCCTGTTCTGGGCTGCACAGGCTACATCCACAGAGAACAGACCCTGAAAACCCCTTGCCATGTGTCAGGAGCCATGACCAAGCTCCTCACAGTGCCCCCAGGAAGGGGTGTCCACTGGGAAGCGGAGGGAGGCACAGGACTTGAGACTGCTGTGGGGGTCACCACTCAGCTCTGCTTCGCGTTCTCCACTGGGGTTGGGGTGAATTTGGAGGTAAGAGTATATGGCCGCTATCCCAGAGGGGCTGTCTCTGTGGAGACAGCTGCGCAAGCACTTACCCTGGCAAAGGTAGATGGCTAACATGGTTTCCCTAAGTGCTGGCCAAATCTTTATGTCTTGGGTCAAAATAAAATGTGAACAGAGGTGCCGGACTGACGGAAAGCTGTTAACTACTGCTATGGTTTGTGGCTGGCTTTAGCAAGTCTCCAAGGGTGAAGGTTAATTCCCACTGTGAGGTATTAAGAGTGGATGCTTAGCTATGGCATTGAGAAGCAAGGCCTCTGAGCATATTTACGACTAAAAGAGTTACCAAGGTAAAGCCTCCTGAGTGAGTATAATGAGATGCACATTTCCAGTGCCACTCGGGGCCTTAGTCAGCAAGAAAGCCCTCCATCAAACACAGGCCCTTGAGTCTCCAGGACTGTGATGGAAATAAACCTATTTTCTTTATCAAGTTACCTAGCATCAGATACTTTCCCTTTACTCACACAGAACAGTACAACTATGGACCCGGGGCTTATGAATACTCATAACCTGCCAACCTGGCCATCCACTCCCAGCCGCATTTAAACAAGGGGGCCGTTTATAGACCCAAACACTAGACATGCAATGTTTTCTCATGGTGCATTAAACTCACAAAAACACAACCTCGCAAAGCTCACTAACCTCTTTACTTCCCGTTAGCTTTATCTGAAATTTTCGATTAAAATGTTATTGTTTTGGGTTTTATCAGACTTGAACCTGCCTCTGCTCTCAGGCCTATTTGGTTTTAATTTTGACGAGATAAGAGCATGGACACCTGGGGACAGTCAGGATGGCCTTCGGTGCTCTGCAAGCGAGCAGCAGTGTAGACCTGGCGTCCACAGTGCACTGGAGGTCTGTCCACATCAGATGCACTTGGTATCCACAGAGCATCCCTACCATCCGCTGCCGGCCAAGAGCTGGATTCCTGATCAATTCAGAGCCAGGCTCTGCCGCAGAAGGAGCAGAGGTGAGGACGAGGCCCGGAAGGTTCCCTCCACATTTCCCACTGCAAACCTCATGGTCTCTGTTTCAGTACAGAGGGTGCAGGGTCTCCAAAGCCCGCCGTCATTGTTCTCACACCTACGCTTACAGTGCAGGACAGACTTTCCCTGCTATTTAACGGGGACCTAAGGGCACATTAGATACGGCCACGCCCATGTTTCTTGCTTCTCCTTTGACAACAGCAAGGAGACAGAATCAGCCCAGAGGCCCATCAGCAAATGAAAACATGATGCATATACACAGTGGAACCCACTCAGCCATCAGGAAAAATGAATTATAAAATCTGCACGGCGAGCCAGGCTCGGAAACACAAGTCCATATATTTTCCCTCTGGAGCGATCCCAAGCCACTCACTGTTAAATATCTGTGTCCAGGTGGGAGCAAATGCAGGTATAGAGCAGGAGACTGGGGAGGGGTAGGAAATCGACAGTAGGGTAGGAACTGAAGAAAGCAGATCAAGAGGAACCCAAACAATGCTAGTTTGCAGGGAAGGCGGAAGCCCTTCCTAACTCTGGCATCATACAACGAATGGAGCATGCCCCCATAAAGCTTTTCAGTCCAAACAGGAGGATGTGAGGGGCCGGAAAAGACCACACACTGTACGGCTGATGCTTCTGGGGAGCCGCCCTCTGCTCCCTAGCCCACTTCTATTCCTGGAAGTGCTTCTTAAAAAACAAACAAACCGAGTGTCTTCAATTGAAATAGAGTGACATCACTCCCCCCTCCCCTTCCTCACTCCAGGCCCTACCAGCTACTCTACCTCAATTCCTCCCATTTCCCACCCCACTCTCAAGTTAATAGTCTCCTTCTCATTAGTATTGTTACAAACACAGGTAGACAAGTGCACAAATGCATATAGAGATAGACCTATCTGATAGATGGATAGAGGGATAAACACACACACACACACACACACACACACACACACACACACACACACCATGCTGGGTCCACTTTGCTTGTTTGTGTGTTTATGGTTGCTGGGCTGACCTCTCTCTCTCTCTCTCTCTCTCTCTCTCTCTCTCTCTCTCTCTCACACACACACACACACACACACACACACACCATGCTGGGTCCACTTTGCTTGTTTGTGTGTTTATGGTTGCTGGGCTGACCTCTCTCTCTCTCTCTCTCTCTCTCTCTCTCTCTCTCTCTCTCTCTCTCTCTCTCACACACACACACACACACACACACACACACACACCATGCTGGGTCCACTTTGCTTGTTTGTGTGTTTATGGTTGCTGGGCTGACCTCTCTCTCTCTCTCTCTCTCTCTCTCTCTCTCACACACACACACACACACACACACACACCATGCTGGGTCCACTTTGGTTGTTTGTGTGTTTATGGTTGCCGGGTTGGCCACTCTGCACTGCACACCTAGTAAGGCTGCTGGCCCTGGGAGAGGCTAACCCTCCTCCTCCCAGGGGTCACCCATTGCTTGGCCTTTCTTTGTCTAGGGTGAGAGCTGGAGCCGGGTCCTCTTCCTCATTAGCATGCCCCAGTCTTGTCTGTGCAGCTATTTCTATGGAAGACTGTTTCACGGCAGACTTCCTGCCTTTGGGCTTTTTACAGTTTCCTACCCGTCTGCCTCGACGTTCCCTGAGCCAGAGCTGTGGAGCTGGGATATAGCTGGATCAGGGCCTGTCTCCCCATGATCTGACTGCTGCGGCGCGTCCAGTGTGGTTGTCTGAGGTGGTCTGCAGTTGCTGTGAAGAGTGGTTTCTTGGAGGAGGGCAGTAGCGATGCTCATCCAGGAATGGCCGCTGGCTTACAGAGGCCGCGGGCCTCACGTCTGGAAGGAGGTTTGTTTGTAGGCTTACAAATGGCGGTGGGTTGGGGTAGCCTGCTTTCCCTTCTTAGAAGGGCATCTGTTTCTATTCTGTGCCTCACTTAGAAGGCGTGGCTTTTTCTCCACCCCTTCTGGCAGCCTCTGAGGTTTTCATCTACCCTGTACCATATATGATCTTCCTCTCAAACTCTGATAACATTGTCCCGAAGTTCCCTTCTGAGTCCATTTCCAGTTTACTCAATTAACAAGGCTAGAACCCTGGATGGGAACCTCAGTTTTCCAGCACAGGACCAGAAACAGATGTTTAAAGACGGCGGTAGGGAGGACAGCAGAGCAAGATGTAGGGGGGATATGGGGCCAGAGGAGCCAACTGTAGAGCGAGGGAGAGCGAGAAAAAAGGTTGGGAGGGAATTCGTGAGCGAGAATGACTGAAATGAAGTATGCTAGAAGTTTCTTTTCTAAGTTAATTGAAATATTAATATTTCATATTAATATAATAAATAAAATTGAAATATGTAGATTGGGCCAAATGTGTTAATCCCAACACTCAGAAGACAGAGGCTGACCGATCTCTGTGGGTCTAAAACCAGTCTGGTCTACAGAGTGAGTTCCAGGACAGCCAGGGCTGTGTAGAAAGACTCTGTGTCAAAGAAAAAATGCAGACTGCATGAGCAAAAGTGCACGCCTGTCATTTCTAACCCAGAGGCGCCCAGCTGGGGCCTGTGTGACAGCCAGTCTGCTCTGGAACAGGGCTAGGCCCTGTGCACTTTGCTTCTGGACTACAGAGTAACCCTGGCTGCATCCAGGCCCGTGGCTGATGACCTGGTGTGGAGAAGTGCCCCGAAAGCCCCTGCAAAGCGGGAGAGAGAGCTGTGTGAGGAGTTTCTTGATGTGAGCCCAGCTTCTCTGTCTGCACACATTTGCTTCCATAAGAAAACATCTTTTGCCTGAGATGAAAAACCTTGCTCTTTTCCCAAATACTTTCTGAGCATCAGGGTAAATTTCTGGTTTAGAAAAAATTGCCTCTCATCCACGACCCTCTCTGGGCTATCTCTGGCCTCTTCCTAGAGTACAGAAGCAAAATTACACTTCAAACCAGCCCCCGGTTTATTGACACTTAGAAGGTTAATCAAGTGCAACTTTTTCCTTTCTTGGTCAATACATCTCTGGCTTGTCCGGTTCGTAGACAGTTACCCAATTACCGACTCTCTGATCAGAACCACACAACCTGACTCTCTTCATCGACCCGGTAACAGCTGAATTGACACCCTCCTCTCTCACAGAGCAGATTTAATCTGCCCAGGTTTGATTAAAATGCTTGGCTGAAACCAACGCCAGATGGAATTTTCTTACTGTCCACAGGGTCCTCAGGTGTCACAAGACTCCCACACCCAAGAGATTCATCTGGGACAGAGCTCGGCGGTGGGACAGTTTAGGTGCACAACTGCCTCCAAGTGCTGGGAGGATTCCACGATCAACACGTCCCCTAAATATCTAATTCTTGGTTGGCATACGTTTACCTCACCAGCACTTAATTGCCAGTTCTCACTCTCTTGAGACCAAACATTTGGAAATGGGATTCCAATCAGATGGATGGGTGTTTCCCTATCAAAGCTGATGATCTCATTGGTTGTAAAAGGAGAATATTGGTGTCACCAAAATCTAACTGTGGGGAGAGAAGCCAATGTCGCTTTGTCGGGATTTGATAGAAGATGAGTTTCTGAGTGACACACAGTGCTAATCTTGCAGAAGATGAACACAGTACTTGGGGCCTCAAGTGCTTATGTTGTTAGCATTTGTTTAACAAATCATTCACACTGTGAACAGTTTTAATTAAAATGGGTCTATAAACTGCTATTCCCTCACACAGCGCAATGACTTACCCTGTCCCCGGAGATTACATAATGAAGGAGCAGTCTTTCTAATTACCAAAGGGGGGGGGGACCTGTTACCTAGGTCACTGGTTTTTCACCTCAACCTTGCAAAAGGAGAAAATGCAATTTATCTCATTTGCAGTGACAATTCTGAACTCTTAAGTAGAAATTAAAAGTAAGCCCAGCGTTTCATGATGTATACGGGAGTATGAGCATGTGAGGACAATTTAAATGTTGTGTAGCTGCATTAGGCCTGCAGACAGAAATAAGAGCATCTGAGTGTGGATGGGGAATAAGGCACTCACTGTGAGATGCCTGCCTAGCCATGCTGGAGAGCGGGCTGTCAGAATTCCTGCTGGGACTGCCATCCAGGCCGCTGCACCAAGGTGCCCAGCCCCGCAGACAGTATGCTCTCAAACCCACGGCCACACAGAGAACCAACCTTTGGCTTTGTTTTCCTGGCATAGGCAATGCTCTGTGGCTTTATTTAAATTTGTTTATAGCCTTTATTGTACATGTTAGAGCTGGATTCAGATAAAACACCTTAGCTTTCCCATCTCAAATTGAAAGTAATATAAGCATACCCTTAAGGGTTATCTATCAAAAAAAAAAAAAAAAAAAAAAAAAAAAAAAAGAAAGAAAGAAATTAGGTGGCTATTTTCTTCCTGTGAAAGTATTATTTAATAAAGGGGAAGTAGATACAAAAGGATATATATGTGAATATGAAAACAGGAATACGGGCAAGGAATAAGGCATGGGACTCACAGGCTTCACTTTTTAAACCGGTAGCACTATTGGAGAACAACTCTACTGTTGATGGTAGTGCCTGGGGCAGAAATACAGTGTCTTCAGATGGCCGTGTCTCTCTGGCTGCATTTCAGACACACAGAGCTCAATTGTTCAGTGGTATCCACAGGGCTTGTAATTTTCTGTGACACAGTCAAGTGCACTCTTGGACAGAGCTACCCAGCTGAAGAAGCACTGAGTACCTACGACTCAAGGGGAGGGCAGGGTCCCAGAGTAGCACTAGACTCAATTGCTCCTAGGAGAAAAGACTTGGGGATAATGAGAGCGGACAGCACACCCGTCTCTTACCCCATTTACTCTCCTCAGCGACTCAGCAATCTCTTCACTCACAGATGGGAAAATCAGGTTAGAAAAAAAAGACACCTAAACTAGGACCTACGGAGCCGAAAGTCAAGCCAGTGTTCCGTGGATGGAAATCCAGTAAGGTCTTTGGGGGCTGTGGAGATGGTTCAGGGGCTAAAGGGCTTGACATGCAAGCAGCAGAACTCGGGTTCAGATCCAAAGGGCCCAAATGCTGGGGTAGCACTCCTGTAATTCCAGTCTCCCAAGGCAGACAGGGAACTCCTCCAACAAACTGGCTAACTCAGTCTTCTCAGCAAGCTCTGGGTTTTCTCAAAAGACCCTGACTGGCAGATAAGCAATTAGAAGATTCCAGACGTCAACCATACATTGTGTGTGTGTACACATGTACGCCAACACATATCCCAGCCACATCAAACACTGACCTAATTTTGGCATTACAGCTTTGCCTTATCTAGGATTTCAGCTAAATGGACTTCCATCTTTGTTATACTATTACTATTTTAACCTCAGAACTTGCTAGCATTTTATAACATGGGTATGCCACGGGTGGTTTTCTGCTCACTGTGTGAGTTATTTCGATTTTATCTAGTTTTTACTATCTGCAGTAACACTTTCATCTTTTGAACATGGTTTCAAAGGATGTTGATGTTGTTTCTCTTGGGTGGGAACTGTAGCAGACTTACTGAGCCGTAAGGCGAGCGCTCGCTTACCTTCATAAAATACTGGTGTGCTGTGGTCCCCATTAATTACCTCTGTACGCAGCTGTGTTGGGACTAGTTGACCTCTAGCTAGTATTTAGTATTGTCAGTCTTTTCGCTGTCTTTAAAACTTAGACAAAAAATACAAGCTGTATTGCTCCATGTGCTGAGTGTCATGTAAACTATGTGTTGCGTCATGGTACCAACTTGGTTTTAATATCTGCCTACAAGCAGACATTGTACTGTCATGGTCACTAACGTTGAGTAGAGATATGGAGCATCTCCGTGTGCCCATTGACCATTTTAGGGTTCCTTTAGCTTGTTCCCATTCAGATCTTTCATCCATTTTTAGGCACTGGGCTGTATGTCTTCCTGTAACTGAGTCTCATGTGAGTTTCTATAGTGTGACTACCTGACTCCTCGTCCTTTGCCGCATCCGTTGGCTTCCGCTCCCTTTTATGCATGCCCGGGATTGATGGCTGTGCTCTGGAGACGTCTTTGCCAGGCAGACCTTTTGTCTATCGTATCTGGAAGCAGCAGCAGTTCCGGCTTTAATACATCCCTGGGGATTACAGTCAGGCTACTTCCTTGAGGCAAACCTTCGAAGCCTTGAAAGCCAGTGATAGAGAGCAGATCTTGGCATGGTCAACAGAAAATGACAACTACATCTAGGGGACAACAACCCAATTACTGGCTGGCTTCTTGTCAGAAGACACAGGCCAGATAGCAACAGAAAGTGTCTTCCCATGTCAACCTAAGATGTTACAAGAGAAACCGAATCTAGCATTCATGGTCAGTGGATCTGCATGACACCCCCCCCCACCACACACACACCTGATACATGCACCCCCGACACACATACACACATGACACACATGGTATAAGGCCACAATCTCAACGCAGGCAATGTGGCACTTTTCCGGGAACTTGATGAGACAGAATGGGGGCGGGTCCAATCTAGTCCTTGTATTAGCATCAATTAAGCAACAGCTAATGGTGACAGCTGATGATGACAGCCCCTGCCATGGTTTTACCCAGAAGTCCTCATCTAGAGCCAACTGTGGTTCTCCTAAGGTTCTTTTGGAAGAGAGAGAGAGGGAGAGAAAGTTGGGTGTGTAGGGAGAGGGAGGTCTGCTAGGAGTTGGGGGGACGGAATATGAAGAAAATAAAAGTAATTAAGCCACTTTGAGTCTTTTAAATTGCAAGGCATTTCTGTGAGAGATAGATAATGATAAACAAAAACAGTTATGTTTACAATGAAGAGGCTAGAACTACACACTATGTTTTATTACAAGTTAATAAACTAAGTATGCCTTTCATCACCACCACCCAAAAGGACCACTGCATTCCCATCCATGTGGCAGCTTCCTTCTTCATAACCGAGCTAAGGAATCTACGTGGATATGAATATACACGTGAAAAATACCTCTGAGGTTTTAACAAATAGAGGGAACACTTCCCCCAGCTGTAATGGGGATGGCCCTGTTACATAAGCCCAGCTGAGAAAGAGAAAAGCCTTGCATGTGGCATCCAACCCAGAAAATCCAGGTGGGTCTTACGTGCCTGGCTAAGGGATCAAAGAGACAGAACATAAGGAGAGAGCAAACAGCTATCGGCATAGTACTTGCTTGACCAGATAAGACCACCTTATAAGCCAACTCCACGTGAACTGCCCTGGTTCTCCATTGCTCTGAAAACTTCAATGCTATGCTACCCATCCTCATCATACTGAGGGTGTGAGGAAGTACAGACAACACGACCAAACCATACGACAAACGGTCAAGTCAGAGTTCATTCCAAATATCCTCATTCCAAATCTCCACTTTCAACGCTGGCCTCCTGTTTAGGCCAGAAATCTTTCTCTTGCTTGTAACAAACGAGATTCTCCACCCCCTGCCCCCTCCCCACCAATAGTGTTTTAGTATTTTATGTCAGCAACGGCAAACATGGGCCATCTGATGACCTGAGCAGCTGAGGCAAGGTGGGGTGAAGAGCATTTGAGGGCAAGAGAAAACCAACCCCGATTCCCTCTGCTGTCTGCTTGGAGAATGCCCAGAACCTCCATGGGGAGATGTCTGGGTTTTAGATCAAGTTCTCGGTTTTCCTTTATTACAGGTTATAGAACTTGTACTTTATGGATAAAGAATATGCTGTCGATACAGAGAAACCCTGTCTGGAAAAACCAAAAAAAAAAAAAAAAAAAAAAAAAACAGAAAAGAATAAAAGTGCTGAAATTAGAGCAACTAGATTTGTGTTATGCTAGTCTGACCAAGAAACTCATGGGATGCTGAGTTTCCTCCATGGAAGGTCTCAACCCTCCAAATAAATGGAAACAAAGTAAGCAAAACATCCAGCGGAGTCAGGATAGGGCAAGCTTTCATTACTTCTAAGGGTTCAAAAAAATAAATAAATAAATAAATAAAAATAAAAATCAGCATCCTCGGGTCCCTACAAGTTGGAGGCCTACATTCTTCTGACCATGCAGCCCTGTTTTGTCTTGGAGCATTCTCTCCAGGTTAGGCAAACCAAAATCTATGACCCCCTTTCTCTCCCCGCTCCCCGAGATGGCTCATCATCTTGTGAGAAAACAATGCCTGTCAAAAAGAAAAGAAAAAAACAAAATACAAGCAAACAACTATGCCTCAGGAAATTACTCATCTTCAACCCTGCAGCTGACGCCACTTCTTAGTCATTGCTACAATCAATCTCAGCTCTAAATTTCAAATGTTATTTTGCAGTCCTAAAACATAAGCAGAAAATAAAGGAAAAATCTGCTCCCCAAAGCTGTGGACTCAAATCTGATTATCTGCAATTGTCCATGAATGAACATCTTTTCCGCTCTCCTTGTCCCTCTTCTGCCTGTCATCATTAGAATTTGGCTTTTATTTATTTTTTTTTTTAAGCTTCAACTTAAAGCCCTCATAAACACATCAACTTCCATCTTGTTGTTACTTTCAGAAGTGGCAATCATGTTCATAGTGCTATGAAATACAAAACCTAACACTGTCATCTCACACGTAGGACCTCTGTACTCATTTCCTCCTGTCTCAAGTTATTCCAGCTGCTGGAAGAAAATGACCTTCCGGGACCCTCTTGGACGAGGGGGCAGAAAGATTATTAAATCCAGGGGCTGGGAAGGACCAGAGCAAAGCATGAATTTCTGGACATAGCTGGACTGCTATATTCATGAACTCAGGACTTGTGATTGCACAAAATCTGCACACTGTAGGCTGGAGGATAAAAGGGGGTGTTTGGTCCCGCCCCCTCCCCGGTCCCTAGATAGCTTGTGGCTGCAGGAAGAGGAGTCAGTCTTCGCCAAGGAAGGGTGGAGTACCTGCTGAGTTGACCGTGCTCTATCCTGGTCGCAGAGTATATGAGTGACACAAAGTAGACACAACAGGTTATATATAAAAACAAACAAAAATGTTAAAAAGAAGTTTTAAAGTTGGTAGGGGGGATAGATTTTAAAAATTAGTGAGAAGTGGTTTAGGGGTGGATATGATCAAAATCAAAATCTCAATTTATAGAAAAAAAGTTTCCTGACAAGAGCAGCTTAAAGGAGAAAGATTTGATGGTGGTGGTGGTGGTGGTGGTGGGTGTTCATAGTCCCAGAACACAGTTGATGGAGATGTTACTGTGGCAGGAACTTGAAGCAACTGGCCAACCTGCATCCACCATTAGGAATCAGAGAAGCAGTGACTGTGCCTTGCTGCTCAGGTCCAGCAGGGTTTGGTGCAACCCACAGTGAATGGGGCTTCCTTCCACCATCAAACAGCAGTCAAGATGCCAGAGGCTCATCTCCCAGGTGGCCCGTCAGCTTCAGAACACCAGCCACCCCTCCTTCCCTTACACTCTCTCTGCGGCGTTTAATTAGTTATCTTCCAAACGAACAGAATTACAATTTCTGCCTACACCCGACTAGCTTATGATGCCCTCAAGGTTCATGCAGGTTATAGAACATGCAAGAGCTTCATCTATTGTTAAGGCAGAATAACAGTACATTGTATGCGTTTAACATGTTTTGTCCGCCATTTTTCTTACAGTGAACCTTCCACTTCTAGGCTGTTATGAACAGCAATGCAAAGATGAACCTTGGATGCAGATGTCTCTCTGTGACCAGGTAATCAATTCTTTCCATATATACCCCCAACATAAAGTTGTGAGGTCATATAGCAGTTAATTACTTATTTATATATACATATTTACATGTGTGGGTATTTTGAGCCTGTGCACCATGTACATGAGGTGCTCAGAGAGACCAGGAGAGAGCACTGGGTCCCTGGGACTGGAGTTGCAGAAAGGTGTGAGCCAACATGTGGGTAGCAGGACTTGGACATGGATCCTCTGTCAGAGTAGCCCCCGATCTTAACCTCTGTCATATCTCCAGCCCTGCTAATTTTTTTTCTTTAATAAACTATGATGTTGCCTTTCATATTCTTTCCTCCCCTGTATGTAGAGAGCCTTTGTTGAAGGGCCATTTCACTTGTATCTCTTACTGCTAGCAGTTGACCGTGACCGGCAGGTCATTTTCAGTGACAGGGTCCTAAAATAGAGGACGAGGAGTTCAGGAGATAAAGAATAGAAGAGGGAAAAGATGAGGAAGTTTGGGATTGGAGGTCTTACACAAACTAAGAAGGGCAGCATCTTATACACTATTTCCATGGGCTAAGCGGGGCAGAGCCAGCAGAAGCTGCTACCATCCTACAGATGGAGTCAGCAGGAAGCTAATCAGACAGTGTTGCACAAGGGACCACAGGGTATCTATCTCAAGAGCATCACAGTCCGGGCACACGGAGCCTTGGGACTGATAACCAAAGCCCCGTGCTGTGGGAAGAGGTGGGTTCTCAGGATCTGAAGCCGAAGCTCCCTCAAGGCTCTGGCCCCAGGCCATTACCATCTCTGCCAAGCGTATTCCTCAGTGTTCCTTCTCCAACATCAGGGTCTCGGGGAAGCCTGGGATCAGCCCGGCCCTCGGTGAGGAGTGTATGTATATGTGATGTGCTTGGGGAGAACTGAAGGCCTTACGCATGTTAGTCAAGTGTTCTGTCTGAGCTACAACCCCAGACCTTTGTATCTCTCTCACTAGTAGTAGTTCCACTGAGTCACTCATCAAGGAGGATGCCATTCCCTTTCTAATCCACAAAGGGAAGAGGTCACTGTTAGCTGAAAAAACACAATGAACCAATCGGATTTCCTGCTGGAGTAGTGACCTCAGATCTTCAACATGCCCCATTTAAAATTCCGCTCAAATCCCACAGAATGCAAGATAGGTTTGCATGACATCGGTTAGAGAAAGTGACTGCAGAGCTATGCAATGGCCAAGCCTCTCTGTACCTACCAACCTAGCCAGCAAGGCGGAACAGAGAGATTACAGTGACATGGGAGTCATGTATCCTTACCCTTAGGAAGTCACAGGCCTAATTCCTTCTTATCACTGAAGATAGCACGAAGTGTGGGTGAGAAATCCGACACCTAAAGTCAGCTACATCTTCCAGGAATTCCACTGTGGGGGGGGGGTCTCAAACACAAAAGGCTGAGGTACCTAATAACAATGTATCAAAGTGGACTCAAGCCACCATGTTCTCCCAGCATCCCTCAGTCCCTACCAGCTCATCTAGGCTGGCATACCCCGTCCATCCCCTACCCCAGAGCTTTCCAACCCCCACCCCCACAGCCATTTTTTTACTCTTTTGGCCTCTTGCCCTTTCCAACAGTTTCCTGGCCCAGGCCGCCTCTCTTGGTTGGTGGCTCCTCTCTTGCTCTCCCTCCCTCTCTCCTCACATGGCCCAGCTCAGTCTGGCCATGTTCACTGGGGACTCTCCCAGATGGCTGTGCTCTCCGCATGTCTACAATAAATGCCCTTCGTGATACCTAGGAGCAGTCACCTCCTCTCTCTCTCTCTCTCTCTCTCTCTCTCTCTCTCTCTCTCTCTCTCTCTCTCTCTCTCCCTTTTCCATTCACTCTACATTCTCTCAACTTGCAGCCTTTGAGAAAACTGTGCTGTTGTTCACACGTGTCCTTTTCTCATCTTGGTATTTCTATTGGAAGTTACTGCCGTAAATTTTTATATTTGTCCCTTAACTCAGGTCTAGGTCAGAAGCGGGGCAGACTTGGGGGAGATGCCCACTCATGGCAGTGGCTGAAGCACCCTGGGAACACTTGGGGCTCTCTGTTTCAGGAAGACCACTTTTGTTTTCTGTCTGTGACATGGATGACTTGGAAAGAGTACCTCTAAATCCTGCAGAGAGACCAAAAGAGGCAAGGCTGCATCTTTGCCCAGGTTTGTTCTAGATAGCATTTGCCAATAGGGACACAGCTAGGGTCATCTACAAGGGAACCACATTTGTAAAAAATTGTTTCCACCTGACTGGCCTGTAGGTGAGTCTGTAAGGGCATTTCTGGCTCTAAGAGCTCCTGTCTGAGCCTCTACTCTACCCCCTACCTCAAACCCCCATCTTTCATTAAAGCAAGTTTACTAGGGTATAATTTGCTTTTAGGAAAATTAAATCTTTTGAGATTCCGATGAATCAATCTGAAATATTCATAGAGCCAGGAAAATAGCACAGACAAGATCCAGATGCGGCGCAAACCTCTGTGAACCTCATTTCTTTCAAGTCATCTCAATCCCCACCTCCTTCCCCTGGCAAACCCCTATCTGCTTGCTGTTTCAAGAATTTTCTTCCCACTTCACATGGCTCCTGGCTGTCTTTAGAAAACATTATTCTTAAAATCTACCACTATAACCAACAGCTAGCTCGTGGCACCTTAAGAATTTTTCAATGCTTTGCCTTACCTGCTTTAATGAAAACAAACCCTTAGAAGATAAACAGACTTCAGTATTATAATCCCCAGAAGATCTTACATGTAGTAAGCACTCAATAATTGCCTGTAGATTCTTTTTTTTTTTTCAGTATATTGTGCTGTTTCCTTATTTTTATGGTTATGTTTAGCTGACAAATACCAACTCAAACACTTTCAGAAACAAATTGGGTACTATATATTTGAACACACATGCATTTTGTGTAGTCAGACTGAGCAGAGCTGTCTTCAACACTCATCACCTCTTTATGGTGAAAGCATTCTAAGAGCTTATGTGGTGTGATGGCTAGTTTTATGTCACGCTAACACAAGCTAGAGTCATCTGAGAGGAGGGATCCTTCATTGAGAAAGCACCTCCCTAAGATCTGAATGGAGGGCATTTTCTTATTGAGTGATTGATGGGGGAAGGCCCAGCCCATTGTGGGTGGTGACACTCCTGGGCTGATGGTCCTCCAAATCCAATCCCCAGCTCTTATTCCCAGCTCTGCAGCAGACCCCTTGCTGCAGCCTCCCTCCCCATCTAACCCCCACTGCCAGTGGATCACACAGAGGGTCTCTCTAACAGGTTCTCTGTGCTTATCCTTCAGCCCACCCCCAACCCCAGTAGGCAATCTCCAGGAACCCAGCAGCCAAGCCTGATAGAAAGTAAGCAGGCTAGCAGAGCTGTAGGGAAGCTTCAGATCTCCACTCTCCCTCTCCCCCTCCAGTCCCTGAGTCCCATCCCCAGCTGATGAGAAAACACTTGACTTCTCAGTGGAGACTCTAATAGTCAGAGGGCTTAGACAGTTTGCTGCAGACTCTAAAAGACTAAAAGTGTCAGCCCAGATTATGATACCCAGCAAAACTTTCAATCACAGTAGATGGTGTCTTAGTTTGGGTTTCTATTGCTTTGATGATACACCACCACCAAAAGCTTGTCAGGGAGGAAGGGGTTAACTTGGTCCATCACTGAAGCAGTCAGGACAGGAACTCAAACAGGGCAGGAACCTGGAGGCAGGAGCTGGTATAGAGGCTGCAGAGGGGAGCTTACTTGGCTTGCTCAACCCTCCTCGTTACAGAATCCAGGACCACCAGCTCAAGGATGGCCCCACCCACCACAGTCTGCGCCTTCCCCCATCAGTCACTAATTAGGAAAATGCAGTACAGGCTCGCCTACTGCCCAGTCTTAAGGAGGCATCTTCTCAGCTGGGGTTCCTTCCTTTCAGATGATACCAGCCTGGGTCGAGTTGACATAAAATTTGTCAGCACAATTGATGCCTCGTCATTTTGACACAGAACACATTTTACAACAAAACCTTTCCTTTTTTTTCTTTCATCTTCAAGATCTCTGAATAATAAAGATCACAGATACAAAACAAATTGCAAATTTAAAAGTCCTGGAGTCTTTGTCAGTTCAAACACTTTAAAAGTTAAGTTTCTATACAAACCCCAAGTCTCCTTTAAAATTCCACATGTGTTTTCTAAAGTCAAAGCCCCTCAACTGTGGGGTCCTATAAAGTAATATAAAAATGTTAAATACTTTCTTCCCTCAAAGGAGGAGAACCAGGGCAGATCACAGACTGAACAAAGGACAACCATACTCTAACAACGAAAATAAGTAAGTGTTTTACATCCGGGATTCACTCACCGTCTTCCGGGCTCCACGAAGGGGCGTGATCACTTCTCCAGCTCCGCCCTCTGCAGCATGGTCTGTCTTCCAGGCTCTGCTGGCCCCTCTCCACAGCTGCTGCTGCTCTTGGTGGTCATCCCGGGTACTCGCGTCTCCAAATGCTGGGGTCTCTGCTGCCACTCTGCTACTCCGGCTGCACCTTCACCAATGGCCTCTCCTGCCTTTCACGGTGCCAAGCCCCAGATGCTCTCCATGACCCCTTAACGCCTTCAAAACCATGACTACCTGGGAGGCTCCCACACATGACCAGGGTTGGCTGCCAGCAAGGTACAACCTTGGCCGCCCCTGAACACAGCTTGCATGTGCTGGCTCTGGGGAAACACTTTCCAGAAGAAATCACCTCGCATTTCTCAATCGCAGCTGATTCTCCAGCCCCAGCTGACCAGCGTGCTCCATCCCAGCAAAGCACAGGTGTGACTTCAGTGGTTCTGGATTCTTGCCAATCGCAGCCCATTCTCCAGCCCCAGCTGACCAGACACCACAGACGCTTCCCACAAATGGCTCGGTAGCGGCTTTCTTTCCTCCGAAGCTCCTCAAGCCAGGCCGCCAATGTCTGCTCTCAACCTTCTTCTCTGTCAAGCTCCTGCAGAGCAGCCCACCGAGCTCTCAGCACTTGGAGGCTTTTCTAGCCTGAAGTCCTTCCACGGTCCTCCCAGAAGCAGCGCGGCCAGGGCCGTCCCAGCAGAATCCCACTAACCTGGTGCCAATTGGTCTTAATGACAGTTCCTGTTGCTGCAATGAAACACCATGACCAAGCCTGGCAGGAAAAAGTTTACTCGGCTTGTGCTTCCCTGGCACTGAAGGAAGTCAGGGCATGAACCTGGAGACTAGCACAGTAGTCACTGAAGACTGCTGCTGACTGGCTTGCTCTTAGAGAACAAAAAACCAAGAGCCCAGGGATAGCCCCACCCACAGTGGGCTGGGCCCTCCCCCATCAATCACTAATCAAGAAAATGCTCTATAGGCTTGCCTACTGCCCAGTCTTATGGAGCTGTTTCCTCAACTGTGGTTCCCTTGAGGACTCAGGCATCACGCTGGCCCGCCCTCGTCACCTGGCAGAATGCACTCAGGCAGTGCTCTGGTCAGCCCAGGGTTCCATGAGTGCTAGTCTGCAGGCAGGTGTGAAGGACCCTTTAAAGTCAGACCCCTGCCCATTCACCCTCTCTTTTGCTTTCCAGTTCCTCCCTCTCCTCCCTCCGGCTCTCCTCTCTCTCTCTTCTGCTTTCAGATGGCCACCAGCCACCCCCCATCTCTCCCCCTCTCTCCTCTTCTGTTCCCGGTGTCTCTTCCCTTCCCCCTCACTCCCCTTTCTAATAAACTCCTCATTCAAGCTCTGTCTGCCTGGCGTGTTATTCCCTCCGCCTGGGTCACCCTCGCCTGCTATGGAGCCTGCTGTGCTCTCCCACGTGGTCCCTTACTGACCTGGGACCCTCACCCGGGACCACCCCACCCCACCCCTTCTCCAGCTTTTATTCCTATGACTGTAACTAAAGAAAAACATTTTGGTGCCGAAACTCGGCCAGGCCCTCCTCGAGAACTTGGCGGCGTTCAAGGTCACTGATTGCAAAGCGGCAGTCCACTTCCATCCACCCATTTGCTGGAAAGACCATCCCACACTGGCTACAATTCGGTAAGGTACCCTTTTTACTGTAAATATTTAAAACCCTTTCACTTAATGCCATTTGTTAAGGCGCCCAGACTCATTTACCTTTGTACTGAGAAATGACCTAGATATCCCCTAGAAAATAAGCCAAATTGGCTGCAATTACTACCAGCAAACAGGAAGATGGAAGGAGTTACCATATAGCCACGCTTTTTCTACCTCTCGGCTAAACAATCTCTTTCCCTAAACTTGTCTGTTCCCGTTCTCTTCCTGGCACGCTAAAACTCTCCCTCCACCTAAAAGTGTCTGTTCTGCTAGGCGTCCTGTTCAAATGCCTCTCTCTCTTGTTTGTCCTCTCTGCTGCCCTTCTCTGTGTTTTTTCTGTGCAGATGCCAATGGCTCACAGTGGGCTGTGCTGAGGCAGCATCTGTTCCAGATGCTCTTTGAGAGTTTTTCATTTTCCCACGAATGAGGTTTTCGGGTTTTGTGCCCTAGCGCCACTCATGCTGACTGGTGCACTCGTTTCTCAGACCCACGAGGGGTCTCTCGGGTTTTTATACCCTAGCACTGCCCTTAGAATGGTACATTCACTTCTCAGACCTACTGTGGTCTTTTGGATGCTGTACCCCTTGGACTCCGGTGTCCTGTTAGTTTCACAAATCCTTCTGCCTCACTCGTGGAGAGAAAAAAAGTCAACAAAATTATATCTCAGAAAACTTTCTGACTTCTGCCAGCAGTGGGGAATGTGTTTATGGCAGCCGCCATCTTAACCACATTGCCTAGCCTTACCTCACCTTGCCTCTGCTACACCAGCCGCCTACGCAGAGGGTCAGTCTACCCAGCTTCTGCCACCGGCAGAATTCATTTACTTTTTGCTTTTACTCTTTGTCTCTAACTTCTTTTTCCACTGACTCTGTTGCGCATGGCTTGCTCGTGGAATGGCGTACCTCTCCAGGGCTCATAGGACACACATTTCACACAAAAATCTTGCAGCAATCTCTTTTGTCACTGATAGTTTTAAGTCTTCTCTGTATCTTTAAATGTCTTGTCTGTTTACTACAACGTACAAATCGAGATCGCATTCCGGTTCTTCTCATTTTTACCCAGTCCTGTTTGATATATCTGTACATGTGATTTAAATATAACTTTATATGTAAATATAAGCTAACTTTATACAACTTAAATTCAACTGTACTAAGCCTCAAATATTTCTAAATTATTATATATCTTTAAATGATGGTAAACATTTAAGGTTAAATTTGTCTATTTCAAATTAACAAGTCCTTACTACTTATCCAAGTTAAATCAAGATCAGATAAGCAATTTAAATAGACTTATAGACCCTAGGGAAATAGAAGCAGTCATTAAAAAAGAAACAAAAACAAAACAAACAAGAGCAGATGATTTCTACAAGACTTTCAAAAATGATTAATGCCAATACTCCTCAAATTATTCCATAAAATAGAAACAGAAAGAACCTTGCCTAGTTCGTTTTATGAGGCCACAAGTTACTCTGATACCCAAACCACATAAAGACCCAACAATGAAAAAGAATTACAGAACAATTTCCTCATGAACATAGATGCAAAAATTCCCAGTAAAACACTTGCAAACTGAGTTCAAGAATACATCAATAAGATCATCATGATCAAGTAGGCTTCATCCCAGAGATGTAGGGATAGTTTAACATACATAAGTTGATAACTTTTATCACATAAACAAATTGTAAGACAAAAACCACACAATCGTATCATTAGATGCAGAAAAGCCAAAAATCCAACACCCCTTCATGATAAAAGTCCCAGAGAAAACAGGAATACAAGGGACACGCTTCAGCATAATAAAGGCAGTTTACAGCAAGCCCATAGACAATATCAACTTAAATGCAGAGAAACTCAAAACAATTCCACTAAAATCAGGAACAAAAAAGATTGTCCACTCTCTCCATACCTTCTCATTATAGTACTTGTGAAGTTTGAGCTACACCAATAAGGCAACTGAAGGAGATGCAAATTGGAAAGGAAAAGGTCAAAGTATCTTTATTTGCAGATGATGTGACAGTATACACACGTGACACGAAGAATTCCACCAGGGAACTCTTGAAGCTTCTTAAACACTTTCAGCAAGGTAGCAAGCAGTATTAGTATTCAAGCATCTGTGCTGGCCTGTCCTTGGGGTTCTGACAGGACACGCCCTCAGCTGCAGCCACTAAGAGCACACCTGTGCACATTCACTATGTTCTCTTTTAAAAGGGCCCCGCCCACCTCCCATCCTCCTCTCTCCCTCCCTCTCTCTTCTTCCCTCCCTCTTTCCCTCCCTACCTCTTTCCCTCTATCTATTCCCCTCTCTCTGTCTCCCTCCCTCTCTCTTCTCTCCTGCTGCTCCTGACTGTGGAAGCTGGTCTCCCTCATTCCCTTTCGTCTTCTTATGATCTCTTTCCCTAATTTAAAAAAAAAAAAAAAAATCTCTCTTCTTGAACCCTGTCTTTCTCTCACACATGGCTTTTCCTAAATTACAACAAGCAGGGATACAAATCAAGTAAAACAAACAAACAGTAGCCTTCCTAAATACAAATGATATACTGGGAAAGAAATCAGGGAAACAACACCTGATAATAGCCTCAAAAAATATAAAATACCTTGGGGAAACTCTAATCAACCAAGTGAAAGACTTGTATGATTAAAACTTCAAGTCTTTGAAGAAAGAACTTTAAGAAGCTATCAGAAGATGGAAAGATTATCTATGTTCATGGATAGGTAGAATTAGCATATTTAAAATGTCCATCTTAACAAAAATCAATCTATAGATTCAACACAATCCCCATCAAAATCCCAGCACAACTCTTCACAGAGAAGAAGATTTTGAAAGGAAAACTTTCAGCTTCATATGAAAGAACAACAACCCCGGACATCTAAAATAATCCTGAACAATAAAAATGTAAAAAACCCATGCTTATCAGAGGGTACAAAATTCAACTCCAAATGGATCAAAGGCCTCAACATAAAACCAGATACACTGAACCCTACAGAAGAGCGAACGGAGGACAGCCTTGAGCTCATTGGTGCAGGGCGGGGCTTCCTGAAGAAAACACAGCACAGGCTCTCAGAACAATGATTACTATATTAATTAGTATTATTAGCATTAACAAACGGGGCCCGATGAAACTGAAAAACTTCTGCACAGCAAAAGATACCATCATTCAAACCAAGTGGCAGCCTCCAAAATAGGAAAAGGATTTTTTAGCAGTTATACAGCCAATGGAGAGCTAATATCTAAAACACATAAAGAACTAAAAAACACTAGCTATCAAGAAAACAAACAGCCCACTTAATAAGTGTGATACAGATCTAAATAGCACATTCCCAAAAGAGGAATCTCAAATGGCCGAGAAACACATGGTAAAGAAATGTTCAACATCCTTAGTCATCAAGGCAAATCAAAACTACCTTGAGATTTTACCTTATACCCATCAGAATACTAAAATCAATAAAGCGGTGGATTGCTGGTGGGAGTGAAGATTTGTACAGCCATGTTGGAAACCAGTGTGGTGGCGTCCCAGGGAAATATGACACAATCTACCTCAGGATCCAGCTATTCTACTTTTGGGCATATCCCAAAGTACTTCACCCTACCACAGAGACACTTACTCAACCATGTTCGTTGCTGCTCTGGAAACAGCCTAGATGTCCCTCAACAGATGAACTGATAAAGAAACTGTAGTTCATTTACACAATGGAATAGGGATTGGCCATTTAAAAAATGAAATTCAGCCAGGCAGGGGTGACACACACCCTTAATCCAAGTTCAAGGCCAGCCCAGTCCACACATACACACACACACTCACACACACACTCTCACACACACTTACACACACACACTAACAGGCATTCTACCCCTGAGGTACATCCCTAAAACTCCAGTGTACTTTTAACACAGGAAGAGCAACTTCTCTGCCGCTGTGGGTCATAGAGTAACAGGACCTCGCTCTGCAGCTATTTGCAGACATAAAAGCACTCAGTTCTCTGGAAAGAACTGGAAACACTTCACTGAGTCTCAGGAGAAAGTTTTCTCTAGGAAACAATGAAATGCCTAATCTGACACACAGCAACCCCAGCCAGGGAACATTTGTGTGCATTCATCCTAGTGCCATTGGGGAAATGCAGAGAGAACACCATACTGCACACAGCAGTAAAGATGGTCCTTGTCGCACAGCAGGATCTGACATGAATGTCTAACACATTATTGCCATTGGAACATCTGCTTCCCCAGGGACTAGGGACTTGTTCTCATGGCCTAGAAACTTCCCGTGTTGCTGCCAAGGTCTACTTGGGGTCCTGTGTGCTTTCTATCTCCTCTGTGAGACCCATCTGAGGAAAATTCCCAGCTTCTGCTCATGCCCTTGGCCGGTGTTCACTTGGTGACGGAACCGTTGCTCAATGCTGGGAATCCTCTGTGTTCTATCATTCTGACCTGTACGACATACGCTTTTGGCTCTGGCCTTAGTTGTTTCTCTTAAGAGCACAGAGTTCTGAGTACGGGTCAGACTAATTTATTTCTCTGTAAACGTCTTGCTCAGAGATGCTGCTTGTTTTTAAAACAATTAAAGGTGGAGCAATGTAATCGATCTTTAGAGGAAAGAGGTCCCTGAGCTAATGAAAATCAATCGGGTAATGTTAATGTGGAAATGACTTCCAGAAACACTGAGTGCTCTATCATAATATTAGTCACAGGCCTCAGAGGCCATTAAGAAAATGTTACACATGTATTAGGACACAGGGAGTCTCCTCTCAACCATGTTACTTTAGATGCAGACGAGCTGTCATTTCTCTCAGATTTATTTGATGGCCCCAATGCTCAGTATCCTGCTTAATGGTGCTTATGGCTTCTGAATGTGACAGGGCAACCAGAAATAGCTCTCTGGCCCAGATCCCTGGATCTCAACAACAGGCCAAAGGGCAGGCTGAAGTCATTTATCATCTTTCAGACCCCCCTCCCCCTCCTCCCTCCCCCTCCCCCTACCCCCTCCCCCCGGAGCTGGGATTGGAACCTCCCACCGTCAGTTGCTCTCTCCTGTACTGTCAGCCTGTGTCTGGCACAAATGACTCCTCCTTCCCACATGCTCAGGGCTCTTCCCCCCGGCACCACCTGCCACCTTCTTCTCACACGTGGACCTCTCACACTTGAAGTCCTTCCCTCTCAATCGGTCCTCAGCCCCGAAGCAGCCCACGGTGAGGCACCTCAGCGGCTCTTGTCCCTCTTCCTCGAATGTAACAGGTTTCCAGGCCCCTGTCTCCCCAAGGTCTCCACGACTTTTGCTGCCATTGTCCCATCCCCTCCTACCGGGATTCTACTAGGATGGTGGCAAAGTCAGAGGGTGATGGTGAGAGAGGCCGGGGAAGTGGCCAGGGCAGAGGAAGAGTCCGAGGCACGGGATGCCACCCTCCTCACAGTTCTGCACAGGCTGTTGCCGCGGCTGCTGGCTGCAGCAAGGACCAGGACTAGGTTGCAGCTCCTCTCCGAGCCCATTCTCCTCAAATTCCTCAATCAGAAAGGACAACTTCCAGACAACAGGTGCAAATCCATTGTGTCTGGAAAACTTCTCCAGTGTGATGTGCTAAATCAGAAGTAAGCTGTGTGGGGCCATGGTCAACCCCAGGTATCTTACGCTGTCATTTTCCACCTCATCTTTTGGAACAAGTTCCCATCTCATGAAATGGAGCTCACTGTACTCGACTAGCCAGTAAATTCCAGTGATACTTCTGTCTCTACAGTCAGGGCTGGGACTGCAGGCATGTCCCACCAAGCAGGCCTTCTATGTGGGTACAAGAGATCCAGCCAAACCAACCCAGTCCGCCATTTTTGTGGAGTAAGCATCGCTGCGTAGACGCTGAGCTGTCTCCCTAGATGTAATTCTTCAAGCCGGCAGGATGAGGCTGGCTAGCTAGCATGTTTACCTGGTCCTTCATCCTGGATGAAGATCTAGGATTTTCTTCCTTACCACCACACTGCCAGAATTGTATGCAAGTGGTCCTAGCCTCTGTTTTGGAGGGATGTCTTTGCCTTGCCGGGATATTTTTCTGTACCAGGACTCAGGGGTCGTGGCTTCTGTCCAACAAGCTTCTGTGGTGCCTGCTGAGTTGTGGGATGTCACACTGGATTTGCTTGCTTTACAGTTTCCTGTCCTCATTTCCCAGACAGAGCCTCCGGAATTGACAAGGGTGAAGCCACAGACATATCGCTCTCTAGTCTAGTCTCCAACCTAATTTCTCCTAGGCTCTGAAGGGAGCCATTCTGTGACTGACCTTTCCCTCTAGTGACCAGAACGCTATTCTGGAACAGATCTGTCTGAAGAGAGCATTTCTTCCAAGCAGCATGCTCAGTCAACGCTGTGGTTGAACCCCAACCGTCCTCACTCCAGCAAGTTTCGTTTTTCCCCTGGTTTGCCTCCCAGGGTTCTTCGGCACACCTGTACATTCCCCGACAGTGGGGAACATTCTACACAGCCGCGAAGATTTCACACTCCATCCATGGCAGTGGGGAACATTCTACACAGCCGCGAAGATTTCACACTCCATCCCCGACAGTGGGGAACATTCTACACAGCCGCGAAGATTTCACACTCCATCCATGGCAGTGGGGAACATTCTACACAGCCGCGAAGATTTCACACTCCATCCCCGACAGTGGGGAACATTCTACATAGCCGCGAAGATTTCACACTCCATCCCCGACAGTGGGGAACATTCTACACAGCCGCGAAGATTTCACACTCCATCCATGGCAGCCATCTCAAAGCATGCCCTTTTCTTTTACACTAAGAAAATCTCTTATGTTACGTTTGGCGGCTCGGGTGCCATCTCTTCCCTCAGTCACTGCACACACTCTGACTGGTTTCCTCTTTCCTCCTGGCTCCTCAGCCAGCCTTCTGCCTCTCTTCACAGGTCCTCACCTTCACAGGATCCCTGTAACTAGAACTTGAATACCCACCCCTGGGGCATTGACATGACCAGTGATGAATCCTGGAAGTGGAAATATCGATGTCAACATCTCAGGATGCTGGAGAGAAGGGATTCAGGGCAACAGGACACTCGGGGGGGGGGGGCTGATGCTAGGAATGTGTGCAGATAAACTTCTATGTTTCCCAGCAAGCATGGCTCTAGGAAATTATATTGTAGATACCCCTCAGCATCCTGGTAGCACCCACAGGCTCTGCCACCGAGAGAAGGCAAGAGCTTTCCTTGTGTCTTCTTACAGAAGGAAATGACCAAGGAAAAAGGGTGAGGAGGTCCGTGTGGGCCACGGGATCAGAGTGAGAATCAAAGCAGAGGAAACTGACCCCCCCCCACACACACAACATGTTGATGCAACTCGAATCTGGAATTGCCAGCTGGGGTGAATGCCCTAGGGAACTCTGGGGCAAACTATGGGTTTATTTCATTTGGAAGCTGGCTGAACTTTAGACTCACTTGGAGAAAATTCTAATGACTGACGAGTCCTGGGCCCCACAGAAGTAAGTAATCATAATACTCAAAGTCAACAAGCACTAAATTTGCCCCTTTAAATATTCCCCAGGGGATTTAGCTATTTAATGCTGGGAACTGCTTGGAACATGGAATTCTTAGGTGCTAAGAGTTTAAATGGAAACTAAAAGGAGGTATGGCTTGGTGGCAGACTCATTTCTTAGCGTGCACGAGACTCTGGTTTCAAGATCCCCATAGCCCCATAGAGTCACAGAGGTGCCTTTGTTCTGCCTAAATTTTGCTTCTCAGGCAGGATCTCTCCACAGACTTGTCTCAGTTCCTCCTGAGAACAGCACAAAATGAATTTTGTTTAGATGCAAAGGTAAGTCCCTTGTCACCGGAAGCTGGTTCCCCCCAACGACAGATACACCTTCCTTGCAGGGACCTAGAGCTGAGTGGCTTCCCACGCACTCAGAGTGCTCAGGTCTGATATAAACTCTCAGCCAACTACAGCGCCTGCCATTTCGACTGCTTTCCCAGATCTGACTACACATCTAGGGCAGGATGAGCCTGACTGCGGAGCTCCGGGGCGGTGATCAACACGGAGGGCTTTCCATACGCACCAACTTTGTTTTTACTGTTGCTGTGTATGGTCTTCTCACCCTAGATAGGGGACTGATGACAGGTCAAAGTACGGATACCACCAGAGTCCAACTTGATAAACCAATGAAATGAGTCAAAGATGGCTGCTTCACCAAAACCCACCCCAGTAGAGGTGACGGCTCACCAAAGCTGGGAACCTGCACTTACACCTACACACAGCTCCAACAGGCTGGAGTGTGTCCTTTCCAGCTGTATCAGCCGGTTGCAGCCTCTGCCAGGCTGCTCAGACGGGCTTTGCCCCCGCCAGGCTGTCCACATTCTTTCCCACGCTGGGCTTGTGTCAGAGCCACGCTCTGCAGGCTTTATGTTTTATATACTTCAGGGAGGGCAGGGCCTCATGAATCTGGTCAGTTTCAGGGACTTCCTGGCTCTGTTGTCTTAAGGAGTGTCCCTACAGTGTCCCACCTCCCTTCAACACCCCCTTGTTTTACTCCCGGTAAACATCTGCCTTAAGAAGTTTCCCTCATAGTATGGCGGTTCCTTAGGAAATGGGAATCAGTCTACCACAGGACCCGGCAATCCCCCTCTTGAAATTCGCAGGCAAGTGGATGGAACTTGAAGAAACCATCCTGAATGAGGTAACCCAGTCACAAAAAGAGGAACATATATGGATTTTAGACCTAGAGCAAAGGATCACCAGCCTATAATTCACACCACCAGAGGAACTAGGATACAAGGTGTATTCTAAGAGATTCATATAAGGTCCCTCACAGAAGGGGGAAGGGACAAGTCCCCCAGAGCTCAGGGGAAGTGGGGGGGGGCAGCGAATGGAGAGAGAAGTAGGAGAAAGAGAAGGGGAGGAGAGGAAAGCATGTGCGACTAGGAAGATTGAGTCAGGGTAGGAATAGAAGAGAGAGAGAGAGAGAGAGAGAGAGAGAGAGAGAGAGAGAGAGAGAGAGAGAGAGCATTAAAAGAAGGAGCCATTATAGGTTTGAAGAGAAAACTGACTCTAGAGAAATGTCCAGAGACCTACAAGACTGACCCCAACTGACAATCTGAGCAACAGTAGAAAGGCTACCATAAATGCCCTTCCCTGATAGTGAGATTGAAGACTAAGTTATTCGCCATCATAGAGCCCTCATCTAGTAGATGATGGAAACAGAAGCAAACACCTACAAATAAACACTGAGCCAAACTGGAATCCAGATGCAGAGGGAGAGGACAAGACCAGATTGCAGAAACACATAGAGACAGCTGACCTGAACAAGGAGGAGCCCCCAGACTGATAGCTGGGAAGCCAGCATGGGACTGACTCAGATGCCCTGAACATGGGTCTCAGTTAGAAGGCCTGGGAAGTCTAAGGGACCTCAGACAGTGGAGCCAGGATGTATTCCTGGTGCACAAAAGGACCTTGCAGACACATCCCCCATGGAGGGATACTCCTTTAACCTAGAGACAGGAGAGAAGCCCTAGTCCCTACTCCAAATGACTTGACAGATTTAAATGGCCCCTCCTGGAGGGCATCACCCTACATGTGGAGTGGGGGGGGGATGGGAGGGGAGGGTGGTCGGGGGCATGAGATGGTGGGAGAGAGGGAAATAGGGAGGGAGGGAGAGGGAACTGGGATCAATATGTAAAATAAAAAATAAATTAATAAAAAAAAAAGTTTCCCTCCAAAGTGGAAGGTTTTAATCTAGGAAGAAACTGCTACACCACTGCATTTCTTTGAAAGTAAGGAATAGGAAGGAATTGATCTTGTTGTGTTTATACATTTGTTAACCAACTTCCCTCTCTATAATAAAACAAAATTGCCCTGGCATGGCTCACGTGGGACAAGGTCAGTAAAGGAACTAATGGGAATAAAAAGGTCCGTGACCCTTCTGCCGCTTTTCCCTTCTCTGCGGGGACTTGGACAGGGGGGGGAGGAAACGACCCTGCCCTCCTGTCTCAGCCCAAGGTCCCTGTCCATCAAAGTGATGAGTCCTCAAGGGAGGATGCAGCCTGGGCGCTGCGCTTGCCTGGCGAGATTAATTTGGTTCAGCCTCACCTTTAAGCCCCAGAAGCCCACCTGACGACCTCCGCAGGAGGTGGGCGGCAGAGGAGGGTGGGAGTCGTGGGGGGGGGAGGATGAGCTCAGCACAAACTGGGGAGGGCATCTCACTGCTCAGAAACATCCGGTTTCCAGGCAGTGCCCTGGGCTTGCGGCTGCCAAACCCGGGAACTGAAGATCCTGTACCATGCTGGTCCCTGAGAATCTGATGAAAAGCCCAGCACCCGCCCGCTTCCTGTGTCTCTCCGCTGAGTTTAACTCTTTAGGCAAGTCTCATTTGGAAATGCAAACATTCCCCTGCTTTTGGCTATGAGAGCTGAGCTCTTTGATCAGTTGCACTTGACAAAGAATACCCTGTGTCCATGGGGTTCTCTGGCAGATGATCAAGGTGGTGGCCTGAAGTCAGAGGGCGAGAAGGAACTGTGGGCACCAGGCCACCGGTACCTGCCAGGTGGCCTTGACTGTGCCCGTCAAAAGCTTTGGGACCTGACATTCTAATCGAGACTTCAACAAGAGACGATGAAGTGAATTCGAATGTTCCCCCCACCCTACCGTCTAAACATGACAGACCAAATCTTCTGAAGACTTTTCAACACCCACAGCCTGGCAACCCAGAGTAAAAAAAAAAAAAAAAATTACAAAAAGCCCTCCTGCACAATCCATACTTTTTTAAAGCATTATTTTTAGTTTCTCTCTTGAAGTGACATTTTACTTTACTCATTAAAAACATCTAACTGTCAGCAAAGGTTCATGCCTGTGGTGTTCTGTAACTCCTATGAAACCGTTTGCTCAGTTCTTTGAGACAGTGAAGAGTCCCATCTGCTTGTGTTTGCAGAGTGTCGAAACACAAAAGCACAGGGTAGCAAAGCAGAGCCTGCTCTCCTCAAGCTTTGTTGGGAGGCTGTGTGCTAGTCTATCAGGCACATAAATTTGTCTGGTAAAGGGCGCAATGTCCCCCATGGGGCTCATTGGTATCTGTGGAGTGAAATGGAGGATCCAAACCAGAAAACTTGAGCAGCTATTTAAAAAAAAAAAAAAGATTTATTTTTATGTGCACAAGTGCATTGCTTGCATTTACATATCTATGTACCACGTGTGTTGAGTACGGGTACCCTTGTGAACCTGGGTCCTCTGCAAGTGTTTTAAATGCTGCACCATCTCTCCAGCCCAAGACAATTGTACTGTTTTTAGACATATTCATGGTGGTGCGGGCAGGATCTGTGGAATCTGGCAGGGAAAGCCTCTAGGCTAGAAGCAAGCAGAAGGGGTAGGCCTGAGGTCAAATGGAGCCCTGGAGGAGTCCCACAGAGTAATCCATAGCCCAGGTCCCTCTCTGCCTGCCTTCTGGCCCCCGCCTGCGCCTCTGATTGGACAGATGCCTCTGGAAGCCCGAAAGCAAGCATGGCGGCTTAGGCACCCTACCTCAGCACAAAAGGCACAGATAAAGGTTGGCGGGGATCCTACAGCTTTAGGAAGGCATGTGTCCAGCTGGCTTGGAGAATCTAGGGGCTGGGTGGTAGACTGAGCTTAGCCATCTTGCTATTCATCTTTGTACCCGGCACGCTGGAAACACGTGGAGCATGAGAAGCCGTACTTCATCTCAGGGAGCTAGGGACAAACAGATGAGACATAAAAATAAAGGATGAGCGGTGTGGAGTATGGCGGAGTGCCACCATGACAGAGCACAGAGGAGCTGGTCTCCAGGTGTGCTCTGCAGAGTGTGGGCTCTGGAGGGAAGAAGAGGATCTTTAGAAACCAGAATGGATGGCCGCGTGGCCATCCTCAAGTCTCTCGGTTGCCATTCAGCATCAGCCGAGTGAAGTGGTTCTTGTCTGTCTGCTTTGTTTGTTTTGAATTCTGACATTACTAGGAGACAATCTCACAGCAAACGCCCCGATCCTCTGGCTCTTAAAATATTCCCACTCCCTCCTCTACAATGTCCCCTGAGCCTTGCGGGAGGGGGCGTGTCCTACAGATGTACCCACTTGAGACTGGGTTCCACCATTCTTTGTCTCGACTGGTTGTCGTTTTCTGTAATTGTCTCCATCTAGAGGAGTCTCACTGGTAAGGGGTGAGGGCTACATTAGTGTGTGGTTTTAAGGGCAAATGTTTAGGCTGTAGTTAGGGATTATGCTGGTTTAGCCAAGTGGGGGAAACAAATTCTCCTCCAAGATCCGTGACTTCACTAGCCCTGAGCAGTTAGCTAAGTTTCCAGTACCAGGCATGGTTTCCCTCTTGTTGGGAATCTGCCAGGATGGGAGGATCAGGGAGACTCGCTGGGCTACCAAGTTGATAGGCTTTTGTTGTTGTTTTCTTTTTGTTTTTCAATGGATTTCAGGACTATAAACTAAGTTTAAATACACATATCACTTTTATAGCATATTTAACAATGTGTCAGGCATCTTACGTATGTCTCACTAAAGCCATAAAACCCTGCTGAGTATTATGTTTCCTACTTTATGTATGAAAATACAATCCCAAAAGGTGAAGCATGCTACTGAAGATCACAGATCTTAGTGGTAGAAGACTGAGATTCAAAGCCATTGACCTAAACAGTCAGAACACGGGTTGAAGATGTAGCTCAGTTAGTATGGGGTCTGCCTGGCACACACAAGTGCCTGGGTGTGAGGCTCAGATGTGATGCCCGCCATCTCATCAACTGGGGTGGTAGTTCACACCTCTAATCCTGGGGGGGGGGAAGCAACAAGACCATTCAAGACTATTAGTTCAAGATCTTCTTCATTACATAGTCAAGGCCTTCAGAATTAGATTGAACTAGAGACAATAAAAAAACAAAGACAAAAATCCAAAATCCAACTCTAAGAACATCGAAGAGCTTAGCAATGAAGCCTGCTGGGTTAGAGCAAACTTCCCAGTGGTATCCTCGTGTGTTAGCAGATGACCAGAAGCAATACTCTCCAGTTAAGAAGCTGCCTGAGCTGTAAAAGAGTTCATGTTTCTTTCAGAAGCACTGTCTGCACCTGGCTGTAGTGTCTGGTGCTGGGATAGTCTGTGCTGGGTGCTATCTTTATGCCGGTCTTAGTGAAGTGGGTCTCACTATTAAAGAAGGAGCAGAACTCACATCAAGATGACCACATCCCCATTTGATCACTTATTTTGCTGGATCACACATATGCTCGTGTTTAGATAGTCTTTACTCCATTTTCCATGATTGGAATGCTATTTGACTCTTACCAAGGTTTTAACTGCCAAGGAGAGGAAGTAAGTAGACATGAGCGCCCAGGTGCTGTGGCTCTGTCTGGCTTCTTAGGACTTAGCTCATCTCTTCATTGTGTATTGGACTTCTGACAAAGATGCCTTCCAGGCCAGTGTGCTCTAATGTGGCAGGACCTGGACTTCAGGTGCATGCAATAAAGGAAATGGCAATAGCCAGGCTCTCTGGCTGCTGACCAACACTAGCAGCTCCAATGGCCACAGTCTTTGTTAGGATAATCTTTGCTTACAGCTATTGTCACAGTATGATCATTAGAAGAGCCCATCTCAAGAATGGCCTAATTTGGTTAAGTTACATGGTCATCCTACCAACACCCCTGTTTCCACTGGTACTCAACGTCAAAAACATTTGGGGCAAAAAGTGTGGAAATGTTGACAGACAGACACATTGAGTAGGAAACATGACTAAACACTAACCCTGAACCAGGTTCCTACTGGAAAGACCTATGAGAAACTGCTCAGTATTTTTGAGTCCAAATTAACACTCACTCCCTTCCTCTGGATAAATCTAACAATCTAGGAGTTGAGGTTAATTTGATAATTAATTCCTACATGAACAAACAGCATGAAGATGTCTTGAGTGGTGTTTTATGTTTCAGGATCATCAATGATTAAAATGTCCAGGAACAGAAGCCTGCATGGACACAAATTATTCAAGCCACAAAAGACTCTATAAAATTCAATCTGTGAGAAGCATTCCATAAATAACCCAGAACTCATCTATTTCATGCCTGTGCCCTTTAGTTTCAATGACATTCCCATTTTTCAAAATTATATTGAGTTCTTCTACACATGGACTTTAGGAAAGTTTCCCATTAGTTAAAATTTACTCAATTTGTAGCACAACAGCTACTCCCCAAGGGTCACTATTGACACATCTTTATGATACTGACCAAAATATGTCCTATAGGGAGATTTGTAAAATAACAATCCTCAAGAAACGTGATGGTTTAGAATCAGACAGAATTGAAAATCAACACATAATACAATTGGCTGTTTCTTAAAGTTAGAATGAAAGAAGAGACATTCACTAAGAAAAAAAGAAAAAAGGCTACTTAAATGTATTTAAAACAGAAACCATAATTTCTTAGTAAATGGTAAAAACAAAACAGTTTGATACGATTTAATGAAATTAAAACTCAGTCAGATTTTGGTATCACTTTAGAAACAAAATTGTATTTCAGCAAAAACTGTGTATCACTTGATATTTGACTTCACAACATGACCACTGAGAACACCGAAGTCTAGAGAAATTGTCCTACCTCTTGGCCTTCCTGAGGAATTTGCTTCAACCTTGCCCTCCCTAATATTCTTGTGGGGCATCTAGCTTGTAGTTTCCATGTCCCATCCCCCAGTCATTGTCTGGGTGGACTCCAGCAGAAGGGTTGTCAAAGGCTCAACACCACTTCCGTCAAACCTGTGAAGCCTGCATGTGTCACCCAATTTATGTTTTCACTTGCCAGCCATTATCATGTGCATATTTTTAACGACTCCTAAGAGTCTAAACAAAGCCATTCATTTAATTTGTGAAAATCAACACCAATAAATGCAAAGTTATTGGAGAATACTTTTATGATTGGCCCATTAAATAGTATCTTTCTTTTAGCAATCCCCTATGTCAAGAAGGACAGTGGTAAGACCACAGATAATGGCCCCTGAGTAGCATGGGTTCCTTTGGTAATAACTGTGTATCTGACATATGTAAGGTGGTACATGATTTTCATACGAGCATTGTGTTCAGCAGAAAATCTGTCGGCACGTCATGGGCCCTCCTGAGGAATTTTCTTCAAACTCTGACGCCTAAGAGTTCTTTTGGAGTGCTTAGCTTACTCCAAAACTGACTTACAACTCCACAATTGTCCAATGATCTTCATGGTTGAAGACCTACAAACCGAAGAAAACTATCAGGGAGCCAAAGCATTCCGTGCACACTTTCCAAGCCTACATTTTTAGGGACAACAGCCATGTGTTTTCTAGGATTCCCAGGAGTTCAGATCTGCAGTATCTCACAAGGTTTCCAATGTTGCGTCTAGTGTTCACAACCATGTTTCTTACTGGGAATAAAGTGGAAGACCGGATCAGACTGAAGGGAAATGATTACAAACTATTACTTCTAACCAGTGCTAAAGGATCAATAATTACATGTGTTCTATCAGGCAGCCTACTTCCCAGAAGCTCCTCAAAACTTATTTTGGGAAAAACCAAAAGGCTTTTTTTTTTTTTTTTGTATTGTTTTGTTTTAGTTTACCACTTCAGGAGAGACAAAAGCTGTACTGAAGACCTAATGATGCCTACAGCTGTGAATTGTGACTGAGATACTGACCACACAGTAGGATCTATCCCCAAGGCTTTGAAGCACAGCTAAATTACCGATGCTGTATTAGCAGTGGACTGTGATAGAACCTTGGCAAATATCAGGGTGGAAAGACAGGACGCAGCATCTGTGATGCACAGACCAAGTTGGCTTCCTGTGAAGAGCAGATCCATTGATTTCTGAACCTTGAAATCACCATGGCTGCAGCGGCATTACACACTGACTACTGAAATAGCTCCAAGGCATCTCCATGTGACATTCTTATAATGGCAAATACATGAAAAGAAAAAAGGAGAAAAAAAAAAAAAACTGTTTGGATGGATCCTGTCCATCTTTCTAGGACTTTAGAATCTGATACATTCAAAAGGTCTCAAACTCATGTATTCATCAGAAATAGGACAGTGGGAAATCCACACAACAGCCCTGCCTGCACTAAGGAGCCATGACTCCTAAGATGACACTGTTGTGAGGAGGGATTTGAGACAGGACTTTATTATGTAGCTCAGGCTAGCCTTGAACTCATGATCCTAATATCTCAGCCTCCTGAGTGCTGGCATTATAGATGTGCAATGCTATGCTAAACTTGCAAACCTTAAACAATATTTAGTAATGCACGGTAAGGCAACTTAAGAAAAAAATTATATATTTATAATTTGGCATGAACTTTGAGAATCTAATGGAAATTGTAATACAAGTTGCTATAGATGCTAATTTTAGTAGTATCAAGGGCATGGGAACATATTCAAGCCATCTACTGAGTTGCTGTACAAACCATTGAAATTAAGGATGTTGGTTGTTGTCGTTTTTGTTTTGGTGATGAGGTCTCATTATGCCACCTTGGAACTCTCCTGGAACTCTCTAGACCAGGCTAGCCTCAAACTCAGAGATCTGCCAATCTCTGCGCCATGAGCACTGGAATTAAGGGCATGCACCACCACACTCAGCAAAACTGAGAATTTTAAAGAGCCCCGAGAGACCAAACATGTTGGACTATGATCAGACCACACTTCCTGACAGATGTGAGCTCCAGGCAGCATTGTGGGGTGTATATGGGTAAACAAAGCTTTGTCTACTAGGCTGAGTACATGTCTACCTTCTTCAGGTGGAAATTAAATATAAATATTGACAACTAACATTAAGAAGGAATTACTTCCTCTAGCTGAACTGAACTTACTGAAATATGTTTCTAAAAATTATATCATAATGGGGGCTGGAGAGTTGGCTCAACAGTAAAGAGTACTTGTTCTTAAGAAGGCCCAGGTTCAACTCCCAGCACCTGCGTGGTGGCTCACAACTATCCATAACCCCGGTTCCATGGAACCAACTCATGTGGTACATTCGCAGGCAAGCGTACCATTCATTCACACTCGGTGTGAGCACTATGTCTGAGGGGAAGGTATCCTGCCGACCAGGAGCAGAGCAATACCACAAAGTCGCACTGCACAAAGACAGAGACACAAGAGTGTGGTGGCTGCCCCTGCTTGGGGTAAAAAACAGTAGAGATCTGAACAGGCTCATGTAGGATTTCTTAGGGGCATGGTTTTCCAGGGTGGGGATTAGCAGTGTTTCAAGTCCTGAGTTTGGGTGAGCTTGGAGATGGGTCATTAGGACTAGGAGAAGAATAAATGTGACCAAAGCGGGCAGTGATCCAAATGACTGAGGTGAAGATGCCAACTCCTTTTTAAATTTCAACCCACAAGGGTGGTGGGGATGGAGCTGTAGATGACATCCTGAGAACACATAAGTTGACATTCAAAAGAAGCAGCACAGCTGGAAACTGAAGAGAAATTGAGTCCTGGAGACTTCAGTAAGCCTCAGCCTCAGCTATTCCTGGAGCAAGCTGGTCCCAGGCCAGCCAGCTACGTAAGCCTATACATGTCCTGCTAACGGCCAGCTTGGTGGCGTCATTCTAGCACTGGGAGCTAAATAACCCTGGCGAGTCCAGGAACCATGCTCTTTGTTCAATTTCACAAGTAAAACAAGAAACCCCAGATGAGCCTAACAACCTCCTGCACAGCTGAATCAATCACATGGCCTCTCCACTCTGAGACTTCTGAGCAATGAGTTGCTGCCCTTGGATTTTACTGAAGAGTGTATATCCTTGTTCTCTGGGATCTAATTCCGGGCAGGGAGATTCGGGAAGAGGACATTTCCAGAGACACTGTGGATGTTAGCTGTGAACTCTACCAGCAAATCCATCCTGGGATTGGACTTAGATGGGGTTGACTGAAAAAGATCTCATTGAGGTCAGCATTTCCAGTCAAAGTGGACCAGAGGCTTGCAGGAAAGCTTTACTTGTGGCTTTATAGAGTTGTGAGGCATTTTCATTAAATCTATTACAAACTGGGATTTTAGACCAGTGGTCCACTACTTTGGTTACACGGAGGGGAGCTTGGTTTTATACAGTGCTGAAGATGTAGACGTTGACAACCACGCTTACTTCTAAGAGATTACTTAGCGTCTCACCAAGTTGTTCCTCGTTGGTAAACTGGGAAAACTTGCTGCACTGTCCACTTCCTCAGGGATGTCTGGGAGTCTGGGAGGCCACAGTGATGACCAGATCTGGAGAGGGGCTTCTAGAACTTTCGGACTTCTAACTTCTCCCATACACCTGCCTCAAAGTAAAACCTAATTTCCATTAGACTCACTTGGATCCCTGAGCACTAAGACCCCAGTGAGTTATTAGCCACACCTGGAGGTGATTCCGCCAGCTCCTTTAATTGGATGTGAAGTTCATGACAGGGAGGAGGAGGGTTAGGGGCATGTAGTGAGATAGTTCTGTGTCACTGACCACGCCCATTGGGGGTGGAGCCATGGGCGGAAGTGACCTGTGGAAGGAGGTCGGAGGGGGCCAGGAAAGGCTCTCTTTCTGGCGTGACTCGGACAGGAGAGGATCGGGTTGAATTTCCTGGTGTTCATCTGTCTAGGTTGTAAGTTATTTCTCCCTGAATAAACATCTATTCGGCCTATTTGTTTATCCTGATCCTTATTTACGCGATAGGGGCAAAATCGTTCCTCTTTGGGGAATGTTAGACTGGGCCAAGGAGGTAAATAACGTGTCGAATCTTTGCTCCTACCACATGGAGACATTCCATATTGTGTTGTAGATCAATCCGAAGGTGACCACACGTGGTATGGCGCCGCCTGGACTGTAACTTTAATGGCTTGCGCTAGTGGGCGCTTGTTCAGATCTTGTGACAGCCTTAGAGGCAACAAGACCAGATGCGGTACCACCGCTCAAAGTGAAGCTCTGTCCACGGGAAGTGACAATGGCCGCAGAGGTGGCTCGGTTGGTAAAATGCTTTTCACGCAAGTGAGAGGGCCCGTGTATTCCCAGCACCCACATACGACACTGGGGCTTAGGATTCCAGCACTGGGGAGGCAGGGACCTGAATGACAGCCTTTGGCACTCACTAGCTAGCCTACCTAATCTGTGGTCCCATCAACAGACCCTGTCTCAAAGACACAAGATGATGACCTCTAAGGAAAGACATCCAATGTTGACATCATGTTTCCACACACATCCATAAACACTAGCACATAACACACACACAAGTGGCTAAACCCACCTCTCTCTCTCTCTCTCTCTCTCTCTCTCTCTCTCTCTCTCTCTCTCTCTCACACACACACACACACACACACACACACACGCTGAGTGGATACTAGAGGCAACAAAAGAATCTCCACAGCTGAAGGTCAATTCAGTGATAGTGTAGGGGGAAAAAATCCCCACCAAAACCAATGATTGGTTTTGACCCCTGTCCTGAACCCCAAGCCAGTGTTTGCCTTGCTTTGGATGAGCTTCCACTGGGGGCACAGATAACTGAGGGTTAACCCATCTCCGCTTCCTCCTCCAGTAGGCTCGCTCTCCACTTTCAGCGCAGTCATATCTGTTTTTCATTGTGATTTTTCTCTCGTCTGGTCTTGACGTCTGTCACTAAACAGTGGCCTTACTGTCAGTAGCCCACCGGTAGGAAACGCTTCTGGTCATGTGTGCTTCCCACGGGACAGTTCCGTAGGCTAGCTGAACCTGGTGTGGGACACACACCATCCTCTCTGAAGCTGGGGGTGAAGCCAGAGCTGCGATCCAGGGGCGAGCCCTGGATCATCACAGAGCGTTACTGAGCTTCACACAGCTTGCTTACACTTACAGTGTAACGCACCTCTGCAGATCTTGTCTGACCAGTTCCAATACCAAACTGGCTCCTCTAGGAGCCCAGTGGCCAGGAGAACTTGATTCCGGTGTGTTTTGCCACACAGGCAGGCGATCACAACAAAATACACAAAATAACAAGAGTTTTATCACTTACGGGCGCAGAAGCAGAGTGCCCCTGTGGCTGATGAGAAGTCTGGGAACGAGGCGCTCGCACAGTGGGCAGGGAGTGTACAAGGGTCCCTGAGACCATGTCTGTCCCTGTCCTTGCAGCCAGCCGTGGGCTCCACTCCTCCTCGGGCTTCCCGGCTTGCAAATTGGCTAGGACGGAGCACACGAGGCAGGGGGAACTGTTTAATAGGACTCTGGTGCTGCCATTAGACCCGTCATGGTCCACAGCTGTGGTTTGTGCTGGCTTGGGGCTGAGATGCAAACAGGCTGCATTCCAAATCTGCATTCAGGGAGAGGGTGTTTTCAGGGGGCCAAGGGGGCCAGGTGTGGCTGGGTTTCAAATAACTCCTGTCAAGTTTAAAAATAGATGCTGAGGCAGCAGCTATATTAAACAAATTTATGATACTCACCTAACAAAGTTCAAAGTCTCATCTTTCAAAGGAACACATTTGCGTTGACTTTTGTGCAATGCCAGCAGAGGTGGCCTGCAGGGGTGGGAATGCAGGGGTGGCTTGCAGGGCTGGGAATGCAGGGGTGGGAATGCAGGGGTGGCTTGCAGGGGTGGGAATGCAGAGGTGGCCTGCAGGGGTGGGAATGCAGGGGTGGCTTGCAGAGGTGGGCATGCAGGGGTGGCTTGCAGGGGTGGGAATGCAGGGGTGGCTTGCAGGGCTGGGAATGCAGGGGTGGCTTGCAGGGGTGGGAATGCAGAGGTGGCCTGCAGGGGTGGGAATGCAGGGGTGGCTTGCAGGGGTGGGAATGCAGGGGTGGCTTGCAGGGGTGGGGTGGGAATGCAGGGGTGGCTTGCAGGGGTGGGGTGGGAATGCAGGGGTGGCATGCAGGGGTGGGCCTGCAGAGGTGGGAATGGGGGAGTGGGCCTGCAGGGGTGGCTTGCATTCCTATTTACATAAGAGCCTTCCTTTTGGTCTCCATTTCCAGAGTTTATGGGGAGATAGGGAGGTGGTGAGGAAGCCACTCAGGAGGATCACACACACTCACAGCACACACACTCACAGCACACACACTCACAGCACACACACTCACAGCACACACACTCACAGCACACACACTCACAGCACACACACTCACAGCACACACACTCAGCACACACACTCACAGCACACACACTCACAGCACACACACTCACAGCACACACACTCACAGGAAATGAAGGTGCCTACTAAACACCCTGATTAAAAAGTATCCCTTGAACTCCTGTGTAAACCATGTTTTCTGACATTTTACATTTGTGTATGACAGGAAGGGGTGGCTTTATGCTCACGTGGGTGCTGGTGAAAGCTAAAACGGATCCCACGGAAGTGGAGCATCAGGTGGGTGTGAGTTCCTAATGCCTGTGCTGGGAACCGAACTCTGGTCTTCTCCTTAGGGAATCTCTGCAGCCTCCTACCTCCATTTTGCTTTTACATGGTGTGTGCACCCTGTATTTCAGCCAAGAGTTTGGATAGGTAGGATCGTGGAAAGCATGGCTATGGTACTCTTCCCAGTTTATTAACCCAACTTTACATTTTTTTTTAACCTTTTGTGGTTATGGGAATCTAACCCAGGACTTCACAGATACTAGGCAAATCCACTAGCACTGAGCTATATCCTGGTCCTTTAATTGAATGTTATTCAATAGTAAGTATATGATGGCAAATGACTTCCATAATCACGTGACATTTCCTCTCCAGGTTTTAAATAAGGTGGGAACAGATAAAAAACATTTTTATGTTAATATCTAAACTTCCAGCCCGACTATCTCCCCTGGATGCTTTTATGTATATATTTCCAGACAGATGGGGCATTCTCCGATACAACCACAGTACGAGCATCAGCAATGGGAAACCAGCAGAAATCAGGAAAGCATTGAACACTCGGGTCTCTGAGTACCGGTTCTCCTAACTGGGGTTTCACAGCCAAAGGACCCAGCTCCAAACCACGCACTGGGGTTCCAGTCGCTCAGGTCCCTTTTGTCTGAGACAGCTTGTCATTCCAGGTTACACCCTGGTGATGTGTGTTAAGCAGGAAGTGTCAAGAGTTCTTGTACGTGCTGCCTACCACGTGGCTCGATTTCTGCATGGTTCATTGTCATGCTTCTTCGCTGGGACCATGGGAGTGGGCTGTCTTACGTTTCTATTGCCATGCAGTGACAAGGTGACCAAGGCAACTTATAAAAGAAAGCAGTTCATTGGAGGTTTGCTTACAGCATCAGGGGTGAGTCTCTGACCACCACAGCAAGGAGAACAGCCCAGGGCGGGCGGGCGGGCAGGCAGGCACAGCAGCCGAGAACTCATGTCTGACTTGTAACTGGGAAGCAGAGAGAGCTAACTGGGAATGGTGTGGGATTTGGAAACATGAAAGCTCACCCGTAGTGACACGTCACACATCTTGATCCTTCCAGGACAAGCATTCAAACATAATCACTTAGGGGAGCTGTTCTCATTCAAACGGGGGCGTCTGCCTGGCATCCTCATTGTAATGTTCATCTCCATGCTTGAGAAGTTGGTAAGCAGAAATGGGGACATTTTAAAAATTATATTAATATCTCATTCATTAAGCTTAATTTTTCCACTTTTCATTTATGTCTGAATAGACTGCTATTGTGTTGTAATGGTTTATTGTTACTATTTAGCTTGACCTACAAACTGTCCCCAGTTTTGCTATCATCGGGGCATGATGGATAGATCGTTCTTTGGTCATTTCCTCTTCTGGCCCAGCATGAGGTTTTTGCTCTCTTGGCCCAGCTCTGTAATCACATATGGTCCCTTCCCTTTGGCAGGAGACGGTTCTAAGAGGCTCTAATTGTCACAGCCTGCAGGCAGCTCAGTGAGCACAGGCAGACACTACGTGTGTGTAAGTGTGCAGGGTGGTGCATACGCAATCTGTATCTGCATATATATTACTGGAAATCACGAATTCACACCGGTTCACTTCCACCTCAACACCCCCAGGCTTATTCCAATTTTCTCCCTCTCCACACCTGCAATTCCTGGGACTGGTCATGCAAACAAGGAAATAGCTATTCTCCATCATTAATGCCTTCATTCATTCATGGAATCCCCTGCACTGCCCCCCCCCACACCTCTGCTACTCCCAGCACTCCCTGCCCCTCCAATCCAGCTGTGGCCCTTTGCACCAGGCTGTCCCGGGGATGAAGATGCCTCTCTCAGCCCCTATGGCTCAGGCAGGCGTGGTGGGCTGCTCTCTGTGGGGCGGGAATGTTGTGCTCCTCATCTCCTGAGGGCCCTCTCCCCTTGCCTGGGTGCAGGCGCCAACTGCTCACGCTGGTTTGCAATGCTACCTTGCAGCCCTGCTTGGTGGATTCATTTTGGCACTGAGCTGTTGGGGAAGGAAAGATTGTTAAAGACTTGGAGCTGCATACAAGTCACACTCTCTGTAAAGACTGAGAAGGACAGAGGGGCTTTCTGGTCAATGGTCCTGTGCTCTTTTTGTGCTCCTGGCTCTGGGCAAGGGATTAAGGGATTGTGTACGCCTTAAAGTAGACTGCAGTCTAGCAGAAGTGACTCCTTAACCTGCGGGGGAATCAATAGTCAGAGGGAGGACTTGTATTGGCTTAGCCTAGGCACAACTGAAAGCAATTGCATAGTCCCACAGAGACGCTGCATACAGCTTCAGGGTGCCCCATGGTCCTCTGGTGCAAGAACCTGACTCTCCACAGCCTCAGCAACTCGACCCTCAAAGATATTTCTCCTCTGCCGCATAAAGATAACCTGGTAGGCGGCTTCTCCATTTATTTTCAGAGCTTTGAAAATAAATTTGTGCTTGTGTTTCGAGCTCTATTTAAATACAGGCCCTGATGCTGAGGAGAGTGGATTTAAATACTATTCATGAGTTCTGTGAGAATCTGGGTGATGATTTTATCCTGGGCAGAAATTTCAAATGAGTATAAAGGAAAACATGAGTTTTAAAACAGTATGTTTACTCACAAGGCTTCGGAAGTGAAAGAAGCTTATGTTAGTGGGCTGTGAGCTACATTTTAGCAGGGCATTTCTTGACTTCTAAAAGACAGGTCTTGAAACCTGATAGGTATTAGATCCCCAGTTGCTGGGTTTCTCTGGCACTGATGTAATAAACCAAAACAAACCAAATGAATACATCCAGGGTTGATGAACAGAGCAAAGCAACTCCAGTGTGACCCTTGGTAAGGCAGGGGAGGAATCTCATGGCAAACATGGCCACCAGGTCTTACAGAGCCTGAAGGCGAGGTCCTGAGCAGCCCCAGGGAGGGGCTGACTTTGGCCCTGCTTTCTTGGGGGCGGAGTTTGGTGTGGGACCAAGACCAGAGCCTGGAATAGGGCCCTAGCTGGAGATCCCCAACATCCCAACCTTTTGGGGGCATGTGGGACAGAGGTGGGGCTTTCCACCTAAACAGGTGTTCGAAAGTTCGAGCCCTCATTTCTGCCCTGAGTGAAACTCTGGAGGGCAGGGCGTTTCCCGGAGTTCTGGAGGCCTGCCTCTCTAGTGCCCGGCCCTCTAGGGCAACTCTCCTGTAGCCCTAACTGGACTGGACAAGTCTAGGGTCCTCCTGTTAGTTTGACACCATAACTGGGAGTTTCTGGGCATTGAAATAACAGAGGATTTAGGAAACAAACCCTTTACACAGGCCCAGCACTGCAGTTTGTTTCATCCTGGTCAAAGGAGTAAAAGTGACTTTTCAAGCCTAGCAACCCTGAATATGGCAGAGTTCAAAGTGGGCAGGGGGACTAGGAATCCTCACAGGGCAACTTGTACCTATGAGGGAGTCTTATAAATATGTTAGCAATCTATGAGTGAATTTTTCCAGACATAAAAAAATAAAAAGTCCATTGTGTTGAGAGTCTTTGGAACATAAACACACAAGGCACAATTGCAGTAGATTGATTTTGCTTCTAGAAAGGAGTCCGACAAATCCCCCTGTGGCTTCCTAATGACTCTGGTAGAGAAGGTAAGCATTTCTCCTCCAAACTGTAGTGTGTACTAGAATCTCCAAGGAGCCCGCCCAGAACGCAGACTGCTGAGCCCCGTTCCTAGAGACTGGTCCAAATGCCCACTGAACATGTTCTGGGGAAGACAGCGCTAAAGAGGCCAGAGCTGCTTTGCCAGCCGGGTGAACCCGATGCCTGCCTAAGGGCAGGCCATGCTTCTTCTGCAAGGATAAACACCTACAGAACGATGTTACACCAGCAAATGCCATAATCCCAGCCTGCTCTTAAGTGCAGAAGTCTTATCCCCACCTCTTGCTGAGACGTTCAATTATACGAGCTGTAATTGGAGGACCTATGTTTCTTATGCGCCTGCTCCTCTCCTCAGGGCAACCCACATGTTCTGCTCTTTGTAGCTCCCTGGTCTTCCTAGACACCTGTGAGAAGCTTCATCTTGTTTGGTTTCGTTCACTTCATCATCATCATTTGGCTTCTGACTTTGCTATGTACCCCCAGAAGATCTGTTTGACCTACGAGTGTGCTACTCTCTAGCGCAGTGCATCAGCCTCAAGAGTAGAGCTCGTAAGGCTGGGTGAAGGCGGGTTATGGAAGTCCACGGATGATAAGAGTAGCATACTTATTTATGGAACACTCACATGATGAAGGTAAATAGCCCCCAGTCCTGCCCATGGAGGCACAGGATGCTGCCATGCAGGATGCCCAGACCACCACCTCTCTTCTTCCTTATAAGGGGTCATGTCTGCACACTAAAGACACACCCCGAGGCCGGTACCCCAAAACTACTGGCAGAACAAGATGTCACTACAGGTAGGCAGGCAGTGGATTTCATTCCATCCAAATACTGATGGATGCTAAGGGGACTGTCTCTCTCTCTCTCTCTCTCTCTCTCTCTCTCTCTCTCTCTCTGTGTGTGTGTGTGTTAAGTGGCCATGTTTGTGTAAGACTGTTGTGAAAAACAAACAAGAATCTTTCTGAGCTCTGGGCAGGGCTTATGAAGTTAAAGGAAGTAAGCTCCAAGGAGTGTTGAAGGAAAAGACCTAAAATAAAATATCCTCAGGCGACACCCAGAAAAATGACAGTACTTACCTTTACCAAGTGCTTTCTGTTGAATCTGAGGAATAAGTAGCACCTCTGTCCCCTTCAGACAGGACACAAACAGAGCAGCAGACATGGCCAACAGCAGCCTTGTTGCTGACCAATGCTAACGGTGTGAGATTAGCCTTGGTGGAGGTGACGTGGAAGTAAAGGACAGCAGACAGGTGACTCCAGAAGCTGAATTGCTCTCAGAGTCAGAACAGCTGGAGGACGCCTCGGGAGTGGAGCTGTGCGCACGTGGATCGAGGGCTGGGGTTTCACAGCCTGGAAAGGAACTTTGGGGATGGGGATTTCATGCGCAGGTCAGTTCCCCTGCAGCCTCGGAGGGTAGGACAGCAATGGAGGCCGGGGCACAGATCTGCTATCAGAAGCTCGGGGCGGGGACCCTGACAGCCCGCAGGTGTTTCCAGTCCACCTGTGTTTTCAGGCCACGTGTTAGCCATTCCCACAGTGGTACATGGTCTCCTCTGGGACTTCCTTAGGCCACGATTTTCTGTTGGCCTTCTACCAACACGATCCACTTGACCTGCAGAACTCATGGGTATGTGAGGCGCTAATGCCTTTCTAATGGAGGCCTGGAGCAAAGATAGAGAAGTGTGGGTGTCTGCATGGACTCAGCACACGGCAGGCAGGCAGGCAGGCACTCACGCTGGCCACGTGACACCACTCACTCACGTTATTTATTGATTGCTTGATTGATTAATTATGTGCACAGTTCCTGGCTAATTTCCTATTTCTCCACAATGAATTTAGAAATTGGAATACCGTAAGCCTCCTTGCCACTGTCGCTGTGTGACAATTATATCGTCACCCCCAGGCCTAAGTCGTCCTGTTACCTCTGAGTAATGACTTCCACGGCTCTATCAAAGGTGCACTGTGCTTCACTGATGGCCGCCTCTTGAGTCTCACCCAGACTACACAGGGAATGTGAGCCACCATTCATAGGCTACACTTGCTAAATGTGCGGGTCTGAATCTCCCGGCACAAACAAGACAGCCTTGCTTCCAACCTCTTCCCCATGGGGGGCTGCCCCTGGCTTCCACACAGGTGCCATCAGCACGGTGCGGGGCTGCAGTAAATGGGAGCCATCCTTGATGTTTAACTGCTCATCCACTTTAACTAAGACCATCAGGGGGTAGGAGAGGACACAGATGGGGAGTGATGGGTTTCTGTAGCCTTGGACGAGGCAGGACCAGTTACAGGGTGGGTGAGAGCCTCAGCGGCAGCGTGGGGAGCGGTAACAGACACTGAAAGGACCTTTCTGCCTTTTGAGGTGGGACTTGGGTGGCACGGGCCTACACGCAGCTCAAGCTGAGCCCTGACACTGCCTTGTGTCTGACATGAGAGTCACTCTGACTCAGTGTGATTCTGGATCTTGTTGTCATTTACAGAAATATGTTGCTAGTTAGCAGTGTAATTCACTCTCTAGATCAAAGCCTGGGGAACGGATTTGTGGAGAGACAGCAAGGACACCCGGAAGGGAGACCGACAGACCATGCGCCTATTCTAGCTGTCACCCAGACATCCCAATGGGTCCCTGGCTCTGGACAGACACTAAATATCTTTTTTTTAAAGTTCTAAACTTTCCAAAAACAATTATTATGTATACAGTGTTCTGCCTGCATGTCAGCCTGCACACCAGAAGAGGGCACCAGATGCCATTACAGAGTGTTGTGAGCCACCATGCGTTTGCTGGGAACTGACCTCTACCCAGTCTCCTGCCCCTGTTGCCTCCCCAGGACAACAGGGACAACCCCTCCTCTTCTGGGAAGTGGCTGACTTTGGCACACACTGCCATGCTTGTCCCGGGTCCTCCTGTCCCTCTCTCTGGAGAGTGAGCAAGTTGCCTGTGCCTTTCAGTTCAGCCTGGCAGGCTAATGCTGGAGCTCCATGTTTCCACCCCGTTTCCACCCTAGCCACAGAGTCCTTGGGGCCTGGAATTGCTGCCTTGAGGCATTTATTCTGGGGGCTGGAGTGATGGCTCGGAGGTTAAGAGCATTGGTTCTTCCAGGCCAAGTGTTCCAGCAGAGGAGTGCCTGACTCGTGGAAGGGACCCTAAGGGGCAGAGAAGGCTTCCCACGTTGCCGACTCTAAGAATACCATCCACATTGACTCAGACCTCTCAACCTTGAAACTCACATCCCTTCTGTTGCCCAGGAGACTGGGTAGAGGGTTAGCTAGGATTCAGGCTCAGCATGGCCAGCTGGCGAAGGGCAGGAGAGGGCAGGGAAGGGGAGGGGAGAGGAAGAAGAAGAAGCCAACAGCTAATGCCTGTGGCTGGATCCTTTAACCCCTTCCCCTGTAACCCAGACCTGCAGAACAACCCTGTTTGCATTTCTACTTAAAGATAAAAATTCTCACTGGGCAGGTGAAGCTAATCGTCTTGTGGACATCAATCATCCTTGGCATTAGTAGGATGCCAGAGAATGCAGCTACTCAATTTACAAGGCAAAGAGCTCCTGATCCTGTCTCTTAAAAAACCTCAGCAGGGTTCCTCCAGTGGGGTTCCAGCATGTACAGCCTGTTTGTCCTACAACTTTCTCATAGCCCTTCTCTCATCAAACCTCATCAGAGGATGACAATGGCTACAAAGAGGACTTTTGACAAAGTGGGAAAAATCGTCAGTCGGAGGCTGCAGCCTCAAGTCCCAGACCCAGAATTCTCGGTGGCTGTGATTTTTTTAGGAAAGCCACTGTTGCCGTCACAAAGGAGCTAATAAAGCACTGACTTATGTCCTTAATTCTTCACTGGTTCTAAGTGCAAAACAGTCCGGGATAGACCAATACCTTCTGCCAAGTTGCTTGGGCAATGCGCTCACTCACAGGCTCCCCTGGTGTCTGTTATTGGAGATGAGGCGGCTCTGGGTATCCATTAACCAAGGGATAAGCTGCCTGGCAGAGAGACCAATTAGTGCAGGGCAAGACAAGAACAGTTGATTTCCTAGGCAGGAGGCAGCAGAAGCTACGAGCACTGGATGGCCCTTCTTAAAGGGCTGCATAGATGACTGGCTACTAGTTTAATCTGTTGGTTCCTTTTGGAGGTCATCTGATTGTCTACATCTAAAATTCTTTGGTAGGAGTGACTAAGATGATACATGTAAAAAGGACTCCAAAATGTTCTCAGTGTATGCGCCCAATAAATGTTTATATCAATTTCCCCAATTTTCCTGTTCTTTACAATCAAATAGGCAAGAGAGGCTCAGCCATCCTTTCTGGTAGGGCTTAATGTGTCCAATAAGGACACATTTCATTTTTGTTTAGTAATCCCCCTACACACACACACACACACACACACACACACACACACACACACACGCACGCACGCACGCACACACAGCTCACCTTCCTTCTCTCTCATTACTGCTGGCTTTTAAAAGCACCCTTGCACAGTGGGCTTTGTGACCTTTGCTGCGTTAGCAGAGTTGGGTGATGGGGGACACACTGGCCAGGGATTTGTTTCTGGATGTCTTCTGTGCAACATGGGTGGCTGTCTTGCGCCCTGTCTTTTCAAAGACACCTTTGCGGAAGCAGTGTTAGAGGCGCGCGTTATTCCCCTCAGGTCAGAGGACAGATCTGTCCCCTGCTCTAGAAGAGGGCTATGCCGTGCTCTATGTCAGTAGCTACCTCAGGACAATGGGGCCCCCTAAGCTATTTCCTCGGTTGTGACAGGAACTAGACTGCACAGCACCTGCTGTCAGCAGCCTTCGCATCAGCATCATCCTTGAGCTCAGATGCAGTAAAAGCAACTGATGGGAGTTCCAGCAGTGAGGCTAGAAGTCAGCCGCCACCAGTGGCTGACTGTTGTCACATAGCCTGCTGGAACGCAGGGCCGTCAGTGCGTCAGCGAGCGGTGCCGCGGCCCTTGCTGAGTCCAAGGGTTGTGTTGGACTGTGCTGGAGCCCTGGTTTTGTAGAGCGCTGCCGACAGGACCAGCCAGTACAGCAGTGCCTGACACACTGGTGGCGCCAGCCGGCACCGGCTGCCTAACATGAGTGCACCGGCCGGCACTTGGCCCCTCTGGGGCTCAGTGTGAACACACAGCTTCTTAGCAGCTGGGAGGGCCACAGTGGAGGAAGTCCCACGGTTCCAGAGTTCTTTACTCCTTGTGAAGGAAGCCTTTAGGTGAGGCAGTCTGGGAACCGCTGCATTTGTGGTCACCAAAACGTAGCCACTCCCCAGGCGAGGAGTACTCTGCCAGCAGGGTTGCAGAGCTGTCTAGCTTATGATCCCTTCTGAGGTAAGACCTTAGTGGAGGGTTATGAGAAAACGTCTTAGAGCAAAGGGAAAGGTAAACAATCAGATAAAACAAACTCCTGGCTTCTCTCCATCATACCCAGATGCATTGCCAAAAAAGAAATTCTTTTTATGTGTGTGGCTGAGACGACATGGCTCCTGGAGGGTATGTGGGGAATCTCCCTAGAGGTCTCCTGCCTAGCAATGGGTCCTTTAGCTTCTGGTATGTTCTGGTAGCTAACATTCCCTACTTTGGTTGTTTCTAGCTTGGGTAACCACATAACTTCCTCTAAGGGCCCGACTACAGGGTACTAAGACAGAATTGGTCATTTGTTTTTATGTGCATTGGTATTTTGCCTATATGTGTATCTGTGTGAGGATCCTGGAGTTACAGACCCTTGTGAGCTGTCATGTGGGTACTGGGAATAGAACTTGGGTTCTCTGGAAGAGCATTCGGTGCTCCTAACTGCTGGGCCATCTCTCCAGCCCCCTAAGATGGAATTTACAGATGATACCCTGCTACACGGGGCCAAGAGCTGAGGCTACATGTAGTCTTGCCCCTGCAGTGGGCTAGGCACATTGAGTAAATGTTCAGTAAATGACTCAGGTCAGGTTATGCAAATGATAATTTGTTGGCTTTGGTGATGTTTGTGGACAGATTCGAGTAACAAGACAGTTGACATCCTCTCACGCTGCTCCAGGAGCTATTTACCCATTCAGATGTGGGTTGCAACCAAGTCCCACGTTTGCTATTCTTCAACAGGGTCAAAGCCGAGACAATACTCATCTCTCAGACAAGGCCGGCGCTCAAAGCATCCCTCTCCCAAAGTTACCTGCTTTAAGTGTGAATTTAAACTAAACAAACCTGAAACTCAGGAAAACCAAAGCTACCATAGTAAAAGGGCCGGCTGGGGGCCTGGGGCCACCTCAACAATACGGCTGCCCACTGAGAAAGCTCTGCATTTCACAGAGTCCTCGCCTCAGCGGATACTATGCAAGAGCCTGAGGGCTGCATGTTCACGTGCAGTTAGACAATGCACCCCCACACATACTCCACATATATGAGAATGGGGGAAATTTAAAAAATCCCTAGTCACACAGACAGTTGTCACACTACATTTATAGTATTTATAGTATGTATCGCCATGCTTACTACCTTTTAGGGTCAACTCGGGGTGGGGAGTGGGGTAAGGAGGTTTACTGTGTTCTTTTTCAGTCAGGTCTAGGTTGACTAACCAGACAACAGAATGCTACAGATCTCAAGGCAGAGACAGTCTCCTAGGAATAAATATAAATCGCAGTCATCAGACAAAGGCAGGAAGTTCTCACCAGTACTTAAGTGATTAAGAAATGTGGTTCATAACCAGAACATCACTAACATTCTGGTTAGCAATATAAAAATTGCTATGGCATCAGCGTAATGTAGTCATCCCTCTTCATCTATGGAAGACAGGTTCCAGGACACCTGTGGGTACCAAAATCTTCAGCTGCTCAACTGCTGCATAAAACACAGTAGAGCATCTGTATATGATTTACATGTATCACCAATCACCTCTACGTTACTTATAATACCTACTACAGTGTAACTTCAGAAAGCAAGCCTATATATATGCTCAGTAAACATACCTCCTTTTAAGAACATTTCATTAAAAAAAAAAAATCAGATCCCATCTCACACTATTAAGTAAACAACGCTGACCAGGGAGGTGGTGTGAGGCAGAAAACTAGGGCTCTTAGACCTCTCTGGGACTTGCTGTTAAGATTGTGACCTTTGGATTTATCATGAAGATCACTAACAACAGGGAGCTTTACTAACACTCAGTTAAGTACTTTGTAAATAGGAGCTCTTATGATGTAAAACTGGGCTTAAAAATGAATCTTATAAATAAATGCTGTTAAATAAAAAGAAAGAAATCATAATGGCTGGCAAAATGTCTCTTGCTGACAAGGAATTTAAGAGTAGTTTCCTTGTAAAAATAAAAGGTTTCCCTTTTCACCAGTTTTCACTATAAAAACTATAACTGACTATGAGACTGTATACAAGTGATCAAATTTTTATTATTTTTAGTGCATTATTCCAGGCCTTTAAGTTAAAAAAAAATATTTTTATTTATATGAATGTGACCATGTGATTGCATGTGTGTGAAGGTGCCTGCAGAAGCCAGGAAAGGGCGGTGGATACCCTGGAGCTGGATTTCCAGGCCAATGTGAGATCTGACATGGATGCTGGTCCTCTGGAAGAGCAGTAAATGCTCTTAATTGCTGAGTCATATCTTGGGGCCCAAATTTCATTTTACTTATTCAAGATTTCCTGTCAAAATCTCTGGGGTAATTATGACACATTTACAATTCCATATGTGCAATGTTCAAACTCCAAAGGCATTGCTAAAAGCAATGGTGGAAACCAAGCACTTAATATTCCCGTCAGGACAGTATATAAACAAAAATTGTTTCAAACTTTTACTCATGAACAACAGTACAGAACTTAATTAGATTTATCACTTTATAGCAAAATTATACGATTTGTCAGTGTCACATTATTTCAAAGATAATTTCTGAGCATCAAAAGGTAGGTTCCAGAAATTAAGAGATTAAGTTGACACTGAAGACTTATCAATTCTAGAACAGCCTACTGAACAGATGGCACATGAGCAACAGGAAACAGAGTTTGCAGCTTTGTTAAGGAGGCATTTCCAGCTGACTTCCTTTCCTTTCTTAATTTAGTACACTAGCAGACTCAACTATTTTCAAAGGCACATCTTTGAAACATGGCAAAAATTCTATGGTGTCTTTTCCAGGAAAAAAAGGTGGGTAACTGGTAGTTTCGAGAACTACCAGTGCCAACCTAGAGGGCTTCCCCAGTGCTACTGTGGCTTTGTAGTCAATCTTCAACACTCATCAAACGCGGAGCCCCAGACATGATGGAAGGTACGCTTCATCAAGACTGGGGCTGACAGGGGCATCGAGACACTGTTTACAGTGGCCAGGGGAGTGGTGCCCTTCGGTTAGGTATGAAGACACTAAGTTAGGAGCAGACACAGGAGCTCTTCAGCCACACAACATGCTTGCCTACGAAAGGAGATAGCAAGCAACTAACTGCACCTACGCCTTCACAATAATTTTGAAGCTGGCAAAAATTTCTCTGAACCATACATTTTAGTTATATTACAGAAGAACTGTTTACTTTGTGAGCAAAACATGAATGATCAAAAAGTCAGCCTTAGACTGGTCTGGATGAGATCTCGTGGAACATTTAAAATAGTGAAGCCTGAGGGAGGATATGAAGAGGTGGACACAAAGAGATGTATGCTACCTATAGAAATCTCAATGACGCTGTTTTTATAGAGAAATCCTGCCTTTGCAGGGGTACAAATGGCAGCACTAGCAATGGCTGGACCAAAAGGATGCCATTTTATTAGTGCCTCTGTACTTCCACAGGGACATATGCATACCACTGCTATCCTAACATGCTTATCAGGACAATAGAATTCAAAATAATTTTTGTTAATTTACTAACGTGGACATAATTCCCTATCCAACTGACTCAGAAATAAGCCCCTGCGCCCTTTATGGGCCTTAAGGTCATCCTCAGTGGGCATATCTGACAGCAGTCTTGCACTGGGTTTGGAGACAGCACCGCAAAACTCAAGGTTTCCGGTCTGGGTCAGCCCAGAAGCCAGGTTCTGCAGAAAATGGTGGAATTGCTGTGAACGTCAGGCAGGAAAGGGCAGCCGCTCTTCCTTCAGAACCTCCACAACAGCACAAGCCCACCAGCTTCCTCTCCCAGTGACATGTGCAGCCCCCTAGACTTCTTAGAAAAACAAAGACCCTATCTATTCAGGCTAGAGTTCTTACAAGTTGGGTTCTTTGTTACTGACTCTAAATCCTTTAAGGATTATGCTATAGAAGTGATAGGATTACACAATTAAATATTAGAAATGACCACCGAGTATATCCTGTTTATTGTTTATGATTTACACGGAAAATGGCGGGCTGGGATCGTATAACAATAAACCAATCATTACAGTTAGACCTGGGCTTTTGAAAACCTTGCATTCCATTTTAACAGCTCATATATATTTAACAGCTTATATATAAATCCATATCACAAATAATCTTAGAAGTTAGTTAGCTTAGAGATAAACAACTAAGAAATAAAAGAAACCCCACATGAGTGTAACCTTAAATATCAGCATTCATATTACAAGAAATAAAACGTTCAAAAAATTAAAATTATTAGGCCAAGTCACAACAAAAAATAGAGAAATAAGATAAATGACATTTTATCAATATTTTTACTATTTCTAATTTACCTTCATATATTCTTAACTGTTCAAAAGGATCAAATAATATATTAGGGTCTGAACTTGTCAGCCTCAGCTTATACTGGCTTGTTACCATCAAAGTTCTAAAACTTCATTTTTCTTTTTAAAACATTGAAAGCAAGTCTTATTCAGCTTTCTTCTTCACAGCAGCTGTGTGTATACGTAGTTAGGAGCCAACAATGAAGAACGGTAACAGATGGAGAGCAAAAAGGACAACAGCTATCTTACGTTCAACTCTCTGGTTGAGTTTGGAACCAAACCTCTTAACAACTGGCAGATAATAGCTAAATCTTAATAGGCAAAGAAGAAATATTTTCTTTGGGACAGCTGCTATCTAGGAGAATAAAATCAAGGTCCCTTAATACTGACTAACATAACATGTGGCTTGTTACAAAGCAATCTGCAGCAATGTAAGTTTAATCAGCAAATGCCACAACTAATCAACAGTACATAAAAGAAAACAAACAAATAAACCACACAATCCACAAATCTCCACAGTACACACATGAGAACTAATGTTAATCTGGTATGACTTCTTGACACTAACTGATCATCAATGAAATATGGTATGGAAAGACCACAGAGTAGAAAACAAGCCAAGATTAGTTTGTACAACGCTGACTATATACATCAGAAGGAAGCATGCTAGCTAGAGCAACATTAAGGCCTGAATGTAAGCATCCAAAGTCACAGAAGCCCCAGAACCCCTAAATTACAAGTTCACCACATTACTTGCATGCAATGTTCACTTTTGTTTTACCCATAAAAGGATACACAGTATTTTGCTGTAAATACCAGCCACATTTACAATATATGCAAAAATCAGAATGCAAGTGTTATGTTTCTTATATTTAAGCCTCAAATGTGCCAACAGTGAAAATTCATTTATTTTTAAGAATGGAGAAAAAAGAAAGAATATAAATACTCAGATATTACACAACTTAGATGAAACTGTGCATTTTAGAAGCTATTTAGATATTCCTGAAGCTGCCTGGGGGTGGACCAGGCGGGGTGTGCTCTCCCTGTGTGCTCTCGCGTCGCCCCTTCTAAGCCACTCTTGTCCACCTATTACACTCGAGTCTGTAGAGACTTCCCTATGCATGTGGTCACCCGAAGGCTGTGCAACTTTTATTTGGGTGATACAGTTACAAACATGGCCACGGCAAGTCTGAAGCCAAACTCCCTTAAAGTAACTATATCCAACTTCTTAAACAAGTGTGTCAAGAGTGCTCTGGGCCTTCAAGTATTTCACAAGAAGCAGACTGGATAAGGGTTAGTGTTTCATAAGGGCAAACACGTGTAACAGTGCTGAGCACTGAGCACACCAGAACATTCACAGGCTTTACTAGCCTTTCTTTAAATGCATCCAATGTTCACTGAATATTTTATTACCTAACCATCTCAGGAGGTTTACATCTATGATGTATTCAACTAAAGAAAATGGATGCACTGCTTCAACATTCAGCTTGGAAATATTTAGTATGTTCTGCAAACCTAAATTCAGTTTAGAAAGGTTAATATTCTCTTTCTAAACTACAGCATATACTATATATAGCATTTTAAATATATTTATATATAATTATTTGCACATCAGATTTAGAAGAAATTTGCAGATTTACTGTGATAGAATTGAGGTCTCATTCCCATGTCACTCTTTATGGGGCTTCTGCAGTACTGTCATTGGCAGGTGGGGCATCAGGATCAGGGTCAGAGGAAGCAGCCGCAGACGCGTCAATGACTGCAGGAGGGAAATGACGGCGGCACACAGGGCATGTTCCCGACTGGAGGGAAAACAAACAAACCAACAAAACAATTAACAGACAACAGAAGAAACAGACTAGTAGCACTCACTTTATAGAAAAATCATAGCATCATTATCCTGCAAACAAATCCAAGTATCATTAAAAAAATGTACTGTCTCTCATTGTGTGTGTGTGTGTGTGTGTGTGTGTGTCTATGCACATGGGTGCAGGTACCTGCACCACCAGCAGGCAGCGCTAGACTCCTCCAGAGCTGGAGGGATAACAACTGTGATCCACCTGACATGGATGTGAACTACACTCAGCTCCTCTGTAAGAGGCATGTGCACTGTTAACTGCTGAGTCATCTGTCCAGCTCCCAAATCAAGTACTTCAAAACAAAAAATACGCTGCACACACACCCACATAGCATAGAGACAGAATTTTAAAGCCTTTTATTTAATGCCATCTCAAAATTCTAACGCCAGACACCCCTCCCCCATTCTGAGTCCCAGAGTGCTGGGATTAAAGGTGTATGCCACCACCACCCAGATCCAATTTCTTTTATATAAAACAGCATATTATGATCATTTCCATACCTTGGATTCAACTCACCTTTTACTCACTGAACTTTTATTTAGACCTTCCATGCTTGGCATGGATACTGTGCTCAAAGCTGAGCACAATCAGTATACTGTCTCATAGAAGTCAGATACGCTTAGTAATGACCTGAATCCAGTCATTTATCTATTAGGCACATACGAAGAAACTCCACCTAATTGGCTCACCAAATTACAGCCCCGCCAGGCCCATCCTTGTTATCTACATGTATGATACATGTAAAGTGAGATACAGCCTCACTTTAGTGTAGGCAGATGTGATCAAACAGATTGACTTCAGACCTTACTTTATTAGCCAGGTAATCCCTTTCTAAAAAGAGACAAATTATGTGCCTTCTAACAGATGAGACAGATCATGCCCTTGCAGATCTGATCTTTTCCCAAATACATCTCTCCCATAGAAGGGCAGTGAAGCTATCACACTGTTGAAGGTGACAAAGAATTTTATCTTAGAGACCTTTTCCTCAGGGGAGGCTTTGTACTAAGTTCTTTCCTCAGGGACAGCAAAGTCAAGCACTCTGACTATGTACTTGACACAATGAATGGACTCTAACGGCAGCATCGTAAAAAGAGTGCAGTTCTCGCCTAGACAGTACCAGCTATACCGTCTTAGCCCAGTGACAATCACCGGGATAGGGAACAGAACATCAGAACATTTTCCAGTCCTTTGTGTGGATGAAGTGGGCAAACACAGGGAAATCATCTAGTGGTTTCTGAACTGATTGTACGCAATACTGCGTCCTTCTCAAGTCTCTGTAACTGAGAGTGTGAAGAAAGCTTGTTATCTACCTAGACCACTTCATCCCTCAGACGGGAGGGAGGGGAACCAGCCTCCGGGGACAAATGTACAGACCCATGGCTACATTTACAGAATGTAACAAATCTGTGCTATTGCACAGAAAGCCGTGAAAGCCAAGACAGAAATCTACTGTTCTACTACTCTGCAAGTGAGAGAAAACCAACCTCAATCTCTCCAGTGCAGGGCAAGCAAAGTAACATGAGCGGAGCTACAGCTTAGATAACACCTGTAATGCAGATGTGCAATTAAGTAGGCAACTACCACGGGTAAAGAAGTGACAGCTGGCAGGCTGATGCTCAGGAGTGGGCATAAACCACAAGCTTGGGTACACACGTTGCACAGGAATTATAACTTCTTTCCCACTTAATTCTCTCCTTAATTTCTGCTAACTTACCATACTAGTTATTTGTTTATAGGTAATATGTTATCTATTTCAACTTCATATAAAATTCAAAATAGACAGGTACATCATTTGATATAGGCATCTACACTATAATCAACACAATGCAGAATGAGCAGTTAAAGAAAAAAAAAATCACCTGGAATGCCAGAAACCTCACAAGACTTGAAACATCATTATCTAACTGATTAGCAATCATTTTGTTAATATGCAGTTCACTGAAGTCCACTGACAGGTCTTTGCAATTTGTACCATAAATTAAGCTTCTTTTTGCCATTTTATTATTAACAAGCCATCTCTATTTTTTACTAATAGGATTGATATAGTTTATGTTTTAACATTCACTAGGCACTGATTGCCTCCTAGTATGTCATACTAGTTCTCATAACATTGTGTGATATGCACATCACCATAACAACGGATGTTTTTAAAAGCCAGCAGTAATCAGGCATATAACTTCCGACTTCAATTCAAAAGGACACTGCGTTTCACGGGTATTATTGTGTTCCATTAATCTAAGTCTAAAAGTATTTCAGAGCAAGTCGACAACAGAATGTATATATTTAATATCATCACCACAATAAATTCGAAAACAATTTAGGGGGAGAAAAGCAAATAATAAAACGTTTTTAAAGTTTGGTCAGAGGAAAAAGTACTAAGGAATAAATTTCAAATTATATATTAAACAACTGTACAACCCTTTCGTGGGAAAATAAAAACAAATCCAATCCCACAGACGTCGACAATTGGGGAACATGGAAACACGCCCGCCGGTGGGTAGGAATACTGGTTACTGGAGGTGTGGCCGGTGGGTAGGAATACTGGTTACTGGAGGTGTGGCCGGTGGGTAGGAATACTGGTTACTGGAGGTGTGGCCGGTGGGTAGGAATACTGGTTACTGGAGGTGTGGCCGGTGGGTAGGAATACTGGTTACTGGAGGTGTGGCCGGTGGGTAGGAATACTGGTTACTGGAGGTGTGGCCGGTGGGTAGGAATAGTGGTTACTGGAGGTGTGGCCGGTGGGTAGGAATACTGGTTACTGGAGGTGTGGCCGAGCAGCTGCTGAGGGACTCCGGGGAGAGTAAAGACTTCAGCAAATGAGAAAGTACAAAGTGAGCAAACACCTAACCACAACACGGGAGGCTGCAGCATCAATGGCCCCTCAGATTTTGTAAAGGAGCTCGGAGATTTTAAATGCAGTTTTAAGGAGACAAACTGACAGTGAAGAGTGAAGCAGAAGAGAGAAGGACGGGAGGAGTGTTTGTAGGGAAGAGGCAGCTGTAACCACAAGAAAAATGCCAAGAAAGGAGCTTGAGGGTCTCTACTAAGCTGGAGGGTGGGCATCCTCATGTGACAACAGAGACATGGGACGTAAGTAAACTCTATTTCCAAAGTAACTCAAATGTACTTGAAATTATCGTAAGTCTTTAAGGTAGGCACAGAGAAACTAGGCCACGGTTTGCTTTGTTATACTTTTCCCACACAACTTCAGCAACATCCGTGCACGCTAGCAGAACATTTTTTTTTTTTTTAAATTACAGTATACTTTGAGGGTGTAGAAGAATCTTTTGAGATATTTCTGAAAACAGTTTCAGGGCAATGAACAAAAATGTATTAGTTACTGCTGTCTAAATTTCTACAAAAGGAAGCCAGTTGTTAATGTGAAACACTATGAATATATGCTTAGATAAAACTGGCTTACAGGTCAGTACAATTACTGCCTGTGGGAGAAGCGATGCAAGTGTGACTTCTAAGGACGTGCATGCAAAGCTCACCTTCTGCAGCCAGATTGAGACGCAAGGCTTGTGGAAGAAATGATGGCAGGGCAGCTCTGTCGCGATGTCGTCCTTAATGTACTCGCTGCAGCAGATTGGGCAGCACTGCTCCTGGCCAATAGCTGAGGACACACAACGCACACCCATCAAGCCACAGCAGAAGCTCAGGGTTAGCAAAACTAATCACCGTGATGGCTATGGGAGACGGCAGAGGCAGTTTTATCAAGTAACTGACAAGCGTGATTCTAGCATGCTAATTTGGAATTTCATAAACATTCCTTCTTTAAAAAGTTGACCAGATAAAGATTTGGTCTTTACTATTTTATTAAGCATTTGCTACTAAGTGAAAGTTTGTCTGCTTCTGGCTTATAAAAATATAATGATCAATACTTCTCCTAGGTGCCCCAATAATACAGCAAAACATATAACATGGCATCCCAGACTTGAGAATGTTGACCTTCCTTACCAGTATGATCTTCTAGAACAAGCGTTTCTGGAAGCCCATCGATGCTTTCCTTACTAGCTGGTGGATTAGCCACCTCAACATCCACTGCGAGAGATTCTAAGTGTGCCAGTGCAGTCTGAAAAACAAAAAGTATAGTTCTTTGTTAGGAGACTCTTTAAAACAGTAATGGGAACTATTTTTAGGATGTCTCATCAAATTATATTCATCATGCTCTCATATTCTTTTTGTTCCACCTTTACCCCTTTAGCTCCCTTCTGAAAGACCCACCACAACCACTAAGTCACGGCAGGCAGGCAGGCAGGCAGGCAGGCAGGCAGGCAGGCAGGCAGGCAGCAGGCAGGCAGGCGGCAGGCAGGCAGGCAGGCAGGCAGGCAGGCAGGCAGGCAGGCAGGCAGGCACCTCGAGCGCATCCCCCGCCCCTACATCTGTAGAATGCTCAACCTATCACAAGTAAAGCTATGTCTTGTTTCAGTAAAGCATCTACTTGCTCACTATAACTGAACTTTTCAGATGAGTGGTCATAATTCCAACTTGAGAGCTCTTATGAGATCAATAACATCAGAAAAGACACCCTTCAGAAAGGCTCACTTCATGAGATAATAACTACTACTGCAATCTGAAGTGAACTGTCATGACAGCCAGTGACTTCATATACTAAACACAATGGCTACTCAGCAGCTATGAAATTGCTGAGCAAACTATTCACTGTCTCTCCAGCAAAGTGAAAGGAAGGAAACCATTCAAGCTTTAAAATTATTTTCCATGAATTTGTCAGTTATGAACATACCTCCATGGCCTGGGCTAAGCGCTCCTCTAGTGCCATGTAGGTGAGGAACTGTGGGTCCACATAAGAAATAGCTTCAGCGACTCCCAGCCCATCCGCGAAACCATCAAACAGGCTGAAATAAACAAGATCCATAGCTATGATGTCAGAAATCATACAGTCAAGGAAAATTATATATTACCATATTGATTGGCTGTACAAGTTCTGCAAGGAGAAAACTAAAACTGTGTGAGCTGAATAACAGAAAGAACAACAAAAAAACTAAGAGTTAAATATAAAGAATTAAAATAACACCATTTGCTCGTCTGCCACCTCACTACACATGCAGAAATTCTCCCTTTGTGTCTCAGACTCAAAAGCCTGCTGAGTGCTATTATTTTTATGCATATAATCCTCCTATAGTTTTCTTTCTGTTAATTTTAGTTTCCAGTCTGGGTGAAGGTGAAAGTATAAGAAAGGAAATTATTGTATTTAAATTCTATTGCTGGTGAAGACTCCCCCCCCCCCCGCCCCCCGCCACTTTGAATTGCTTAATCACTTTGGGCTTGCAAGATTTTATTTTCTCACTCGCTCCCCCTAGGCTAAGAATCAGGCCTCCTTCACTTACTAAGAGCTAGAAAATTATTTTTTTCCAAACCGCTCATTTCTTGTTTTTCCAGACAGCGTTTCTCTGTGTACCCATATAACTGTTCTGGTACTCACTCTGTACACCAGGCTGGAGACCGGCTGCTGACCTTGACCTGCCTCTGTTTCCCTAGTGCTGGGACCGAAAAGCATTTGCTACCACTGCCCAGCCAAACTGTTCATTTTTATGACTTCTGATTCCAAAGGACTATGAGCCCTTCACGAAAAATGCATTTGTCTCTCGTGTTAAAGCCACATCCTTTATCCACAAGTCACGTTCCTACCTTTTCCCTTGGCTCTCAAATTACTAAAATTTTCAAATTAGAAAATCCAGGCATGGGAGGGCACATACAACACTAAAGAAATAGTCCTTCCAAGCACACTGCTTTTCAATAGGTCAAATTAAAACTGAAATTTCTACTTCAAATTTTCACCTCTTCCTATATCTGTCTACTGAAATAAAACAAACACGTCCACTTCCTATACAAAATCCCCTTAAATGACTGAAGTAAATGCCAATCCAATCGTTCTCTTCCTCAGTAGCATAAACAAACCTAGACACTCAGGACCTGATAGATAGTTGTAATTGGGCCACCAATGAAGATTCCTGGTTAAAAATTCATGTTTCAGATAAGAATTACTAATAGATGTTAATCCTCACAGATGGAAGTTGGAGAATAAACAGGTTATTTATATTTATGGCTCAAAATAGCCATAAAATGGGGAAATGGTAATTGGACAGTATAAGAATCTGAAAGGCTTCTAAGTTTGAGAATGTCCCATTTATTAATTGTAAATCCCAGTGTCTGTGCTACTGGAGTTATGTTCAAGAAGTGGTCTCCTGTACCAATTTGTTCAAGGGTACCTCCCACTGTCTCGTCTAAGAGGTTCAGTGTGGCTGGATTTATGTTGAGGTCTTTGATCCATTTGGACTTGAGTTTTGTGCATGGCGAAGACTTGGGTCTATCTGCAGTCTTCTACACACCATCATCCAATTGTGCCAGCACCATTTGCTGAAGATGCTGTCCCCCTCCCATTGTATACTTTTACCTGTTTTGTCAAAAAATCAGGTGGTTGTAGGTGTGTGGGTTAATATCAGGATTTTCAATTCGATTCCATTGGTCTATTTTTGTGCCAAAACCAGGCTGTTTTCAGGACTACAGCTCTGTAGTAGAGTTTAAAGTCGGGGATGGTGATGCCTCCTGAAGTTCTTTTATTGTACAGGGTAGTTTTGGCTATCCTGGGTCTTTTGTTTTTCCATATAAAGTTGATTATTATCCTTTCAAGGTCAGTGAAGAATTGTGCTGGGATTTTAATGGGGATTGCACTGAATTTGTAGACTGCTTTTGGCAAGATTGCCATTTTTAGCTTCTGTAAGACAAAGGACACAGTTGACAAGACCAAACGGCAGCCCACAGACTGGGAAAAGATCTTCACTTATCCTACATCTGACAAAGAGCTGATCTCCAAAATATACAAAGAACTCAATAAACTAGTCACCAAAACACCAAATAGCCCTATTAAAAAGTGGCGTACAGAACTAATAGAGAACTCTCAATAGAGGAAATCAAAAAGGCTGAAAGACACTCAAGAAAGTGCTCAATATCCTTAGCTATCAGGGAAATGCAAATCAAAACAACTTTGAGATACCATCTTACTCCTGCCAGAATGGCTAAAATTAGAAACACCAGTGATAACTTATGTTGGAGAGGATGTGCAGAGAGGGGAACACTCCTCCACTGCTGGTGGGAGTGCAAACTCTTACAGCCACTTTGGAAATCAGTATGGCGGTTCCTCAGGAAAATGGGAATTAGTTTACCACAGAACCCGGCAATCCCCCTCTTAGGCATATACCCAAAGGATTCACATCCATGCAACAAAGACATCTGTTCAACTATGTTCATAGCAGCATAATTTGTAATAAATAGCAAGAACCTGGAAGCAACCTAGATGCCCCTCAACTGAAGAATGGTTAATGAAGATGTGGCACATCTACACAATGGAGTACTACTCTGCAGAAAAAAATAATGGCGTCTTGAAATTGGCAGGCAAGAGGATGGCACTTGAAGAAACCATCCTGAATGAGGTCACAAAAAGAGGAACATGGTATGTACTCACTCATATATGGATTTTAGACATAGAGCAAAGGATCACCAGCCTATAATTCACACCACCAGAGGAACTAGGATACAAGGTGTATTCTAAGAGATTCATATAAAATCCCTCACGAAGGGGGAAGGGACAAGATCTCCAGAGCACATGGGGGGGGGCAGTGAGTGGAGAGGGAGCTAGGAGAAAGAAGGGAGGAGAGGAAAGCACGTGAAGACTGAGTCAGGGAAGGGACAGATGAGAGGACAGAGAGAGAAAGAGAGAGAGGGAGAGGGAGAGGGAGAGGGAGAGAGAGAGAGAGAGAGAGAGAGAGAGAGAGAGAGGGGCGTCTGGCGCCCCCCATGCTACCCGCAATGGACGGGTCACTGAGCACGCGGGCAGCGCGGCCGCTGACGCACCTCCAGTCCACGTCCAGGTCCTCACTCACACTGGAGTCGTCCTCTAGGTTGTTGTTGCCGTCCAGCATGAACGCTTCAGGCTGCGCAAACTCATTGGCAGGCTCGTTCCCTTCGTCACTGCTGCTCTCGTTGACTTCATTGTACTGTAACCAGGGAATCTCCCCTTCTTCCAAGGATGTCTGCTCCCTAATATAAACATGTAAGAGAAAGCAAAACAAAGCAAAACAAAACACGTTGTTTTCAGACACACCATACTGAATTTTATACGCATTCTACTTTCACACGTAACTTGCATTTTTGTAGTGTTAAGATTCTGGACAATGGTTTTTCTCACCTGCAAAAGCATTTCAATAGAAAATAAATGGGCTGGTGAGATGACACAGTGGGTCAATGCTCCTGTCACCATACCTAAGGACTTTGAGTTCAAGCCCCAGTCCCCACAGACAGAAGACAACCAGTACACACACACACACACACACACACACACACACACACACGTACACACACCCCTTTTAAAAGATTTGTGTGTATGCATGTGAATGTGCAGATTATGCATGCCTATATACACAACTCAGAAGCAAAAAACAAAACAAAAGGAATTAAGTATCCTCCTCTGTAGTGCCCCATCAATTCCTTTGAGGCAGGGTCTCTTCTTGAACCCAGGACTTGCATTTTCTCTGTAAGCCAGCAAGCGCTCCTTTGAGCTGGGATCACAGGCATGAGCCAGCTGCCTGACTTGACCTGGGTGCAGGGATCTGAACTCTGACCCCCAGACTGTTCAGCAGGTGATAATAACTATGCAGTCATCTCTCCAGTCTCTAATTATACTTTCTTTAATCTTTAAGTTTATTTTGCAAATATTAATGTAACTGTTCTAGTTCTTTCCAGTTTAGTGTTTGCCTAAAATACTGTATTTCCCTTTTAATCTCTCTATATTTTTATACTTTAAATGTCCCTTTTTAGGTTTTAAAATTCTGACAAGCTTTCCCTTATGAGAGAGACTAACTAATGATTATAAGAACTATTTCTATAGCTTATCTTTTCACTCTTTCCCCCCTTTCTGTCTTTTTCTTTTTGGGTGGATTTTAATGTTCTTTTTCACGCTTCAACTCCTCCTCCCCTGCCCTGTACTGGGGATAAAACCTAGCCAGTATCTTGTGCATACATATGCTTTCATTTTCCTCACTGTAGCAGTTACCCTTGGAATATTACTAAACACACACAACCTAAAGCTAGCTAATACTGTAGACTTCTCCCAGCCATTGAAAACTAATGGTGGCCAATGCGGAGTCCTAGACCTACCACCACACGTGGAGCAAAACAAATTATCAGATACATCACATTGCGTTAAAGAATGATGTTTATGAAAACAGCTAATACCCCAAATGTACATTATTCATCCTTAGGTATCTTGGTATTCAACTTCAAGCAAAAACATCCTCTTAAACTTAAAACTATATCCTGTTATCTACAGTGCCTAAGTGACAATTAACCCTTGCAAGTAAGCTCCTATTTCCTAGCCCTCTTCCTAGAGTTGTCCATCTATTTAGTGATCAAAGTGAAAACTTAAGTCATAGTTGTTTCTCATTTCCCCGCATCCAATAATCTATTTTTTTATTTGAAGCTTCAAAATAATCAATCCCCCACCCCCTTGGAGGGAGAGGGCCTGAGCGGATAATCAAACCCAGGCTTTTATGGATATCAGCAAGTACTCTATCACAGTTCTAAAACTCACAGGTATCCACTCATCAGAATAATTCACTTCTTTAAAACTTTAGTCCATTTCCAGTCTCTTTGACTGCCTATTGGATCAATTCATTCTTCACTAGAAATCTCAGCTGCTCTGCTGGCTGAGGTGGAGGTGTGCACCTTTAACCCCAGCACTGAGGAGGCAGAGGCAGGAGGATCTCTCTGAGTTGGTGGTTAGCCTACTCTACAGAGTGAGTTCCAGGACAGCCAGGGCTACACAGAGAAACCCGACTTAACTACCCTACCTGCCCCCCCCACCAAGAAAGAAAACCTCACTACTCTCTGAATAAACTTCAGAAGTTGCGAGTCTGGTTCCTGCCTACTTCCATCAGCTACACCACCATCACCACCTTCAGCTAACCCTTCTTTTTCAGTACTTACTCTCCTGCCTAAACAGCCCCACACTAACCATTAAATTTATCCGTTATCTTAACGAATCCTTTCAAAATTCTTATTTACTTATTTGTTGTGTGTGTGTGGGGGGGGGTAGAGGTACATACATGCCACCACATTTTTGTAGCAATCAGAGGACAACTAGCAAAGGGATTTGAACCCCCCGCCCCAGCATCAAACTCAGGCATCATGGCAGGTACCTTTACCAAATGAATCATTTTGCCCACCCAATTTTCATCCTTTCGATCTCAACAGAAAAGTCCATTTCTGAAGCAGTGATGTCACACACCTTTAATCCCAGCACTGGTCTAGTTTTAGGACAGCCAGGACTCCGTCTCGGGGGTGAGGAGCCTGTCAATTTTTGAGACCCCCCCCCCAACCACTCTAACTAATGTTTTCTATTAGATGCCATTTGTCACATTACTACCTTCCTCTCTCTGTAGGAAACACCAGTCTGTAATTAATGGCTTTCTTCCTTCCTTGTCTTTTTCTTTTGGTTTCTCGAGACAGTGTTTCCCTGGAATTAGCTCTCTAAGCTGGCCTTGAACTCACAGAGATCCACCTGCCCCTGCATCCTGAGTACTGGGATTAAAGACGTGCACCACCAATGCCTGGTTAATTTTTTTAATTCTAAACTTTTCCTACCTAAATTCTTTTATATAATTAATACCTAATTAATTTTTATATACTTTATACAGTCCAAGAAGTACAAATGCCAATATTAGCCCAAGAAATATATAACTTATGAAAACATATCCTACGAGAAACTAAAAATGAAACAATTTAGTTGTCATCATAAAAATTTAAATAATCAAAGATATTCCTTTATAATAAAATAGCTATTTGGTGTTTCATCACCCAAAGCTAACATTTGCCAGATGAATAACATTTTAACACAGAGGCAGAGTACAGAAAAAAACAAAACATTTTTTAAAGGAAAATAAATATCAAACTGGTACTGAAATCAAAATTTAGAAATTATGCTTAAAGATCTCAACAGTTATATCCTATGCAAAATAAGAGCAAATAATCTATCATTAAATTATGATTACATGATCATGTTTGATTTACTTTTAAAAAGGATGGAGAAATAGCCAAGAAATCTACAAAAAAAAAAAAAAAATCCTATGATTGACAGCCCAAAATTATTGTGTTTTAATTTTTACATTGAAAAGACTTAAAATCCAATATTCTTGGTAGAATCCCATAAAGTAGATTAAAAAGTTGTTATTACATAGTGTGATTTAAAAATGTTTCCTTCTGAAATTAGGGATGAGGGTGTCTACTCTGCTCCTATTCATGTCTTGCCTAGATCAATAAAACCAGAGGAAGGAATGAAAGGGATACAAGTAGGAAAGAAGTCAAATCACCCTGTTTGCAGGCAGAGTGTTTCCACTCTGAAAAGGCCCTAGACATCCTCCCAGGAAGCCCGCAGACTCAGTAAACACTTTAAACAAAGTAGAAGGACAGAAAACATAAACACAAAAGAGAGTAGTTTCTATATAGCAATAAATGAACTCGCTGAGAAATAAATTTAGGGGAAAATTACATTCACAACAGCTTCTCAAATAAGACACAGAGAAACAGAGATGGGTAGGGATAGGGAGAGGAAAGGTCTCACCCTTTTTCACTGGTGAAATACTAGGGTTGGTAAGGGTCGCTACGCTGAGAGCCACAGGCCCTTTCTAACCTGCCTTTACTTTTGGGAATTGTTTGTTCTGTTTCTTGGAAACCCAGCCATACCAATTCATGTGCTACAACAAAACAGATGAGTGCAACAGAGACAGGCACACAAAACAACAGCGCCTTTCTGGCGTTTCCCCACTTAAATTGGAGAACGCCTAACATAGGAATATTTCCATTCAAGTTATAACATCAGAGATGTTTACCACATCCCTCTGAATGGTATCTGAATGATGTTCTGAATACTATCCAATCGAGCTAGATAAAAATATAATACATCTTTATTTGCAACTAATTGCCTCCATTTCTGTGAATGAATCACTTAAACTACCATGACACGCTAAATGTAATGTACTATACAAGGCAGATTGTTCTCCCAAGTCTCTTCATTGTATCACAATGGGCAATATTAATTCAGTTATTCCTAACTTAGCAAAAATGAACTTTTAAATCAGCAGCTGTCAACCTGTAGGTTGTGACCCCTATCTCTAAAAATATTTACATTACAACTCCTAACAGTAGCAAAATTACAGTTATCAAGTACCAAAAAAATCTTACGGTTGGGTCACAACTTGAGGAACTGTATTAAAGGGTCACAGCACTAGGAAGTCAGAGAACTACTGTTTTATATGCTCAAACTTCCTTTATAAAGCAATATGAAAACACACATTGTATCTTCATAAAAACACTGAAGTTGCTAGCATTTAAAATTGTTCCCTACAAAATACCAAAGCACCATGTGAGGCCAAGTTATTTGTTCAACATGGGCTTATAAATGTGACTAATGTTCACACAGCATCTGAATGTGATGTGCCTCACTCTGGTAGAATGCACACTTGAAGATCGAATCTCACTGGTAAACATACCCCTCCTGAAGAGACAACTCCTGGTTTTCCTCGTCAGGGCCACTACTATCACTCTGCAGCTCGGGTTCATTCTCATCCTTCCCTGGCAGAGTCTCCCAGCTCTCGTCACTTGAGGACTGATCTTTTTCTGTGCCAGAAAATCGGTGAGGCAGAGAAGCCGACCATTCCCCATCACTGCACTCTGAACTGCAAACCAGAACAGAAAGAGACTGCTGTCACTACTCAGTTACTCTCATCAGGTGGACAGCTACCGGGCATTATGGGATAGCTAGGACTACTGATGGATGCCCTTGCTTTCTCAGATGCTCATTCTTTTTCAAAACTTAAAACCAAGCAACAACAACAACAACAGAAAAAACAGACCTAACAAAATGACCCTTTCAAATGATCATGACATATGTAAGAGTTCTGACATATTTGTACATAAAAATTTAAATGTAATTTGGGAATCAAAAACAGTATCTGGAATGAATAGTATATGTCTTATTCACCGGATCAAAATGAAACAATTTTCTAATTACATACTGACCTCTTTTTTAAAGTGCTTACAGACTCTGGGCCTATATTAATACTCAGAGTAACCCTCTATTAAGGAGAAACTTCAAAAGTATAATCCTAGCCAGTGATGATCACTTTACTAAGCTCTTATACTAACTAGACACTGAGCATTTTCATTCCTTTCAAATTGTATTTTTACTATAGAAATCCATCTGCCAGGTGAGTCCCTTATCTTACTTTCTATTAAATGGAGTATCACTATGCTTTTATTTTGGAAGCTACTTATTTTTAACTTTTTCCCAATTTTCTTTGTTCAAATCCTTTATTTTTCATTCTATTTTGTATCTGCCTCTTACATCCCCAAACCTTTTCCTTCACAAATATAATGCCAGCAGCAACCAACAGCAAAAAGCATCCAAGTGATTTTCTACAGGCCTATAACTACAGAACCTATTAACTGGGTCCCTGAATTCAGTCCACTTCCTCAACTCTCTTAAAAATACATTCTGAATATACCATCATTTCAAGGTTCACATTGACTGGCACCTTCAGAGTAGTGTCCCAGAAACTGCTCACAGCCTTCCCTTTTCCCCCGGAATCAGTATTTCACAGCCTGAAGCTGAATATCTGCCACTCTCACAGTTTTTCTACCAGTCAGGGTTTGCGGTGTTGACTGAAGCACAGAAGATGGCCACACAGGTCCTTAAGTTAGTTTTCCTGGGTTTAACCCCCCATTGCCAGCTGTGAAGACTGTGGTGTGCCTTTGACTCCTCACGTATTAGGTGAATACAACTACCTAATAGTACCTAACAGCTATTGAGCTTACCTGAGAGACGAGCAAGTCACAAAAGAGAAAGACACGAATAACTGCCAGCAAAACCATGTCCTTAATAACCTATTTTTTAAATCAAATACATTTACTTACAGCATAAGCTGTATCTATGAAATCCCATGTGCGATGTACCAGCCAGTGTGTAAACTCTCACTCAAATAAGTACTGATTAAAATCATAACCCTTAACCTGTGTGCCACTTGACTTGGCGAATTTACTTTGGAAATGCTGGCTTACAAAGAAAGCACTAAACTTCTTTGAATAACACTTGCAATTCACAACAACACACTCCACTTCTTCCGTATACCAAGCTCTTCTTTCCTTACACATGGCGTTTTACTCCAGCACTTTCTCTCTTCATCAAAATGATTTCCAGCCGCTTGGTGCCTCTCACCCATCAGGACTAGACCAGACTTCATTTCTTCCTACATACTTCTAGATAAAATTGCCTTTGACAGGGGGCAATTATCCATGGACTGGGTATCTGGCTTATTCCGTCCAAATCATTGCACTGCAGCCACTTCTCTGACTCTGCATTTTATTTTTCTCAAGCGTTTAAGCTGATGGCTTAACAAATCACAACAACCTACAGCTTAGTCCCACCAAGCTCTGGTTGGCAAGAGATGGCCTTCTAGCCAATGAGCTAACCTGTAACTGATGAACTCAGATGTGTGCAGTAAGTTGTTTCCTATGTTTCACAGCCACCTACCAAATTTTCTCTAATGGGTTTCTAGAGTAACTTTTTCATCCTGCTCTAGTTCTGGGAGATGCCCAATTCATTTATTATTTATGTCTTGTTTTACTAGAACAAAATTTTTAATGGACAAACAATTTAATGGATTTAATGTATTTTCCTAGTTATATAAACATAGAATCAGTTTCCTAATAACTTACCAGCATATTTTAAGAAGACAGAAGAGCTAAATGTTTACAAGCTCCTAGTAGGTACTAAAGACTATTTAATCATACAGCACAGCTTCAAATATAAAATTTTATTGGTACTATATGATTTGGAAAAGGCCAGCAGTAGGCATTTATAAGAATGTTCCAAAAGTATATGTATATTTGTGATGGATAACAGAAATAAATTAATATATTTCATACTATTTCAATGTGAATATTATTAATTATGACAATATAATTTTATTACTAATATGTAACTCTAAAAGCCTAAACTGGCTCAGAAGGTCAGAGAACATGGAAACTTCCTACTACTGCCATAGCCAATTTCTTTACTGAAGATACAAATACTATTGGTGTTACCCAACTCCTATGAACAAGCAGAATATGGCTTAGAATCCAGAATAATTTCTGTATGTTTAATTTCCTCATCTATAAAGTGGCATTAATAATATTCAAGTTTTAAGCTTACAATGATGCTTAGCTTAAAAATCTGGAAACAAAATGTGTAGTGTAATTTTGGACGGTGGTGTATAGTTTTCAAAGGCAACCATTAACTTCATTAACTTCTTTGAAAGCAGGGTCTGTAGCTGTCTCAAGGAGGTTGCTCACTAACTCACACTGTCTCCCTCTTTTCTGTGCCGAAGAAAAGCTACTTTACACCGCTCATTTGTCTTGGCTATATCAGCTTCCTGGGAAACCCAACTTTAGTCTTTTTTTTTTTTTTTTTTTTTTTTACACTAATGACCAGCAAACTAGACCATTACCCAAACTAGGTCACTTGTTTCTTCATGACACAGAAATTAAGACATTTTTTTTCCAATTTTAAAAGGTTAGAATCTACGTAATTCTATCTATTTCAAATTAGATCATTTTCCTCTTTTTTTGTTCACAAATTCAAAAATATTCACTCTATAGTGATCCTTTAAAAACTGTCTTCAGTGCTGAGGTTCAGACAAAGGCTACCACCACACTGATGTGGGTCTACCCTGAATGCCATGTGTGTGTGCATACATAAGCCTAGAAAGACAAACCAACCACATCCTGGGGAGTCAGGGAATGGGATGTTGCTTTTGGATGGTACTTTTTTTTGGATCTCACTCTCTCCTGACATTTAACATCTGAAGTATTTCATTTGGCTGATTTATAATGAAAGAAGACGTAGGAGAGGTTATAGAACTAAAGGTGAGGTAGGAAGCGGGTAGATTTGGGAGCAGTTGGAAGCGATTATCACCAAATACATTGTATAACAGTCTCATTATTAAAAAATATCTAAAAAACTTTGGTTGTCAACTGAATGTATAAAGCGGGTAACATTTAAGTTGATTTTTGAATGCAACGTTAGTGCTACCTAGGAACAACGCTAATGACAAACCGCATGAAGATTAGGGAGATATGTAATTTTTACTTTGCTCCTAAATTCCCCTTTTTTCTTTTTGCCTCCCAAATTCTCGGATTACTAAATTACTTTTGAAAACAAGTCAGGAACGCCTGTAAAAATGTTTGATCATGTGATTTAGATTTAGAAGTTGTTCTGGTTGCTGGTGGATGTCTGATGTATTCTTGGCTGTGGTACCTGCAGGCAAAGAGAAGCTCTTTGTGTGTGAGATTCAGACAACCAACACAGAATAGGAAAAGAGTTGATCCCAGCCTACAGAATGAACTTGGGTACTCTGATCCTTCCTTTGTAAGGCGGTGGTCACCATAGGAATGGAGAGCATTGTTATGTATTTATAAAGGACCTGTAACAGAGCCTGGTACCTTTTAATAGAGCAAACTAAACTCAGAACGCTAATCTGCACTTTACTCTCCCAACACTATCAAAAAATCTAGGTTTTTGGTTTGCAATTGTATCGTTATAGAGATTAAACCTAGGGCCTCACACACACAAAGCAAAACTCCCCCACTGTGCTGTATCTCCATGCTACTTCCATTGTGTATGTTGAGGTTAGGGTCCTGCCAAGTAGCCCATCTGGAACTTACTCTGTATCCCAGGCAGGTTTCAATCCTGCACACCTGGGACTCCAGGCCCAACTTAAAATGATTTTTCTCGGAAGGTTTTCCTCTATGTTAAGGTTTTTTTGTTTTGCTTTGCTTAAACTTTTAAGCAAGATTAAGTCCCAGTGACAGGAAAATGTCTGAAAGAAGCCTCAAGTGCTGTAAGAAATGGTCAGTAAACAGCATCTCTCTAAAATACGATAGTATTACTGAAAGCAAGCTAGCCTTCTCCGGGTTCCTTCCCTCTCCCTAATTTAACTCTGTCCTCAGTTACCGCAGTTCTCAGGGTATATTTCAAATGAGTAAGTGTTAACCTTAGTCCTTTGGTCTGAGTCCTGGTCTGGTCATTATACACTGCCTGTTAAAATTCCCCTTGCAGGTCTAATTCAATAATGGAGTATTTATTTTCTGTAAAACAGCCCAGAATGATGCTACTGGCAGAAATATTTATCCTACAGACGGCAAGGTTCTAGTTTGATTATGCTATCACTTAAGATTTTTTTCAAGGAAGATAGTGACCATGCATTAGTCAAATCCTTTCTTGCTTAGAATATTCATTACTAAAAGTTTTTAAATTTATTATGTGTATTTAGTTTTTACCTGGTATCTATCTGTACGTCTGGTTCCTACAGGTCAGAAAAGGGTGTCAGATCCCCTAGAATTGGTAGTTATAGATGGTTGTGAGACACTATGTGATAACTGGGAACTGAGTCTGGGTTATCTGCAAGAGCAATAAATGTTCTTACCCGGAGAGCCATCTATTATTTTAAAGTAGCCAGATTAAAATATCTAATAGTGTCCAAATAAATTTTAGTTGTATTCTTAATAAATGTTCTGTTACCTTTTTATAATACAAACATAACAAAAATATCTTCAAATATATTAGTGATAAATTTTACAATAGAGAGAATTAATTATGAAAACATTTTTAGACAGAAAAGTGCTCACCATTTCCCCTTTTCTCCAGTGTACTGCTATTAGAGCTTCACAGAAAATTAACATGTAGATGAGTGAGGGTTAGATTAAGCTAGAGTCTGTGGCTACTCCATTTTCGTATTAGGCTAGTACCAGATTAAAAGGCATCCTTAGCAGGAATACTTAGCAGTCAGATAAGAGCAGGAGATAGAACTGAATTAGTTCAATCCTATAATACATTTTAAATTTTACAAAATACAACTGGAGTCTAAAGTAGACTCATTACTTCTCAGAATTTATTCTTTAATTGTTTTTTGTTTTTGTTTAAGACAGGAGGCTGTCCTTGAACTTATTACATAGCCATAGAAAATCATAAACTCCTGATCTCCTACCTCAACCTTCCAAGTGCTGGGATTACAGGTGTGTGCTCTATGCCCCACTTCTGCAACTCTTAAATAAACAACACAAACCCATTCTAGCATTTCAGGGTGTTTTAACTCCCATCATCCTGGCACATCCAACTACAAGTTTGACCAGTCAATACACTGAACAGAGTTGAAAGGTAAGGTTTTATTAACACTAAATGTTTCTCCTGCTGTCCACTGCATTTACAAAAATCTAACACTGTTCATAATATTGGCATTACTAATAAATATACTACGAAAACATGTTATAACCATAAAACCATTTAAAACTTCCCTAGACAAATACATGTCCTACAACTGGGAGGAAAAAAATCCAACCATTTTTAAAAAGCAGAACCCATAAAGACAACTTTATTTTGTTTTACAGCTGATTTTACAAAAAAGAAAAAGGAAAAAAAAAAAAAAAGGTTTGAAAAGTTTCATTTGAAAAAGCATGTAAAATTTAAGGGTCTTTATTTTGTTTCGTTTTGGTGGGTCCACAATAGTGAAGCTACAGACAAGTTAAATAATTTTCAAGAAATGTAAAATTGGAAAAAACTGTACCAACCTTACACTGTCAATTTTCTTTTTAATAGTAATCTAGAAGTAGATAGAGACTCAATCAAATCAAAAGGTCTTGGAGCTGAATGTTTTAGAATTTAAATCTTTTCTCCCAAGTTTATAGGCAATGATTAACATCACCCAATAGAATCCAGGCCAGAAAATAGTTATCAAACATACAGATTTTTTCCTGAGCAAAATATGATTGCTTGAAAGTGTCTCATTTATCAAAGAAGTTAATCTCAGGTCAAGTTTTATGGCCAATTTATGATTTTGAAACTTTGTGAAGTTTTAATAAAAGACCATGGATTACAGCACATATAAATTGGGAAATAACTTTACTCTCAACTTAAACAACAGTAGGTACTCTCCTAAGAAATTTGTTTATCTAGAGCTTAGTCAGAGCAGTGTGGATTTACTTACTACATTTCTGTGTGCTGTATGTCTTCTAGCAATTCCTAACTCTTAGAGACTAGGAACTAACCCCAGTTATTTTTTTAATAGCTATTTATAACAATGTCATCTGACTAAACATTTAATATTTTTGCTGAATTAAATATATAGGTACCATCCTAATTAATGCTACATTTTGATATGAAATAGCTGTCAAATACACCATAGTAGAATGGCTTAATGAAGGTCTATATAAAATACTAGAGGAATTATCTCTGGATTAGTTCCGAGTTAGAAGTTGATACTGAGTTTGTACATTTTCCATTTTCTTGATCAAATTCAAAACATATTTTTCAGTGATATGACAGTTTGACAGTTGTTGTTTTCCACATTATTTCCTTTCTGTGTGGTTTTATCTGATCTTTTTTTGTTAAGTTATGTACTGAACTCTGAGAGTAAAATAAAAAAAAAAAAAAAAAAAAAACTCTCGATTTAAAAAAAAAAAAACCCAAAAAAACCCCCAAAAAAACAGTAGTTCCAAATTAGTAAATTCTCTATACTATTTTCTAGTTAAAGTAATCTCTTTTAATAGTTCACAAAACAGGTGTATAATTGGGCACTGTTGGAGTTCCAACTAGCTCAAAAAGGTATACAAAAATCTGAACTCTGGCAATAAAAACAGAGCAGCTGTATAACTCCCCCCACAACACACACACACACACACACACACACACACACACACACACACACACACACCAGCTGTTTTATGGTTTGGAGAAAGGGAAAGAAAATCTCTGTTTGAAAAGGAATTAGAAAGTCTTGACAATAACAGTACAATAAGAACATAGCCTCTTGGAGTTCATAGCATCAAATTCCAGCTATAATGCTTATATACTTATGACATGCCAATTAGTTAATTCTCTGTACCTGCTTCCTTATCTATGACAGAGGGAAAAATAGTACCTACTATATCAAATTGCTAATGAGAATTTGTGCTTAAAATATGGTCTCCCTATGTAGGTAGGCCAGACTAATCTTGAATTCATGATATTTGTACCTCAAAATCATGAAAGGTGGGATTATATTATACTAACAAACTCAAAAATTTTAAAAGTTTTAAAAAATTTTAAAAAAGTAAGAAATCTAGTGATAGGAAGAGAGAGCAAGGACCCCATAAAGAAATGGCAGACATTAACTATTAACAAAGGTAATGTACTGCCAATCAACAGTGACCTTACTCACTGTTTAAACAGACCATGCTAATACAGGTTTTTAAAAATGCAATAAATTTATACTTTGCATTTTATTCACAGAAATACCATGAATTAAAATAATCTGCATCTATACTCTTTGTAATAGTCATTAAGTATCTGATAGTCTATTGTCCATAAACCATTAAAGAAAGCAAAATACTGAGCATGGTATGTACTCAGAATATCTGATCATCAAGATGTCTAGTTTCTATCACATAAGATAACCCATCTTCTTAGCAACAAAGCACTTTGTTAACAGACAGACAAATAGAATTAGAACAAGGAGCCCAGAGACAAACCATCAGCTATGGCCACCTGATTTTGACAAAGAAGCAAAAGCTGGAGAAACTGAAGATCTACCTGAAGAGCAGCCAAAGTTGATTCTTAACCCCCACACCCCTTTACAAAAACAGAGAAACCCTGTCTCAAAAAAGAAGATGGAAATCACTTTAAGGGTTAGGAAGAACAGGCAAGGATTTTCTGATGAGTAGGACTCCACAATAAAACATTTAACAGAGTAAAGAGTCTAAAAAATGAGAAAAAAAATTTACCAGCTATACATCCAACAGGGGATTAATGCTGAAAAGCAAGTACAAAGAAACAATAATGCTAATATAATCAACAAATGGCCAAATGAATTCAACAGACTGTTTTCAAAAGTACAAACAGCCAAAAAACATTACAAAAGGTTCAGCATCCTTAGCTACCCAGGGAACACAAAACTTCACTGAGCATCTACTTCACCCTAGTCAGAATGACCATAAGCGAGAAAACAAACAGCCGATGCCAGCGAGCATGTACAAATGGAGGGATCCATATACACTGTTAATGGGAATGAGATCCCACAGATTGAAAATACAACTATAGTATCACCAAGTATAACACCCTGGGTATAAACATACAAAGGGATCTAAGTCAGCATATCACAGACAACCTGCACATGTTTATTTCAGCACTAAAGTTTAAAAATCACATTTATTTGACATGTGCACATGTAGGTATGTACATGTACGTGTGCCACAGTTCATATGTGGGGGTCAGAGACACACTGTTGGGAATCAGTTCCCTCCTCCCACCCTGTGAAGCGCGGGGATTGAACTCAGGTCACCAGGTTCGGCTCGACAGTCAGCACCTTTACCCACTGAGCCATCTCAATGGCTCCATCTCAACAGTATTCACAATAGCCAAATTGAGGAATCAGACCAAATGTCCACCAGCTTACGAACGGATAAAGAAAATGTGATGTGCATATACAATGTAGTTTTGTTCACTCATAAAGAGCAGTGTATGATGATGGGGTGTCCTTCTGTATGTATGTTTTTCTTATTGTCTGATGAGTAAGACACGGAAGATAGGTAGGGGCTACCAGAGGAGGCGAATTCTGGGGAGAGGACGCAGAGAGGACTGGATAGAAGTGGGGATTGTCATGTCGACCCGGAAGACAACTGTACACCTTCTCTTGGGCATGGTGTGGACATGGCAGTGGAGGGGGGCTGTCTGATGTCTGAGAAGAGAAAGCCGGCCAGGGAGGCGGGACAGGACGGCAGAGTACAAGGTGTGCACTTGAGAACGCTATTCTTGGTATAATGAATATACAATTCGCATGCCAACCTAAAACTGCATGGAGCTTACCTGTCTTCATCCTTGTCATAGAGTTGGTAATAATCTCCACAGCCATTCCAAAAGGAATTATCCCGAGCGTCTTGCCTTCCCGAAGCTGTAGCTCCATTTTCTGAGGTTGCACGACTACGTTCTGTTTCCCTGTGTGCCATTCTTGAGTAAGGTGGAGTCAAGAACACACACTCATGTTCTCCATCATAGTCGTCACACTTTATTATGGGGTCATCAGAACTGCATTCCTCAACTTCTAAAGCCTCTCTCCACCGCTGAACACTTCTTTGTTTGGCCTCATGCCTATTAAAACCGATTTCTTGGTCCACCTGGCTTGACCTTACCACTTTCCTAACTTTGGGCCTTACTACCTGCTCGGGAGAGCTTCCATGGTGGTTGGCTCTATCACTAGTATTTTGTTCACTACAAATACGCCCTGGAACACAGTCTGCCCCTTCAGTTGATCTTTCTGTCTGTCTTTCCTGATCAGTATTATCTTGTTGCCTCTTCCTAACAATGCCATCCTCAGAAGCCCTCTGAAATTCCTGTCCATTCTGATGGACAAGCTCAGCATCAGCAGCAGGATTTTTCTCTAAAGGTGCTGAATCTAGCTCTTCAAACTCATCACTCATCTCACAGTTGAGAGAGGGAACGGATGGTGAAAGGTCAGTGTACATCTCCAACTCTCCATTTTCCAGCTCAAACACTGTATTTCCTAACACTTCCTGACATCTGTCACCTCCCACAGCTTCTGCAGAAAGCTGAAGAGAGTCGTTATTCTCATCATGTCTGCTGTCTGGATCATCAGAGTCAGTATGAACCAACACAATTCCATTTTGGACGCCTGAGACATTACAAACTGCTGGAGTATACGCTGTCTCGGCATGATGCTGGAGATCCGTACTGCTCTCTAAGGCCTCCCTGACTCCCTCACTTTGGCAAACTGTGGCAATGGATGGGCTGCTCTTAGTGGTTTGCGAGAGTGCTGGACCACAAGTGGGAATTTCTGTTTCACTTTTTTCAAATGTAGGTTCATTGGGAACAGAAGAATGGGTTTGATCCAATGAACTGGAACCTTCACAAAAAAGAACAGAAGAAAACAATTTGGAGGGATTAATTCAGATAGAACTTTATACATCAGCTCCATGGAAAGCATTATCTATCTGACAATATCCCAAGTGCTTCCATACTCCCCACTTTACTGCAGTCAGACTGGCTACACGGAGAACGCAGCTCTGCCCTGGACAGCAGCCTCCCATTACCCTCCCTTGTGTTTCCTTCACACATTTTTTTTTTTTAACTTAAACCCCAATATTGAAAATCTTCTCTATGACAAAAAAAAAAAAAAAAAAAAAAAAAAAAGAAAAGAAAAGAAAGAAAGAAAGAAAACCTGATAGGAAATGAGGCTGTTAGAATAATCTATTCTCCAACTACTCTCCAAAACTACCTTTTAATCACAAAATTTTAAAAAACTGTCAAAAAAAAAAAAAAAAACCCATCTAAAACATCTATGATGGATATGATGGATATAATTTTATGCCCAGGTAATAGGTCTATGAGAAATGAGATTTTAATTGTATTTTGGTATTAAGAAGTTCCAACTAAGTTTTTAGACATTCCTCAGATTTCTATGCCCAAAATGTATTAGAGATACAACTGGAAAATAAGTGAGTACACTGACTCAATTTGCCATACTTTGTCAGAATTCTGATACTTGAAGAAAAATCAGATCTATAATTATTTTAAACCATCTTTTATTATTATTAATTTCACAAAAATATTGAGATCTGTTGTAACCAAGTGCGTAAATCATAAAATAACTGAAATTTAATCATAACAAAAAAGACTCTTAATTGAATAACTATTACCAGATATCTCGGTGTTTATATTTTACAAAATAATGACAAAATAAATAAGCTAAGCTAAATTATTTAGAGGAAGTTAAAAGTTATTTAAATAAACACGCAGGGAAAACCACTCTCGGTTCACATTAAAGACTTGGCATAGTCTATGTTTCTGAGTGAGTGAGTCAGCAAGGCTTGAGGGGAAAATTGATACACACTCACTTCTGCTGTAAAGGAAAATACAGAGGAGATTTCAGACAAAGGCTGGGAGAGGAGTCAGCTACTGGACATGGCCGTGTGACCACTGCCACAACAATTAGTTACATCTTGGTGATTGGCCATATTGAATTTTCTATATTTAATGTATATGGTACTGCTGTTAAAGTCAATAAAAGTTTCTAAATATAAAGAAAAGTCACATTTATACTCAAATTCATATATTCACTCAAATAATTCATGTTTATACTAAAAATATGTATTTAAAATGGCAGCCTTTAAGTGAGTGCATGCTACATACCTGAGGTACTTTCCTTTGGAACGTCATCTAGCTCCAATACTTCATAGTCATCACCAGCCCGACCTAAACTTCTTTCATGCCTGGTCATACATGGCTTAAAACTGACATATGCGTGTCTTCTTCCATATCTCCTGCCTGTAATAGTCTGATACCCTCCTGCTGGCTTAGGCCAAGCTGTCTTATTGGATTCTTGATCCATTACTGAAAATATAAATCAAATTAAAGAAGGTCAGCAATGACTTTTACTATTGCAATAAGTTGGTGGGGGATGTTTCAACAGATATGCTATGATTTACTAAACTAATATCACTGAATAGGTGTCTTGTTGAAATGGTGTATGGATGACAAGGAAACAGCTATGCCCTGAAGCCAGTCAGAGAAAATTCTCTAAAAGGAAATAATCACAGAAGGAATCAAACACAGAAGAAATGCTACCATCCTCAAAAGTACAAATGGAGGGTAGACATTAAGCTAAGAAAAACCACCAACTTTTAAACAACTGGAATAATAATTCACCTTTCACTAAATAGTATAGTATTATACAAAATATATTAAACCTGCTTAGTCAATTACTTATTATATAGTCTATGTAAGAATAGGGTGTTTCCTCACAGTACATAGTATAATCAATAAATGAAAGTTTTCTATTTTTGTTTTGCATTACAGTAAAACAATTACTTCCAAGTACAAATGACAGACTTCTATTTCTCAAATGCTATCAAATGTTATACTGTTTTTATTTAAACCCTTCAACAACCTTGAGATGTTAACCACTATTTTAAAAATCAAAATAAACGTTAAAAAGTCAGGCATGAAGACATGCACCTGTAACCCCAGCACTAAGGCAAAGAGATAGTAAACTGAAGGACAGACTGAGCTACACAGGGACATTTTGCCACAATAATGTAAGAACCAACTATTCTTCCAAAAAACAGTCTCCAAAATGGAATGCATGATAGAAATGAGGGGGTGTTTTAAATTAAGAAAGACATTAATCTTTACGAATACTCAACAGCTACAGGTGACTTAAAATGAGTCCTTACATAAGACCACCTATCAGAGGGTGTCACATGTCATATTTAATACGCCTTTTTGCTTTTGGAAACAAGGTCTCTCTATGTAGCCCCAGCTGGCCTTGAACTCACAGGGGTCCACCTGCCCGTGCTTCCCAAGTGCTGGGATTAAAGGTGTGAGCCACTGTGCCTAGCTTCACGTGTTCTATTCAAAGCACCCAAGAAATAAAGAAGTCCTCACTGTGGAAGAGTGAGCGCCTGCCTCATTTACCTGATAGTTCCTTTTCAGGGTACTGTGACATATATGGCCGCTCTGTGTCTGTGCTCCACTTCAGTAGGACTGTGGATGTGATCTGGTTTTTACTTTTCCAGTGAATAAGCTGCAAATGATTCCTACAAAGAAACAATGCATTGAACAAAATATTAGTAATAAAAAGAATAAAATAAAATGCCAAAATTGGTAATACTAGTAAAGATTGTTGGATTTTTATTTACTTAGAGAAATATAACTTGATCTAACAAAAACAAAAACCCCACCTGAGTCAATCATATATAAAAAACTTGTAAGTAAATAACCAAATACATTGTTGAAGGACTGACTGTAAAATGTGTCACTGCTGGTTAGTTTGTGGGTGACTAGACACACACCTAGATGTATCTGAGAAAAAGGAATTCAATTGAGGAATAGTGAAGTGGGTATTTGCCCTGCCCGTGACCTTGGGCTATCTGGCTTGATAGAAGCAAAGCTTCTTGTTTGCCAACATGACCCCTTTAAAGGAGAGGGAGGCAAAAAGCATTTAACTACAGAATTGCCTACAATGCATGGGCCTATGGGCACTTCTAGGAGAATTACTCTACAATGCATGGGCCTATGGGCACATCTAGGAGAATTACTCTACAATGCATGGGCCTATGGGCACATCTAGGAGAATTACTCTACAATGCATGGGCCTATGGGCACTTCTAGGAGAATTACTCTACAATGCATGGGCCTATGGGCACTTCTAGGAGAATTACTCTACAATGCATGGGCCTATGGGCACTTCTAGGAGAATTACTCTACAATGCATGGGCCTATGGGCACTTCTAGGAGAATTACCTTGATCAATGATTGATGTTGGAACCCTGCTTGAACCCTATCCCATGGTGTCTTTCTCTCTCATGCAGCTTTTTTAAAAATTACAAATATATCTACATTCATTTATAAAAATAACAAATTTGAGGAACATTCCATCTTCTAATGTATCTGGACCAAATCAAAGGAATGTATGAAATTCTTAATTTTGCTATGCTGTCAAAAAAACAAAACAAACAAACAAACAAAAAAAAACCAAAAACCAAAAAACCCCAAAACAAACAAACAAAAAACCAACAACAGGTTCTCATTCACATTGCTTTCTTTCTTTCTTTTTTTTTTTTTTAAACAGACTTAATTCACTTTATTTTTCTTGTATAAAACCCCTTATGTGGTGGCAACAGCTGGAGCCTGGGTCCTCTGAACAGAGACTCTGATATGGGCTTTCACAAGATGGTCAGTGAATTCCTGATAAGGAGACTTGGTGAACAGTCTCTTTCCAGAGGTCAGGGGTCAGGTAGCTGTAGGTCTTAGAGATGGCATCAAAGGTGGCCTTGGCAAAGTTGCCCAGGGTGGCAGTGCAGCCCCTGGATGATGTGTAGCAGTCATCAATACCGGCCATCATCAGTAACTTCTTGGGCACAGGAGCAGAGACGATGCCAGTGCCTCTGGGGGCAGGGATGAGACCACCAACACAGAGCCACAGCGGCCTGTCACTTTGCATGGAACAGTGTGGGGCTTGCCAATCTTGTTCCCCCAGTAGCCTCTCCTCACAGGGACAATGGAAAGCTTGGCCCCTCGGATAGCTGTGGCTACCTCCTTGGAGCACTTAACACCAAGACCAACATGACCGTTGTAGTCCCCAATAGCGACAAAAGCCTTGAACCTGGCCTTGAACCTGGTCTGCTGGCCAGCCCTTGTCTGTTTCTGTACTGGCATGACCTTTAGAACCTCATCCTTAAGAGATGCCCCCAAGAAAAAGTCAATAATCTCGGATTCCTTAATGGGCAGAGAGAAAAGGTAGATCTCCTCCAGGGACTTGATCTTCATGTCCTTAACCAGGCAGCCCAGCTTGGTGACAGGGACCCACTCCTTGTCTTCGGCTTTACCTCCACGAACCCCACGGCCTCGACCACGGCCACGGCCTCGACCACGACCGCGGCCCCTGAGACCGCTGCCGAAGCCTCCGCGGAAGACGCCGCGGCCTCCTAATCCTGGGCCCCGGGTCCTCCGGGCCCTCCCGCTGCACCGGCGTCATCCGCCATTTGGTGTTTTCCTGAAGTAGTAGAAGCTCACATTGCTTTCTTAACAAAGTCTGAAATAACCAGACTTCACAGCTCACTGTATTGTACATGGCAATCTTTAGGAATTATCACAGATTTAAATTCACATCACAAGTTATCCAGGTTTCTTAGATTGGGCTACATTTGTACATGTCCCAAGCACTATTTTCAGAGCTGGGATTATAATAATGTATTATAAAATGAATGGATATATCAGCTGACCTAAAATGATAGTCCAGAGTAAAATAAGGAATAAATGTATGCCATAGACTTTTGTCCTAGGTTAAAGAAGAGAACAGAGAGTTACTAACTAGCAGGAGCAATTTTACTGAGAGGGAGTCACTGAAGCAAACACGTAAGAGGGAAACACAGGGAAGCACACTGCAGGTGTAAGAAGAGAATCCCAAGACTCGAGCAATGGTCTACAACAAGCAAAAAGTAATAATCAGAAAATGGGGGGAGAGAGCCAGATGACACCCACCTTTACAGCACATGTGAGAAGTACACACTTTCATTCTGAGATGGAGAACCGACAATCCTGAGCAACCTGAGCAATAAAGACACTCCATCCCTCTTCTGGTTCAGTCTGGCTACCTTGTCATTTTGTTAGTCTGCCTGTATGGAAACATGGTTTTGTGGCTCCAAGTGCTGCTCACCCTGGTGATGGTACACTTTACTCATGTGACTCCTCCTAGCCCTCAGAGTATAAACAGTCTGATGCTCTGAATAAAGCTCGTTCTGACGTGAGACTCTGGTCCACCTCCATTTATTTACTGCCTCCGTTCTCCCAGATCCCGCTGCCCACAAGAATAGGGAACAAGCGGCACCATGGCTCAGGGACCTGAGGTCAGCTGTGCGGTGGGAGCGGGGACTCCCACAGCAGAAGGTGAGTGAAAAGAACGGAGCAGAGGCCAGGGAAGCCTTTGCCTTACGCGGATCTTCTGCACTGTTGTGTTGTTTTTAAGGAAAACAAATATCAAAATCACAACTATTAGATTATTTGCAGGCTGTTTATGACTATAATTCCTAGTTGCAAGAAGAAGGAACTTTGGATGAAGAAGTATAGATCAGAGTCCAAAAGAACACTGAAAATGCATACAAACAAGGGGGAAAGACTGCTGTTCAATTTCGGGTCACTTGGGCATTCTGATTTTTTTTTAAAATCAAAATACTATGTAAGGTTATTAATCATGAGAAAGAGATGACTAATCCTTGAATGAGCATAAACTGGATGATTAAAACTTAAAATTGATTAAGAGAAAAAGAGGCAAAGGCAATGTCCCAATTGACAGCAAAAGCGTGTCACCAGTAACGTTGCCAGTCATGACTCCCTCAGCCCCCGTACTGGAGTCCCCTTTGCTCCGCTGTTTGAAGACGACGACCCTGAAGCATGGCGTGAGGCCCTATGCGTCAAGGGAGAAATTGTGCTATGGAGCGCACAGAGCCTCCTCACCTGAGAATCTCTCTGGTGATGCTAGTGGCTTTGACCTGTTCACCTATGGGAGAGCCTCAGAGTGCTTGTATTGGTCATATGTCCCTCATCCTCCGCCTCAACATGCAGACGGGACGGCCAGCTCCTGCTATCTTTACTAATAACTGTGTTTATGACTGGATCTTGAGAGAGTAATAGACTCATTCATTAATCTGAAGCGATAGTGTTTAACTTTTACTTGGGATTTAAATCATTTCCTATTTATATAGGTCATCATATCCTTTATATTCCTATTAAAGGGCAAATGTGAGCTTATGTACTACACGTGGGTCTCTTTTCAAGATATTTTCTAGATTTTTCTTATTAATAATGTAAATAATTTGGATCCTTGTTCTTGTTAGCAGAATATTATATGCAATGCTTTCACTTTTCTAGTATTTATTATATTTATAATTTGCTTCCTTGTAGGATACTCATGTACACAAATGACAAATTCATTTATCTACAACATCTCAAATCAAAACCACTCTGGATGTTCTGCATTTAAAAAGGGGGAGGGGAGATGAGGGTACATGGTCCAAGAAAGGAGACATATGAGGAGAGTTTTGAGTGCTTGTGAGTTCATTTCAAATTATTCATTACAGCTGGCTGTTTTCATGTGTTCATAGTCCTCTGAGGAAAACCATGTTTTTGCCATCTGTGGTTTACCCTCCATGTGAAACTTACCCACCAAGTGCAGCTGCTTGCCCTTGTGATTGTACACTGTACTTACATGACTCCTCTTAACCCTCAGAGTATAAAAAGTCTACCTCGTTATTGGCTCCATCCTCCCGGACCCACCCCCTCTAGAGTGGTAAATATGTGCCAAAGGTAAGTATGATGTGACCTAAAATTAACTGGTAGATGGTCAGAAGGAAACCCCTAGAAATACTATTAAAGCACCACTAGTAGAATTGTGTCTTCAAAAGCCTGACAGGAATGTGGATGAGAAGAAAGGAATTAGAAACAGAACAGGGATCATGAAAAGTACACTTTAAATCCCAGGCAGATCACCGTGAGTGTGGTACCAGCCTGGTCTACACATCCAGTACCAAGGCCAGCAAGAACTACATGGTGAGACACTGTCTATAACAAACAAACAAACCTCATGGATGACTTTCACCATCTTGATCTAAATGCATGTATTTTCAAGGCCTATCACCAACTACTACTGTGGCATCTTCTGCCTGCATACTCAAGTGAGGAAGGAGATTGCTCTGAATCATTTTTCCTCCCTGTCTCCCACCCCTTTTTCCCCTATAGTAAAAGAGCCTCAAATAATTATTTCAGAGAATTTATGGAAAAGGAAAACTAACTTTTCTGCATGTTACAAAATATTCTCATTATTCTATCACAATTTAGTATAGTTAAAACCAAAAATCACTTCTGTAAACCCACAAGGTACTGATTCCTAATGCACTTATTACTGTTATGAAATTATCAAACAAATGTACTACAACTTCAGTAGGAAAACTACATTTTTTCCTTTGTGCACTATTTGGGATCTTGTCTTAATAAGCTGATATCCTGTAATTTAAAAGCGATGTATTTAGTGCCAGGCTATTACAATTTTCTCCTTCATAGTAACACCTGGACCATTTTAGTTAAGAGGCTTCTATCAGTGTCACAAAGATATCTTTTTTCTTTCCTATTATCTCTATATTTGACCAACATGGATCATGGATTAATCTTCTGTTTTTAAGCTTTCTTCCATATTTTCATTCTATGAACTAAGATTTAAATCACTTTCCTATTTACAATTCACAATTGTTTTTATCCCTTTTTCCCCTTTTCTTTATTATTTTCAATAATGGTTCTTGCCAGGTATGGTGGCTCCCACCTTTAGTCCCAGCACTTAGGAGGCAGAGGCAGGTGGATCTCTTTGAGTTCAAGGCCAGCCTAGTCTGCAGAGCTAGGGCTGCTACACAGAGGAAACCCTGGCTCAAAAAAACCAAAATAATAATAATAAATAATAATGGTTCATGTGTTGTACATACTGTAATGTCTCTGAATAATGATTTTCTCTATTTTATCTGACGCCACTGTAATCAACTCTCGCTGACAATGGTATCTATTTCCATACCCCTCTGGAGTATGAAAACTGGAACAGGGAGAAGGGACATAGAATGATGATAGTCATGGGTCAAGATTAAATGATTCATTCACCAGTTGTGGGTTTGTTCCGAAGTAAACAGGGAGTATTTAGTCTCTGAATATTTCCAAATAGATTTTTTTTTCTCCAGAATTAGTATAACTGTGTTCTATTTTTGGTAACTATTTATTTCACATGCTGTGAGACTTTTTTTTATATGGTTCTAATTGTGTGTGTGTGTGTGCGCGCGCGCTGTTATGAAGAGAATCAAGGAAGCATTAGTTTGAACCCTCCCCATTGGTAGCTGAGATACCATTATGACACTAGCATCAGAGAACCTATACAAACTTTAAAAATAAACAGAAAGACAAATGTGTACATGGTACAAAATTGCCAACAGTAAACTACTGAATTTACAATAGCCTGGTTGTTTTATTTGAAAACACTGTGTCTGTTACGTCTGTTACACTGTCTGACTGTGATGACTATTCTTGCTTGTCAACTTGACTACATCAGGAATTAACTAAACACAAGTGGCTGGGTACAACTGTACCCAGTTTTTAAATCATTTGAAGTGGCAAGACCCGTTTCTAATATGGATCTTTTGAGGTAGGCAGATACACCTCAAAATCAGGGCCATGCCTTCTGCTGGCAGCCTGTAGTGGGCATGGAAAAGGAAGCTTGCTCTCTTGGCCTGCTCATCCTTGCTCTCACTGACAAGCCCATTCCTCCACTGGCATCAGAGCCTACTGCTTTAGGGTTCTGGTGTGTGCTGAGACATCCAGTCTTGTGCAACTTAATAACTTCAGGATTCTTGGACCTTTTGTTGGTAGATATCTATTAATGGACTAGCTAGACCACAGCCTGTAAGCCGCTAATCATAGATATATGATTGTTTAAGTTATGTTCCTCTAGAGAACCCTAAATAATAAAATGAATATGTATAATACTTAAACAGTAACTGCACAAATGGAAATATGGTAACAGAAAGAAGGCTAGGAACCAGGAAATACACTGGGTCAAACTCTGATGCTCTCAATAGTAGACCCCCTCCCCCCACTTAGTGACTGGTCTCTAAAGAAGTAACTGTCTAGTTTCTCCCTGTGCTCTCTCAGGTCACTCTGTGGGAAGCAGGTGCCCCATTAGGAGATGACTCAACTAGCCCAGTGCAAAGAGCCACATGGTGAAACACCAATCGACCTTTTCCTGCCAGGAGTCACTGAGGTCCTGCCTAGTCAAGCCCTCATATGACTGCTCTCTATGCCTGTAACTTCAGGAGAGCTTAAACAAAAACACACAGACAGACTGCTCTTCAGTCTCTGGCCCACAGAAACTGTAAGACAACACAGGTCTACGCTGCTAAGTTTACTGAAGGTTAACACATTACTAGTCACTCTTCAACAGATAACATATGTAAGTAATATAGAAAGTGCTCAAATACTGAATTTCCTTATATTTTCACTTACTAGGGAAACGTTTTCTATACACCATCTCATGAAAATACATTCTTTATTTTGAAAGAGAGCAGAAGTGAGGATGGGCGGGTCAATCCTAAACATACTGGTCTTTTGCTTTTTTGCAATTTCAGAACTGCTGCTTAGTATCCACAACCCACTATCCCCTAAAAGGTACACAATCTTTTAATGAAGCAACGGCTCCTGTTTAGAATTAATTGACGGCATGTCATTTTAGCAGAGAAAGGGTGAAATTAGCTGGACTGATGCATGTTTTAATTGACAGCTTGGGCCCATGTCCTTATGAAAATAGCCTAGTGTTTCCTCTGGAGAAACAAATATATCCTGATTCTTATTAAAGTCAGCCTTTCCTTACTCTTCCAATTCTACTGCAGGATTTAATCATTATACATTTGCATTGTACCCTACAATGCATTTGAAATTTTCTTTTTGACTATCTAACCTGTATTACTTATATAAAAAGTAATTACTTAGGAACAAGGAATTTCAAAATTTGTACACCAATGGTCACACCAGAGCTACAAATTAAGAATAAGACTGGTAAAATGAGTTTACAACAAATGTTTCTAACTTTTGTTTGACAAATCTTAGAATCAACTAAACTGTAATTTAGTTTACATAGTTATCTTATTTTCAGCTAAGGCAAAGCACATATTTCAAGAGATTAATATGTGAAAAATTCTGAGTAATGTCACACCTTGCACCTTTCACCTTATCTGTGTACAGTTATCTCTTCTACCCTCTACCCAGAAGCACATTTGTTTGCTTATAATACAAATGAAAAATTGCTGTTCATCTGTTTTCTAAGTGGTAGATGTACAATAAAAAAGGATAGGTGATATTCCTCTAACTCACTCGATAACAAAGGAACAACTGTAGAGGCGATTGAGACTGAGGTCAGCAGTCAGGAGTGTGTGCTACGGGTCCAGAGGACCTGAATTCAGTCCCCGGCACCCACAACCTATAACTCCAGCTTCAGCATCAAACACCCTCTTCTGGCTTCCTTAGGCATGCACACATGTGACACAGATTTACATATACACATACACACATATAAGAAGTAATAATAAACCTTTTGAAAAGTATAACTGTTCAAACTTCTGAGATTAATCAGATTTGCAATTCACAGGGACATCAAAAAGTAACCTGTGCTAGGCCCACTATAACCCATGCTAAGCAGAAAAGGTTAAACAGTTTAAATACTATTGTCTAAGAACATTTCTGTACACTGCTAAAGAGAAACAAGCTTAGAAACCATACAGAAAAATTTGCATTAAAACATAACCCAGTAACACTGTATATTTAATATTTAAATAGTGGCATCTTTAGGTCAACCAAAAATCTTATCTAAGTTGTATAAAAAAAAAAGTTACCTCTGATTCTAACTGTTAAAACTCTACCTCACCAAAGGTTTATATACACACACACATATATTACACACGTGTGTGTGTGTGTGTGTGTGTGTTTGCTAAGTCCTACTGCTAAAGACACCATACATTTTGGACATGGGGCCCAAAGGCTCCTGGGCTGGATCTGACTTAAATGAAAGCCTCTTCTGTGAGGACTAGAATTCATGGTAAAAGGTTGTAACACGACAAATAAAAGGCCCAGAGACTGATCTTGGGGTTCAAACTTCAATCTGAGTATCAGAAAAGCAAAGCACCTGCCCACTAGCTCTCCCCTCTACCTCAGGCTGAGGGTGCTGACCCTGTCTCCACAAGCTCTCACCAGCCCTCAGACTGCTGCCTCTCCTCAGCCCGGCTGGAGAATCAATGATTCCTACTGACTCCTTGTTCCAGTCTTTTACATCCTTCTAGTGCTGGGATTAAAGGTGTGAGCTATAATTCTCTTTTGGACTGTGTCACTCGTGTAGATCTTGGTGGCCTTGAATTCACAGAGATCCATCTGCCTCTTAATCCCGAGTCCTAGGATTAAAAGTGAGTACCACCACCTCCTAGCTTCTGGCTGCTGGGATTATTAAAGGTGTGTGCCTGGCTTCTATGGCTTGTGGCTGGCTTTGCTTTCTGAATCCTCAGGCAAGCTTTAACAGATCACTAAACAAGGTACTATACAAATTTCCAGAGGAGAGAAGCAAACAACAGCCCTAACCAGCTCTGAAATCTTTGAACCACAATAACCAGCATTGAACAATGGAAGGATGAGTCAAAGGTACATTAGGAATAGTGTGACCTTGGCTTAACCAACACTTCTCTACCACTTCTGGTAGTGAAAACCAAGCCAATATCTAGAGCTAGTGATGTCATGGACCTCAGCAGATCATAGCCACCTGTAACTCCTATTCTGATGTCTGTGGACACGAATAATAAAATTTAAGTCTTACCCTTTAAAATGATATTCTCCCTCACTTAAAAATTCAGACAGGTTATAGAGAGGTAGCTCAGTGATGATGGCCTTGACATCATGCCTGGAAACCTGAGTTTGAGTCCTAGAGCCCACATGACAGAAGAAGAAACCAGCCCCCAAAGGTCATCCTCTGACACCCACAAAGGCACTGTGATTATGTGTGTACTCCCACCCTGTACACAAATAAATAATGTAATTATAAAAACAAGCGTCAGACAGCAAAGTCTTCCTATATGGAGAAAATTGGTCCCACAGGACTTAATAAAAATTTCTCCCATACATCCAAGGGAGATGATTCTGTTACACTCCACTCAGGAGCTGAGCTGGAGATGTGCAGTGTAGTGCATTGAAGGGGACATGCTGTAATCCCAGCACCTGGGAGGTCAAGTCAGGAAGATCAAGAGCTCAAGGCTAAACTGGGCTACACAGCCAGCTGAAGCTGACCTGAGCTACATGAGATTCTATTTCAAAACACACTTATTAAATTAAAAAAATGTTTCAAAATCAACAACCAAAATTACAAAAAAAAAAAAAAAAAAAAAAAAAAAAATACAGAACCACTCCAGTAACAATGATGCAAAGAAATTTAAACAACATAAAAGGCCAAATAGCCAAATAATTATATGAAATGGTATAAAGTGAGTTTCTTCCAAAACAGTCATCATTAGATGTAATTAATTATATCATCATTTGCTGTCATCTCTGTTGGAAGCAGAGAACGCTTTTGGGGGAAAATTGATTTTCATTAAGAATACTTTAAAAATTAACATCAATTTCTCAAGACAAAGTTTATCAATCAACAAGCTACAAGCAGCAGAGCAGTGGTAGCCCACGCCTTTAATCCCAGCACTGCAGAGGCAGGGGGATCTCTGTGAGTTTGAAGCTAGCCTGGTCTACAGAGCAAGTTCCAGGACAGCCAGGGCTGTTACACTCAACAAACAAACAAACAAACAAACAAATCTACAGGCATTAAATGTAATTTAAAAAATTACTATTTTTTAAAATACCCAACCTTCATTTCCTTTTTTGTTTGGGTGTTTTTTTTTGGGGGGGGTGTTTTTTTGTTTTTGTTTTTGTTTTTTTTTTTTTTTTTATTTTGTTTTCTGACGGTTTCTCTGTGTAGCCCTGGCTTTCCTAGAACTTACTTTGTAGACCAAGAACTCCACTACTCTCTGCCTCCCAAAAGCTGGGATTAAAGGCATGTGCCACCAATACTTGGCTCAATCTCCATTTATAATTAAAAATATACAAAGTTCTAGCTGAAGGCAAGAAAAAGTAAGAGTGGGAACTGGAAGGATATTTTATACAAAAAAACATGAAAGAAGAAATTTTAGGAAGTTGAAAACTCTATTTTTAAAGTCAAAAAGTAACCTGAAGAAAAAAAAAATCTGAAACAAACAAGATAACTTAGTAACACTGCAAATGACTGCAACTCCCCAAGAGTGGCTACTGCTCCTGCTCCACATAGTAACTACTACAAACTCAAATTTAAACAGTGACTACCTTACAAAACTCAGATGGAAAAAACTCAAGGAAAAAAAAATGCACCAACACTCAACATTAATAGTCTTGATTATTCAAACAATGCATGGTGACAACTACTCCTAACATCTACTCATAATAACTATTTCAATTATGTGCAAGAATGTAGACAGATTGACATGTCATTTTATGTAAAGGATTAATACCCCAAGTGTCAGTATCCACAGTGGGTCCTAAGAAGTAAGCCCTACAGATGTCAAAATACAATTTTAAGAAGGAATTGTGAATTTATAGCATACGTAAAACAAAATGTACAAGGACATAAACTACAGCAGGAAGAAGGAATAACCTCTTATTATTGCTTGAATATAGTCTGCAATTAGAAACATAAATCATAGAGAAATTCTATTATTAATTTTCTTATTGCTGTGACCAAAAATTACCTGACAAGAAGGAATTAAAAGTTCCATAATCTCCTGCTGGGCACGCCTTTAATCCCAGCATTCAGAAAGCAGAAGCAGGTGGGTCTCTGCTAGTTCCAGGCCAGCCTGGTCTACAGAGTCAGTTCCAGCATGGGCTCCAAAGCTACCCTGTTTCATAAAACCAAAACAAACAAACAAATACACAAGTAAGTTCCACAACCTCCAAAACCAGAATCACTAGCCGAAGACCAAGTACTCAAAGGCATGAGCTTGGAGGTAACAGGTCACATCCAACCATAACAAAACTTAACTCATGTTTTATAGAGAGAAAACATAGGTATAAATTATATCTGCTAAGAAGATGAGCTAAAATTGGGTAGTAGATGGGTGGGAGCATGGCTCTGATGTAAAACATTTGCCTACTACATGGATGATCTTCAACACTCCTGGGAGAAGGGATGGTAGTGAAGGTTTTAAGCCTTTACATGTATTACATTATACTTTACATGTATAATGAATTGAGACAATCCCAGCTATTTCAAGGGTAAGAAAGGAAGATCATTTGGGCCCAAAGAATTGACAGCAAAACAAAGAGCAGATAAGCTAAACAGAAAGCAACTTGTAAACTAAGGAATTTAAATCTAACCTCACTATATTAGTCAGGGTTCTCTAGACGCACGCGCGCACACACACACACTTACAGCCTGAAGTCCAACAATGGTTAACCGTGAATGGAAAGTGCAAGAATCTGGTAGTTGCTCAGTTCCACGAGGCTGGGTATCTAAGCTAGTCTTCAGTATATGCTAAGCCTGAGGAAGTGGGCTCCAATGCCAGTGAAGGAATGGATGTTCTGGCAAGGTGAGGACAAGCAGAAGAACAAACCCTTCCTTCTTCAGTCTTTATATAGGCTTCCAGCAGAATGCATGGTCCAGATTAAAGTGTGTCTTCCCACATCAAGATCTTGATTAAAGGTATGTCTTCCAGCCTCAAAGGTCCACTAGAAGTGGAGTGGCCCACTTCAAGCAGAACATCTCTTACATGTGTGCCCTCTGATTCTGGATTGTAGTTCATTCCAAATATAGCAGACACCAAATATAGCCATTGTGATGTTTTGAAAGAAAATGGCCTCCAAAGGGAGAAAGGGATTAGTGAAATTAGGAGGTGTGGCCTTGTTGGGAGAAGTGTGTCACTGTGGGGGCTGGCTTTGACTTCCTGCTGCCTGAAAGATGGAGCACACTCAGCTCCAGCATGTCTGCCTGAACGCCGCCACGCTCCCCTTCATGATCATAATGGACTGAACCTCTGAAACTGAAAGTGAGCCATCTTCTTTATAAGAGTTTCTGCGGTCATGGTGTCTCTTCACAGCTATGAAAAGCCTAACCAGGACAGGATTTGGTAGCAGGGGATGAGGTATTGCTGTGATAGGCCTGACCATGCTTGTGTTTGCAGGAAGAGGGACTCTGGTACTTTGTATTAGGAAAGCAGCGGGATGACTTAAGCAGTGCTTAATGGGCCGTGCTAGGAGGAACATGGAAAACAATGTTGCTGATGATTTGAAATTTAGGGTGCCGGCTCAAGAGGTTTCAGAGAAGCATATTTAATGTTGCCTAGATATCATTCTTGTGATATTTTGGTGAAGGAAGTGGCCACTTTTTACCTTTGAAGAGTCTGCCTGAGGCTAAAGAGTTTTGGATTAATTCTGTTGGCAGAAGAAATCTCAAAACAGCCTAGCATAGGAAAGGACTAGAGTAAGATTGGACTCCTTGGATCAACCGGCAAAGTTTTGGGAACTTCAAGGATCCAAGCTGAAGATCCCTATGGTGGAGAGAAAATTCCTGGACTTGTATGCCTTAAACAAGATTGTTGCCAGCAAAGGAGGTTAGAGATACTTGAGAAAAAGGTACCAGACAGTAGAATGGAGCTGCATTCTGTTCAGGGAGACAAACAGGTAGAATAAAGGGAGTCGTAACCTCAAAGCAAAATCCCACCCAGCTAAGTTTCAAACTTGTGGAGAGGAACTAGAGAAAAGTTTACAGGCAGGCGTGGTGGCACTCCCTCCTTTAATCCCAGCACTGGGAAGGCAGAGGCAGGAGGAGCTCTGAGTTCCAGGCCAGCCTGGTCTAAAGGGCAGCCAAGCTTAGATAGTAAAGGAAAACAGAAAGCTGGTGAAGATATAATTAAACAAGATAGACAAGTCCCAGTAAGCAGCAGAGCTTGGCAGCTTCGGCCACGTGGTTCTGGTTTTAGGATGGAAGAAAGGAACTAACGAAGTTGCCTTTGAGCCTAAGGACAGTCGCGGAAGCCAGGCATGTGTCAGGGGAGCTCCTGAATGGAGGCCTGGTAGAGAGGCCAGTGTGTGAAGCTGTGAAGTTACAGCCTGGATGTTAGAGATGCCAGAGGAGAGCTGCTAATAGGGAGTGGGACCAGCCCAAGAGAGAGAGGTGTGCTGCAGTCAACAGAGCTGAACAGAATTGGGAGATGTGGAGAGCGTTTTGACATCGGACATGGAGACGCAGAGTTTGGAGTTTGCCCAGCTGGTTTCTGGTCTTGCCTTTCCAGTATCTCCTCACGACGCTACCTTCCCTGTGACTTGGAATGGTAATGTATATCCTGTGCCATCATATGTTGGAAGTATATGATCTGCTTTTTGAATTTGAATTTTACTGGGGGCTTATAGTATGATTGCCACTCGTCTCAGAAGAGACTTTGGACTTTTAAACATCTTGATAGCCTATGGGGACTTTTTTTTTTTTTTTTTTTTTTTTTTAATGACTATAAGCCTTTGGGGGTCAGGGAGTGGAATGTGGTAACTTAAAAGAAAATGGCCCCCAATGGGAGTGGCACTATTAGGAGAGCCATGCTCCCTGCCATGATGATAATGGACTGAATCCCTGAAACTATAAGCCAGCCATCCCAATTAAATGATTCCTTTAGAAGAGTTGCCGTGGTGGTGACAGCTCTTCACAGCAATAATTACCCTAAGACAGCCATCATATCTACCAATAACCACATTAAATGTAAATGACTTAAACATCTCAATGAAAAGATAAATTGTTAGTAAGAGTGAGTTGCAGGGTTGGAGATGGCTATGTAGTTGTTAGAGCACTTATTGCTTTTCAGAGGAATGAAGCTCAATTCCAAGCTTCCACATACCGTTTCTAAACTCTAACTCCAGTTCCTGATGACCAACACTTCTGACGTGGAGCTCCTGCACACACATAGTGCACACCTAGGCAGTCAGGCACAGCACATACAAATACTTCTTTAAAAGCAAGCTGCTTAAATCAAACACACTTTAAATACAATAACAAAAAATGAAAATTAAAGGATAGAAGAGATTTATCACACAAGCACTGATCAAAAGAGTGCTAGAGAATCTGTATCAATATTAAAATAGACTTCAGAGATGAGGAGCATCAGTTAATAACAATGGGGCCTATACATCATGATGCATACTTCCATGTATACTGACAGGTTTAAAATACAGTAAGTAAAAATAGACAGGAAACAAGACATATTCCCAATTATACTTGCAGACATCAAGTCTTCTCTAAGTGATTAACAGAATAACTACGAAAAAACAAAGGCCAATCCAACCCCCACAAAACCCACCAACCCGTACCCCCCAACTCATGAAGATAAAGGAAGTCAGCCAACTTGCCCTTGATGCTTTAGAGTCCACCCTATTCAAAATAGCAGTTTTGAAGAATACATGAAGCATAAGCCAAGATGACCAAATTGAAGCCTCTCTACCCCCCCCCCCACTGGGGGAAAAAATCTAACTAAAATAAAATCACCAAACACTTGGAAACCACACACTTTTCAATCACCATGATCCGGATGGAAATCATGCAAAAAATTAGAAAATATTAACTTTCACATTTATGTAGCACTGAACACAGTAGTTAGAAAGAAGGTGTCATGTCTTCAAGGTAAGTTTACACCTTGAGAAATCAACAAGGTGCTTTGAAAAGAAGGCATATAGAAACAGCATGAATAGAAACCACCAAACTGAAAACAGAATAGAAAAGTAACAGTTGGTTCTTTGCAAAGAGCAACACAACTAAAGAAGGTAAAACTAAAACCAAACCAACCTCTTATAAACAAAAAAGACAGACAAAAATCAGAAAAAAAAATACCAAACAATAAGAGAATAATAATAATAATAAAAATGAAAGTTTACTTGGGAGGCAAGTACTGTGAGTTTGAATTCCAGGACAGCCAGAGCTGTTACACACACACAAAAAAAAGCCTTCCTCAAAAAACTACCAAAAAAAAAAGTTTAGCTTGAAAACTCCTGTAACCATTTATAAAATGGAGAACACTAAACACTAATTGTACATTTTTTAAATGTATTTCCAATGCAAAACATTAAATGAAAAGGTATCCTTATGGACAGATGGGAGGAAAAACAAAACAAAACAAAAACTCTTACTAATTAAGGTTTAACCACAGAATGCAAGGTGACAAATTTGAAAATAAAGTTGTTACAATTATAAATTATAGAAAATAACTCCCTTAATATAGCAAAACACAAAAACTTTTCTTTTGAATAGACTCTATACTTATACAGTTAAAACTCACTGTCTCTAACAGAATAGGAATGAACTTACCATGACAAAGGCCGGTGGCCTTGTTCTACTAAGGCCTCTTAGCAGACTGGGTGTTTTTACCCAGCAGAAATTAATTTCTCACAGTCCTTTCTCTAGATACTTTAAGACCCAACTCAGATCAGGTATGATCTGGCAAAGGGCTGCTTTCCAGTTCAGAGGCTGCATTCTTCACTATGTCTTCATTTGGGGGTGAGGTGGCCTGGGGGCTCTTCTCAAAAGGCAATAATCTAACCATGAGGGTCAACATCACACATTCCCAAACTCCAGTCCTCTCAAACATTTCCATAATGGGAATAATATTCAACTCATGAACTTTGAGAAGGACATGAGCACTTGGCCTATAGCCAACACTCTATCACAATTAATAGTAAAGCAAGACTGGAATCAGAAAGGACAAGGGCACCTGCTATTGCCATTCTATTCATCACCCTGACAAGTCCCACCAGTGCAGGGAGAGGAGAAGGGCAACATAGGGATTAAAAAAAGAAAATGTTCCTAACCACAATGATAAAAGAATGAAAAAAAAATCTACGAAATAAGTTAACACAAGAAGTTAGAAGGCTTCAGATTTCAGTATCAATTAGCAAAAACTGCATTTCTATACAATAGCAGTAAAGTAGAAACAAATCTCAGAAGATACTTATAAATAAGCATCAAAATTACGAATATAAACACAACAAAATTGGTGATAATATCTGAATGTTGAAACCGTAGCATACTTACAAAAAGATGACCAAAAGGACCTAGATAACCGGAAATGGGTTGTTTGCAAACTAGGATATTCAATTAAATACTAATTATTTTCAAGTTGATCTATGGTTTAACACATTCAAAATTAATCCTTCCGGGCTTTTTTTGTAGAAAGAAAATGCTTCTGAAGTTCTACAAGGAACTAAAACAGTATATATGCATAATATATATATATATATATATATATACATATATATATATATATATATATATTAATGAATGAGAGAGAGAGAGAGCGTGCGAAGAGAGCGCTATTCTGTTGCTATGAGTCCATGACCAAAGACATCAGGGAGGAGAGGATCCTGGCCCGTGGGGTGTGAGTTCATGATGGAGCAGACAGGGCAGGAAGCAGCTGGCATGGTGAAACAGATGCAGGAATGAGGGAGCTCACATCTCACTTGATGCCATGAAACAAAGACTGAGAAAATTTGAAGTAGGCAAGGTTCTTTTTGATCTCAGAGGTGTCCTCGGTGACATACATCCTCCAGCAAGATTGTGCCACCTCAGCTTCCCCAAACAGTGCCATCATCTAGGGGCCAACTGTTCAAATGCATGAGCAATGGAGATAATTTCTAATTCAAACTACCAGTATTATACATGTGTCCATGTTTGTATGTAGGTTGTGTCCATCTGTCATGAAGATCTGGAGGTCAGAGGTCAAAGTATTGGGCCAAGTAACTCTACTGCTCTTCTCTCTCTCTCTCTCTCTCTCTCTCTCTCTCTCTCTGTGTGTGTGTGTCTGTGTGTGTGTGTGTGTCTGTGTGTCTACAATGTCTCTCCCCTGAACCTCAGGTTCACTGACTGGGTAGACCAGATGGCTGGCCAGCCCTGCCATCTGCCTGTGATTGGGCAGACCAGCTGGTCAGCGAGCTCTGCACAGTCATCTGCCTGTGACCCACCTGTCTCTACCCTCAGTGCTGCAGTCACAGCACATGGCCATATTAAGCGTTTTTAAAGTGGGTGCCAGGGATGTGAACTCAACCCTCTTGCTTAAGAAGCAAGCACTTTACCTACCAAGCCATCTTGCCCAGTCCCAGCCAAAGTGGTATTTAAAAAGAAGAGCTCAAGAATTTACATTTCCAGATTTCAAGACTTATTGCCAAGTAAAAATGCCATGACATAGTATTTTCAAAATTACAGGCAGAGATCAGTCCAGAAGTGGGTCACATTTGTGGCCTACTGATTTTCAACTAAATTAAAAAGAAAAGGAATGTTCTCAACAGACTTACTCAAAATTTTTAATGTATCTTGATATAAAATCCAAAATTATTGCCAGGTATGGTCACGCCTTTAATCCCAGCATTCAGGAAGCAGAGGCAAGAGGATCTCTGTGAGTCTGAGAACAACCTGGTCTACAAAGTGAGTTCTAAGACAGCCAGGATTGTTATATAGAGAAACCGTCTTCTTGGGGAAAATAAAACAAAACAACCCCCCAAACCAAACAAACAAACAAACAAACAAACAAAACCAACACCAAAAATGCTAAATATTCAGCCAAAAACATGAGAAAACTTGTACATCTTTGTAACTGGCAGAGAATTCTCAGGACATGGAAGCCAAAGTCATAAATAGACTTATCAGCCAAATTCATTCTAATTAAAAGCCCTTTTAAAGAGATTTTTAAAAAAGTGTTCCATATGAGTGAAGGTGCCTGTGGTGGCCAGAAGATATTAGGTTCATTGGAGCTGGAATTACAGGCTTTTGTGACCAGACCAACATGGGTGCTGAGAGCTGAAGCTGCATCCTCTGGAAAAGCAGAAAGTGCTCTTAAATACAGAGCCATTGCCCATCTCCTCCTTTCATGGGTAGTTTGGGGGAAAAAAACAACAAAAAACTCTTCATATTGAAATGTGTGTTTTCATGTCTGTCAATGCTGTTGTATAAAGAACATTTTTTAAAAAAAGCTGTAAAATTCATTGAGATAAGCTGATTTTTAAAATGGCTGAACAATCTGAAGGAAACCTTTACAAATGACAACATATACAGTACAGCTTATTAACATCATTAATTATCCAGTAAATACAAGGTAAAATTCACTGTAATGAGGAATAATAGAATGCCTATAAACCCAGTAGCCAGAAGCCCGAGGCAGGATTCAGAATTCCAGGCAAGTTTGGGCTACATAGAGACTTCCAGAGAGCCTCAGTAACAAAGCATGATTTTTCAAAAAGACTAAGGTAATAAACAAGTGAACAAAATAATAAAGTCAGGGTGAGAATGGTGATAAAGCAAATTGTTACGTCAATGTCAGGCAAGCAGAACGTGATGATTAAACATTCACTTTCCATACAAGCCCATACATACCTCTTCTAAAGATTTTTTTTTTCCTTGCAGGTAAGAAATATTTTTGATTCACACAAGAACTCAAAATGAGTGTTCACAGCACCTTTATTAATAACAATCCTAAATCAGCAACAACCCTAATATCCATAAATAGATGGAATGACTAAAACAGCAGGAAATCAACTATCATGAACTACTTCACAAAAAAGAAGTGAACCAGTTAAATATCTCACTTTCACACTCACACACTGATCTTCAAAACCATGATACTGGGAAATGGCCCATACACAAGAAAAAATGTCATTTATATGAAGTAGCAGACCAAATGAAACCAGTGTGGAGTGAGAGAAAGGTTAAGTGGTTCCTGGGTGTCTGGGTCAAAGTGTGGTTGACTACAAAAGGGTGGAAGGGAAGTTTTCAGATGAGAATACTACCCTTATTGTGTTACACACTCTATTCTTGTGGAATGGCATAAGGAGCTGTATATTTTAAATAAGTACATTTCATTATTTCTAATTTATTCTCCATAAAGTTGACTGTTTGAAAAGATACTCTTTCAGGGAACTAGTGTATGAGAACCACTGGTAATACCAAATAGACCTCATATATAATTGAGAAGATGTCAGAAAAATAGAAAGAAAACAAAAAAGAAAGAAACCTAACACCCACTATTTAAGGATTTTAAACAATTTTAACAAGAATGAAATAACAGCCAATGAGATGGCTCAGTAGGTAAGGGTGCTTGCTACATGGCCTAACAAGATGCATCAATCTCCATAAGCCTGGGAGAGAGGGAAAGAACCAACTCCCACAAGCTGTCCTCTGACCTCCACATGCATGCCATATAACACACATGTACAAACACACCCACACTCCCATGCTGTGTTTAAAAATAAAAACATTATCTTTGCAAACTAAAAATAGAAGGGCATGTTTTAACTTAATATTGGCTTATTAGGAAGCTTTGTGAAATATCATATTTAATGCTAGCATTCACCTTAAAGTAAGAAATAACATTTTAAATATTAACTCTACAACTCATTAATATGTAGTATCTACTAGGCAATTGAACATTATAAAAACTAGAAAGGAAACCACAAAACTATTTTCAAATAATTAGAAATAATTGAAAATATTAGCAAACCTTTTATATTGCCAGAAACAGGAAATAAAGTTACCTTAAAGCTTCCATCTACAACAGCAACCAAAGCATAAAGGAACTGGAAATGCGGAAAAGGAATGTCTAATTCAAGTGGGGAGCAACTAGAGCTTGACTGTAAGGCAGGGTGTGGATAAAAAGGTGAGAACAAACTTGGAGGGGGCTTAAAACCATAGAACAATTCTAAGAATTTATATATAACCTTACTCAAATCAGGGTTTTTAAAATTTAAATCATAAGTGGTCTAAAGACCACCTAGAAGAAATACTCAAGAAATAGTCAAAATAACTTTGTTTCAGAGTAATAATGAGGGTTAGATGACTATCTAATTTAAATACTCAAACCCTTTGCCTTTGCAATTCCGTGTATGGATCTGTGCTTCAGAAATGATCACAACAGTTTTTCAATTATTAACAACGGGTGAATCACAGGATGGAGGTAATCTGGAAGGGAAACCGGGAGTTGCTTTTTACATACAATCCCTCTTCCACAGTGTGATGTGTTCTAAAATCAAGGATTTAAGGCTTACTACCATCTACCTTTAGTAGAAACCTTAACTTTGTGGCTTTCAATAGGAACGTCTTATCAAATTAATGAAATATGTCCTCTTAGAAAAGTAGTAGAGAGGCCTACATCAAACAAGGGACTATGTCCAAGTTAACGTAATCAGGGGAGGAAGCAAGCTTTTACACAGTGTGCTCAGGATAACCCTCACCCCCACCCCTGCAAAAGACAACTCTGCATGTGTGTGTCTTTAAAGGTGCAGCTGTGAAAGCACCCTGGAAGATGACCACCAAATCCAGGTACTGAAGGGCACCAGAGGGTGAAAACATTCACATTTTACCTAATACTCCTTTCTTTATACTGTTGAATTTTACACCAAGGTTGCACGTCTGTAATAAAAGATTAAAGTTATTTCATAAAGAAAAAAAAAAAAGACATGAAATCCAGAAGACAAATCACAAAAATTGTTAACCTTTATTTGTCATTTTTTTCACGTTTATTTACATACTCTTCAAATGACCTGTTAAGTCTTCAGCAACGATGACTGCCATCTTAAAAACAAAACAAAACAAAAAAAATGAGCAAATATTGCGTGATAAAAATAGAACCACCAAGGCCTCTTTAAGGAAGAATCGTACACTTGACAGAACGAGATGACTCAAAGCAGTTGTCTTAGGTAGACATTTTTTTTTTAATGCCCGATGAGGGAAACCTTCCCGGATTCTTCTTTCCAGCAAAAAAATAAAATAAAATAAAAAACTAAAATCCGGTTTTTACCTTCTCCCGTTTTCTTCGGCTCGATCTGGGCAGCTTTCAACTCACCGTTTTGTATGTGCGCAAGAGAATAAAATAAAAGGAGATGATTAACCGTGGGGGGCGGGGGCGGGGGCGGCCCTGACGGTGCCAGTGACAGGCGCGCCCGCCGGGGCCTCAGGCTGCTGCGGCCCGGGACGGCGCTAGGCCCCTGGCACCGGCGTCGGGGTGCCCGGGCCGCGGCGACAACCGGGGAAGACGAGACGCAGACGCGAGGGCCCGGGGAGGAAGGCGTGCGGGGCGCAGGCCTGCGGCGCCATGGTGCGCCCGCCGCGGCGGCCCGAGGGCGGGCGGCGCTGCGGGGCCGCGAGGGGGGAGGCGCCGGGCCCTCGGCCGGGGCAGCAAGGCCGGCGGGGCGGGCGGCGGGCGGGCTGGAGCGCGGCCCCGAGCGGGCGGACGAGGCCCGGGAGGCGAGAGGCCTCGCCGTCGGCCGCCGACCGCACCCACCATGGCCGGCCCGGCCCGGCCCGGCCCGCGGCGGCCCCCGAAGCCGAGGCGCCCGCCGCCGCAGCCGCCCCCTCGCTCGCCCGGACCCGCTCGGACCCCACCAGGCAGATCGGACATGAAAAACAACGAAAAGTCCCCCTCACCGAAACGTGCAGCGGCTCCAGAGCGAGGACAGCGCTCGATCCTCCACCCGCCACCACCGCCTTCTTCTCCGCCTCCGGCTCCTCCCCCGCCGAACGCGCAGCGGCTGCAGCGGCGGCGGCGGCGGCGGCGGTGGCGGCGGCGGCGGCGGCGGCGGAAGCAGAGGCGGCGGCGGCGGCGGCGCGCCCCGCCCCTTGCGCCGCGAAGGAGGCGGAGGAAGTGGGCGCCTTAGTCCCGCCCGCCCCGGGGCGCGGCCAATAGGCTCCACGGCTCTCTGCGGGGGTTGACGCGCACGCCCAATCGGAGCCAGGGAAGTGGGCTGACGTCATGGTTGGACGTGGCAGAGAAAGGGAAAATAACTCGCGCTGTCGCCACGCCCCGCTCTCCGAGGGCCGTCGCCGATTGGCCGACGAGCGGGGAGACGCGCTCGGCCCCGCCCCCCGTTCTGGCCCTGCGCCTGCCCCTGCTGCACTGCGACGTTTGGGGCGGGGGCGGGGCGCCGCGGCTCGCCGAGGCGGTTTCGGCCTTTTGTGGTTTGGGCTGGGAGAAAAGGGCGGGGTCTCCTGTCGGGGAGGGGGTGTGCAGAGCAGGGCGGAGAGGACTGGCGCAGTTACACTTCTTTCTCAGCCTTCCCGCAGCCTCAGGCAAGATGGAGGTGCTGCATTCGACCCCGCGCCACCAGAAGCCCAGGGTCTGCAGCTTAAGTACAAAGTGCGCAGGATTTTCAGATGAAGCACAAGATGCCCAGTATGTGCAGTTTACGTACACGATGCCCAATTTTGCAGTTTGAGCACAAGATGCGCAGGATTTGCAGTTTACGTACAAGATGCGCAGGATTTGCAGTTTACGTACAAGATGCGCAGGATTTGCAGTTTAAACACAAGATGTCCCCCCACCTAATTCCCACCCCCCCCCGCCGCCCCAGGCAACTGCAGTTCCGATAGCAGCGGGGGGGGGGGAATGCACGGGCGGTTCTCCGCATCAAAACGCCACTACCAGACCCCAGCCCTGCTCTCTGATTCTGTTCCCACAGGGCAGGTATAGGCCACATGTAGATTTGGCCTGACCGGAGTTTAGCCGCTGACTTTGCTAAGCTAAATCGGTTGTCAGGCTGGGAGGTGACAGCTCCTGTCACATGTAACCAAAATAAACACAGCAACTGGAACCCAGTCACAGTTTAGGTTCATTATGTCAGTGAGGCACATGTCCTCTTTCCTCATCCCGAGGCCTGTCCGCTTCTCTGATTACAGTCCAGCTTTCTTTTCTTACTCCCCACCCCCACCTCCAGCGCCAGGCGTCCAAAGCCTGGGATATATTTACCACGTCGCCTCCCCCCTAAATTAAGAGCCCCACTTCTTGCGATGTCCTTTAACTGTAAAATCCGCCAGGGAACTGGAACTATATATATATTTCCCCGCCATTGATGTAAACAATTTATCCGAAATCTCCCATAGAATCCTAGGCTACGAGAATTTGCTATACATTTTTTGAAACCAAGTTTAATTTCCAGACTACCGCAGTAGCATATACTTTATTTTAAAAAATGATATTACTCTCTTTTACGTGTTTCCAAGTCCTTGCTTTCTTGAAAGAGAATTGATATTTTAATTGCATTCCTCTAATTTCCCCCTTTAGATTCTTGCTGATTGGTTCAATGCAATACTAACCTGTTGGCAAGCACAGGGTCTCTCAAATTTCACTCATCTCCATACCATATCTGTGTATACTGCTTGCAGTATTATTTTTCTCGTATTACTGTATTTTTCATTTTCTAAAGAGAGGATTATGAAAGTACTGTAAGTGGAAAACAGAATCACCTCCCAACTAAGTTGAGGGTAACTTAGAAAAGTGAATGCAAACTAACAACAACAACAATAATAATAGCTTTCCAATCTGTTTGCCAACTGTGATGGCTACTCTTGGTTGTCAACTTGACTATATCTGGAATGAACTACAATCCAGAAATACAGGGCACACCTGTAAGAGATTTTCTGCTTGGTTTGAAGTGGGCGAATCCACTTGTAGCCTGAATCTTTGAGGCTGGAATACTCACCTCTGATCTTGAGGTAGGAAGACACGCCATCTTCTTGAAGCCTATACAAAGACATGGAAGAAGGAAGCTTGTGCTCTTAACCCGTGTCTGGACTTGCTAGCACATCATTCCTTCACTGGTGTTACAGCCTGCTTCTTTGGGATTCCAACATGTGCTGAAGCCCAGCCTATGGGGCTGAGCAACTACTAGATTCTTGGACTTTGTGTTCTGAGCTAGCCACTGGTGGGTCAGTTTGACTGCAGCCTGTAAATCATTCCAATGAATTACATACATATGGAATCCTCTGGAATTCTATATATATATATATATATATATATATATATATATATATATATGTCCTGTGACTCTAGAGAACCCTGACTAATACACCAACTAAAGGTTCTTTCCTGAAAGGGTACATTATCAAATATTAGACATATTATAAAGACACAGCACTTGAATGACATTTTTATTGCAACGTCATCAGAGGATAGAAAAATAGACCCAAAATAGCAATCACTTTCTCACTATGTGAGTCATTGTTCTTAATCTTGCAAGCATGTTCTTAGTACAGTCATCCAAGACATCACAAGTGATTTATGTTACAGTTTGAGAAGTGCTGGGGAAGGGCCTTAAAGCATGAATTCTAAACCCAGACAGATGTATTCTCACACTAGCTCCTGCATTTGTAACTGTGCTTCTGAGTAATCTATTTACCTCTATAGCCTGGACTTACCACTTTAATATGTGATAGTAATGATACCCATTTATGCATTGTTGGTACAGATTAAACAACCCATTACATGCAAAAGTCATGCCTAGAATAACAGTGGGTAAGTTTATGAACTAATTATTGTATGCATGTGAGATAATAGTATGTATTAATGTAAATGTATTGTTGATTGCCTAGTTGGCAAGCACTCCCTTAAGCAGCAACCACAGCATGGTATAGTGCGTGCGTGTGTGTGTGTGTGTGTGTGTGTGTGTGTGTGTGTGTGTGTGTATTCTTAGAGAATGCTCACCAGAGCAACAGCATCTGTTTCACCTGAGAACTCTTTGAAGGTGCAAGTTTCCAGGTACAACCTCAGGCCTGAATCAGAAACTCCTGTGGAGATCCAGCTGTATATAACAAACCTTCCAGGCAATCCTGACACATATGTACATTAATAGCTGTGGGCATAAGCCAAAGAACCTACCAGCCAAGAGAGGACCTGGGTTCTAATCATTATCTTAGAGTGACGTCAACAAATATGGAAGTATAAAGACCTCTGGAAATGCTCTTTTCTATACAAGCCAGTGTTTCTCAACCTGTGGGTCACAACCCCTTTGGGAATCAAACAGCTGGTTCACGGAGTTGTATGTCAGGTACCCTTCATACCAGATATTTACATTACAATTCATAACAGTAATAAAGTTACAGCAATGAAAATGGAGGTCACCAGGCAGCCAGGTGGTGGTGGTGGTGCACAGCACTCGGGAGGCAGGGGCAGGTAGATCTCTGTGAGTTCAAAACCAACCTGATCTACAAGAACTATTTCCAGGACAGCCTCCAAAGCCACAGAGAAACCTTGTCTCAAAAAACAAAACAAAACAAAACCAAAAACAAAAACACAAAAAAAGAAAGGAAGAAGGAAGAAAGAAAGAAAGAAAGAAGGAAGCAACAGCCTACAACATTCAAAAGGACCGTTCCTCACGACGGCCTGTAACACCACACACATAGGGATGGGTAGGGTAGCCGTGCCACATTCCCCTGGCTGTCCTCTTCTGCCACTTGGTCTTTGCACGTGTCTTAACTGACTCAGCGGGTGATTTGAGGGGATTTCTACAGAGGTTCTTAGGTTCCTTCTTTGTAGCATCCAACGAGGGTTTTTAAAAAAATTCTCTTGGGCAATGTTGAACCCTAATCTTTGTCTTGTGGGTAATAAGGGCATTGTGGATGTCACCTTCTGCTTGGACTTCCCTTTGACAGCGTGTTTTGGCCAGGATGAATGGGAAGCTTAGCTCACGTGTTTTCACAGTCATGGCCTAAGCAAACAGGCACTGTCACAGAGTTTCCCTGCTCCTGGCTTTGCTTTCAGCAGGAAGGTTAATCTGAAAGAAGTTATCAGTGGCAGCTGCAACCAGGAGCCTTCCAAGCAGGCAGGCGTTTGAAGTTCTATCAGGGAAACACACATGTAGTTCCTCAACATTAGAATTCCTACATCTTGGTCTGATGCATTCCCTCCCTTCCAGGTAGTTTTGTGAGTCATTAGCCACATTAGTTTTTTTTTTCTCCCAGACTTAATTCTCATCCTGCTTAATTCTTTGCTTCCTTGCCTGTCTTTGAGTTTAACAGTGACTACTTGGTTGGGAAGGGTAGGCCTGACTTTGGTTAGCCTTTGTTGATCAAAAGCTCCCCTCATCTTTCTACCTTACAGTTTGGAGGTTCATGTTTCTGCTCATTTGTAGTTCAAACTTTCTGGAATTTGTTTAATTACTATTCTTGCCTGGGCAGTGGTAGGCATACATCTTTAATCCCAGCACTCGGGAGGCAGAGGCAGGTGTAAGTCTGTGAGTTCGAGGCCAGCCTGGTTTATAGAGTGAGTTCTAGGACAGGCTCCAACGCTACAGAGGAACCCTGTCTGGAAAAACAAAAACAAAGTAGCCACTTCTTGACCATCTGATTCATCTTTGCTAGAACCCCAGTAATATCTGCCCCTAGAGCTACAGATTCCACAGGTGCTGTGTCTGCCTCCAGTGTTAGCTAGGGTTGTTTTGTTTTAATTCAGTTCATTTACTTCAGGTGTATTTGTGTTTCATCTGCATGTATGTATGTATGTATGTATGTATGTATGTATGTATGTATGTACCACCCATGTGCTTGGTATCTATGGAGGTCAGGAGAGGATGTAAGATACCCTGGAACTGACATTATGGATAGTTGTGGGCTACCCAGGTGGATGCTAAGAACTGAAGCCAGGCCCTCTAAAAGACCAACAAGTGCTCTTAACCCTTGAGCTATCTCTCCAGTCCATTTTAGCTACTGTTTCTTCATCTGATATCAGTTGCATGCCAGCCTCTGAACACCTGTTCCTTCTAAGAAACAGTCTTGTAATTAAGTACTCCAGCTAACAGCATTTCAAGACTAAAATGGTATTGTTTAACCCCATTGAACTCATGGAGTTGACCTGGAGGCAGGAGAGTGTAGAAATTTATACTAAATTTCAAACACCCTATGTGGCCATCTGAGTGGTGTTTGAGGGCCCAGGAAATAGTTTTTAAAGATAAACTAGAAACACTGTATCAATTACATCTTTTGGCATCATTTGTGCTGTAGATTTTATCTGTAATGAGTTCCATGGGCGACTCTAAGGCAGGGTAGCTTCTGAGAAATGCCGAGTTATACTGAGAATCAGCATTAGGCTGAGATTTACAAAAGTAAGATTTTGACTCTCCTCTTTTATAGAATGTAAGCACAGTTACATGGCAACTATTGTGTATAAGTTTAAACATGGTAAAAAAAAAAAAAAAAAAAAAGGTCTCTCTCTCTCTGTGTGGTGTGTGTGTGTGTTAGACCATACAGATCTGCTTGCTGTCTTTGATACAGCCTCCTAACATATTTTTCTATTCTGCAGTCATTGAAAAGCTGAGAAATCCACTTAGATTCTTTCCTTCCAGACTTCCACATCTACTGTAGGTCCAGCCAATTAGAGGCATTCACACAAGATTTGGAAGGGAAACGAGAATATCATAAGTCAACATGGGGAGCATGTGAAGTCCTCAATGAATATGGGTGTTGTGGACATGAGTACAGCCACGTCAAGGACCAATGCTTCTGTCCCATGGGAGTGGCACAGTCTTCCCTGAATGGGTTCAGAAGAGTGGCATGGCCTTCCTTGGCTCCGAGAGTACATGCTGACGCTAACAGTATATACAGAAAACATCCAGGTATCCCTTCCCTCAGCCCATTTTTTAGTGCCTGCAGAATGCTGTCCTATAGAGACTGCTCCTATGAAAGTACCTAACCCCACCTCCTAGTTTATCTGTGTGTAATAACCCTGTCTACCTGTTCACATCGTATAATAAACACACTGAACTTCTGGGATGCTGCAACTTCTATAGCAGACAGCCTGGACCACTGAACCCCAGCTTTTCTGAGTCCTTGTGTCTGTCCTCTCTTGATTCCCCTGCAGCCCCAGCCAGGACAGTCCCCAGGCTGTGCAAGGATGTGACAAGTCAAAGCCAGCAATCGCCTCCAGGAGCTGTGGTGGAGAGCCAGCCTACTGTCTGGTACGGAGCTCTATGAAAGTGCAGAATTGGGGTAGAGACTGCAACTCTGTTGGTGTGGCTCAGAGTGTTTGCACAAGTTGGGCTTTGGATTAAATTTCTCTGGATTAACACCCGCTGGGTACTCTTGGTTTTCATTTTGTTTTGTTTTGTCTTATTCTTGTGGGGAGGATAGAAGTTCTCTTGGTAGCCCAGTGTGACTTTGACGTAACATTATGCTTACACACACACACACACACACACACACACACACGCATTACTTATATGTAATTTAATAGATGCTTACATTTGAGTCTATTCTACCAGCCTTCCCTAACATAGTGTGCACCTTGCCTAAACTTGCTAGAATGACTCTAAATGGATTGCGAGTGACCAGTTTTTCCTTTGGAGACACTGCATACAGTGTCATTATGTATAAGAACTAAAATTTCATGATTTATTCTGAATGTGGATCATTTTTGGTTTTCTTGCTGGGCACTGGGTAAATCCTTCCATGTAAAGACTTTTAGGTCAAGAGGGAAATTTCCTAGAGTAGCCTCTTCCAGACCCTTCTTTAAAGCCATTCCTTTGTCTTCATCTCTATCTTTCTGGGTGTTCCTACACACTCCGTCTTTAATTGCTTCTTTTAACTTGTTATTTCAATCACCTTATTTCTCATTTCCATGATTTCTTTTCATAACACACAGCTCCTTGTTAACATAATATTATTTTTAATTTCTCCAAAGATTCAACTTAAAGATTCCTTTTTCTTTGGGGGGGGTTATTCCTTTCTCTAGAATGAGTTCATTTACTTTAGTGCCACTGATAGCTTCTTTCTTTTTTAGCATTCCTCTTTCTTCGTGTGCATTATGACACTTGTCTGGAAATAAGACGTTTATTGGAAATTCTGTGACTGTGGGCTGCCCTTACTTTAAGAGTAGCTACCTGTTTTACTCATAAAACCCCAAATATCATAATGCCAAAAATGTGAATTGGGACATTAAACTTAAAGGGGAAGTTTTTTGTTGTTGTTGTTGTTTGTTTTTGTTCCTTTGTCTGTCTGAGAGAAAAGGTATTTGCTTTTTAAATGTTTTTACATATAGCATCGTGTGGTCCTCTCTTGCCCAGCATGCCAACTCATACTGTTGTGGTTCACGTTAGATATGGCACATCCTACTAAGGTACACGGAAATATGAAACACAAAACAACTGCTTAGAGATTTAATACCCCCAAGTATATATCTCATTAACAATTTCTATGTTAGGTTTTAGATTTAACTTTACCTTCCTTTTTACTCTTTAAGTTGGGCTACTGGAGAACTAAAAACGATGTATGTGATCCAATCCGTCCAATGGACCTGTTTTTCGATCCAGGTCTTTCTTACTACCGACCGATGCAGAAAAAAACTCAGCATTCTAAAACCCTAAACAGCCTGGGGATCAGCTTAGAGATCCCTGTTCTCCACTTCCACTGCTAGCCCTGCTGAGCTTTGGGTTGTAGCATTCACGTCTGGATCCATCAGTAATTCTCAGAACTGGTTTCTAAAAATGTGTTGCTATCTCTGTACTGATGTCCCCTGTTCCATTACCTTCATGACTCTTGATTTGTGTTTAGAAAATTCTCTAATGTTATTCTAATGTACTCAGGAGGGATAAGAGACAACATGTCTTTTAGGGCGCGCGCGCACACACACACACACACACACACACACACACACACACACACAGGCAAATAGATTATTCAAGCCTGGCAGGCACACTCCGGGTTATAAGCCCGTGTGTGTGTTGGGCACTGGCGGGAATAGAGCACGTATACGGTACCAATTCTTTTGACTCATAATGAACCTCATACTTTTCAGGGGAAGATGCCAATCTGGAAGTGACCACTTGTATTTCCTTATGTTGAGATCAGTAACAGGGCTGTAATAGAAACTGGCTGGCTAAAGGACAGAAGACATCATTGAAAGGCTTATTTTCTAAAAGATAGTTCCCAGAAGACTGGCAGAAACTGGCAGGAGTGAACGGAACTTGAATGTGTAGCTTCAGAGCTTGAGGCTCGCAGCATAGCCAAACCAGCAAGGACGCGCTGCAGCCACTCCACCGGGCATGGGATGACATGGCCAGCTCTGGTACAGGCTCCCATCCCAACTACTAGGCTGCTCAGAGCTGGATGCTGCTCTGCCAAAACAAATCCTTCGCTGACCATGCTTTTTTATATCACCTGTTCCTGAACCAAAGTCCCAGGAAGGGATATCTGGTTACCAGAGCCAGCAGAGAGAGGGACAGTGGTAGTTGATACTTTCTGATGCTGTAATAGGAAGATCTGCCTCTGTATAAAAATTATAAGGTAGGAAATTCTTTAAATAGGAAAGACGCTCAGAGCCCAAAGGAAATGAAAAACACCCATTGCAGGGCACCTAGCCAATAACAGATCGGCATTTAGCATTAACTTTTTAATACGTGGATGTTTCAGACACTTACCGTATACATTTAAATCACAGTAATTGCAAAACACAGACACAAATAAGCTATGGGATCCATGACACTTTAAGAACTGAGTAGTGAAAAAAATAAGATCTAAAAACTGAATTGGCCATCTTAACGTTTCTGTTGCTGCAATGAAACACCGTGACCAAAACTCAGGAAGGAAGGGTTTATTTGGCTTATACTTTCCTATCACTGTTCATCATGGAGAGAAGTCAGGGCAGGAGCTCAAGCAGGGCAGGAACCTGGAGGCAGGAGCTGATGCAGAGGCTGCAGAGGGGAGCTGCTTACTGGCTTGTTCCTCATGGTTTGCTCAGCTCACTTTTTATAGAACTCAGGACCAGAAGCCCAGGGATGGAAACACCCACCCTGGGCTGGGCCCTCCCCCATCAATCACTAAAAAAAGGTCCTACAGCTAGATCTTATGGGGACATTTTCTCAGTTGGGTTCCCTCCTTTCAGGTAATTCTAGCTTGTGTCAAGTTGACATAAAACTAGCCAAGACATTGATATCGATTCTTTTGTTATTCAGCAGGAAGTCCTTCTCCAAGATTGTTTAACATTTAAGAATATTTGTGGAGTTCATTGAAATAGTTTCATTCTAACTGTAAATTGTTGAAAGTGAAATGTTAGAAAGTTTTTCCTTAGATAAGATTCTGTCTCACAACATAGCCCATGAGTTGTAGATCTGATGGCTCAAAATTCCAAGATCTATATACACTTGTACCATCTGTTTTTCATACTGAATATTATGCTTCCCTTGGCTATTCTTTATATAAATGATATAGGAAACTGAATGAAAACACATTTTTTCTTCCATTATACTTATTCAATACCTTTATGACCAAATGTATGGGGTTTTTTGTTTGTTATTTGTCTGTTTGCTTTGTCTTTCCTTACACTGGCTTATTTCCAATACTGGCTCAGTATTTTACAATTCAACCCTGGTATTATCTACCTGACATTAGTAACCTAAGAGCTCCCAGCCCTGAAGACTGCCCCAAGATTGAGATGTCAATCACACCAGGTGAGTTGCCAAGTCACTACACCTCTTGCTACTTGATTATAAATCAGGATTTTGACAACTAAGATGGGGGATAGAACTCGGAGAAGCATATTCACAGTGTGTTAGAGGGACTATGGTGAAGGATGCAGATAAAAGCTATGTGATCAAGTACTTCAAAAGGTTTGGGAGCAGCCTGAACACAGAGCTACCTGTGAAGATACTGGGCGGCCCCTGCCCAATGTGTGCATATATTCACTCAGTGAAAACAGTTGAACATCTGACTCTGGGATTCCATTCTGGCTTCAGGAGGTATCAACATGATCACTCTTAATACTCAGGCTCTCTCCTCTTCCTTAGGGGGTGGTGGAGGGGGGGGCTGAAGATTCCAAACTGCCAATCATGATTGGTCTTTCTGGACCAGCCCCTATCCTGAAACTATCCAGGACTCATGGAGAGCATCGCATTAGAGCAAGAGAAATCCCTGGCATCGAGGAAATGAACTTTGAGTCGGGAACCATGGCTAAAGACCAAATAGCAAAATAAAAAAATCTGCTCAACACTGTAACTTAGAAAATAACAAGGATTTTAGGACCCGTGTGACTAAAAACTGAGGGAAAAATTAAATTATATTATGTATTATATTGCAATATTGTATCATTTGATCCCAAGACTCATAGATTTTGTCCTCTTCTTCAGAAATGCTTATCAATGATACTGTTAGGATATAGTACTTAGGCTAGTATTAGTAAACTTATTTCTTTAAGGAACTAAAACTCTTACTCATATTTGAAAAAAATTAAAGATATATAAAGGTATATGTAAATCTATAATATAATACACATACCTTATAATCTTCATTAATTATTTATGAAAGAAATAACTCAAATTTTAGATAATCAAGAATTATCTACTACGATATTTTGAGTAACAGTCTCATATTCCTAGAGGACAAAAATAATAATTTTTATCTTGTTCATCTATATATTTCATGAAAGTAAGAAATATGTCTACTTTCTTGACTTGACATTTATCAGCGTTTACATGCACACAATTTGAAATTTTGCAATCTTTGAACAGCTCTGATTCTACCTACAAACAAATAACAGCTTTATTTTTTTCAGTTCTTTTTTTTTTTTGTTGCTGTTTTTGAGACAGGACAGGTTTTCTCTGTGGCTTTGGAAGCTGTCCTGGAACTAGCTCTTATAGACCAGGCTGGCCTCAAACTCACAGAGCTTCTGTGCCTGCCTCTGCCTCCCGAGTGCTGGGATTGAGGGCATGTGCCACCAACATCATGCCTTTGTCAGTTCTTAACTTTGGTTTGAGGGATTGGTGCTGTTGAGGATTTTGAATGACAATTACAAAGCAAAACAGGGCACTACATATTTTTGCTAAATTATTTTAATCCAACTTTCCCAGATTGTTGAGAACCCAGTGTCGCCTCTGGTCTAGACTGCCAAAAGTTTGGAAATGTCAACTTAGACACAGGAATAAGTAGCCACAAATTGCTTTTGTGAAATACCCTTTAATTTTGCTTCGGAGAGATGCAAGTGTAGATGAGGACACTCTGAAAAAAGGGATATTTTGGACTGTGGGGCCATCATTATGCAGATAATATTCAGCTTTATTCAGCCATACATCTCTCTTTCCTTTAGCCCAGATGGTAAAATGACTCATCTGTTCCACTGGCCAGCAAAACAAGTGAGAGAGAAGAGGTACTGTTATAAAGCAGATAAAGAGGACGATGTTTCAGAAGCAGGGGGAAATATTTCTAGGCAGTGTTTACGGTACACAGCTCGCACTTGTTAATACTTCGCATTCCTTTTCAAGAGTCTCAGCTTGGGTTTCAAGTTGCCTCCAGGATTCCCGAGGAGCAGTTCTGACCAGGAATTCTTTTTATCTTTGTTGTGTGTATTTAAGTTGTAAATATTTTTAACCTTCAGATGACTTATGTTAGTAGTTTCTCCTAGGGAACCCTACAGATTACCCTTTGTGCGCGTTGCTTTTTTGTTACTTGCCTTGACAATCACCTAGCAGTTTTATGTGGAGTATATTTTAGTGAAGGGTTCTGTTTGGTTGAATACATAATTCCTTCACTGAAGAACTGAGGAAAATGCTGGGTAGGAAGGAGAGAAAACCATTCCATCTAGCAGTCACAAAGAAAAGGAGTTGGGTAGGGACACTTTTGTGTGTTTGATTGCAGTTGTCATTATGTGAGGTTACACAGAGACTGTGAATAGAGGTGAAGCCACAGAAAAGCTTTCTCTACCTCCACGGTACTGGGGACTGAACCCAGTTCCCTGTACACACTGGGCAAAACCTATCACTGAACCATAGCTCCATCCCATGTCTTCCATTTATTCCCCAGCATGGCCAGGAAAGGGTAGGAAAAACATAATCCCATCCTTTACTGGCACCATTGGACAAAGATCGCTTCAGTTCCCATATCACTGCCAAACTTAATCACTAAATCACGGCAGCTTCAAAGAAGCTAGAGCCTATGATCTCCAGCAAGGCAGCAGAATGACCAGTGAGGACTAGAAGGTTGAGAGAAAGCCTCAGTACTTCGGTCTCAGGAGAAGAGGCACCATGGTCAGAAATACAACAAGGACAGAGAAGATCTGAATATCACAGACCTACTGATTCTGGTTGAGATTTACCAAGCATTCCACTTAGCGTTGTCAGAACATGTTTGTTTGATATGCACAAGCACTTACTCAGATAGACCAGATTCTGAATCATGCAACAACTTTAACAAGGTACAAGAATTGAAATAATGGAAAAACACATTTTCTGACCTTAAGAGAATTAAGCTAGAGACCAGTAAGAGAAAAAAAAAAAAAAAAAAAAAAAAAAAAAAAAAAAAGAATCAGGTTCATATTCAAACATTTGGAATTTATAAAATGCTTGGAAATAATCTACCAGTCAATGAATAATGTTTAAGGTGAATAAGGATATTGATCTGTATGAAAGTGGACATGTAAGTTACCAAGAGCTTTGAGACACAGATAAAGCAATCGGAATGAAAATTTATAGTTTTAAATATTTACATGAGGAAGGAAGTATCAAGTGAGGCTGAACAGACAGCTCAGCATTTCAGAGCACTTCTGCTGTTTCCGTGGACAGAGTTCGAGTCCAAGCACCCACATTGGGCGACTCACAACTGCCTCTGAGTCCAATTCCAGGGGATCCAGTACACTCTTTTGGCCTATGTGTGTTACAAGCAGTTTTCCCGCCAGCCTGGTCCCAGAGCTGTGTCAGCCCCAAATAACACAGAGAGATGCTGTATTAGATATAATGCTGTTGGCCTGTTACTAGCGATGCTTATTGGCTAGCTTTGTCATAAATACTAACTCATTTCTATCAATCTAAGTGTTTCCAGGTGGTTTTATCTTACCAGAGAAAGGATTGGGACCTTCTTCCCAAGTCCCTACATCTTGCCTCTCCTACTACATCTCCCAGAAGCCTCCTTGTCTCCTAGTTCCGCCTATCTTGTTTTCCTATTGATCAACAGGGCTTTATTCATTAACCAATAAGAGAAACATATTTACAGAATGACATCTCCCACCATATATGGGTACTCACACACACACACACACACACACACACACACACACACGCACGCATACAAAAGCACATATAAATAATAAATAATATAATAAACCTATAAAAACGTTAAGTTAAAGAACAAAATCCCAAGCTTCCACTCAAGAAATAAAAATAGAGGGCAAGAGCAAAGAAATTTAAGATTTACAAAGTACATAAACTGAAAGCATAAAAGACATAAATAAGATCAATTTTTAAAAAGCTGTTTTGTAAAGGACAGTTAGAGTGACAAGAATAATATGCAGAGGAAAAGGTAGTTCCAGTATCAGGGGCTCAAGAGGGGACATCACCATAGACCCTTCACACCTTATGAAGACAGCAATCCTTATAAAAATTTCATTTAATGAATTAACTGACTTAGGTGAAATGTAAAAGTGTCTGAAAACCACAAGGTGAGGTATAACTTCAATGACATTTTGGTCAAGTATGGACCATATACATGGCACTGGATCCATACAATTACAATGAAACCATTAATTCCTCTAGTCTAGGAATAGTGTAGCTATAGTAAAGTCCTAGCACAAGTCTTTGCCCAAGGCAAATGTTGACGGTGTTGTCTGTGCCAACTGTTCTGCCCATTGTCTGAGGGAACTAGCACACATAATGATTCACAGTACAGAACAGGTGTTTCTAGTTACCGTATTTCCAATGTCTGTTTGAGAGGCTGTGCCTTCCATTTATGAAATACCTACTGTGAAACAGTCCACTGGATAATGTTGATAACAGCCTCATATATTTTGTGCTTACCATGTTTCTCTCTCTCTCTTTTTTTTTAATTGATTGGAAATGGCTAATTCTACAGCTTGGGAAGGGAAGGAACAAGATATCTTTAGACCACCAGTAATGCCAAAAAGTAAGGAAATGCTGGCACACATACTCAGAACCCTTGATGAGGGTGTGTCAATGAATACAGGAGCCAACACAAAGGAGCTCTTAATACCTGCTGTTGCAAGCATTTGAGCAAAAACTAATTATCGTTGCTTCATTGTCAAAAGTATAAGATAAATACCCATGAGTCTATACTGATATGAATAAATGACTGAATATGACAACTGGGAGAGAAGAGATACGTTTTGTAGACAAATTTCAAACAGTTTATGCAACTACTCCTTCTTCAAGGGTACAGAGCTTAATTCCCAGCTCATAAATGTGGATTAACATAGGTTTGGAAAGTATCGTGATTTTTGTAGTAGAGACATATGACAAACACCACATTAGCCATGTGTTCAAGGACACCATCGATACTGGTGAGTCATTTGTTGGGGGGATGCTCACTTGATGTAATGCATTATGTGGCTGTCCTCCTCCAGGCCGGTCACCTCACTCTTACAGTGTGGAGATACCTCAGGTAAATGCCAACGGCGGAGGGGGCCTCAAGAGCAGGCAGTCCGAGAAACTGCAGTCAGGCGGAGCCACAGAGGCACAGCAGGGAGAGTTTGTTGTTTCCTGGTTTGTCATCTTAGTACAGGAAGAAAATCAGGTAAAGACAAGGAAATCTGCACGAACTACAGACATTATTCATGTATCACATGGACTTCTAGTGATAACAAGTAATGTTATCATAATAGGAATGCTGGGCTAGCAAAGCTTTTCTGTAGGTCTAAAACTGTGATTTGGTAGATTTTTAAGACTTGATCTGTGCAGTGATGATCTGTACTGGATGAGGATGAATTTATTTGAGGGTAAATAGCTCATAGTCTAATCCCGTTTGTGATGCTCAGAGCTGTATCTGAGAGGAAACCCCAAATATCAGTGGTGCCGGAAGAGTCATATCATTACCAGCTAAGACTGGTCCAGAGACTAATGTCTGACACATCTTATTCCTCTATTGAACTTTTCCTATAAGAAGTGTTGACACGTCTCAATTATGTCTCAAGTCGGTACAATTTAAAATTGTAAAATGTCATCAATTCATTGAAAGTTTACATTTGGACCATTTGCCACATTAACTCTATTCTCACACAGCCATTATCTTATCCAAGTTCTTTACTGCTCACAGGTGCTGGCTGTATGGAATGGTTAGGCTGCTACAGGTCTCTGCAGAGAAAGATGATTTCTTTTGCTTTCTTCTTCTTCTGACTCTGGAAGAGAACCTAGGCTAGAGTGAAAACCAGGCTCTGGGTGTGGATGATAGGGACTGGCTTCGTGTTTACTCTTAGTAACTCTGGGTAGCCCCGAGTGAAGGAGTCACTTCCTGTTGATGCCACTAAGAGCTAAACTTATAAAGCACACTCTCTCTCCAATCAGAGGAAAGGAAGGTCGAACCTCCGCACACCTTCACTTACAGCTCAAAATATTTTTTATGATTCTTTTTCCTGCCACATTTATCTCTCAGTGCTTTTCTTAAAAGCATCTAACAAAAACAAAACAAAAACAACAAAATGTAGGAAATACAAGAAATGGGTGGAAGTATACCCAAACCAGAAGTCCTTACCTCAATCTGGTACAGAGGAAATGGACAAAAATAGAACAAGAGTGTTGTAGGCTAATGAGACGGCTCAGGGTGGAGGTGCCTGCTGCTAAACTTGATGGCCTGAGTTCAAAGCCTGGGTGCCACAAAGCAGAGGGAGAGAAGTGACTTACACAAGATTCCCTCTGACCTCTGCATGCTCACTGCGAAGCCTGCGCTCCTCCTCCCAGATAAATCAATGTAAAGTTTTAAAAGAATATTTAAGTTATGCGATTGCAACCAATAAGGTATGCCCTACAAATACATTGAATGGTACGGTAGGGAAAATGTCTTATAAGATGTGCATCATATATCAGATACCCACCACATAGTCATGAAAACTTGACCACACACACTCCAGCCATCCAGAGGAAGGAAACAGCATATACAGCCCTTTGTAAACACAAGCAAGCGTTAGAAGTTAATAAGGACCTTTTAAAGGCCCACCCCATATGTATGCTTCCCTTCTAGTCCTGAGGTCTGAACCAGGGGTCACGTGCATGCGAACACTCTACCACTGAGCCACATCCAAGCCTTTCATTTTTAACCATTAGACTTCATTAACTAATTCTTAGATCAAAGGAATAATTAAAATCATAGATTTCTTTAAAGGGAAAAATTAAGCTAAAACAGTACAACAGCATATGACATGCATGTTCTTGGATTCAGCAAGATAAAACCTTATAAAACCTATTTTTCGGATTGTTAGTTGGGGTCACCCTTGTAGGTCTCTGGACATGTCTCTAGAGTCAGTTTTCTCTTCAAACCTCTAATGGCTCTCTGAGCAACAGTGGAGAGCCTATCTTAAATGCCCTTCCCTAATAATGAGATTGATAACTATCTTATATGCCATCATAGAGCCCTCATCTATGATAGAAACAGAAACAGATGCCCATAGCTCAATACTGAGCTGAACTCCTGGAATCCAGTTGCAGAGAGGGAGGAGTGATGAGCAAAGGGATCAAAACCAGGCTACAGAAACCCACAGAAACATGAACAAGGGGGAGCAAATGTACCCCCAGACTGATAGTTGGGAATCCAGCATTGGACCGACCCAGACCCCCTGACCATGGGTCTCAGTTAGAAAGCCTAAGCAGTTTAAGGGACCTCGGACAGTAGAACCAGGATGTATCCCTGGTGCACGCAAGGACTTTGGGAGCACATCCCCCATGGAAGGATACTCCCTTAACCTGGAGGGGGGGGCTAGTCCCTACTCCAAATGACTGGACAGATTTTGATGATCCCTCATGAAAGGCATCACACTCCCTGTGGAGTGCGGTAGGATGGGGTGGGGGGGCATGGGAGGGAGGGAGAGGGACCTGGGATCGATATGTAAAATAAGAAAACAAACAAACAAAAATCAACCTATTTTTCAGTTTTAAACTCTCAGGGTACGCTAGGGAAGGCCAAACATTTTCATATGTCAGTGAAGGTAAGTGTGTTCTCCTTCTCATATTTATTTCTGGCTGGATCAATACATAATTTTTAAAGTGTTTACAAAAACTCGACTTTAAAACCCTCCCCTGACACACACACACACACACACACACACACACACACACACACACACAAACACACAAACACACAAACACACCAAACTTGTCTCTAGGAAGCGCTCTGAGTTTAGCTCTCAAAACTGTACCTTTGGCTTCCATCCACGTTTGTTTCTTACTCTTTGATTAAAGCATGTTAATATGTGAGCAAATCTAGAATAGGCCAACTAAAACTGTTCTTTTTCCTGTCTCTATTTTTCTTCAGTGCTCACATAACTGCTCCAAAGGAATTCCCTTCTCTTGTCTTACCTTTCTGCCTTTTGTTTTCCAAACCAACAATGCAAACCCATGCTTTTCTTGGCTCCTGGAAGTCTTAGGGTGGACTTGAGTGCAACGGCAAACCGTGCCTTGCAGTTCAATGATAACCGGGGAGGTGGGCTGGAATTGAAGGCTGTATGAGGCCTATGTGGGGCTCTATGTGGAACTTGGGTGATTTTGTTCCAGTTTTCTTAATTAAGAGTTCACATGGGCTAGGCTGTGATGGCTCAAGACAGCGGCAGATGGATCTCTGTGAGTTCAAAGCCATGCTGTTCTACAACAGCCAGTTAGTTCCAAGACAGCCAAGGTTGTCCCTCTCTCGCAAAAAAAAAAACAAACCAAAAAAAAAAAAAAAAAAAAAAAAAAAAAAAAAAAAGAAAGAAAGAAAAAGAAAAAGGAGTTCACTTGGGGTGGGCAGTAGTGGTACACCAACTTTAATCCCAGCACTTGGGAGGCAGAGGCAGAGGCAGGCAGATTTCTGTGAGTTCGAGGCCAACCTGGTTTACAGAGTTCCACCAGCCAGGGCTGTTAGACAGAGAAACCCTGTCTTGAAAAACAAAACCAAAACAAAAAAAAGTTCGCATGGTTCACATGGGACTGCCTACAGCTTTAAACTCCAGGAAGTGAGTCTGTAACACATTAGCAATTCTCAAATCAGGACAGTGGCAATATGTGACCTCAGCCAGCATCATGGAAATTAGTTTTCCGGCTTATGCAGGGCTATAGAAAAACTCCCTGCAAGCTCCCTTTCTAGAAGCATACCACATTTCCTGCCCAGCAAGTCTAGGAAAATTCTGATGCTTCAAAGAATTTCTTTCCAACTCAGCAAGGTGAGCAGGGATGACTCACAGTCCCCACCAGAGGACCTGTGTGAACCAGATGATGTGAGCAGTCACTCAACCCTCTGCACCTCTGGGAAATTCACAAGGTGGGGGAGGGGCAGCCACTGTCACTAAGGACAGAGGAGAAAACTTTTAGCTTCCAGTGTGGCAATGTTTTGTGGGGTTAAGTTCTGGGCCCTGGAGTGGCCTTGGTACCAGCCGGGTTTCAGCAGACTCTAGAGGCACAAAGGCTTCCTTGTTGGTGGTAACATTGTTTATCATTTCTATGGAACATTCTTGTTGGACACTTGGCCACAGGCAAGATTCTCTAGGTTTCTTAACAATACTGTAGCCTACAAAGTTGTCTTTTGTAACTCTTTTAAAAATGATTCTCAGTAACAAGTAGGAGCTCTCACTGTAATGTTAGAGAGCTGGCAGGCCTGAAATTTCAGAGGGACTGACTTGAAAGTAGTTTTTTTTTTTGGTTTTCGTCCCCCCCCCCAAAATGAGAGTTAGACACTGCCATTTGTGAGACAATATGAGTAGTCAGAGGCCGTTCCCCCATTAGTTAGGATTGTGATACCTGTGCAATGGGAGGTGCTTTGATTAATAACTTCTCTATAGAACATAGATGCGTGTGCTAGGATATACATTCGATTGTCACAACACCCTTCCACATCATATCATTACTATGTCCCTACTCAGACACACAGACTAGCCAGCATTTCTCCTCTATTAGCTTCGTAGCAGAAGACATAGAGGTTTACAGAATTATTTGCCACTTCAGGGATGCTTGTTTGTTATTTCTTTCATTTTGATTTAAAAATAAAGTGTGGTTTAAAAGAGACGCGAGTGCCTGCAGATATAATTAGGACTCAGTGATGCCATGTGCTTTTTATAATCATATAGGACAGAACTTCTCACTATAAATTTTTCTCCTTAGATGAATTAACATATTTTGACTCAGCAGGTTCATGTCCAAACAATTTTAAGGAAATAATTATAGTTGCTTGCAAAGGTTTGACCACATATGAATGGTGACCATGTATTGGTAGGAATTCCAAAAATAGTGAAATACCACTTAGTAATCATATTAGATCATGGTTCTATAGAACCTTCAAGTCAACTGTGATGAGATTTCTTACACATACTAATATTAAAATCTTAAATTGCTGATATTTCATCTCATTGCTAAGAAAATCAAGCCAAAGAGAAGGATCTTGCCACAATTGTTGTGTCCTGCCCCTCCCCCCAGCCCTCCCCTACCCGCCCAGTTCTAAAGACTGTCTGGTCCAAGCCTTGCAGGTCATGCCCAGCTAATGCTCTTGCAGTCTCTCCGTCAGGAGTGAAGCAGCAAAGTTGGCGGGCATTCCAGGACAAGGAATTAGATCACACTCCTGATGGGAAGTGAGACAAAGAATCTGCGGGTATATTTTAAAACCACAGCAGTCACACAGCAACAGAGCTCAGGTTTAAACCCAGGGCACCTGTCTTGCTATACCAAAGGGAGCTGTCATTCCAAATATATACATGTTTCAACATTAGAATTGTTAAACATGTGACTGTCTTCCTTTGTTTAGGACAGCAATTTTAACTATGTGTAAGGTTCACTTTTTTCTTTTAAAGGTTCTATTAGGGAGAGTTTGGAGTGGAGTTAGGTTAGATCTCTGTCCACTTAGCTGTGTTCCTAACCCTAGTGGCCCTTAGGCATCTGTGGGGAACCCCAGAGCAAAGTTAGCATCTTAATAGACATCTTCCCTACTAATCTCTTAGATACTGACATATTGGTAATTTTCCATTCTCCTATGACTATTCTCTTGTTAAACATGATGCAGCCTGACCCCGAAAGAGTCCCAGCTACAGGCTTATCAAATAGCAAGTTATCTAATAGCAGGACACCTGCATCCTGCTTGGAAGGACATTCTGCCTCCCTCACATCCTCCCTTTGGCCCATTCCCTCATTTCTCCACTACTTAAACCCTGTGGTTAGATTCATCAAACGAGACTTGATCAGAACACTGTCTTGTCTCCATCTCTCGAGTCTCCTGTCCCCTCATTCTCTCTCCCTCAGGGTCCCCGTCGTCAGCTGACCCCACAGGCTGGGGCAGGCATCTCAGGAAAAGTCCTACATCTATTAGGAGTTAGATTGGAATGGACTTCTTAGACGAGGGAAGCCACATGGATGTTACATGTGCTAATATTCAATGCACAGTGTTGGTGAGAAATAGGTAGAACCAAGTGTGGGTGCTGTGCTCCTATTTTCATTATATGTGTGTTTCCTCACATACATGAATAAAAGCATATAAAGAGATGAGAACTACGAGTGGCTTTTATTATGTTAGTTTTAATGTTTACCTTTTAATTTTATTAATGTGCGTATAATCAAACTTCTCAGTCATGAATTGAACTAACAATTTTTGGCTCTTGTGTTTGCTTTTTGTTCTTCTCTTTTCCTTCTATCAACTACAAACCTCCAACCGCATCATTGCTCTATCTTTTTTTAAAAACTTCTTTTAAAAACACAGCATTTGAGCAGACAAAGTTCTATGAATGGGAACAGACAGTTTATTTGCTATGGCGATCACCGTTCCTCCCATTCCAACCCTCATTATGCCTCTTATACTGAGGTGGAAATTAAGGCAGAGTTCATTGCATGTGGTCCAGTTCTGCAGTGAACAAAATTAGCCCATATGCAGATAGCATCCTTCTACCATGTGTGGGTAGGGAGAGATAGTGATGGACTTTCATCAGCACCAGCGGAGATTTCTTTAAAAAGTTCGCAAAGCAGATGGAGAGGCTCAAACCACAGTCCCCATGCTAATAAGCCAGGCAGGGCTCACGCGTTCACAGAAAGCCAGGGTGAGAAGAAGCAGTTTGGCAGAACTGAAAGGGATCTGGGAGAAACTGCACTTAGGGACCTGTGGGGCTCACGAGGGTCGGAACTCGCTGATGTTACACTCACAAAACAGCAAACAGACCGGGCTTCAGCTCTTCCGTTTAGGAAGAGGAGATGCGATTTTTCTCCAGCCACACTAGTGTTGTGAGATATTGGATCACAGTGTGAACTCCAAGATTGCTTCTAGCTGTGGTATGGTTCAGCCCTAAACACACACCTTTAATCCAAGCGCTTTCTACTGGAATACTGTGAACAGGATTAAATAAAATCAAACACAGGTCAAGAGGCAACTTTGCCCATCTGACAGGCAAAAGCCAGAGAGAGGTAGGAAGTCAGGAGGACAGGCAAGAGAGAGATGGGGGAGGGAGGCGGAGAGGGAGAGGAACAGAGGGGGGGGGGTGCGGAGGAAGTAGAAGGGAGGGGCATCGGTTGGAGGAGTTTTTTGTTTGCTTGTTTGTTTGAATTAGGTAGGAGAAAGTGCTTTCCTAGGAAGTCAGCTGGTGCTTTCTCTGCCTCTCTGAGCTAGTGGGTTTTCACCCCAGCATCTGGCTTCTGAGTCATTACTGGTAGAATCAGATGACAGCTATTTTGATAAAAGCATCACACTAGTCTGCACCTCATTTGAGAAGGCCATCCTGGAAACTTCCAACAGACCCTGGCATTTCCAGGTAATGATGTTTTCTTTTCACGGGAACAGGAGTTTGTTAAGTCATAACCATTATTCTCCAGTAAAGCATGCCAGAGTCACTGCACTCTTTTCTGAAAGATCTGCGCTCTCCTAGTGGGGTATGAAATATCTATAAACCTCCCGCAAGGGAGCTATAATTGTATTTCTTACTGAGGTCATGGCTTTGCCTTAGGGTAAGAATAACAGGGGTGAGATGCATCCTATTTATAGAGGGATTTCCCACGAAATCTTGGATTTAAAACCATGGTTAGACTTTGTGCCGTCTACTCTCTGCTCACCACCTTAGAGACCTCAACCCTGCAGCTGGGGGCAAATAGATGACCGTTCTGACCCAAGAGAGAGACCTGTGAGTGCAAGACCATGCTTTCTGCTTCCCTCTTTCCTCCGCCTGAAGCCACGCCCAGGTGTGGCCACCGTTACAGATTCACAGCCAAGACACTGCTCCTTGCTTCTCTTACAAGCTGTGTGGCCAGCAAAGAGAGGACAGAGCGATGAGTGATGGAGCGAGGTCAATGGTTACATGTCTGGGTGAGGAAGCACCACTGCAGTTCTTAGTCCGTTGTAGAAGAAACTACAGGATCTTACAGATAGGATCCGTTTGGAAGAATGCGAAGTTTCACAGTCTTCTGATAAGGGAGGAAAATGACGTGATCCAATGAGCACGCTGTCCTCCCAGGAACATGTTCCTTAGTTCAGATATGCTGCTTTTCATCTTTGTTTGTGGAAGTGGCTCTGTAATCCTCAGCTAGGAGAATTAGAACCTAAGCAAATGAAAATGCTTTTCTTAGACTTGTATCTGCAAAGGAAGCTAATGAGTTCCATGCAGCTTAACCGCATGGTTAGAGCTGGGAGCGGTTCCCATCTAACGTGTCTTTATTGTGGTCAACGGGTTTAAACACACTAGCTAGCAAGACAAAAAGTGAAGGTCTTCCATGGAGCAAAAAACGAGCATCCGCTTCTGCTGCAGAGACTTGACTGGATGCAGAGAGAGCTCACAGATGGCTAGTCTTCAGTGCTGCTGGGACAACCTTCCCTGCCCCAGAGGCCACCTGAGCAGATATAGGCCACTGGTAGCAGCCCCCCCCCCCGAAATGTTTCTTCGAGCTATGTCCTCTGCATTGCTGACAGACTTAGTGCCTCCAGGTCTCAGTCACAGCATTCAGAATCTGTAATCTGCCTGGCTTCTCGAGGAGACCGAATCCTTGTGGTCAGGCACATCTGGCATCACTGACCATTCACAGTCTGGCATTGCCGGTGTTTCTCAGACAGCAAGCCAGCAACTTGGTTTACAATATTTTGCTCCTTTTTCATCTGTTTGTCCCTTTGACTACGCTGTAGGAACAACTTCCTGTCCCTTTTAAAAATCTCTCTTTGTCCTGCAAACTTCCCTCTTCTGAAAAGACTTAGCCCACAGATGATATCAATGCCAATACCTTTATTTATAACCAATGAGAACAGGTAAGATAGCTTGGGAAGTCCATGATGTGAAAAGCCAAAGAATTGGATTTCAGGACTGTATTAGTCAGTGTTCTCTAGAGGGTCAGCTGTCAGAATGAATGGGCTCTTCCACAAGGGGGATTTACTAGGCTGGTTTACAGGTAGTACTGAGTAATCCGTCCATCCGTCCGTCTGTCCGTCCGTGGCTGGGAACCATGCCTCAGTCCTCTCAACCTGGCACTGAAAACCTGGAGGGTTCCTGAAGGGCCACTGGTCTTCAGTCCACAGAGGAAGGTTGAAGAAGCTGGGTTCTGTGGCAATCCCCCTCCTAGGCATATACCCAAATGATCCACATCCATGCAACAAAGACATGTGCTCAACTATGTTCATAGCAGCATTATTTGTAATAGCAAGAACCTGGAAGCAACCTAGATGCCCCTCAACTGAAGAATGGATAAAGAAGATGTGGCACATTTACACAATGGAATACTACTCTGCAGAAAAAAATAATGGAATCTTGAAATTCGCAGGCAAGTGGATGACACTTGAAGAAACCATCCTGAATGAGGTAACCCAGTCACAAAAAGAGGAACACAGTATGTACTCACTCTATATGGATTTTAGACCTAGAACAAAGGATCATCAGCCTATAATTCACACCACCAGAGGAACTAGGATACAAGGTGTATTCTAAGAGATTCATATAAGGTCCCTCACAGAAGGGGGAAGACAAGTCCCCCAGAGCTCAGGGGAAGTGGGGGGCAGTGAATGGAGAGAGAAGTAGGAGAAAGAGAAGGGGAGGAGAGGAAAACGTGTGTGTCTAGGAAGATTGAGTCAGGGTAGGAATAGAAGACGAGAGAGAGAGAGAGAAAGAGAGAGAGAGAGAGAGAGAGAGAGAGAGAGAGAGAGAGAGAACATAAAAGAGGGAGCCATTATTGGTTTGAAGAGAAAACTGAACCTAAAGAAATGTCTAGAGACCTACAAGACTGCTGCCAACTAACAATTTGAGCAACCGTGGAAAGGCTACCATAAATGCTCTTCCCGGATAGTGAGATCAACAACTAACTTATCCACCATCATGGAGCCCTCATCTAGAAACAGAAGCAAAGACCCACAACTAAACACTGAGTTGAACTAGAATCCAGATGCAGATGGAGAGGACAAGACCAGGTGGCAGAACACATATAGAGACAGCTGACCTGAACAAGGAGGAGCTAACGGGCCCCCAGACTGAGAGCTGGGAAGCCAGTATGGGGCTGACTCAGACCCCCCTGAATATGGGTCTCAGCCAAAAGGACTGGGCAGTCTAAGGGACCTCAGACAGTGGAACCAGGATGTATTCTGGAACCAGGATGCACAAAATGACCTTGCAGACACATCCCCCATGGAGGGATACTGCCTTAACCTAGAGACAGGAGAGAAGTCCTAGTCCCTACTTCAAATGACAGATTTACATGACCCCCACCTGGATGGCATTGCCTTACATGTGGAATTGGGGTGGGCAGGAATGGGAGGGGAGGGTGGTCAGGGTGCATCTGAAGGGGCAGAGAGGGTAAGAGGGAAGGAGGGAGAGGGAACTGGGATCGACATGTAAAATAAAAAATAATTAAAAGAAGAAGAAGAAGAAGAAGAAGAAGAAGAAGAAGAAGAAGAAGAAGAAGAAGAAGAAGAAGAAGAAGAAGAAGAAGAAGAAGAAGCTGGGTTCTGGCTTCAGCAAAGGTTAGAACAGCAATAATAGTGGTAACAAAAGGGGAGATGGCTCACTAGCAAGGAACACAGACCGGCAAGGGAAACCCAACAGCTTGCCCTGGGGAACCTCCTCGGCCTTGCTGTAAAAAAGGGAAGTGGAAACTAGTCAGGGGCTTGTGTTTATGTTGGCGGTGTGTCTGCACATGGAGAGACACTAGTGAGCTGGAGGAGGCTGGTGACAGCGGTCACCAGCGTATGCCCTTAGGCACGAAGCAGCACGTGCCCCAGGTGGACCGCATGTTTTGCATGCATTCTAAAGTCTCTGAGTTAGCTGTTTGAATGGATCACATATTCAGGAATTTTCATGAAACTAGTGGAGCTAGTAACTCATAAAACATCAATATACTGATATTTACGCTCTTCCCACATCTTCATGTGAGATTTAAATTGTATTTAACAAGTCAAATGATCTAAATCAACATTTGAATGAAATGTATGCAGTATGTTTTTGGTTAAAACAATTAATGTGTTTATTAATGATATTCTCCTTTTTAATCCATTAGGACTGGGAAATATTTTATTTTCATAGTTAGCTGTTTATTGCTCTTAGTCACAAAGTCAAGATATCCTGAAAGTCTGTGAAACTTTCTTGATTTTTTGCAAAGCTTTTGGAGTACTTTTTAAGTAGGTAAAAATGTATTAAAAATTAAAATTGATATAGATGTAAGGAGGAATCAAAATAAATAGAATGTATTTAAGAATAAGAATGCTGGGTGGTGGTGGCACACACTTTTAATTCCAGGACTTGGGAGACCGAGGCAGGTGAATCTCTGTAAGTTTGAGGTCAGCCTAATCTACTGAGCAAGTTCCAGGACAGTCAGGGTTACATAGAGAAACCCTGCCTTGAAACACACTCCCTAAAAAATTTTAAAGACAGTTTTCTATTTGTGGAAATAAAGAATTAAAAAAGGATAAAATTATTTGGGGTTATAAAGAATATAAGTTCAGATATTACTTTCTTAAGGGTTCTGTCGAACTCCTCTATCAGTCTTTCTTAGTCCAAATGTGGTATAGTCTATCAATATGAATACTTAGCAGTACCTATGAAACACTGTTTCAAATGTATGAGTTACATTTGATAACTTCTGTGATTTAAAACTACTTTGTGTTCTTGAGATTGTGTGCGTGTTGTGTGTGCTCACTATGTAACCCAGGCGTGCCTTGTAGTTATGAAAATCCTCTCCTGTATAAAAGAACTTCACTGGAGAAGTTCAGTCCCTAGCAGTGTTGGGGTGGAAACCAGCCCGGCACAGCCTCCATTTTTGGGACTGTTTGCAGTCCCAGGAGAGGTAATTTTTTGCTTGTTTGTTTGCTTTTTATCTGAGCAGCCCGAAGTAAATTCTATCTCACTTTTAAAGAAAAAAAATAATCTGGAAACAGGGTTTTAGAAATGAACCCCCAAAGTGGGGTTACAATAATAGCCTCTATTCTTTTTTGTGAAGTACATAAAATATTATATAGTCTTATAAGTTAAGCCTCCTAAAATGATTTTCTAAGAACACAGACTCTTTTAGCCTGTTGAGATGTCCTCTGCATGGCCAGTGGCTGTGCCTCATAAAAGGAATGCAAAGAGGACAAGTATTATGTTTCAGTTTAATAACTTCAAAGATCAAAGAGAAGCTGCGCTCCCTCTCCAGCAGAGCCCTGGGAAGCCCATTAGGCTGTGAGACTCTTTAGGAAGAAAGCTTGCCCACAGCCCCTCACTTGACTCAGCCTCTATTATGAGCACACAAACAACTGTGAGAACACCATACCATTTATTTATTTATTTTTAAAGAGAAACATCTTCATGTTTCTTTTTAAGATATCTCCCCATGCACACACCAGATCAATGATGTGTCTCCATGATCTGCACTGAAGGTTTGTTTCTGGCCTGCATTTGGTCAGGGTAAGCTGTCCTGCTGTAATAAAGTAACTCAGAAGTGCCTATGACTCTGCAAAACAGAGTTCATAAAACTTCTAATACAAGAAGACTTCTCTGATCTGGCGACTCAGGGATCTGGGCAGCCTGTCTTAAGGTTTTGCTGGGTCATGTTGTGGCATAGGCCCCCTTTAGTGCAACTGAGTAACCATCGTCCAGATCAGTTCCCTGCTCCTAAACCATTTGCAAAGGGAGCCATGAAATGCTGGCTTCCCACTTGCTTATGGCCACCTTTAGGTGAAATCCCTTGAAGGTGTTTTCTCTAGTCCCAACTAGACTTGTAAAGTACAACCTTCGAGATTGGACCCAAGCTTGAGCTATGATCCTTCCAGGGTCTTCCTGGGATTCACTTGTACATCAGTGGACACTGCCTTGAATAATTTATGAATAGCCCAGTCATATATTCTGCCTTGGAGATTTAACCCTACAATTTGTTTTACCTTGATTGGATATTGCAAATGAGGAAGGACTAGAGGTGTAAGAATGTATCCGTGGGTAGCTTTGTGAAAGTTTCCATTGTGATTTCAGTTTTGATTTTTGAAAATATTATACCATCAAGTATGGTTTGCAAGTTTCTGTAGTAATGATGGTCTTAGAACTTTCACTCCATTAGTATTTGATGGGCTTGAGAACTTACATTAACAAAAAATTAAATTGTATCTTTACAAAGTTCTCTATAAATGTCACAAAGATAAATGAGTTATTTTTTATAACATAAAAAATGTATCTCTTCCGAAAGCATTTTTAAACTAAATAAGGACCAATCCCCAACCCCCACTCTACAGTGTTAGTCTGGTTTGGACGCCGCCGGAGTGAGTTTCTTTCTGAACATTGAGGTCCAGTTGGAGAAGGCCGAACTATTTGCTGTTGCTTTGCCTTATGAATGTGTAAACAGCGGGAGTACATCAGGGAACCCGTGGCTGTATATCCAACACACAGACTTCTCCTTGGCACGCAGAGCATTTGGAAGGAGCCGTATAGCTGTCATTGGAGGTCTGTGGGTTGACCTGCTGGGGACAGCGTAAGGGTTATATATGGCAGCGGGCTTGGCAGGTCTGGCACTGGTACAATATTTATGGGTTCCGGCTTTGCTCCCTGACTCTACAGTCTCAGCGAGTGAGATCCTGAGAGTAACAAGTAGAAGGGATGCAAAGTCTTGCTTTAGTCAAAGCGAGAAGTAAACAGGCAAACAAACAGATAAAGGTTTTTAAAAAGCCAGAAGATATGCCTCGCATTCTTTTACAACATTGATGATTGATAGAAGAATGAATAACAAGAGTATGAGAAAAGCACACTTTTCCAAACAGAAAATACTTGTCACCTCCCCTAGCCCCTCCCAGACCCCTCCTCTCTTCCTCATCCATCCAACCACATCCCTGCTTGCTTGCTTTCTCTTTCTCTCTCTCTAGAAAACAAATACCCAAATACAACACACAAACAAACCAGATTTTTTTAAAAAGGAAAAGCATTAAAAGAACAGACACACACGTAACACCCACATACAAACACAAATTCACAAACACCGTAAAAAGGGAAAATCGGGAACCGTAGCATGCAAGCAAAAATCCAGTAAGGTACACAATGCTCAAGCAAGCAATATGAGACAAAACAAATAAAAAAAGAAAGATATCCAAAATCACCACTGAGCTCGTTTTGTGGTGGCCTCCTCTTGCTTGGCATGGGACCTGCCCTATAGTGTGGTTTGTATACCCACCGAGTTTCCAATGGAGAAAACTAACTTTCTTTTGTGCATGGTTGTCATCCAGAGCTAGATTTCCGATTAGGGACAGGAGCCTAAATCTGCCTGCCCTCCCTCTGCTGGGACACAGTCTCCCTTGAACCTGTATAGGCCCTGTGCATGCTGCCACAGTCTCCTTGCGTTCATATAAACACCAATCCTTCTGTGTCTGGAAGACACTGCTTCCTTGGTATCATCCATGCCCTCTGGCTCTTCCAGTCTCTCCTCTTCCACATAGTTCCCTGAGCCCTGAGGGAGGGATTCCACGAAGACATTCCATTTAGGGCTAAGTGTTCCCAACCCTCTGCACACTGTCCGGCTGTGGCTATCTGGGTTAGTTCCCTTCTACTGCAGCAGGAAGAAGAAAAGCACAGTTTGAACTCTGGTCCCTAATGGTTCTGAAACAGTCAACCGAGAACCGAGACTTTAAAAAGTGAGAGCAGACCATTATACTCACTGTTCTCAGAGTCCTCTCGAAGCTGCTCACTGCTCCAAGCTATTCATCTAAAAAAGGTTTACATTCCCTAACACCGTGACCCTTTGCACAGTTCCTCATGCTGGGCTGACCCCCAACCATGAAATTGCTTCGTTGCTACCTCATAACTGTAATTTTGCTACTGTTATGAATTGTCACGTAAATAGCTGATATGCAGGATATACAACCCCTATGAAAAGGTTGTTTGACTCCCAAAGGGGTTGTGACCCACAGGTTGAGAACCACGTGAGCGGCAGGCATGGGTCTCTGCAATGCCCTGAGGCATAGGCCAAACCTTGACAAATCTAATGACTGGAAGAACAAGAAAGAATCGGTTTAGACACAGAATATTCTCAACACCATAGAAGGGGTCAAGTTGGAGCAGGGCCCCTTGAGGTCAATGCAACCGTAGGAGTCAAGAAGGACAATGTGACAAGACGGATTTGGGAGAAGCTTAGAAATGTCACAGAGCTTCAAGCTGGTGGCCAGAGTCTACAGTCCCTTTGGAGATTAGAGACCTGGATAAACGTATTATTTACTTGTTAAAATTGTGTGTGTGTGTGTGTGTGTGTGTCCTAGGAGTGGTAACCTTGAATACATATATGAAAAATTAAAGACTTAATAAAAGTGAAAACAGTTTTACCTTCATTGTTATGTATGTCTTTTGGGTTGACTATTTTTCAGAGTTCTGAGACAGGTAAAAGTCCAGAAGAACAAAAGCCACCAGGAGTGACCAGCTATGGCTGGAGTGACAAACAGCAGTCCAGTTTGCAGGGTTGTCAAATCCTACACTTCATAACCAGATACCAAGCAAAGGGGAGACTCGAGAGCATCAGTACAAAGCGTGGGCAATATGGAATATTCAGGAAAGGGGCATGGTGACCCAAGGAAGAGAATTCAGCCAGGGCGAGTACTGTCTTCAGTCTGATGACTCAAGGCTGCAGAGCTAGAATTCCCAGGGAAATTGGGATTAATAGTGAATAAGGCTGCAGCTGTGGTACAACCGTAAATCATTTCCATAAACAAACCCGGGACAAACACAAACAACTGGCATATTTAGTGAGTAGTTCTCTAATTAAACAAAGGCACCGTGTACTGTTAAATATCAAGCCACAGACAGGAAGAACTCTACTCCTCTGCAACCCCCAAAGTACATGAAGAAAAGAGAAGCTTGCAGAATGCAAACACAGTTTTGAAAATAAAAAAAGAGAGTGTGTGTTTGTGTGTGTGAGTGTGTGTGTGTGAGAGAGTGTATGTGAGTGTGTGTGAGAGTGTGTGAATGAGTGTGTATGTGAGTGTGTGTGAGTGTGAGTATGTGTGAGAGAGTGTATATGAGTGTGTGTGAGAGAGTGTGTGGTGTGAGTGTGTGAGTGTGTGCGAGTGAGTGTATGAGTGTGTGTGAATGATTATGTATGTGAGAGTGTGTGAGTTTGTGTGTGAGAGAAAGTGTGTGAGTGTGTGAATGAGTGTGTATGTGAGTGTGTGAGAGTGTGCGTGTGTGAGTGTGTGTGAGTGTGAATGAGTGTGTGTGAGAGTGTGTGTGAGTGTGTGTGTGTGGTGTGTGTGAGTGTGTGTGGTTATTTGCATAAGCGCAAGACCTCCTTGCGGCCCAGGTACAGGAGAGTAGTAACAGACTTGCCTGTGATGAAAGAGCTTTCGCTGCAGCAGTCTGGAGATTTCACTGCACACCCCTCTAAGTTTTGAACTGTACAGCCTTCTGAAAAGAAACTGGCCTTTAAAATACACATAGCGAAGGCATGACTGTGGCTCTCAGCAGAGAGTGACTGTTGCCAGCATCAGCTGCAGAGGCCTTTAGGCAGGCATGGTCACCCACAGTGACATCTGCTGGAGACGCCCAGCACTGTCAGGACAGTGGTTTTTCAAGGGCTGGATCACAAAGTGGGCCCTGAAAACAATGGAAAGCAGTCTACACAGCATTCACAAGAAACAACACAAAGCATTGGCGTATTTAACAACGTAAGTAAAACGATAAACACGGGGAAGCCACTGTATAAACCTTGTATTATTTTTTAACATGTGTTTTGACATAACAAGTCCTTTTAACTATGCTTAAAGATGCGGAGGACCTAAGATGTTCACTCCAGGAAGGGCTTGCCGTACAAGTGAGAGGCCATGAGTGTGGATCCCCAACATCTGTATAAAAAGCCAGGCGGGACCTGCGTGTTTTTAATCCCAGTGCCAGGGAGGCAGGAACAGGAAAGTTGCAGGGGCTTATTGACCGGCTAGTCTAGTTGAATCTGTAAGCTGCAAGCTCCAATTCTAGTGAGAGACCCTGTCTCAAAACACAGGCAGAGAGCAACTGAGGAAAACACTTCACACTGACCTCTGGTGGCATGCACACATATGCACGCGTGCGCGCGCGCGCACACACACACACACACACATGCACGCACGTGCACACACACACACACACACACACACACACACACACACAGACATGCAGGCCAGGATTTTGAGATGGGGTGAGAGTCTCATCTTCAAAGGCTGGTGTCTCTATGTCTGTTTCCACTGGCACACAGTCTGTGTGTGAGTCCACAGGCTGTATGTCAGGATACCTGAAACATACCTGTCGACACCGACTGCCCCCGTCAAGCGGTACTGTGAGGGGAATGGAGCAGACTGGAGTAACTGGGATGGCAGACCGGCCGGGGCGTCGTCCGTGTAGCCTGAACTTCAGAGACCCCGTGACTACTCTCCTGCTCCCCCTGAACCCATGTAAGTGTTCAGGGCTGTAAGGCCACATGATCAGCGTCTCTCTGCCCACATCTCCTTCTGCTCCGAATTAGCATCGCCCGTGGGACTTCTGCAACGCTCTCAGCATAAGGTGATTTCTCATGGAAGGACCGAGCTTTCTTGATCGCAACAGAATGAAACGCAACAGAAACTAGACGTAAGACAAGAGGGGAACCTAGCTTAACTAATTTTGAAGCTCACTAACTCAGCCCCACAGTAGTAAGTTCCCAGAATTCTCTCTTCTTACTTTCTCCCCTGTCCCTGTCCTCCTCTGGGCTGACTCATTCTCCATTGCCTCCTTCCTTCTTCACGGAGGCAGAAGGCATCAGCCAAGAGCTCAATGGCTACATCCTGAAAGTTTTAGATGGAATAAGGGAAGACTTTCACAGGAAGATGTAAGAATGCATCTGACTGGCCTCAACCTAGTAACCGAGTCATCATAGCCATGAGTTTACAATTCCCCACGCTCTCCTCTGAAGCCCATCTTGCAGGGAAGGGTATGTGCTCTTGTATATGTGCACATAGAGTCACAGGATGCCGCCTGATGGAGGGGACTGGATACTGAGAATGAAAACCAGCAAATGTAAAATGACAGTGTCCTTTGCGTTTCCCTGAGCCAGTTCCCATGTGAGAATGAATAACTTGTGATAAATGTGTCAGATCCACCAAGGTCAACTCATGCAGCTGGTTTCAGGTTTTGTGGCGATGTGTCTCCCCTAGGAATTGTATTTGAATCTCCCACAAATTAGTTCTATGGAGAACTGAGTTTTTACAAGTAACAATAGTTACAAAAACATTGAATCCGTCATTTTTGCCCAATTGATCTTTGCAAGCATTTTAACCACAATAGGAAGTTATTATTTATTAAAAAACCAAAACCAAAACCCAAAGCACGCTTTGAGGAGTGCCTCTGTGACCTCTGCCCCGAGTGTGTTATTCCTCAGCAAACATCACAGCACATCTGGCGTGATTTTCTAGTTTCTCAGTGTAAGCCAAAAGGGCGGGGGTGGGGTGGGGTAGGGATGGGGTGTCATCTGCTTTTCTTCTCTACATTTTGAAACATGAGTCTCAGAAAATGACTTCCTAACAGATGTCAATGTAACATCTTTTCCTGGCTGATTGGTGGAAGCAACCATGATGGCGGCCCCCAGGCCGGAGAACTGTCCTCACTTGTAATTGTCAGTAATGTTTTTCCCCTAGGGATCCCAGTTCCCTACCATGGAGGAGGCTCAGGAACGGAAGCCCACGTAGAAGGATGTATTTGTGGTTCCATGACAGTAGAGCTCACAAAGAAGGAATGGAAAGTGAAATCAGAAAGTCAACGGCGTAGGCCTCCACTCCCTCGCTGCTCCTGGCAGAGCACGGGCGACTGACCCTCATCATAGTTTCTCCTTGTTACTCAACACCGAGAACATTTGGAAGCGGAATTAAAATGCCTTAGCTGCATGCAAGAGTACCCGAGCAAGTTCAAAGCGTCTCCTGCATTCCTTCCCCATGTTAGACCTTTGATGGCATTTAAAGTGCATCGGCTTCTCTTTGGGGACGCCTAACGGAACATCATTTTGACAGTTATTTTTGAGAGAGGGAGCCTGCTTGTCCTAGGATGGATCAGAATTTCTGTCTGCTGGAAGTTAGCCCAATACTCACTAAATATTTGCCAATTTAATCATTTTCAGTCCTAGCAATTTGCAATCTCCAAGTGATTGGTGGTGTTTGTGCCCTTCCTCGCCCCAGTGGCTTTATTGCTGTTTGTTTTACCGGGCAATGGGACGTTTGGGGTGACAGTACATTCCAGGCAATGGTACATTCCGGGCAACAGTATGCTGAGTTATCACTCTATCCTTGTGGGGATCAGGAAACTCCATGTTGGGATTGACATATCCCTTACATCAAACCCAAGATTTGATAGTGAGTGTGTAGAATTAAACCTGTCCCACAATTCTGTGATTAGATATTTACTCTTGCATTTCTAGAGTGGCTCTACACAACTTACAAGGCTCACCACATTGACCTCAATAAAGAAAGACCACATGAGTTCCAGGTTTTAAACTTATACAAAATGTTGTCCCACGCGTAGGGAATAGACCTCGATCGTATTCACCCTCCTACCCCGTCTTGCTCCCTTCCCCTTCCTCCTGATCTCCAGCCTCTCCCCACAGAGACCCTCCATAGGAGGATTGTGAAGGTCGGCTTGTCTAAAGAAACGTGAGACCTCCTGTACTCTTCACCAGCCACCGTGTGGTGCAGGCTTTTCAGCACAAGCATGCAAGCGGGCACCATGGAAAGCCTGTGTGGAGCTGAAAGCCAGAATTGACGCCTTGCAGAATTACTTAACATCTGCTTCCTTCTTTGGAAAACAGCTGTGTCACTGCCACTCAAGCCTGGTGTGATATATCTAGCATAAAAATGAAGTGCACTGAAAGCTCTGTGAGTATCTGGGACTCGAGGTCACCACAGTGGTCATCGCGGTCTGTATCCCAGCCTCTCCTGAGACCCACTGTGGGGCATTGTGTAGCACAGGGAGCAGGGCTCAGTGCAAATTAAAGCTAACGTCTCCTGAGGGTTGTTAATTACCACAGCAGGTCGAGAAAGAGCGTTCAGGTGGTTGTCATACCTTTAGCAGTGGGACCTAGTAACACCTCCATTTTTAGCCTGCTAGGACTGGCCCGGATGAAAGCGATATCGTGAACCCCACCAGGGGCAACAGTAGTGTACTGAGAGCAGAGATGGGCTTCACATTTCAAATCACGTTTCCCCTGTACAAATTTCATGTTCCCAATTTGTGAAATAAAGCCCCTCGAGGCGCACACATATATTTGTGTGGTATTTTGTTCCGAGGCTGCAAATCACAGAGACTGAGCTCAGGTGTTAGTTTAATTCTCAGGGTGGATCAACAGTAGCTTTCTGAGGGAACGCCTACCGATTCTCTCCTTTTCCTGCCCCCTCCCATCATTTCTGCCCCCTGTCTTCCGATGTGCCAGGCATTGAACATACAAAGAGTATTTTCCGTTAATGGGAGAGCAGATGAAAGGGATTCAAATATGCTTTCTGTGTTGACCTGTTGTGGAAAAGGTGAAATCCATCCCGAGAAAAGCTAAGTGCTGTGAAAATATATTGACTTTTGGTTCACCAGAGAGATGTCAGGGGTTATGTCCTTAAAACTTTTTGACACACTGGAAGAAGTTAAATAATTCCAATTTCAACTTTCAGAGTCTATTTACTGAAGCTTTTACTAAAAGCAGTTGTCATGCTTCTCCTTAGCAGAGCAGAGAGAGGGCAGAATGCAAACCGCCACATCAACGGGCTGGCAGAAGGCATTTACTGCACACGATCTGGCAGTAGGGGCCTCAGTAAAGACATTTAGGGATCTACAAACAAACAGGAACATCCAGTCATTCCAGTGCCAGTTTTCTTTAAGATTATTGGTTAAAGTCACAAATCACTTGGGAGGTTTGCTTGTTTGGGGGGGTGGGGCGGGAAGAGACCAATGAAGCCTGGGTTGTGACTACCTTGTATGACACAGTGAACATTTAAATTAAATTTGCATGTGTGCCTAATTTCAGTGGACACCCTTTAGTAGGTGTATCACTGTTATATGCGCGCGCGCACACACACACACACACACACACACACACGCACACGCACAAGTTTATTTCTATGAATTTAAATATAATTATTCTTACTTAAACCTGACTTATTTGGGATGGTATCTTTTACCTTTTTAGTTATTTGAAAATTTCACACACGCATATAATGTATCTTGATCAAATCTACCCTCCACACCCTCTTCTCCAATTCCTCCCCAATTCTCCCTACCACTTTTTTTGTACCCAACTACATGTACACTTTTTTTTTTTAAAACCCACTGAGTCCAACAAATGCTGCCTGTAAGTGCATAAGTGTAAGGCAATGCAATGGAGCATCCTTTGCCTCTCAGGAGCTGTATCTCGGAAGAAAACTAACTCTCCCGCCATCAGCTGCCAATTGCTCCTTAGCTGCTTGGTGGGGCTCTATGAGCTCCTCCTATTGCCCACACTATAATTCTGGCTGGAGTGATCTTGTACAGGTCTTGTGCACACGACCACAGCTACCATGTGCGCCTGTGTGATAGCCCTGTTGTTTCTGGCAAATACTATTTTGCTGTCAACATCCATTACCTCTGGCTTATGTCGTCTTTCTGCTCCGTCTTCCTTGATGGGATCATACCTGTTCACAGCTGTGACCTCTGTTGGAACTTGCCAAATAGAATCCGAAGCCATATTAAACTCACAAGCAAGGAGCAAGTCCAGGTAGTTTTGGTGTTGCTGTTTCATACATTTTAAGGTAATTTACTTCCTGGGGAAGATAAAGAGACCAAAGGTGACCTTCAATAAGTTTTGCATAACTCATGTTTTTATGACAGTCATTACAATATACTATCCAAGTAATTTAATAGCGAGTCTAATATTTTCTCAGCATAAAAGCTCACACTATCTGCTATGTGTACTCTCAAATGAAATTGCAATTAATGGTAGATTTAATTGGATTTTAGATTTTTATAGAAGTAGATGTGACGCCATGTCTAATAAGTGGATCAATCATTTGGACTAAACACAAATTGCCGTTTTATTGTTTTCCAGACATACTCTTCATCTGCCCACTTCCCCATACTAGCCCCACAGAATATTCTGTCTTCTCACTCTCTTTTGCTTTCTTTTCTACAAAACGTGTCATCGCTGTTTATTCAAACTTGAGATGTTGTTTGCCTTCCTCCTCTACCCTTCTCTTCTTTGCAATTATCTGTTTCTATGTAACAACCACCCAGCACCTGTTAGGTCAGCGTAACCACTGTGGTCAGACTTTCTCCCTGGACCGTCAGCCCCCTGTTAATGACGTGGAGACTCACCATTAATTATGAAAGCCCAGTTAATAGTGTAGGCTTGTTCCTAACCAGCTCTCATCGCTTAAATCAACCCATTCCATTAATTTACTTTCTGCTTGCTCTGCTGCCTACTTCCCAGCATCCTCTCTGCCCAGAGATCCTGCATAGCTATTGGCCATCCAGCTTTTCATTAAACCAGTCAGTGACGCATCCATACTTGCAAGGGAATAGTCCACAGCATAAATCTTTCCTTAATTGCTCACAAATCTTCAGTTGGAAGAAGATGCAACAGGGACAGCTTTACGTTGTCCCACATGGGGTCAGCCAGTGTAACTCAAAATGGTTTAGTGTTTTTGTCTAGATGCTACTGGCTCTTGGATGGTTACTTAACTGGCCTGTCAGCTGGAGACCTCAGTTCTTCCTATGAAGATCTTTCCATGTGCTTTCTTTCAAAGCGCAGAAGCTGAGTGTCACAGGCTAAATGAAGTAGCCAAAATAAGCCATTTAGCTCACAGGTTTAGGGTCTGAAAGTCTAATGGTAATACCCAGACTGTGACTAGGGTCCCCTTGGCCTCGTCATCTCATGGTGGTTGCCCATGTCACGAGTGCCCGTGAGAAGAAGAGATCACATATTGACATGGTGGACCAGGAGGCAAGGGCTCTATGGTCACTTCCAAGTGTATGCCCTCATGGATCTAAGGACCATCACCTTCAAGATCATTTGAGAGGCAAATTATCATTATCTGCCATGCCCGGTGTATTCAAATCTTACCAGGTCAACTACAACATCTCTAAAATATTCTCCGTATGCGTCTATACTCCCAGTTCTCTTGTGAGGCACAGAAACAGAGCACGGACTTCGCCTGTGGGTCAGATGGAGAGGGCAAAGCCCTGTGACGCCACCAAGGCAGCTTTGAGTCATATGGGGGACTAGATGCTCCCTGAAAGGACCCTGCCAACACCATCATCTTCCCCTGGTTCTCCTGGAAACAGCTGTACACAATGACTGCCCACTGGAATCTAAAGAAGAAAAGTCGTCATAACCGGAGATGTGATGTTTTATATTTATTTACTCATTTATTAGATCTGGAGCAACAAACCCCAACTAGCCTCTATTTGGAATTCTAAAACTCTAAAAGAAAATTAATATATCGAGTTTATTAAATTGACATGTACATGTTTTAAGCTGATTTCATGCATTTGCCCATTTCATCACCCATGTTGGAAGCCTCCCCATTTTTATAACGTATGGAGTAGGGTTTTCACTGATTAAAATTATTATGGGAAAAGATCACTGTTGAGCCTTCATTTTTTATGGCAGTTTAAGTGGAATTAGTCACAATTTATTTGTTTTTGAATACTTAGATTGTAAGCTGCAGCTGTGACCTGCATTTTGGGATGAGGAGGAAGTGGTCTTTGCCACCACAAATCCCTTCATAGTGTGGTAAACAGGAATGTTCTGTGAGCACTGCCTTACTGTTCCAGGAAGTGGGAATAACACAAGCCAGAATCTGACTGAATGCTGAAATGCGCCCTTAATTCAACCAAACAACAGCTCTTGGGGCAAGATGAATGACGTTTCCAATGCAATTAGTAGAAAGGGCACTGAACGGGATTTAGACTGCCGTTCTCTGATTCATGCCTGCTCATGGCTCTATAGGTAACAAACTGTTTTCCTCAATCATGTCACAAAAAGAATCAAAGAGGACAAAAAGAGCCAGTACAGTTTGGTTTGGAATGAATTCTCAATAAATGACACACATTAAAACAAACCAAATACTTTAAAATGCTATAAATAGAGGATTTTTGAAAGGAATGATTTTTATTTATTTATTTATTTATTTATTTATTTATTTATTTATTTTGTTTTGAGATAGGGTTTCTCTGTAGCTTTGGAGCCTGTACTGGAACTCCCTCTATAGACCAGGCTGGTCTCGAACTCAGAGATATGCCTGTCTCTGCTGGGATTAAAGGTGTGCACCAGAGCTGCCTGGCATAAGTGACTTTTTTAGATATACTTTTAGTATGAGTTGAGTACATAATTTTCTGGTTGATGATCATGTAGTCAATTATTTCAGTAAATAGTAAATCATGACTAGAACATGTTCATTTATTTATAAAAAAATTCATTTCCACTTTGATAAACCTTAAGGTTTGAAAACTTCTAAACACCTACTTATGTTTTATGTTTACAATACAATGCTAAGTGAAAGCATTTAGCTGTATTTTTCAAATGTTCTCTGCCAGTCAGGAAAAGGTTACATATAAACAATTTCACAGGCAATCCTTTGAGTACATCCCGGTGACAAATTGGGTTGGTTATTAATCACAATGTGGTGTACCATATAACCCAGAAGGCAGGAAAGAACCCATCCCATTGTGCTCTCCTAGTTGAACAATCCCAGCCAGTAAATAATCTCCAAATTAAATCTTGAAGGAACAGGTACTGCCTTCTTACATAGCATCTTCAACCTTCTCAATTTTCATTCTTACTGTATTTTCTTGCAAATTTCTAAGATAAGAAACAAGCTTGGTATTGATGCTTTGAAAATTCTTCCCTGATCAGGTCAAACGGTATGTGAATTCTACAGTTTTCAAGAACATTTTTACACCAGATAGCTGATGCTGGATAAGGCTAATATATCTAAAGAGATAAAAATGCCAGTCTTGCATCTCATAACATGAGATGAGTTGCCAAAGCTTATTTCAGTTACAGTAGGTAGCTGGAATATATGAACGTGATTTATGAGAAGTTGAAAGCACAGCAGAAACCAAACTAGAACAAAACAAAACAAAAAAATAAGCAAGAAAACTGTGGTGATTTAAACAGAAATGGCCTCGTGGCCCCTTAGGCTCATATGTTTGAAAGCTTAGTCACAAACGACTGACACTATTCGAAAGGATTAGAAGGAGCAGGAGGTGTGGCCTCATTGGAGGAAGCGTGTCACTGGAGGTGGGCTTCGAAATTTCAAAAGCCCATCGCAGGCGCAGTCTCTCTCCTTCTGCCTGTGGATCACGATGCAACTCTGATTACTGCTCCAGTGCAAGCCTGAAGGGCGCCATGCTGCCCGCCATGATGATAATGGACTAAATCTATGAACTGCGAGCCTCCCCCATTTCTCTCGTCATGGTGTCTGTCTCTTCGCAGCAGTAGACCACCAACTAGGAGGGAGTGGGGTACTGCTCTCATGGGCCTGACCATGTTTGCCGGAGGGATATGGAAGACTTTGGAACTTTGGACGAGAAAAGCCTAGGTGTGCTTTAAATGGTGCTAAATGGGCCATCCTAGAAGAGGCATGGAAGACAGTTCTGAGGGTGATTTGGGCTGTGGGTTTCTGGCTCAAGAGTTTTGAGAGGAGAAGAATATTAGTAAGTGGCCTAGAGACCATTCTTGTGGTATTTTGGTGAAGAACATGGCTGCTTTCTGCCCTTGTCTGAAAACATTCTGCCTGAGGCTAAATTGAAGAGTTTTGGATTAATGGCTTTAGCAGCAGAGACTAGTATTGACTGGGAGCGGGGAGGGCTGTCTCCAGCTCCAGCAGCACAGGGCTTTGGGAGGGATCCACAGAGTCTGCATAAACTAAGACTTTTCTATCTGAGGGGGTTTAGGGAAGAAGACGTTCACACACACTCCTGAGGACGTCCTTCTTTGTTCTTTGTTCTTATAATCTTTCTGAGGAGAAAGGAAACACAGGAAAGTTAATGGAGCTGAGTACTATGTTCAAAATACAAAAGCTGAAAGAATGGAGTGAAGGGGGGGATGACCCTGGGGCAAGATTCCACCGGGCTGAGCTTCCGACTGGCGAAGAGGAAGTAAGGAAAAGCTTGACCAGTCAAGGGAAACATCAACAACAAGAGGCTGGTGCAAATGTGTTTGGAGGAAGGGGCCAAATTCCAGCCCCAGCAAAGTGAGCCACTCTGCAAATACTGGAAAACTAACTCAGGTTCTTGGCAAGAGCAGTACGCATTCATAACCTCCGAATAAGTTTTTTTTTTTTTTTTATCCCTTGGGGGATAAAAAGAAACTAAAAGCCAACTTGGCTTGTTGAAGACTGGTAACAGCCCGAGAAAAGTAACTCTAACAATTGGACTCAGGTTCCGGTGGTGTTATGGTTATGACTTTTTGCCTTCTCTGCTCAGTACAGGGTTTACTATGATTATTTACATACTAGAGGCTTAAACGTGTACATAAAAATGGCAGGCAATGTTGTGAAAGAGGGATCGGGATCATGCCATGGAGGCAAGTGGTTGGCAGAGCCTGAGCATTGCCGTGCAAAGCATACAATGATGCGTTCTGGTTTTGCCTTGCATAGGATTGCTAAAGATGAATGGGGCTGATAATCAGACAGATGGTAGGAAGTAGGTATTTATAAAATTCCTACCAAGTGTATAGGACTTTGGAAACACAGTTCTCGCAGTCTGCATGTGTCTGGAGGGGTCACTGTTTCTGGAACAGAATGATAATTCTAGTTCCTGGAAAAAAAAATTCTAGAAATTAAAAAACAAGAGTCGCCAAACCCAAAGTAAAACATTCCCTCCCAAACTATAGCCTATTTGCTATTTTCTAGATCTATTTCTTTCTAAATCCATACCTAATGTAGCACTGTTAGAACAGCAAAGAAAGGACACAAACTCTGAGATTATTAGGGATAGCAGAGCTGTTGCAGTGGGTTATGCTTGTGTCTTTACAAATAAACCCTGAAGGTTAGAGCACATTCTTTCCTTCACGTGGTGGTGTTTCAAACATGGAGCCATCACCCGCACCTGCCATTCAGGGTTTCCAATCCTAGTACAGTGCATGTTTGACTCTCCATTTTACATGTTCTGTTAAAAAGGAGACACTCCCCTGCTTTGTGTCACGTCCCTGAGAAATTACCCACTGCCATGGATTTGCTATTATAGTTCCCAATAATTCCGTCACAGTTCAAACTTTCATGTTTCCTATTTGTGGTTTCTTTTTTTGATGCATAGAAGTTTTAAATTTTAACAACGGAAAATTATAATTTTTCATGTGTTTCCTTGTTTCTAGAACATTTCTTCCTATCCTGGAATGAAAAACAAAATAAAACAAAACAAAAACAAAAACAAGACAAAAAAAAAAAAAAAAAAACAAAAAAAAAACAAAAAACTTTCCATTTTCTTCCCTTAGCTTTGAATGGTTTCAAATATCAAAGATTTTAGTTGTCTTGGAATATGCTTCTGATTCAACTGATATAAAAATTTAATGGAATTAGATTTCTTATGTCCACACAAATAAACAATTGTCTGTTTCTTTTCTATTTAACTGTTTCTTTTGGATTTATAGAATATTGTTTAATTTTTATAAAGTAATTGAAGACTATTATAAACCTTGAGTTATTATGTATTAACTTTGTATCATCATATTTATTTGTACAAAGAATTGTATTGGCAGCATTTTAGCTGAAACTGATCTGATTACTAGAGACTAATACACGATTTAGTTTTTATTCATGAACATTGTGTACCTCTTTATCTTTTAGGACTTTAAAACTAATTAATAATTCTTAGCAATTTTCTATATAAGCCATGCACATCTTTTGTTAGAATTATGCCTGGGTAGTTTTCAAATATTATAATGGCACTATGTCCTAAATTATGTTTTCCAGTTGGTTATTGTGGATGTCTAGAGAAAAATGTTATTGATTTTGTTTGCTTACTACTATCAATTTACAATATTTAATGGCACACATTTTAATTAAAAAACAGTCATGTCACTGACTCAAATTCCAATAATGTCTTGTCTGTCTCGATATAAACACACATTAATAATTCATTACGTAGCAGTGCTAACTTGTAAGTTGTTCTTTTATTTTAAGGTCATAACATATTGGACCCTCATTGGGTGAAGACTTAATGACCTCATCTAGTGGGGGTTTAAAGCTATTTACTTTAAAAAAATGAAAACAGCAATCAATGTTGGTGTTGTAAATGCCGAGACAGATCAAGGATTAATCTGAGACTTCAAAATTAATTATCTCTTTGGCTTTTATTCTTTTAGCTTCAGAATTCTAATGAGGTTATCCTTATAGGACCAATGTACAACCTCCCATGCTGGAACCAAACTGTATATGAGGAAATTTAATTTTCAAGATTGTTACCCAGGGAGTCATAACAGGCCCAGCTGTTTCAAAAGCCAAGGTTATTAGCAACTGGCTTGAGCCAGTCTATGTGACTTCTACAATAATGTGGTTCCGAGTCTACACCGGAAGGACTGTTGTATGCCTACGGACCCTTGGACTCAGGCCTATTTTATATCTTACTAGAGCTATTTCTTTGTGGAAGACATGACATCTTGTATATATTTCAACTCAATTTCAAAAGGACCCATGTTGGAACATCTTTTTTAATAATTTGAAAGAAATATTAAGTCTAAAATATGCTCAAGGTGGATTATTAATATAAATATTAGAAGTTTTATATTTATGTTGTAAGTGTCTTGCTTGCATGCATGTCTGTGCGCTATGTATGCCTGGTGCCTGCAGGGGCCAGAAGAGGGTGCTGGATCTCCTGGAACTGGAGTCCCACATGGTTGTGAGCTAGCATGCAGAGCCTGCTTCCTCTGCAAGAGCAGCAAATGCTCTTAACCGTTTAGCCACCTCTTCAGATCTCTCCATGCGCCCTTTAAAATGTATCCGTGCTCCCTTTAAAATGTAAAATACATGTGGGGAGCTTTTTCATCTTTTGGGTGGGAAACTCTTTCAAATGATCAACAGAAACTCTAAGGGTAAAGGCTGACTAAACATCTCCATAGAACTTTAAAAAGTCAACTGAAAGGATAGTGTCATGTTTTGGCAAACATTTTAAAATGATAATGCCTTCCTTCAGTGTAATTATGAACAAAGATGTCAATAATAGGTAGTCTGTAGTGATGCTTGCAAATATATTTGGAATAAACTCTTTCTCTCTCCCTCCCTCTCTCTCTCATGTATGTGTGTCCCCAGAAATTCTACTACATAAGGAACTATAGGAGTGCAATGACAACAATAGTATTTAAAATATTTAAAAATTAACAAAAATGTAAATGTCTCTCTGTTGATAAGCAAACTGAAACCTAATATAACATACATTTATAGAATTTTGTGCCACCATTAATACTGATCTACAGAATATTTGAAGATCTTTAAACACTTTGTTTAAACATTTTATTAACCTTATTATAAAACTCTTGGAAATAAAAAACATCTTACACCCAAATTCAAGTTAAGCTTCATTGCTTCAGAATGCCTATCCTAACTGAATAGCTGTTCATCAAAATGTGTAGACTTTGGGCCTAGTTAGTCTTTTTGGTTAATTTAAAAAATCCTTGTAATATATCCAGTTATTTAATGCAATACCACAACTAAGGAAAAAGTCTCAGAATAGTATAAAGGCCAGAAAGCAAATTGTAAATTGTTATAAGTTACACAATTTAGTTTTGATTTTGTGCAAAAGGAAAACACTTGCCTAGGATTGTTTTTCTTACGATCATGATACAGGCTGAAGACTGCACCCCACATTCATAGGTTGAAGTTCTAGCTCCCAGTACGATGGCATCCAGAAGTGAGGCTGCAGGTAGGTGACTAGGGTTAGCAGAAGTCGTCATGAAAGCGGGGTCTTTACAGAGGGCTTAATGCTTTTAAGAAGAGTACTAGAGAGGACTCTTTCTGTATGTCCTTCTCTCTCTCTCTCTCTCTCTCTCTCTCTCTCTCTCTCTCTCTCTCTCTCACACACACACACACACACACACACACACACTGTCCTGGCTGGCTGGCACCTTGATGAGGGATTCCTGGTTCTACAACTGTGAAAGAAAGAACAGCCACGACCACTGGTAAGAGACTCAGTCTGTGGTGTTATGTCACAGATCCCTAAACAAATGAATACAAATGAAGCAACACTGACTTGCTTATCATGGTCTCTAAATTTTCTGTGATAGACATATTGCATTTAGAAAACGAAAGGCTGTTTGAAGATCTACTGTTAAGATATCAGAAAGCTCTCCGGCATATGGATGATTCTGTAGGAAACTCAGCGTTAATTACAGCAGTCATGTAAATCCTGCCTATAGCTACCTCAACATATCTTTGTTCATTTTCTCCATTCACGAGGCATTTGACCTACAGTCAAGTTTAGCAAGGTAAATCTAATACTTCTTAGTGTGGAAACTACGATTGATTAGGCTTCTAAGATAACACTGACAGGAAGGTCTGCTTCCCCCCCCACTTGACTGTAATTACTATTTGGAAACATTGACTATCTTGTTATATGTTCAGTTATAGTGGATAATTAGTATTCTGTCTTAGAATTGCATGTATAATTGTGATGAAATTGTTATTTTCTCACCCAAGACATTTTATAATTATGTTTTCTAGTTTTTTTTTTTTTTTTTTGTTGTTGTTGAAATTTCTAAGCTAAGAAGCAACTTTAAGCAAACACTACCTTTCCTATTGTAACATAACTGCCTATGTCAAAGGTGAGGTTCTACATCAGGACATTACATGATGGTTAACACATAACACATGCTTGTGTGCACAAACACACGCACGCGCTTTGTCAGTTTTAGTTCCATCGTCTCAACATCCCCACAGGCATGCTGCTGAGATAAGGAATGTTTCACTGTGGCGTCAGGGCTGTCACCAGCAGGCTGAGAAGCATGGGAGGCAGGACATCTTCTCCTCAGGGACAGGACTGAACAGTCAAGATGTCTGTCTGACCCAATAATGTCTGTTCATTGCTCAAACTACCTGCTCCCTACATTGTGATGATCATATACTTATAATTATATGCCCTTCCTTACCAAAGTGCAAACCAGGTAATTTGCATCCCCAGACTTTCTACATTAAGATGCAGGAATGAGACTCCACTTCCTCTAACCACACTGTCTTTGGGAGATAGGTTTAGGGGGACCACATCAGGAGGCAATACACCTAAGCATGTCAATCTTTTGATGAGCCAGGTATTCAAAGAGTCATTTCCTGATGGATAGGGTGATAATGCTTCTGCCATCTAGTTTCAGGTGCTTTAATACCACAAACTAACATCCACAGAGTTTCTGTTACAGAGGTGGTTGGGTATTCTCGGCGATGATGCTCAGGTTTGTGCCCTGGCCCTACCAGATAGTCTGTAAAACATCTAATAGTCTTCATCGGTTCCATTCCCCTTCAGATTTACAGAAAGTATTCTGTAGTTAGAATTAAGAAGTCCAATCAATACGATAAGAGCTCTTCCTCTTTAGAACAAAACAGAACCTAACCTCAGTGGGTTTGACAGCAACAATCCTGTTTACAGACATGGAAGGGGAAATGTCATGTGAAACAGTATGGTGTGTTCATTTTCAGAGCTTCGGTAATCAAAAGGAAAAGAACTTTCCAGACAGAGAATTCCTCCCCGCTGCAGTTACCAGCAAAATTCATTCTTCCTGCCTCCTTGGTTTCACAAACAACTGGAGGATTCAGACAGAACCTTGGAATGGGTGGCTTCCCTCGTTAACACATTTGGTCTTGGCAGAACTTGACACCATTTACTGGGTTCTTAGCCACTTACTCCCCCTACGTGGAACTGTCCTGAATGCCTGCCTCATGCTGCATGCAGGGTTGACTGTAGCCAGAGGTTATCCTCAACAGCAACACCAGCAAGGGAGTATTCTCTGACACGTGCCTGTTCATGATGAAAGATGTGAGAACCAGACACATCTCTGCTCTCAGGGACAACAGAGAAGCGTCAGGCTGGAATGGCTGAAGTTGGAATTTGAAGAGATTGTGATTACAATAATAAACACTGTATGACATATCAGACTGGCTATATCCCAAAAATAACTTTTATTTTTTTTCACCCGGTAGATTGCTCTGCCACCATAAACATTTGTATTTTAAGAAGGCTATTATTTTTTTATGTAAAATTTATTGGACAGTTGCTGTATGCCAGTATTGAGACTTTGTGTCCTGTCCTCATTAATTGCTCTTGACAGCATGGAGCAGATACTGTCAACTGTACTTAGAGGTGAAGTGATTCCCAGGGAGGTTAGTTAATTGTCCAAAGAAGTACAGCTACTAAATCACAGAGGTGGGGCCTGATGCTGGGTGAAACACAAAGATCCTTTCGGTGAATTATGAAGGCCATGAGTCATCTCAATAACAGTTTTGTATCAAGAGTCAGAAGAATAAAGTATGGCACATACACCACAATGCTCATCATGTGTGTACCGACAAAAAGCTTGGAAAAGAACTTCACACCCTTCTTGCTTTTGTGTCTAAGAATCTAAGACAACCAGTTGACTGGGAGGAAGAATGTTGGAGGGAGGAGATGGGGGTGGGGTATATGTGCACACGTACGTATCTGCAATCATTTTGACGAGACAAGCAAAACAAGTTAGGAAACACAGACATTAGCAGAAGGTGGGAACCCTCCCGGACCCAGGTATACTCTGAAAAGGAACTCTTCGCTTTCTGCATTAAAAGGAGAGATGTGCTAACACATGCATAGGATAAGACAGTCAGGATTTCCATCCCTGGGAAGTGCACATCAAGAAAGGCGGAGGAAATGGGGTCAGTACTTCCTCCATTACCCCCAGGGCAAGGGGCAGGTCCTCATGCGCCTCCAGGGGCAGGTTTGGATTGAGTCCTTTTTTCACTTTCTAAAGAGTGAATGATAGGAAAGGAGAGACACAAAGGGAGGGTAAATACAGCTCAGGGAAGACAGGCGGGGATGATGGTGGTTCCGGGTGGGGGTTTCCCCAAATGAGGACAGGGGAGTGACTCACTGAGGAGATGCTTATGCTGTGTGATTTGAGGAGAGAAAGAAAAAGATACCTAGTGAGATACCTTGTGACAGGGTTCAAAAGCAGAGTTCCTGTCACGAGGTATCTTTGTTTTTTTAATTAGGGAAAGGGATCATGAAAAGGGGAAAAGGGGGTGGCCTCTGGAGACAGGAGCAGCAGGAGAGAGGAGAAAGGAAAGGGGGAAGAGAGAGAGAGGGGGGGGGAAACAGACTGAGAGGGGGAGACACTGTGTCAGGTTTTGTTCCCTCGGTTCCTTAGTTCCTTGGTAGATCATGATTTGTCCTATGAAGTGATGTGCACAGTGGAAAACTAAAGATTTCCTGCCAACCGCCACATGAATGCTCACGGAAATGGTCCCAGAGGCCCTGACGGGCAGCCTGACTTTGCAGAGATCTCATGAGAAATCTCGAGAAAGAACCATCAAGCTTGCATTGTTGGCCCTCAGAAATGGTGCAGCGATGAGCATTTGTTGTCTGAATTTGGGGGTATCCAGCAATCTGTATAACCAATCCTGAAGAAATGGTAGACGCTATAGGTTCCATGGAAGAAACATTCACGGAAGTCATCCAGGACAGAGATGAGGTTAAGGGTCACAGAGGTTATATATCTGTCCTTCTGAAATCTCAACAGAAGCTCACTTTGGATTCTAAGAACATCTAAGTTGTGTCCATTTTCTGTTGATTCAGACTTTTGATTTCAGATGGAAAGCCATGGTATGTCAGAAGTCTACCACTGAAGTCCTAGATCCCTCTGTACTGCCCAAGGTAGAAGGGGTGTGAATGGGCAAGTGCTCTGAGGTGAGACTGGATGTCTTTATAGGGACGATATGGGTTTTTGACAGACTTAAGGTGGTTCTGGAGTTCCCCCTCACAATGGTATAATGTTTCTTTATTTTATAAAATGTTCATACAGTATTTTTTGGTCCAATTCCTCCCAGATCTTCCCTACCTCCCTGCCCACTCAACTTTGTTCTTTTTCTCTTTCTTTCAAATCAATCAATCAATCAATCAATCAATCAATCAATCAATCAATCAGAACAAAAAACCCAAGAAACATAAAAACCCATAAAACACAAACTGAAACATAGAAGCAAATGACTAATAAGACAAAAAATGTCAGAACAAAGCAAATGAAACAAAGAGTCCTAGAAACCCCTCTGGAGTCCACTTTGGGTTTACCAGCAGCTCTTGGGGCCCCGCCTCTCCAGGAGTGTGGTTGATACACTCAGGGAAAGTCCAATGGACAAAACTGCTTTTCCCTTCACCAGCAGCTTTCAGTAGCCGGTAGCTTCTTGGGGGAGGGGTGGGACTCTGTGTCTGCTTCCTCAGGCAGTGCAGCTAACATTTCCAATGGCTATACCAGTGACCTTGTGCTGTTTTCTATGAATTCTTGCTGTGTATATTACCTCCTCGGCTGGCATTACTATCACTTTTATGCTAAAGATGAGCACACAGGGGCGTGACCTGCTCACATCATGGGCCATGTGTCTCTTAAACGACAAGGCCAAGGCATGAGTTGGCCAGGCCAGTGGCAACGCCAGGCCTCTAAACTACGCGGTGATCCCAAGACAATATTGCAACCTGGCAGCTTGTCAGTTTTAGCAGTCAGCCCATTTGGAGGTAGAGGTGTGTGCTTATTCGCACAGAACTCCCAATCCTCTGTGGCTGACTCCGGTACTCAAGCTAAAGAGTCCAAAAATTCAGTTTTCCCATATATCCCACTCAAGTACTCTACTAAAAGAAAATAGTGACTATTTCATTAAAAAGTAAACCCATGGATACACACGGCTTTCTCGACAGTACCCAAGTCTGTTGTATCTCATCTAAGATTGTCCACGTGATCCCCCGCGAATCCTTTCCCACTGCACCCGGCTGTATGATGGAATGCTTTAATTTGCTCCACACGGAGCCCAGTGGCTCCTCCGTTTTATGTTATTTATGCCACATGCTGTCCACTTTCATACGCTGTTTTATTTCATAAAGCACTTTAGGTACCGGTTCATATGAAAGATGTTATTTGAGATCACGTTATATTGCAAGCTACATTATCATAATTTCCTCCTTGCTTCGGTCCTATGTCTTAGACGGTTGCATGATGTTTGATGCAGTGCTGAAATTTAAATGGAAAGAGTATCAGACTTGATGCTCATGTATTACTTATTGAGTCCGCTCGTGGAGCAATCCACTGTTGAATTCTGTTTTCAATATATTCCACGGCCTGCTCTGACATACGTCTTCCTCGTTTCATGGGGGAAGATCTGCACTGTGTGAGCAGGAAGCTCTTTGGCTGTTAGGCTGGTATCACAGGGTGCAGAGCTGCAGTTATGGATCTCTGTTTGTCGGTTTGGTTTGGTAATGCACTCTGCTGTCTGTCCATTCTGCTCTTCTGCTGCTTATTTGTTCTGGATCCCTTTAATACTTCTGAATACCAAGGGAAAGAAAAAGATTGAAGTGGCTGTTTGGGTGATCTTTGGTAGTAGATCTTGTTGGAGATGTAACAAGGCAGAAAAAGAAATTCTACTTTGCAGACAAGGCTGGCAATGGTAGCTGAATTTTGGGCATGTTATATGTACGCATTGCAGATATCCTGGCAGCCAGGAGCCAAGGAACACCACAAAGCCACACCACACAACAAACCTCACATAAGAGATGTATTGGGAGGGGAAAAATCCAGGTGCGGGGTTGGGTGAGAAACAGCAGCAAACTGAACAGGATGCAGGGCTTATATAGAGTTTCTTGAGAAGGGGGTGGAACTTTCCAGGGTGAACTTTGCTTGGATTTCATGTCTGGAGATTAGGCTTTTTACTCTGTGTAGAGTGGGTGGGTGGGTGGGTAGAGTCCAGCAGTTAGTGCAGTTAGAGTATATTACTATGGGTGGAACCTGTCAGTTGGAGGTCTGAGGGGGAGGGGCCTGACCACTCATATGGCTCAAGGGGCTTACAGTATGGGTTTGTGTACTTATGTTAATTAACCTCCAAGTGTTGAGCACGAGTTGCCTACTTTACTTTCCTAGGATAGTTGCTATGACCACATTACAACAGATGATCATAATGCCATTATCACCCACAGAAAAATCTCACTGTCATTTAGGTTTTGGTGGGAAGGTGATAGTCTAATAACTGGTGGCATATGAAACCTTGGTTCTCTGTTCCAAGTTCTGTGTTCTGAACCCATCTTGCAGTTTAAGGCTTAAGGTTACCTCCTGTCTCAGCTCCCGGAGCATCCTGTGTCTAGGGGTCCTTTGGCAGCGAATGTGCCCCAAACTATAGCAAATACATGTTGAGAGGAGACAGTTCTTGGTTCATGTTTCTCTCTCCCTACTATATTTGGCACAATTTCCTGTAAAAATCATGTATGGTGAAGTGCTTTAATAACTATTTATTAAAATCATTTTCTCTAAACACTATTAGCCAGTGTAATATGACTGATACATAAACAACAGATTCTTCTAATCATCCTTGATATTAGGGTAGAGAGAACTGAAAAAGATCTAGAAAACTTCTAACGCAACCCAGATTTCATATGGGTTAGAGGCCTTAGGGGGAGTCTGGACTCCACATCTATTGTGAATAGAATCTTGGGAAAACGGCTTTCCATTTTTGAGTTAAAATATTTTGACAGCGTCTCTGAATATTAAATGAGGTGATGGATTAAAAGATGTTCTGTACAGCTTTAACTGTTCTTTTTGTGTTCATTCAGGAACCCCTGTCTGGTTTTCTCGGGGTCCTCCATGAATTCCCGGGCCTTACACTCTCTGCCTCCTCTTCTGCGATCCCCAAAGATCTGGGGGAGGAATTTGATGGAGGCATCCCATTTAGGGCTGAGTGTTCTAAGGTCTCTCACACTCTGCATAACGTCTGGCATGGGTCTCTGTATTTGCCCACATCTGCTACAGCAGGAAGCTTCTCTCATGACACTGATCTATGAGCATGCAGAGTGTCACTAGGAGTCATTTATTGCTACTTTAAACGTTATTATTATTAAGAACAGTGATATTTGGTTTTATTCTAGGTCCCCAGACTAGGTTCTCGGTTGCCTTCGCAGTGTCGGATATGCGTTTCATCTTGTGGGGTGGGCCTCAGGTTAAGTCAGATCCTGATTGGCTACACCCACAACCTTTGTGGTACAGTTGCACAAGCGTGTCTTGTGGGCGGGACAGGGTATAGACCAGAGGTTTGGGGGCTGCAGAGTTCCTTCCTGTACCAAGAACACAGGCGTGAGGGCCCTATGCAGACACCAGCTCGGCCTCTCCGTGCTCACTCGGTGAGCTGTGTGTTGTGTTCAGCAATGGGACAGTGCTGCTGCCAGTTTACAGGGATTACAGGTTCTGTGTTTTCAGTTGGCGCCAGAATCAGATTTCCACATGCAGCTGGGATGTAACCGAGTGTCAGAAGACACTTTCCGGGCAGATCTCGGCTTTTCTTACATCACAGGCAGTGCATCCTTGCACTTTGGTTAGTGATAATTTGAAATATAATAATTAGAGCTGAAATTTTGAAAGGACCTCAAGGGTCTGTCGTTCAGCAGCCGACCTTGTTGTTGGGATGAAGAATTGGAAAGAGCTGCTCCACCGTGCTGTGTCACCCTAACGGGATAAGGCGTGTGGAAATATTTTTGTCAGGGAGCTATGCATACCTCATTACCGTTGTCACGTGCCCCCTCGGTGTCCAGGAAGAAAGGATCTCTCATGCAAATGCCATGTTGAATCACAGGAGTGGCTGGCTCGGTGTAAGACTCTCAGAAAACAGCGTCCACTCGCAACACTTCGTTTGAAACTATGTATAAATGTGTGTGGGTTTGTGTGTGTGCACAGGTGCCCACAGAGGCCATAGGCTTTAGACCACTGCAACTGGAACTATAGGTAGCCGTGGTGCTGGGAACTGAACTCAGGTCCTCTGGAAGAGCAAATCTGGATCTTAACCTCAGAGCCCGCTCTCCAGCCCCAACATTAACTATTATTTTTACAAGCATGATGATCCTTTTATAATACCATTTCCTTTTCTCCAAAATTCTATATTTACTTTCCCATTTTTTTCCCCTAAAGGCCATGCGTGTGTACTGGCTGCCATTTCTATTTCTTTCCTGTCTCTGGGACCTCCCTACATCCCTCCTTCCTTTCACATGCATCAACCATACGGACTCTCACAAATAAATGCTCTGAATTAGGAGAAACTTGGTCAGGAATTCTTTAGTTGCCCCCTAGGGAAAGCGGCTGAGTTCTCACTGCCCGGGCCTCCCTTTAAGAACTTTTCTATAAAAGAAAATGGTCCTGAATCGTAACTCTTACACCACTTTATTTTACTCAGCTCCTTCTGCAGGAAAAAAAAAAAAATCTACACAGAAAGAATCACAAATCGGCACCTAATAAAAGAAATCCAGCACACATTAAAATACTAGAATGCCAGATGGTGGAGTTTAAGTATTATCCAACTACTGTTTATCCTACCCAGTGCTCATTTTAAATTCAACATTTTTGAGAATTATTCACAGAGCCACAGTTGTACTTCATGCAGCTAACAAGCTTGGTTTGGAGTGAATTACCAGAGTGCACCCATCATTCCCGTACTTCTCTGGTTATTGTTAACTTGAATCACAACTATTAGTTAAAGTTGAGAGACTTTCGAAGCAAGTCAGCATCAAGCAACCGTGGACAAGAATTGGTTCAGCCATCTGTGAGGAGGGCAAGTCGCTAAAGCTTACATGTCCCACCATCGGATGCAGGGGTCCACAGCTGCCAGTCACACATCTGTTTGCCGAGTGTGCCTGCCCGCCAAGTGTGCCCGCCGAGTAGGCAATTCTTGCTTTGTCTCAAGTGACTGTGTGTGGTATAACTTTTGTTTGTTTGTTGGTTTTTGTTTTCCAAGACAGGGTTTCTCTGTGTAGCTTTGGAGCCTGTCCTGGAACTCACTCTGTAGACCAGGCTGGCCTTGAACTCACAGAGATCCCTCTGTCTCAGCCTCCCGAGTGCTGGGATTAAAGGCGTGCGCCACCAACGCCCAGCTTGTGGTGTAACTTTTAAGTGAATGTAACAAACAGTTTCATCTTCCACACTTTCCTATATGACTCACTGGAAAAAAATCAACGAAGCCATCTGCAAGCATAGCACAGACCCTGTGCAGTCACAAGGCTTTCCATCAGGGCACGTGGAGGTGGCTGACCTCCACCAGACACCCGTCTCTACCACATATGCTCCCCTGCCACAAGTCATTAAGAGAAGGATTAGGAGACCTTTTACAAGAACAACATCCATTCTGATGCTAACAGCTAATGCTTTGACAGCTTGAAACGCTTTTTGCTCCCTGTTTAAAATTAATCTGAATGAAAAGGGTTGAATTCAGCGTGACACATCCTCAATGCCTGAAGACTTTTATGTGGGGGTAGAGGGGGGCACTAAAATTTCTTTCTGATTTTGTTCTTGAATTTCCCAAATACATTAAGGCAATATCACCTTCCAGCTTAGTACTGCTTTTTCTCCTGTGGAGGCTTGCTGTGTGTCTGAGTGCTGTTCTGGGGGCTCGCCTGCAGGGGGCCCCCTAGCTCATACATGGGGAAACACCCCAGAAAAGTTAGCTGCACAGCCCAGAATCATGACTTGGCGCCACCCCGTATCAGAGGCTTATTATGTTTTTCCTACTGCAACATGCCTCCCCCTTGGGTGTAGTAGATGAGAAACCATTGAAGGAGGTTTATAGTCACACTTTAGATTGATATCCCAGAGATGAAACCACAACATATTTTTCAAGATACCCGCTACAAAGCGTATCTTAGGGTGTATGCCCTTTATGCCCAAACCTCTTACAGTTTGTGACTCCACTCACAACACCTTATAGCAGAGGCTCTCAACCTTCCCAATACTGAGACCCTTTAGTAGAGTTCCTCATGTTGTGGTAACCCCCACCCACAAAATTATTTTTGTTGATACTCCATGACTTTAATTTTGCCACGGTTATGAATTGTAATGTAAACACGTGATCTGCAGGACATTTGAGAAGCGGCCCCTGTGGGTACCGCGACCCCTGAGGGGATCGTGACCCACAGGTTGAAACCTCTACCTCACAGGGCTCATGCTTCATGTAATAAATGAAATAAAATGAATACTAAAACCTTCCATGGGAAAGCAAATGCCTATGGCTTCACTGAAAGTCTTCTTAAATTAAGTAATTTTCTCCAAGCCTAAAGTTCCCCATTTGTGAGGGAAACGATTCCAGTACCTGATTACATCAGGTGGTCATTCTTCATGGATGTCTCACCTTCCTGTGTGTCAGGACAACATAGGCCAGATTGCCTCTGCGCTGTGTGGTAAGTAGTCTTGGAGGGCAGTGACGTGTCTCCCTATGGGGAAGAAGGAGGATGCTTACTATCCATTTTACAGGACCCAGCTCTCCTGAATTTGAGAGAGTCTCCTGCCTGTAATGTAACCCACCATTTGTATGCACATTGCATCTCTCCTTGGATTCACTGTGGTAACTGAAGCTTGGAGAAGTAGTTTAAGAAACCACTTGCTCTCTGGTTATTTCTATTTCTGTGAGAATAATGTCCCTTCTCTTGGACCCAAGACTCTCTTGTGTTCTACTAGCATCCATAAAAGATGAAGGCTAATTGGTTAATTTGCAAGTAGGGCAAAACATTAGACTTGCCACAATCTCTGCTACGTCATATGGCTGCAGCAACTAAATGTCACACAACTTAGTGACTAGCCCATTGAATACACTGGTTGCGTGGGAGCTGTTGATACTATTGGTGTCCCAAATTGGTTTGCGATACTTATTATTATTATTAACACAGTATTTTGGCATTTGACATGCACTAACTTTAGATTGTTTAGATTGGCTACTTTTCAAGTGATCATTTAACAGTGGTATTCTTTCAAATATCCACCTTGTCAGTTCAGTTGGCATTTTTTTGGAGAGTTAAATAAATTCTCTAAATACTGGGTTCATGAAACATGCATGGTAGCACATGCTGGCAAGGGCAGTGGTCAGAAGGCAGAGGCAACAGGGTCTCCATGCATTCAAGGGTTTTATAGCAAGAGCTTATTGAGAGATACACAGGGGCTCTTCTCCCAATAAACAAAAATGAGCCTCAAATCCCCAAAGGCTGGTGTTTCTGGATATATTGGCTCCGTGGCTATGGAGAATAATATGTGAACACTCCCAAAGGCATAGCATGTCTTACCGTGTAAATCGAATGCAGATTTTACCTTATAATTCAAGGTTTAGGGAAAATTATTAAACCAATCAAAATAATTGGCATTCAGTTGCCTGCCAAAATTTAATGACTCAAAAACCCCAAAGCCTATATAGTTCTTTATGTACTTGATCCGAGGAACACTGAAAATATGATTCTAAGCCATCTGTGAACCATATAACTCACTGATACAGAAATAAGTTAAGAAATACAAATGATAATGTCGCTCTGATAAGTGTGGGTCCGTCTGGAGTCCCGTCTGCCTCTCTGGATCTTACCCATCTATTTCAGCTCTGCACTCAAGCTACTGAAGGGAGAGGGTTTCTTGCTATGAATGTCAAATCGTGCCCTTTTGAGGGTGTTTTGATTTGACGTACCCTGCCGTTGGCAATTCTAACAGTCTCCTCTTTTGGCTTATTTTAACTACCACCACTTACTCCCGGCTTTGGTGTTACTGATAGATTTTTTTTCCTATCAATGTGTTGGGTTTTCTTTATTGGGAAATGCTTGGCCAGGGTAGAGTGCTTGCCTAGCATGCCTGAAACCCAGGTCCAACCCCCAGAACCACATAAAGCCAGGTATGGTGAACATGCTTGTAATCATGATACTGGGGAGGTAGAGGCAAAAAGATCAGAAGGCCAATGCCATGTTTAGCTTCATGACAAGTTCAAGCCTAGCCTGGGCTGCATGACTCTCAATCTCAAACAAAACAAAACACAACAAAAAACAAAAACAAAATCTATCCCCCTCCCAAAGGAAGAAAGAAAGAAAGAAAAGACAGAAATTGAGCTGAGTGGATGAATTTCAAGAGAAATAGAACATTCATATAATATCAAAGGATACTTATTAATTACAAGGGAAGAGAAGTAAGTTTGCAGAGGAGGAAAATTGACAGATAGCTTTTACAAAAAGTAGTGTCACCAAGAACAAGATATATCCATACCACGCACCCTGATCTGATACAGCATTGGGGAATAAATCACTTCTGGGTATCTTCGTTAGTAATGCATAATCACAGACTGAGCATGAGAAAATGCTAAGCAAACCCAGGCAGCGGTATCGTCATCCACAAAACCACTGACCAGTGTCCTGCACAAGCCCTGGGATATGAAAATAGCAAAAGAAAGAAAGTACTAGAGATTGAATCACCAAGTTAGATCAGAATCTACTAACGTAATATGAAATCCTCATCGGATGCTAACTGTTTTTAAGAAGGCCATTAATGGGGGCCTGTAGCTTTATTACAAAAGGCATTTTCTTAGGCTAGAGATAATTGCTTTGCTTATGTAAGATACTGACTCTGGGAGAAACCAACGGAAGACTGCCGGGGTCTCTCTTCACTGTCTTAAAAACTCTTTTATAAACATCTCATCACCTTAAACTAGAACTGCCTTTAAAAAAGAAGTGTGTTGTTCCACAGTCATTATGGTGAAAGTCAGTTTTTTATTTCCTGTGATAGGAAATAAAGAGTAAAAGGAAAGAATATGACAGATGACTGTTGAGAAGCAAGAAAAAGTAAGCATCACGGAGTCACAGACCAACACAGCCGCCTGGGGCCATCACTTGACATGACACTCTGTGCTCCTCTAATGTGTGACCTGTAGTTAGGAACACAATGCTTCTTTACGTACGATTTGCTTCTTGAGAACTCCATAGGTCTGGAGACTTCTTGGTTTTGCATTGAGTCATTGTCAGTTTGGTTGTTTTCCAAGTGTACTCTGTCCACTTAGCAAAAATGGGCAGTCACATGACTCCTCACTCAGTTTCTAAAACTGAGACTATGTGAGATTTCACACTAGAAAACATTGCCCTCCTTTCTGAGATAATACTTTGGAAATATCTCTTATTAAGTAGACTCAGCTCAGTGGGTACAAAGCCTGCCATACAATCATGAAAACCCGAGTTTTCACTCCAGTGCACTAGGAACAAGCCGGGTATGTTGGTGTGCCCCTGCCGGCCCAGTGCTTGGGGGTGGAGAGAGGAGCTCCAGGTTCAGGGAGAGACTGTCTCAGAAACCGAGGTGGAGAGGGGGACACCCGACTTCAACCTGCGTCACGCACACACGTGTGCAGGTGTACATACACACGCAATGCACACACAACACAGCAAAACACAGACGACATTTCATCATTAGAATTTAATCCCGCGGTTGTTTCAAATGCAACCAGAATCTTTAAGGTGGTAATAATATTGAATTATATTACTAGATCTCTCTCAATATGGTAGCTGGCTGGAAGTCAAATTTCAAGTAGGAAAAGTCATTAAAAAGTGTGTCCTACTTAGCTTTGAGTATCAGTTAGACACAGTCAAAAGTCCCTTGAGAAGGAGGTGTCAATTGAAGGATTACCAAGACAAGACTGGAACTGTCTTAAGTGCTAACTAAATTATGAGGGCCCTTTCCTTCCCTAGACAGATTTTCACTAGTGGGTTTGTTTGTTTGTTTAATTACAACGCCAGGATGAAAGCTAGAACTCTAGGTAACAATTAGCAAATAAAAGATGGATAACGTATATTAGGAAAGATTTCATAATTAGTAATCGTAGGTTATAGTTTTGGCCTTGCCATTTATTAGCTGGGCACATGGCCTATCTTTTAGCTGTCTCTGCCTCTGTGGAAGTGGATACCGTTAGTTCACCTCCTGCTGTGTTTATCTAGTAAATGCTAGGCTGGTGCCTGAGATGAACCATGTGCTAAAGGGTGCCTACCGCTCTGTTTTTTAACAGATACTAAACAAACTTTGTCCCTTCCACAATGTTAACTATAAAACCAAATTTTACTAACCAAGAAACCTCAGCAGCATCCACAGATGGCTATGTACCATGCTGAGGCATCATTCAAGCGGATCTCGGCTCGTTTGTATGATTCAGACTGAGCTCTGGTGCACCTGCTGTGGCTCAGAGCAGAAGGCTACAGCAAGACTCCATCTCCATTTCAACAAAGACAGATTTCATGTCTTCCAACAGAGCTCTCACAAGCTTGCTCTAGAGAGCAGCCATATTGGAATAAAGGAACAGGGTGACTATGACAGAAGGGATTAGATGTGTCACTATGTAATTCCAAGGAAGGGGCCTCAGGTGGGACACTAACAGTGGCCTCAGCTGCAGAGGCCAGGCAAGGGGAAACTATAGGGCACTGAACAGAACAGTGTAGGGAAGACCTTAGGGTCAGGGTGCTGAGTGGAGCAGACCTTCTCCATCAGCTGGATCCTAATCTAACTGCCCCTTTCCTGGCTTGGGGAAGAGCAGCTTGGGAGTCTAATTTATGTGGTCTTGGTGCAGACACTATGAGCAGCCATCTCCGCTCCAAACAGCATTCCTCGACTGCAGGTGGTGTCTTCAGTGACATCGAGAAGGCACTCGGGTTCCTCCTCCTCGCCTCTTCCTCTTTCTTCCCTCCCTCTCCTTTGCTCAGACAATTGAAAATGATAAGAAAATCAACGTTTATCCCCACCCCCAATGCTTTCCACTGAGGTCCATTTCACTCTCAGATGAGTAGGAACCTTCTGCTCTTCAGTTTTTCCCTGTTGTGCAAAACAAAATCAGAACGTCCTTCTATCAACACCTGCATGATCTATGCCTTTGCGATTTCTCTGAGTGAATAGTACACCTGTAGCCCGGAAACATATCCATCACCTTGAAGGTGTTACAAAAGGAGCAGGTAAGTCCCAGACACCCTTCGCTTGTCCTCGTGGACCATGTCCTCATTGTCTGTGACGATGTTCCAGAGCTCTTGTTTACTATTTATCCTGAATGGCCACCATCTAAATGGACTGATGGTCTTAATGAATACATTCTATTAAATGCATTTGAGTGAGTAGGAAAAATACATTTTAAGCAAGTGGTCCCTGAGCTCTTGGAGTTTTTTACTATATAGGCTATAGGATTTGAATTGTTTCTAAACTTAATGAGCATTTGTCATTCTTGAGGATATTTAAAAATATGAGTTTAACTATTTTCAAATCCTATAATCATAGTCAACAATATTGTATTTCAAATTGGCTAAGTGGATTTTGAGCATTCTCACCACAGAGAGAGGTAAAGATATGCTGATCAGCTCCATTTAATTATTTCATAATGCACACATGTATAATTAATATTAATTAATAATCTATGCACCATATTGAATACCATAAATACTACAATTGTTATTTGTTCATTCAGAAGAGTATGAGAGGCAGGCTGTGTCAACTGGAGACATATTTTGGTAGCTAAGTGTCAAGAGTTTTTAAAAATATACATCCTCTTCCAGAAATTCTATTTCTAGGAATTACATCCACCGAAAATAAATGGACGTGTACAAGGTTACTCATCATGGTGCCATTTATAAAAGCACGGTGTGGAAAATATTAGCTGTACCCAGCAATACATTATCAGACATCGGTTGACTACCATAAAGTTAATAAAATGGTAGTGAGAATAACTATTTACTAAAAGGGAAATATTCATAACACGCCAATTTAAAAATTAGGCAGTAAGACATGTGCAGTACATTTCCAGAGTTACTTAAAAAGTGTATGTGTGTAAGCAGATTCTGAAACGAGGATGTGTATCCACCTTCTCATTAGTCCTGTTTGCTGACATGAGCATCTATCCTCCATGCATGTCTGTATTTCCAGTCTTTTTTATAATAAATGTGTGTTTTTGTAATTTGTAATTTTGTAATTCAGTCAAGAATGTTTAGTGTTTGGGCTTTACCATTATTTTTTTCTCTCGATAATTCCATCTGTGTAAAATACGTCTGGCTCATACTCACACCCAACTATCCCTCCACTCTTCTTCGCCCCTCTCCTAACAAGGGCCCCTTCTGCCTTCTTAAGTTAAATCTAATTATTCTATTTAAAAACTATTTCTTCTTTGAGAATTACACAAATGTATAACACTGCATTTTTCAAATCATACCAATGTCATGTTTCTCCTCTACTCCCAACTGGATGCCCATGTCCCTTCCTAATATCATACTCTGTATTTAAAGACTTCATGATGATGATGATGATGAGGAGGAGGAGGAGTGTGTGTGTGTGTGTGTGTGTGTGTGTGTGTGTGCGTATAAACATGTACACATAGCATTGGGTGTCCACATAGGCCAGAAGAGGGCAATCTCCTGGAGCTGGAGTTATGGGTGGTGGTTATAAACTACATGATGTGAGTGCTGGGAATTGAACCCTGATCCTCTGGAAGAGCAGCAAGTGCTCTCACATGCCGAGACACCTTTTGAGTCCCTGAATGTTGACTTTTGAAGGTTATTGTGGTGTTTTGAATAAGAATGACCCCTATAGGCTCCCACATTTAAATGCTTGGTCCATCTCCAATTGGTAGAACTCCATTGGAGGATTAGCAGGTGGAGCCTTGTTGGAAGAGAGATCACTGGGGATCGACTTGGAGGTTTCAGTAGCTCATGTCAGGCCTAGTGTCCCATAGCCTCCTGCTGCCTGGGGATCAGGATGTAAAGCTCTTGGCTTCTGCTCCAATGCCTTGCCTGTCTGCTTCTCCCATGGTGATGGGCTCACGCTCTGAAGCTGTAAGCAAGCCTCCAATTAAATGCTTTGTTTTAAGAGTTGCCTTGGTCACCATGTTTCTTCACAGCAATAGAACACCAATTAGGACAGCGATTAAAGCAAAGAAGTTTCCCAAGGAGGACCCTAAGAGAGACACCATGGCCCCCTGGAGAAGGGGAAAGGGGCAAGATCTCCTGAGCAAATTGGGAGCATGGAGGGAGGGGAGAGGGAGTTAGGAGAAAGAGAAAGGGAGAGGAGGGGGGAGGAGGACATGAGGGATCAGGAAGATTAAGTCAGGGGAAGAATAGAGGAGAGCAAGAAAAGAGATGCCATAATAGAGGGAGCCATTATAGGTTTAAAGAGAATTCTGGCACTGGGGAAATGTCCAGAGATCTACAAGGCTGACCCCAACTAACAATCTAAGCAATAGTGGAGAAGCTACCTTAAGTGCCCTTCCCTGATAATGAGAGGGATGACTACCTTATATGCCATTCTAGAGCCTTCATCCAGTAGCTGATGGAAGCAGAAGCAGACACCCACAGATAAGCACTGAGCTGATCCTGGAATCCAGTTGCAGAGAGGGAGGAGTGATGAGCAAAGGGGTCAAGACCAGGCTGGAGAAACCCACAGAAACAGCTGACCTGAACAAGGGGGAGCTCGTGGACCCCAGACTGATAGCTGGGAACCAGCATAGGACCGACCCAGACCCCATGAGCGTGGGAGGACTGGGCAGGCTATGGGGCCTCTGGTAGTGGGTCAGTATTTATCCCTAGTGTACAAATGGACTTTGGGATCCACTCCACACAGAGGGATGTTCTTTCAGCCTAGACACATGGGAAGGGCCTAGGCTCTGCTCCAAATGACAGGACAGACTTTGAACATCCCCCATGGAAGGCCTCACCCTCCCTGGGGAGCAGAAGGGGGATGGGTTGGGGGGTATCGGTAAGGGACAGGGGAGGAAAGGAGAGAGAGGAAACTGGGATTGATATGTAAAATAAGATTGTTTCTAATTTAAATAAAAAAATGGAAAAAAAATTGAAGATGATGGCTATGGACCACAGGGAATGACAGATGAGTAAGGAATGGGTAGATCAGGAGACTCAACCAGGACATTCAGGATTAACAAAGGAGACACACTGGGGTCAAGGACCCGTGGATCCTGCTCCTGACTAGCCCTGCTTTGTATACTGCTCCATATGTGGGCGTCGGCCTGGCCTCCCCTCTTCTGCTCACCCATCAGTCCCAGAGACACAAGCAGCTTCGCTGACATCCCCAGCCCCTCCCGTCTGGACTGTTTAGTGGCTTATCGTCACCTCCATCTCTGCCTCCGCTTTTTCAATGGGATTTTGCTTTTATTACAGTGCGTCCACACGTGTAAATACTACAGTGCTTTACAAGCTTTGCCACGAAACACTTTTAGACACCTTTGTATCAGCAAATACTGGGTTACCTTGTGACATTTCTGTCCCGGCAGATGCCCAACTTTTATCACAGACCTCCCTGGCAATAGTCTTCTCGATGCTTTTATCTGATTATGTTGTCGTTTAGCTTCATGATTCCAAGTAGCAACTTTTATCTACTTCTTTGTATTCCGCGGATATGATTTATTACAGAATTCACATCGCAAAACAACCAGAAAGGTTTCTCTCTCTCTGACAATTATGTTAAGACGACTGAATTTCTGTAGTAGAATTTTGTAGAACAATGAAACTTGACACAAAGAAGAACAATCCATGGAGAATTTAAGACCTTTGTCGTTGTTGTTCAGCCTTTCTAACCCTCCCGTATACGCTCTATGCTCTCACTCAAATCCATGGCTTCTTCTTTTTTCATTAAGTGCAGTTACATGCATGCATATGCCTGTGCATGCGTGCCCTAAGTACTACCTGCTCGGTCTTTATAATGTTTAATTTTATGTATGTTTCCAGGGCTGACCATTTGCTATTGGATAAGCAGTTGGTGTGCTCTTCCCTGGGGAGACTATTTCTCTGGCTCTCAGCATCCCTTGGTTGCCTGTAGATCTATGTGTAGGGCTGAGGCCTTGCAGACTTCCCCCTGCCCACTAGGAGACGTGGCCAGCTCACTCATCACTTTGGTTTTCCTTCTCTGTTGTCTGCAATGCTCCCCCTGCCTTCTGAATTTGGAAGGTGAGCCCACGCAGACCTTGTTATCTTCTCCTCCGTCTCCTTTCCTAATCCATGGGTCCTCTAGTGGAGCTGTGCTGTAATTTTGACTGAATGATATTCCATAGCAATAATTACTATGACGACTGAACTCTGCTAATAATGAAGACATGCAGTGACATATGGCCAGTACTTTTTCTTGTGCAATATTTTATTTGTCCTTAGAGTTAATTTTATTTTTGTTTTAACTTTTGTAAGCATGTTAAGTCACTACTAAATTTCCCCTTTTCCAATATTCTGTATCTCTCTGTGGTTTTTATTTACAGGGCTTTTCATTTGTAAAGGTTTTTTTTTTTTTTTTTTTTTTTGCCTGAGTGGCATCCTGTTCTTGTTTTGGAATGTGTGGTTTTCTCTTAGCTCTCTGAAGATGCTGATGGTTATGTGTCTTCTACCTTTAGGCCTTCTTTTCCATCTTTGGTACTTGTTTCCTTCAGGTTGCTTTGAATCTATTTTTGGGGTCTTTATCCTTCAAATTCTATGCTAGCTTCAACTGTCTAACAACTCAAGCTTGTCCTGTTGTATTTTATATGGCATAGCTCTTTATGCATATACTTTTATGCATATACTCCTGTCTTCTCGAATGTCTGCTCACATTTTATTTTGTTGCTCACAGGCCACTGAGATCATGAACAGGTGTGTGGGTTGTTAACTCTAGGTCAGGTTGGGATATTTACTTAAGAAAGTCCTGATGTAGGTAGGCATCTTTAGAATATCACTCTTGACTCATTCCGTCTTTCCAGAGACGTCATTCCTGAATAGCAAAGGCCTGCTAGCAGTGTACAGGCGACTAGGAAAAGAGCTAAGTTCCCTTCCCTTGCCAGTTTTCAGCATAGTTCCACACTTTCAACTTTACCTCTTTTCTCTTGGACCAGATAGTTTGTTTCAAACACTTCAGAAAATGAACCTCTAATTTCCTGTAAGTATTACTGGGTTCTGTTTTTCTTTTCTATTTTTTATATATTTACTAATTTTTCTTATTTTACATATTGGTCCCAGTTCCCTCTCCCTTCCCCCAGACCCCTCAAACCCCCTCCCATCCCATCCCCTCCCACTCCACAGGGAGGGTAATGTCTTCCAAGAGGAATCATCAAAATCTGCCAAGTCATTTGGAGTGGGGGCTAGGCCCTCCCTCCTGCCTCTAGGCTAAGGGAGTATCCCTCCATGGGGAATGTGCTCCCAAAGTCCTTTTGTGCACCAGGGATACATACTGGTTCCACTGTCAGAGGTCCCTTAGACTGCCCAGGACCTTCTAACTGAGACCCACGTTCAGGGGGTCTGGGTCGGTCCAAACCTGGTTTCCCAGCTATCAGTCTGGGGGTCCATGAGCTCCCCCTTGTTCAGGTCAGCTGTCTCTGTGGGTTTCTGCAACCTGGTCTTGACCCCTTTTCTTATCACTCCTCCCTCTCTGTAACTGGATTCCAGGAGTTCAGTTCAGTGTTTAGCTGTGGGTGTCTGCTTCTGTTTCCATCAGCTACTAGATGAGGGCTCTATGATGGCACATAAGGTAGTCATCAATCTCATTATCAGGGAAGGGCATCTAAGGCAGCCTCTCCACTGTTGCTCAGATTGTTAGTTGGGGGTCATCCTTGTAGGTCTCTGGACATTTCTCTAGAGTCAGCTTCCTCTTCAAACCTCTCATCTATTCGTTCCCCGACTATATCTTCCCGGTCCCACATGTTCTCCTCTCCTCCCCTTCTCTTTCTCCTAACTCCTCTCCATTTCCTGTGCCCCCCCTCAATATGCTCAGGAGATCTTGTTCCTTTCCCCTTCTGTGAGGGATCTTATATGAATCTCTTAGAATCCTCCTTGTTTCCTAGCTTCTCTGGCAGTGTGAATTGTAGGCTGGTGATCCTTTGCTCTATGTCTAAAATCCATATATGAGTGAGTACATACCATGTTCCTCTTTTTGTGACTGGGTTACCTCATTCAGGATGGTTTCTTCAAGTGCCATCCACTTGTCTGTGAATTTCAAGATTCCATTGCTTTTGTTTTTTCTGCAGAGTAGTATTCCATTGTGTAAATGTGCCACATCTTCTTTATTCATTCTTCAGTTGAGGGACATCTAGGTTGCTTCCAGGTTCTTGGTATTACAAATAATGCTGCTATGAACATAGTTGAACAGATGTTCTTGTTGCATGGATGTGGATCAGAGGCTGCAGATAGACCATGTCTATCACCATGCACAAAACTTAAGTGCAAATGAATCAAAGACCACAACATAAATCCAGCCACATTGAACCTCTTAGAAGAGAAAGTGGGAAGTACCCTTGAACAAATTGGTATAGGAGATCACTTCCTGAACATAACTCTAGTTATGAGATCGACAACTAATAAATGGATTCTCCTCAAACTGAAGCTTCTGTAAGGCAAAGGACACAGTCGACAAGACCAAATGCAGCCCACAGACTGGGAAAAGATTTTCACCAACCACACATCTGACAGAGGGCTGATCTCGAAAATATACAAAGAACTCAAGAAACTAGTCAACAAAACACCAAATAATCCGATTAAAAAGTGGGGTACAAAACTGAAGAAAGAATTCTCAATTGAGGAATCTAAAATGGCTGAAAGACACTTAAGAAAGTGCTCAACATCCTTAGCCATCAGGGAAATGCAAATCAAAACAACTCTGAGATACCATCTTACTCCTGTCAGAATGGCTAAAATCAGAAACACCAATGACAACTTATGCTGGAGAGGATGTGGAGAAAGGGGAATACTCCTCCACTGCTGGTGGGAGTGCAAACTAGTACAGCCATTTTGGAGATCAGTATGGCGGTTCCTCAGGAAAATGGGAATCAGTCTACCATAGGACCTGGCAATTCCACTCTTAGGCATATACCCAAATGACCCACATCCATGCATCAAAGACATCTGAGTTCTGTTTGGAAATTTTATAAATTTATAATCTTAGTACATTTCAGGAGAAAAACTTGGAAGGTAGAGGCATGAGAATCATAAGTTCAAAGGTAGTTTCTGCTTCAAAGCAAGTTTAAGGCCAGCCTGGACCACGTAAGACTGTTTCTCAAAAACAAGGGAGGAAGAGAGAGGGAGGGAGGGTGTGTGTGTGTGTGTGTGTGTGTGTGTGTGTGAGAGAGAGAGAGAGAGAGAGAGAGAGAGAGAGAGAGAGAGAGAAAGAGAGAGAGGGAGAGAGAGATTGCCTAAGAATTCCCCAAAGCAATGGGCAGTTTATTAAGATAATTTAAAAATATAGAAAATCCCACCTTTAATCACAGCGCTTAGGAGGCAGAGGTGTGCAGATATCTTTGTTCAAGGCCAGCCTGGTCAACATAGTGAGTTCTAGGATAGCCCAGGGCTACACAGAGAAACCCTGTCTCAAATATAAAATAAAACAAATGAAAAATAAATATAAATACTACAGTGGCTTAGATTCGGCCCAGTAGAGGTGATGAAGGGCAGGGGAACGCTCACTTGCCTCACTTGGCCCCTCCTCAGTTCAGAGAATCCCATCCCCCTGGAATAAATGAGTGACACACCCTTAACAGTAGAGTGACTCTACGAAGCCACACTTGGTGGTTGGCAAACGTGCTTTCTTCCTCCCCACATTATGATAGGCGGCTGGGAGCACCTTTTCAGGCAATATGTCTGAGACAGGTAGACTATAAGGACAAAAAATAAATATTTGCTTTTGATACTAAAAATAAACTTCAATCCCTGGCATTTTTGTATAGCAGAGATGTCTCCAAAGCATCCTATTCAACAGGACATGACCTTTCCTTGAGTGCTATTTGAAAAGCAAAGGCACCAAAGAGCTAGAGGAAAAACATGTTTCAACTACAGAAACAGGACATCTTTTATGTTTCAAAAGATCTGAGTCTTCGTTTGGGTTTGAATATTTTTTATTTCTAGTGGCATCTGATAGTTAAGCAGAACTTGTTAATAAAATTTGGGCCACCGTCTAGTGATTTTTCGTGTATGATAACTCATCCATCAGTCAGGTTTTCTAATATTTTCCCAGTAAATTAACTCTGGAGCTTTGAAAAACATGGAATAATCAAATCACTATTATCTGTAATAGACACAGTGTGTCATGAAGCCGTTCGGTTTATAATGGGAGCTCATTACCATACTCATCACTGTGAATTATAGGAGTTTCCTGGCTGGTCCTCATTAGCCATATGGCTTTACACATTGATTTGTGGTTGAGTGTGTTATTTTTAGAAGAGAGCACCTGAACGTCTACTGAAAACATTTGTTTCATCTTGTTCTACATATTTTTAAAGGGCACAAATCCCACTGCTGTAAAAACCATATAGACTGCTAAGCATCTTCATCTTTGCATCTCTGTCTTACGTATCATACTTATTCAAAGGAAAGCAGCATCGTCAGCACGTTTTGACTTGCTTTTATTCAAGAAAACCCCTAGGAAATATGAGAGGAAAGGGAATTAAGTAGAAGACAAATCTGTTGCTGTAGATTTTTACTCTAAGTCGTTTGTATCTGTTAAGCTGTTTCTAATCTAAGGGGAACAGAATGAGAGCATTCGCTCATCCACGTAGTCAACAGCCATCACTACACTAAAGTAATGGGGACTGGTGTTGGTGCTGGAAATCCTAAGACTATATCAGCAAGCAGCAGGGTCTCTGCCCGAATAGAACTGGGCAACAAAGTGGAAGAGACAGATAACCAAAAATGGAAAGCCTGGGTCTAGAGCACAGTTGAGACTAGTAGGATGTGGTCAGAGATGAGGCTAGAGTTCAAGGTGTGTACCGCCACACCCAGCTCATGATAGGCCTAGCTAATGAAGAGACAACACATGTTCCTTTCTCCACGTTATGGATAAAGTCTCGTACCAGCCATCCACAAGCCAAGATGAGGGTTTCCATCAGAACCCCCCCCCCATCCTGCAAGCTAAAGTTGACGCCAGCCTCTAAACTTCAATAAGTACGTATTTGTTGAGCCCTGCCTAAACCTCCAGCTGAAGGTACTTTGCCACAGCCGTCTGTGTGCAAAGACTTATTTAGTGACTACATAATGTGCTGTATAAACTTCAGTTTCTTTAAGCACGCTACCCTGTCAGGCATTTAGCCTACCTGCAGCCTTTTGCACTTACAAAAAGCACTCGGAGCTATAACAAATACCATTATGGGTATAATCACGCACATTAGAATGATGAGATCTGTAAGAAAAGCACTTGAGATATGTATGCACTATGTATCCAGATGTTGTTCATTTTAAATTTTGGCATAGGGTCCCAAGGAGACTTCAAAACTTGCAGACTTCAGCCTTCACCAGCTGACTTTTGTTTGCTCTCCTCTGTCTGGTGAGCCATTCAGGGTTTAGTCTTATGGCATGTTTTCATGTGCTTAGAAGCCATTTACTTTGTGTGTGGGAGTATCTGTGTGTGGCTTACGAAGTCTCTGTTCATGTCCTTTGCCCATTTTCATTGCTAAGTTTATTTCTAAGTTTATCCACTATTTTTGATTCCTATTGTTGATTCCTCTGCAAACCCATGGGTGGCCCAGGAGTGGGAAGGGAGCTCCCAACTCTCTCTAATTCTCTGCATCAGACTTTGCTATCTGTTTAGTTGCTATCACAGTCAATTATTTGGGTTCTTCTTCTGTCCTCTGGGTTGGGAAGGTGAAGCAGTTTCCCCAGGGAAGAATCCCAGAGTCATCCTTTCTACTTTCCTACAACCTCCAGGTCCTGAGTCCTTTCTGTGAGGCAGAGATATGTTCTCTTCTTATAAGCTAATCCAAGGAAACCCAGATGTGGTCCTTCTGTTTACAGCTTCATGGATCCCTAATCCCTAACACATATTGTAGCAGTTCTTGTAAGCAACATGTTTCACCTTTGTACTGGAGTGGGACAAATATGGCAATGTTTCTACTATATGCTCTACACGGTTATGGTCATGAGTAGTAGCGTACATGTGTTTTAACCAGAAGAACCAAGCATTAGACTACCAAGAGCATCGTATTTTAAAGACCTTGTCTCAGAATCCCTTAGCTTCTCCTTACTCCTTGTATAGACTTGCTCTCCATCTAAGCACACTTCACATGTTAAAACAGATATTGGAATTTATGTTTGCCATGCTTTAAAAATAAAAAAAGATAATTCAAAACAAAAACAAAACACACACACACACACACACACAAAACCCCAAAAACAGTGGTCAAAGAGCTAAGAGCTATTTTCTTCACCTGGAATAAGTATACAAGCAAAGGCTTAAAATGACAATATTAATATCAAAGTGCATGATTCTGGAAACCACACAATCAGACATGTGCAGGCAGCTCAGTTGCTATCAACACACTAAGGAAGGTATTCTCAGGGTTTTCCACAAATGCAAAGACTGCATATTCTACCTTAAGATACGCAGAGAATCTAGGTGGGGGTGGAAATAACCTTGATAAAAAATATCCAAAAGTCATGGACAGGGAATTTGAAGCCTTTCTTCATCAATGCTTAAATAATTCAAAGACCTCTAAAGATATGGGTACAAATAAGCTGTGCTTCATTTGGACTTCACACTGTCCCTGAAAATTGTAGGACAGATGTTAGTTTCATGTTACAGTTGGGAAATGGAGGCTTATACATTGGTTGAGTAGGTTTTCTAGTTCTTAGTTAGGGTTCCACAACCATGACAACTCTTATAAAGGAAAACATTTAACTGGGGCAGCTTACAGTTTCAGAGGTTTGGTCCATTATCATCACAGCAGGGCACAGCAATGTACAGGCAGACATGGTGCTGGAGATGAAGCTGAGAGGTCTACATCTTCATCCAAAGGCAGCAGAAGGAGACTGAGAACCACATTGGGTGTAGCTTGAGCATATGAGACCCCAAAGCCTGATCCACAGTGACACACTTCCTCCAATAAGGCCATACCTACTCCAACAAGGCAACACCTCCTAATAGTGCCAGTCCCTATAGGACAGGAATTTAAACACATATGGGGGCCCATTCCTAGTCACACAATCACATCATCCTTCATGATGCCAGTGTCCTTAAGAAGTTTGCGGAAGCATTGCTGGTGTTGACTATTTTGTGGCCTTTGACATCTGTGCCATAATAAATGAAATACATTCATAAACAATTTGACAACCTATAATAGGGCCATTTCGTTTCTGTTATCTATTAGCAACAGAAACAAGAGCATATGCCACATCCCAAAGTTTTCCTTAGCTATGCTTTTTAGCGAGAGCCAACTTTCGAATCCAATTAAGCCCATGCATGGAGGGATTAGACACATCCCTCAAAGCAAATCAACACACATCTTCCCAGCGATCTTATCTCCTTTACAGATTTTCCTTTCCAGCAGCAGCTCAAATTGTCGTGGCGTCCCCCCGCAGAGCCAAATTTTCATACACAGTAAAGCAGGTGTGATAAGCTCAAGGGAGAGATAAAGCTAGGTATGTACCACTGTTTTAACAATGCAAGCTGACTGACTCTAAGATGCGATTTACCCAAGGCTGGGCTTCCACAGGGATGGCAGAAAGCCCGGGCAGCAACTGCAAGATGAATAAATCTAGATGCTGCAATTGTAAATAAATAGCAGCAAATTCAGGCAGGAGTTCACTTCTTCTCCCATACATTCCACCCGGTGAATGGTTTATAAAGTGACTTAGAACTAGCCAAGACAAAAAATACTTCCACACCCTGATGCCGATGGGAGGCAGAGATTCTCCCTCCCCTCCCCCATCAGAGTTTCTTGGCTTGATTTGATGGAGTATGTAAGTCCAGACAGCACAAGGGTTACAGTATAGAAGCAATCTGACAGCAACTGATTAAACTGAATATTTCAAAATAGCTAGCAGAAAACGTTTAGGATGCTCCTGACATAAAGGATAAATACACACACAATTTACCTATGCCAATCCTGATCTGATAAGCCGGTGCTGTATGCATGTGGATATAAGACCTTGTGGATATGTACAGTTGTTATCTGTGATTTAAAACTAAAAGCTTCCATTGACAAAAAGCTAAAGAGTCCATTTGAGGGTTGAGGTAAAAACAGAACTCTGAATTAAAACCTGTGGGGTGGGGGAGGAAACAAACCAAATCTAGCGTAGTCTTACTTCCTATCTTTCAGTGGAATCCTGGACCTGACCCCGCCTGCTGGACTGACCTTACCTCTGTTCTGTTCACACGCTAAGTAGGTGTGTTGCTGCTGCTCTCCATCTGGTTTCCTTCTCTCTTTCTCTGTAAACTAATATTGTGCACGTTTCGGTCACTCCATATGAATGATTAAATTTCAAAATAGCAACAACCAGCTTTCTTCATGGTTTTTGTACTTCGGTCTGAAACACTTGCAGATTGGGGACAGTGGCCACTTACCCTAGTAAATCCTCAGTGGTGTAATCTGCAAGGGCCAGCCTTCCCTCTTTTCCTTATGCTTTCTCAAACAGTGGAAATATGGTTTTTTTTGGGGGGGGGGAAATACAGCCCAGAATGATTTAAAATTTTACTTTTTAATGAAAGTAAAAGCTATTCTGAAACACAGAGACCAGAAGCAGTTAAATACTTGTGAAGTCGATGGCATTTCCAGTTGCTATAATAAAATGCAATCTTTTATTTTAAAGATCACAGCCTTTAAAACTCATCTAATAAATATGGTTGATGGATTCCATCACAGTACCCTCTTCCTCGTGGCTTCTTTACGCTGACTAATTTCTCTTCATGAGTAGCTGGGTTTTAGCCTCCTACCATGAGTCCTAGTTTGGTAGGTTTCCTCACTATTTAGGACTGAACAAGAAAGGATAGGTGTCCAAAGGAAAGCCATCTGCAGGTCTACTTCTCAAAGTCCCAAGATTGGATTTATTTCTCAGCTGGCTTCTCTTTTCTTTCAACACTGTTTTATTGATTCTTTGAGAATTCCAAATTAATTTCCAAGCATATTCACGCTCCCTAACTCCTCTAATTACCACCCCTCCAGCTTCCCATCCCTTCCCGCCCAGCTTGAGATTTCTCCCTCTTCTCTCCCCATAGGGTTCAGTTTGCATTGCTCAGCCGGTCTTGGAAGTGAGGTCTACCATGCTGGGTGATAACTTAGCAGGGCAGGCTAAAGAAAGTAAGCACCAAGGAAATAAACGACCTAATTAAAATTTGGGCATGGCTCTTAAAAGATGAAATATAGCGTCACACGAATATTTTTAAATATAGCGTCACACGAATATTTTAAAAGATGGCTCCTCTTTTTAACCCATCCCTCCACTCAACAACAACAGGAAGTTTTGATGAGCTGCAGGCTGGTACATGCAGCTTAGCAAGACACATTTTCCTAGTGATAACTAGAAGCAGAAAAGGGGGTTGCCAGTGATAAGAGAGGCTTTCATGTTTTCTTTAATCTAAAAATCACAGTGATGTTTTTAATATTTTCATTTAAGAATTCTCAGGTCTCCAAACTAAAGGTAGAATTTTGAGCCAGTAGTTTAAACCTGAGGCTAGTTTGTAGCACAAACATGTTTGTATGGATTGTATAACCAAAAGTCCGTGCACCTGATGTTGCCTTGGTGAACAGGTTAATGTCTAGAACTAAGCACCAGACAGACAGCTCATGACCAACGCTTATGAAACCGGTGACACATGAGTCAACACTAGTTGAACAATCGTGCACACTAGCTACTCTTCCGTTGTTGTGATAGAATGCCCCAACCAAAGGCAACTTATAGGGAAGGCGGCTACTTTGACTTATAGTTCCTGTGGCCCACCATAGCCCAAGGCATGGTTTAGAGGGTGAGGTGGGCGTGGCAGCCAAGACATAGCATGAGTGCATTTTATCTGTGCACAGAAAGAAGCAAGAGAGAAGAGGAGGTAAGGCCGGGCTGTGAAACCTCAAAACCTCCCCCAGCGATGCACTTTCTCCAACAAGGCTAAGCCTCCAAGGTTCCGTCACTTCCCCAAACAGTGGCACCAGCCAGGGACCAAATGTTCAAACGCACGACCCTATAGAGACATTTTTCACAACAATGCGTTAATAATTTTATAGTAACTTTTATCCTTCAGTTCTTATACCAGTAGATGCCTGCCCCACAGGGCCTACACCCCCAGTCCCTCCTCCTCCCACAGGTGGCCCAGTACTTCAAGGTAGAGGCCCAGGTGAATCCTCTACAGAGGTCTGCATGTTCTAAGCCTGTGCGAACAGAAGGAAGGGTAGCGGACACCGGTAATCGTCCTGCTCGGGGTTCCTGACGTCTGAGGTTTCCCCCTGAGGAGTGTTCTGAGTAGCCCGGATCTATGCAACTACCTAATGTGTTGCTTGATGTGTCTCCCAGCAAGTCAGCCCAGTAGCTTCAGGTCACATGATGCTTGCTCAGTACTCACAGTACTCAGACAGGGAGGCGCGCGCAGGTGCAGGTGCAGGTGCAGGCACGCGCGCGCGCGCGCGCGCGCGCACACACACACACACACAGGCAACGCACACCTTGGATTTAATCCCCTCCCCCAAATTCCCTGATTCTTAACTCAAAGCTAACTCAATTATATGCAATTATTTTCTGTGTAATGCTGTCATAGAATCCTACTGTCAGGAAAACTGTGTACTCTGGATGGGGGGAATGGTCTTTATTTTCCTGACATTTTTTTCCTTCTGAGAGTTCTCTCTTGTAAAAAGACAGAAACCCACGCCATCCCACCTGCTTTATCTCTTCGCTTTGCTTTGGTCTCTCTCACATCCAGGCTTCTCCAGTGGCCCTGCTTAGGGACCCATCAAGTCCTGCTGCTTCTGTTAATTAAGGCTTGTTAATCCCTGGGTGGTAGGTAACTCCTCTGAGCTCCCTCTACAGTCCCCATGCTACCCACCACTGACAGCCTGCTTGGATGGTCAGTCCGCCTAGTGGCCACAGGACCCTTCCTCCCAAGCCTTTGCTCTTCTCAGTGCTTCTCTTGTGACAGTTGACTTGGAACATTATTTATTTATTTTGATTTTTCGAGACAGGGTTTCTCTGTATTGCTTTGGAGCCTGTCCTGGAACTAGCTCTGTAGATCAGGCTGGACTGAATTGGAAAATTAAATTGGAGAAGGATGGACCTTTTATATTATTTAGCATCGATCATTCCTTATGGTCAATTATCCTGCTTCCGAACAATTTCCACACAACATACAAAATGTGTATGTCACACGTTTTAATAGCTCATTCTTCTTTTACTTAAAATTGATTTATTTCCTAGGTAGAAAACAATAATTTCATTGTAGCTTTTCATTTTTTAAAAAATTGTGCTACATTTACATAAGGACATTATCAAGTAAGTAGTGAATATTTTCTAGGGGGAAATCAAGTGATAAATAACATTAAGGTTAATTCTAATTTCTTAAAATAATTTCTGGCTTGGTTCAGTGTACCATCTTTACAGTGCTGAGGTATGCAAATATTATCAGTGGAGTTGCTATATTGGGTTGCAAGTGGCCAATAGCCATAGTTACTATCAGAAGCTGAAAGAATTTCCAAGACTCACTATAGTCTGAAATTTCTCTTGAAGTTTATTCATGACAAAGTTTTTCTCCAAACTTGAGGGGTTTTGATTTCACAAATTATATTATTTTATTTTGAAGCAGAATGCTTTGGTGTCCATTAGGTCTAAGTTACTGAAGTACTTCTCAGATTCCTGACAGTCATATTGAATGCTGGTTAAAATCAATGACTTTCTTGAACATCTCCTTCGACTTCAATTTGATGCTGTTAGTGGGCCTTGTCTTCTATAAGGCAGAGTGTAAGGAGACGTAGAGATATTCATTCTTTGATGGAAGTGACTTGGACATGTATCCTGGGGAAGTACTGTAGCTATCGAGGATAAAAACTCTGAACTAACACACTTGATATAAGAAGACAGACAGGACCTTAGTGGGCTTACTCGCCACCTTCCATCTTTGGGTAATAAAGGATGAAACCTGATGAGCTTACAGGCCAACCAAGACTCTATAGACTGCCTGCTTCATGCTTCAAGATATGCCATTTGCCATTTTCCTGAATTCTGCCATTGCTCATCTGCTGGGTCTCTGATCATTCCCTACAGGGTGGCAAACTCAGCCCAACTAAGACCATAACACAGGTCAGATTGGTCTAAGTCATCTGTTTATTTATCCATTCCATCAACGTTCATTCTGGTCCATTCTCTTGGAAGGCCAGTGTTGTAAGCATGTGAAATTATTTAGGGAAGGCCTTGTGCTTCTGAGGTTTTTGACAGGTCAATATTCTTACTTGAACAAATGGAAAACATAATAAAAGTCATTTTCAAAGGCGTCTGAGAGCTGTGAAAGCAAGCTATGAAGATGAAATGAACTAAAATTCTAGAGAGAGAGAGCTATCTGAGGTGATCTGATGATTGGCAGTAATTTTTCTCTCAGGGTGTCTGTGAGACCTGGGAACGCACAGGTGGGCAGGCTTGACCCAGGTAGATGGACTCTGCTGGGAGGGAGCCAGAACCCAGCAAATGCACAGTGATCACGTGATCACGTGCAGCTCTGGGAGCTTAGGCAGCTGCAGATGTGTGTCTAGCTTTTACATTGTATTGAAACCTGCTATCTGTAGGTGCCCAGAACATGAAGACTTGTCAGGAAAAGAGCCTGCCTCAGATGCATACCCAGTTTCTTTCTGAAAAGATTCATTAAGTCTGGAAGTTATATGAGGCAGGAGATGAACTGAGGGAGATGGAAACTTCTATGCCTCCTGTACTGGGCCTAGCGAAGGGGCCAAGAGTCACCAGGCTTGCAGTGAAATTGCTTGGGTAGCCATGCCCAGGGACATGCTGAAATCTGAGGCAGACTGATTCACACAACTTTACCATAGTTTAATTCCTAATTGGTTTCTAGGATTAGACTCTGCCATACGTTACCCAGGCTATATTAATCACCTGTGTTTGCCCTAACAAAATGCCATAGACTGGATGTCATAAACAACAGTTACCTATTCTTGCATCTTTACAGTTCTAGATGATGGAGATATCTGATGTCAAAATTCCAGTTAATGTGACTTCTCATGCTGGCCTCTTCCTGGCTGAGGACTGAAGGTGGCTGTCGTCTTATGTGTGCTCCTAGGGCGGGGGGAGAGGGAAGAATGGAAGGGAAGATAGAGACGAGGGAGAGTTTTCTGTTTCTTTATGCCATGGATCTTATACAATTAGGATCCCAATCTAATTCCCTCATTTCCTGTTAATACCTCCTTTGAGACCTCATCTCCAAATGGGGAGAACACAACTCAGTTGACAGCAAGAGGAGAATATTTTCTGTGGTGTATAGTCCTGTCAGGAACCTCTGTGGATCCTTTCTGTATGGTATCCTCCCTGCAAACAAGAGTCACTTGACCTGTCAACAAGCAAGGCCATATGGCCAAGTGCAAGGGGGGAAGTCCAATAAAAGCAAGTGGACAGGTGTTGTGGTGGAAGGAGCAAAGGATGCTGACACATAGCTAATCTCCCACCGCTGAAACAAAGGACCCAGCGGTCCCCAACACAAGGGGCCTGTGCTACTGGTAGATGATGGTGCCCTTAGACTAGAAGCCTCCTAAGTAGTGGAAATACTGGAAAAATGAAAACAAGTAACACATTCTCACAGGGCCAGTTCACAAAATCAGAGAAGAAGCTTCCTTACACATCAGCTGGTTAACAGATTTTACCCTCTTTAAGAAGAACTCTGAAGTAGACATCCCACACTCTCAACAGAATTATAATCATTCAAGCATTTGAGAAAAATGACAGAATAGCTTAAACTGGCAGGGCTGGAGAGATGGCTCAGCAGTTGACAGTACTGGCTGTACTTGCAGAGGACCCTGGTTCGATTCCCCGCACCCACATGACAGCTCACACCTCTCCGCAGCCCGTTTCAGGGGATTCAGCACCCTCACATAGACATAACAAGAACCCACAGAAAAAAAATAAAAATAAGAAAAATAAAAAGCAGTGACAGGTAAAAGCTAGAGAAGGTGGAATGGAAAGTCAAGGGATCAGGGGAGAGAAAGGGACAGGGAAGACTGAAGAAGAGCAAGTTACAGAGTAGCTGAGGACACACACACTTCATAAGCAGAGAATAGACATGTTGTGAGCAGCAATGAAAGGCAGAAAAACAAAGGACAGAATAAAGTAAAAGAGGAAACCAAGGTGGTTAGAGACATCGAAAGGGAGAGCCGAGAAGCTGTGCACAGAAGAACGGACTGATGCTCCCTGAATACTTGTGTAAATATTCAAACAGGAATAACGAACCCAGCTCAGTATTAACAACAGTCCATGGCCACGTGGGATTTCTTATTATAATATAAAGTTTGTTCAGTATTAGGGAACACATTAATGTTAAATCAGTGGCTTTAAAAGAAAAAATGACCACCATAATAACCTCTACAGATACTGGGGGGGGGGCTATGATAAATTTCAAGACCTACTACAATAGAAGTATTATGAGAAGGCAATGGAGTGCCTTCCAACATGTCACAGTTACTACACATGTGCGCGTACTGTGATAGTCAGTGCTGCGAATTGAGTGGAACCTGGACTCACTGTGAGATGGGCCTATGGGCAGGTCTGGGAGGTGACTATTTTGACTGCATAACTGAAGTGGGAAGGCTCTCCTCTGTGGGTGGAAGCATCCCTTTGGTAGGGGATCTTGGACCAACAACAACAACAAACCCGAGCAATAAGTATTCATCTGGTGCTTTCTGCTATGCTAATGTGGATACAATGTGACTAGTGGCTTCATGCTGATGCTGCTATGACTCTGACTCTCTGGAATTGAACTATCAGCTAACTAATTCTTTCCACTCAAAGTTGCTTTGTCAAGTATTTTGTCACAGTAAGGAGGAAAAACAACTACACAGTACTGGTTATACTAAGAACTGTCTATTCCTATTTAACACTAAGTAGAGTTATTACTTACTGAAATTATGTCATATAGATTGAGTAGAGGCATACAAATACTTTAAAAGTAACAATAAGAACTGGTTCCTAATTATATACACAGATAATTAAATGGTATATTTTGAAAACTTTAAGACATTGAAAGAGATCAAATCAACTTGAGAGCCGTAACAAGTTATCAAAATACCATAGGGAAATTGATAGCCTTCATACCATGCACACACACACACACACACACACATACACACACACACACACACACACACACAGAGAGAGAGAGAGAGAGAGAGAGAGAGAGAGAGAGAGAGAGAGAGAGAGAGAGAGAGGAATACTCCACAACACAACATTACCAGATTGGTGGCCTGTAAACAGTAGAAATGCTTCTCACAGGTCTGAAGGCTGAGGATACCAAGTTCATTGTACTGCCATATCCAATGTTTTCTGAGTGTCAGAATTCTGGCGCACAGATGACACCGTCTTGTGGTGTTCTCACATGGTAACAGAGATAAAGAATTCCCTTGGTCCCATTTTATACAGACATTAAATCTGTTTATGAGGCCACTACCCTTAGGACCTAATTACCTCTCCAAATGCCTCTTAGTAGCATCATTTTAGGGGCTAGAATATCAACATAACCAGTGAAAATGTTGCATACCTAGGTAACATATCACTCACATTACAAAAATATTACCTTTCAAGGAACTTTAGTTTTTCTTTTTGGAATCCTTTTTTAATTATAAAAAGATTGTTCATTATGACACTATTGGTATTTGCAAAATACTATAAATATCCCAAGTGATCATATAGACAGAGTGTGAACAAATTAAATCTACACCTGGAAGGCTAGGTAGCTATTAAAAGAAATTGGAAATATCTCATGAATAAAGAGTGATTATGTTAAAAGGCAAATTCTGAGAGAGAATAGGGAGCCACCTTTCATGAAAGAAAGAGTTTCAAGAAAGTATATATGTTCATGATGATTTATGTTCTGAAAAAAAATCTAGGATGGTTTGGACATTAGAGAGACTGGTCACCTGTGGGAGACACTGTTGGAAAGGCAGAGAGAGGGGAAGGAATTAAACGGAAGCAAGTACAAAAAGAAAGTGACAGCTTCCCCAAGAGCAAGCCTCTCTTGGTGTTCATGGGAGTCTGGTTTTACGACCTCGGTGGACAAGAGAAACTGTGGGTGTTAAAATCAAAATCAAAACAAAACACCTTCAAACCCAAACCACATTACAAACCTATAGCAACAAAGCATCTCAATATTGGCATACATTCAGACATGTATACTAAGAGAATAGAATAGAGACCCAATAAATAGCCCTATACATCTGAGGACAACTGATTTTTGATGAACCTGCTACAAATGTTTTCTGGAGAAAGGGAAATCTTTTCAATAAGCGATGCTTGGAAAATGGGATATACATGGGTAGAAAAGTGAAATGGGAGTTTTGTATCTCCTAGGTTATAACATCTGCTCGAAATGGATTACAGACTTAGTCATACGACATGAAACTATTAGAAGGAAACATGAGTGTGCCTTGCATAAAATGACATCTATTATTATACACAATTGGTGTCCACAGTTAGGCTGGGTAAAAAGTTCCGTGGTCTGTGTTCTATAAGCTAGGATGATGCCTGCCCATGGTGGGGGAAGCAAGATGTTTCACCAGTTTAAATGGCAGCCTTTCCCACAGACATCCTCACAGACACATACAAAAGCAGATATCTGGGCATCCCAAGGCTAGTTGAAGTACACTAAACTGCCTCACTAGAGAATGCTGTTTTCCATTCCTCTCTCTGCCTTACTTTATGTCTTTAGCTTCACTTGGTTTAAAACATCCCATAATTTGGACAACATCTTTCTCTCATCACCCAATAAAGCATGTGGGATTTTAATGGGAAGTAATGCCGTAGGCTAAGGACAGCCCTGTATCCTCTCTAGCTCATTAAGAAAGAAAAAAGAGGAAGCATTACTAATGTCCGGTGTGTTCTGATTACCAGCAAGTATGTCAGGCTAGGGTTGATTCTGCAATGCTATGCCGCGAAGCTGTGACTGAAAGGTAAGTTCAGGTGATTTAATATCAGAGCAAACACTCTTCTCGGAGTCTGCTGATCAACGCCAACACTCGGCCGAGGTCTCGCGGGATCTGTGTCACCCTCCCTTCTTCCTTCCTGTTAGGTACAGTGGAATATGCTAGTACCAGAACTAATAAATGCGTGGGCATCCATGATCTGTCCGTGTAATCTGTAATTGCTTATAAGTAATTACAAATTAAAGCACAACTTCGTGGCTGGCCAACATTCATTACTGCTCTCCGGCATCGCAATGTTTCTCAAATGGGTCCAGCCGTAGGCTGCCTTATGTAGAGTGCTCCCGGTGCCAGCCAATTGCAAAGCGTTCTGCTGCATCCAGTGCAAAGCTTTATCCAGCGTGGGGCATCTTGGCAGCCAGGAGCCAAGGAGTTACCACAAAGTCACACCATGAACAAACCTCATACGGGATTATAGAGAGGAACAGAAGGGCGGCTGCCTCTGAATGGGAAAGGAGACAGCAGAAGGCTGGATGGAGGGGAGTTTTAAGTCTCAGAGCTCAGGGTCGGGGTGTTCTTCCCCGGGCCCTTCACCCCACATGCAGTGGTGCTGATTTATGAGTTGTGCCATCACTCTGGTGAGTTTGTATCCCGTTAAGGATGCCGCTGGCACAACCCTTACCTCATTCGGTATTAACTGTGACTCCATTTGTTATGGGCGGAATTTTGTGTTTCTCTGTGAATTTCATTAGAAAACAGTGAACTTACTATTTTGCTGATTTGAAAAACATTTCTAAGTAATTTTGACTAAACTAGAAGGACCTTCAGTGCCATTCTTTCCCACAATACCTCTGTGTGTTGTCATGAAATGAGGGCCAAGTAGAGCATCCCTACTAACGATTCAGCAAACCCTGGGCTCTGCCTACCCCCCATTCCCACTGAGCTGGAAACAGGGAGACTCACAAAGACATTTCTTGTTCTATTGGCAGTGCTGGTCTGGGGAAATTTGAGACACCCCACCTCTGTCCTTCCTCACATTTTTCTGGACAAAGTTTCCAAAGTGTAAGAAGTCAAAAGACACGTTAAAAGTTGCCTTAAAATCACGAAATTACTATTTTGAGCTTCCAGTGAACAAAAGATTACTTAAATGCACAATTATGAACTTTAAATTATTATCTTTAAAGCTTTAAAACTTATTTTCACTGTCTCAGGCACAAAGCAAGGTTATATTTGAACATATAGTATTATTAAGTAATATGAAAATTATTTGATTTTTCAATGAAATGTGAAAGAAAACAGGGAGATGATCTTACTAGCAATAGCCTTGAAGATATCATGAAATAAATTATAGCCAAGGAAGTAGAAGCAAAGAAAACTTAAGGACACCGAAGAAGACATTGAAGAGAATGCCAGAAGATGGGAAACCCACGATCATGGATTGGTAAGATTAACTGCAAAATGGCCATCTTTCAAAAAGCAATCCACTGATTCAATTCGATCTCCCTCAAAATTCCAATGCAATTCCTCGCAGGAACTGAATTTTCAATTGGAAACAAAAAAGACGCAGATCGGTCAAGAACTTCCGTAGATATCCCTAGTTTCAAGTTATATTACAGAGCTAACAGTAATAAAAACAGCATGGCATTGGCATAAGAACAGATACATCGATAAACAGAACAGTGGACAAACATATGAGCCCACGCTCTTCCAGTCACCTGAGTTTGACAAAGGGCCCGAAAAGATACATTGGAGAAAAGACAGAATTTTCAACAAATGGTGCTATTCAAATTGGATGTCTATATGAAGAAGAGTGAAATCATGTCGGTATCTTCTATCCTGAACGAGATTCTAACTGGATGTGGAACCTCAAAAGAAAACACAATACAGTGGATCTGATAGAGAAGAAAGTCGGGAATATGCTTCCACAGGAAAATGGCCAGTGCCACAGGTGATAAGATCAGAGATTAAAACGGGGACCTCATCAAACCCCAAAGCTCCTGTATGTCAAGGGATGCCATCATCCAAGTGAAGAGGCAGCTACAGAATGCAAAACCATCTTTCCTAGCTATACATCTGACAGTGGAGTAGTATATAGACTGTACAAAGAAATAAAAAAAAAATCTAAACATCAGGAAAATAAACTACTCCATTTAAAAATGGGGCATGGGACAGAACATAGGGCTAAAACAAATACTTTGAGAAATGTTCAACATCCTTAGCAACCATGGGAAAGCAAACTCAAAGTACTTTGAGATTTCATCTTACACAGGGTGGGGGTGGGGGACACACACACCAAGTGTTTACATGGATGTGGGGGAGGGGAACTTTATTTACTGCTTATAGGTGAGCAAACTGGTGCAGCAGCTGAAGAAGTCAGTGGGGAGGGTCCTCAGAAAACCTCAAACAGACCTGCTGCTCCAGCCATCTACTCCACTCGGGCATATGCCCAAAGGACTCTACATCCCACTATAGAGGGGCCTGTTCATCCATCGAAGGACATATGAACAGCCTAGGTATCCATCTGAGGGAGAAGGGATATGAATATGTGGTACATATATATACTCAATGGGTTACTATTTTGCTGTTAAAAAATTATACCATGAATTTACAGGTTAATGGGTGGTGGTGGATGGAAATACTCACTCTGATAAGATAAGCCAGACCCAGAAAGACAGATACTGACTGTCCCCTCTTATATGTCAGGGCTAGCTTTGACTATTTAGGTACTTGTGTTTAAATGGAAGCATCCATTGAGGCCAGGTAACTACTGTGGGTTCACAGGGGACTTTTGAGGAAGGAAAGACAGAATACAGGTTGTATAAAGGGAGGGTGAGGAGTAATAGAAGAAGCAGAATTAAGTGACTTGGGAGATGGATGTAAGGCAGAGGAAGGGATATAGGGAAGGATAAGTAATGTTACCGGCTTTGGAAAATGTCAATATGGAGACTTAAACATTACAGAAGATTCCTAACACACACACACACACACACACACACACACACACACTCTCTCTCTCTCTCTCTCTCTCTCTCACACACACACACTCACACACACAAATACACACACACACTCTCTCTCACACACACACACTCACACACACACACTCTCTCACACACACACACTCACACACACACACACACACACACACACTAAAGTTTAAATGGCATTACCCAATAACAGGGATATAGAATGCCCTCCTAAATACCATAGGAAGGTCATCAATAAAAAGAGTTGGATTCTAGGACTGGGTTGCCCCTTTGGAGTTGCTGGTTAGTAGGTCCCCATAACCTTCCTGTGTTCATTAGTCTGTGTCAGTTTTACAGGATTTAAAGTCACCCAGGAAGAGGGAACCTCAGTTGAAGAATTGCCTACGTTATGCTGGCCTGTGGGCATTCTATGGGACATCTTCTTGATTTATTGGTATGGGAAAGTCCCAGACCTCTGTGGGCATTATCACCCCTGGGCTGGTGGTCCAGGGTTGCTTAGGGAAGCAAGCCAATAAGCAAGATTTCTTTTCTTCTATGGCTTCTTTTTCAAGCACTTGCCTTGAGTTTTTGCATTGACCTTTCTTGATGACAGACTGCAGAATATAAGATGAAATAAACTTTTTCCTGCCCAGGTTTCTCTTGACCAGTGTTTTATCACTGCAATACCAAACAGACACTTCAGTGGATGGCCACACACCCAGAAATGTGTGAGTAGTGCAAAGTGAACTAAATGGGGGTATTTCTTTCTTTTCTTTTCTTTTCTTTTTTTTTTAAAGAGGACATGACGTTGGGGAGAATAGGGAGATGGAGGGAGATATGGAAAGAACTAGGTAAAGGACTTGGGAAGTAAATATGATCAAAATGCACTGTATAAAATTCTATAAAACCCTCAAAGAATCATTAGAATGTTTAAAATATAGCATTGTGATACAATATAGATAGTAACATTAGTAATATGGTACATACCTCTTACAAAAACTCCATGTCATAAGTTAAGAAAAGTAATTTCCCTGTCTGAAAAATTGGTCCCTGATGTTTATTTGATGTTTGTGTCTGAATTATACCTACAAGTTTTATTCTTTGGGATCCCTTAGAGGAATTACATACTGCAGGCTGACCTATTGCAATACCAGTTCTGCTTCTAGTAGCGGAAAATTAGTCTAGAACTCTCAAGAGATTTGCTAGCAAAATTAGCAGCAGAGGGTATAAAGGCAGCAACTAATCCTGCTGGAAAATGAGCAGAAGGGAAGGCACTAATCTTATTAGCAGTTATGTCATCAGTCAAAACAGCAAGGGTGTAGGAATGGCTCTTGGAAGGTTATTTTCTCATTAAGAGTCCCCGTTCCTCATCTTATTTTAGGACCAGTGTCAGGATGAAGGATAACAGAAGCCAACGGCATATAAGAAAGCTGAAAAGGGCAGAGTTGTATGATCATTCTCTCGTGCAACTCCAAAAGACCTGGGCGTGGCTCCACCACCTCACTGAAGCGCATACACCTCAAACACTTGTTCTATTAATGATGCGTGTACTGGGAGTCTTGCAGGAATGCCCGTTTGGTTGGGTTAGCCTGGGTGGGGAGCCTACTGATTTCAAATAGGAGGGACACACACTAAAAAGCCTTGCCTTCTGCAGAGAGGACAGTCTGCCTTGGCCATCTGCAGCCACTCAATAGTGGCGATGGGAGGAAGCACATAGCATGGGGTGTGTTCACTGGCTGGTCACACTGTGTTGTTGCTGGAAAGATGCCACTTATGTTTTTAGAGTATTATCAGTTCCCGAGTTAAAGACTCAAATTTTAATTAAAAAGCTACTTTTGGCCTCAAAAACTACAGGGTCATCGTGCATAATGGGTAATCCCAGCACTGGAGAGGCTGAGCCGGGAAGATCATGGACTGTAAGGTGTAGTGAGATAGTCACTTTGTCAGCACCCGTGGCACAGACCACGCCCATTGGGGGGTGGAGCCAGGGGCGGACATTACCTAGGGGAACGAAGGCTGAGGAGGGGGCTCTGGGAGCTCTCTCTTGCTTGCAGCACAGGGACAGGAGAACATCCGGAGGTATCCTGGGGACCAGGAACCTGCTGGTGTTCATCTGTCTAGATTGTAAGTTATTTCTCCCTGAATAAACATCTATTTGACTTATTTGTTTCTGCTCGGTGCAAGTTCAAAGCCAGCTTGGGCTACCTGGAGAGAACTTGACTCAGAAACAAACCAAACCAAATGATCTCACATGTTACTGCGGTAGAAGTCACACACTGAATCACTGCTCAAGCACACATCCTTGGAGTGAGCGCCTTGCATTTCACTGCTGGTCTGCAGGGCCCTGGTCACTGGCCTATAAACTCCCGGTGTCCTTCCAGTGCTAATGTTAGCATTCTGCCATTTCTCCACCTAGACTTGCGATTGCAGGAGGCTAATGTGGACACGGATGTTTGTGTGGACCTTAAAGCAGCAAACATGTCTTCTTAGGCAGCACATCCCACACTGTTGACTTAATTTCCATCCAGACACAATCTTTGACAACTTGACAACAGGGGCCATGTGGAAATCAAAACACAAGTACTTTCTTATTTCCAATCCACTGCTGAGTTGATCAAATATTTACTTCTTTAACGCAAATAGTTGTTGCTATTTCCTCGGCACGATTAAGGAATTGTAAGTGTCGCTAGACGAAAGCTGAACAGCCAGAGTCCAGGTAGGCAAACACCCACCCATCTAGTGCTGGGCTTGGCACTAAGATGCCCAAACCCCTTTTATCTGTGACTCATCGCCTAGCATCTATAAGAGGCAGAGGCACTGGTTATGTCACACAGTGCTGTGAATGCTCCTCTCTGGGAGGTGTGCTTTGCTCCCTCAGGCTGGAAACTGGGGCTGCCGCATCTGCCCGCCCCTGGTCTGCATCATTGCCCACTCATTCTTGCATAACCCGAGTTTTAAAATGCCACTTTGGTGTCCCCTCCAGGGACTGCTCCTCCTTGATTCAACCCACAGGACTTGATAATTGGTGTCAGGATAGGTCCACACCCTACCGGGCTAATCAGTCAGTTCAAACACAATGATTTATAACCCTTAATGCATGGAGCTTCTCTACCCTTGGATTTACTGGTAATGAGATTTGTTTATAAATTTCATTTATTAATAACGGACACGATCGTAGCTCTTACCTTTTGTAGCAAAGCCCTGTTATTTATCTAAACGAACTCCATTTTGTGTAAAAGGCAACAGCATTTGTCATGGGCAGTGATGGCTCTATAGGAGCCTGCAGCTCCTCTCGCTCTCTCTCACACACACACACTCACTTTTAATGTCTGACAGTTTTGTACATTTATAGAATTAATTTTAGCCATTGTTGCATTCATTCCCTCCCTCGCCTCCTCCTTCTCCTTGACACTCTTTCCTCTAAGTGTCCCCTGCTACTCCTTTAAAAGGGTATGGCCCACCGAGTTCAATTAGAGTCAATTGGTGGAAGGTTATTCAGGAGAGCAAGGGCAATTTATCTGTGGCTATCCCTTCGTTTTGAAGGCTCTAAAAGCTAATGCTGGGTTGACAAGATGGCTCAGCAGGGAAAGGCACTTGCTACCAAGCCTGCCAAGCTGTGTTTGATCCCCGGGACCTATGCGGGGGTAAGAGATAATCCATTCTAGCAAGCTGTCCTGAACACATGTGCTAGGACACGTGTACACATACATGCATGCACATACAAAATAAATGCAACCTAAAAGTAAGGTTAATGCTTAGAAAGAACTACTAATATCTATGCAGTTCAGGAGAGCTAGGGATAAAAAGAGCCTACCCACTGGGAAGTAGATCAGTGCTTGCTATCATTTTCTACACCAAAGTCACCAAGGAGACGGAGTACAAACTCCCCTGGAGGCATGACTCTGTCCAAGGAGGGTCCTATAGCATAGTACTTATAACGGGCTGGTTTTAAATTCTCCATGGCCATTTACAAACTGTGTGATCCTGGGCAAGTCACTTAATTTCTGTGTCTTAGTCTCACTGTCTATGAAGTGAGGATGAAAGCCATTTTGTGTGACTTTCAGGGGAACCGTTGTGTATCAACCAACCACCGATGCCGTCAGACATACAGTAACCAATACCGCTCATATTCTTGTTGGAAAGCAATGCACCATCATATCAGTGTTTGCCTTTTCTACTCAGAAGGGCTGTGATCACTCCAGAGGTCGTAGAGCTCTGTCCCCATCTTCCCATTACCTCCCAGGCTTTCCCTCAGCTCTCATTTTTGGTACTGGTACCTCCAAGTTTAAATTGAAAACTCTAATGTCATAGAGGGGGTGACTTCACCAGGGATTAGCCAAGTCCAGAATCTAAAAGGGACAGACATTGCCCTGTGCCATCACTAGTGTGTGGCTTTGACAATACCCCTGAGCTTCTCTTGTCTGTATAAATGGGTGTAACTCTACCTCTCCATTCCAACCCCTGCAGGCATCATCCTGGGGTGGGATTTTAAAAGATCCACCTGAATTTGCAGCTCCCTAATCTGAGCCCCCTGGATTGAAGTCATGCATGCCTGTTCATCATATCCTCTGGCCATATCACAAGACTGGCCCTCACATACATGTTGAATAAAGGAATAAATAATTGAAAGATAACAGCAGTTTCAACTCTTGGGATGGCATTAGCCTAATTGCTTTATGCCTAATCACTCAGGCAGATTATTCCCCAACCCCAACCCCCATTTTTTGGTGGAAAAAATAGGCCTCATCAGTTCTGAGTTTTTAATATTGCTAATCCCTGCTACTAAAATGGCCCAAATGGAAGCTACATTCTACATGCTTATAACAGTGCTTTCTTTTTAATTTTAGTTTGGCAGGATTTTTATGTTGTGGATTAGTGCTGTGTGCTAGTGCGAGCCGTTAGTTTATATCTCTTCATAGATTTGTTTTTTTCAAGAAGAGAGTATAATTCAAATTGCCTGCATCGGATTCAGTAACATAGCATGAAATCTTTGGGGGGCATCTTGTGAACGTTTTAAAAATAGTTCCCTTGCAGCATGGGACTGTAATCATGCTGAGACATGGAGGGACACCCCTTGCCTCTATAGGCTCCTGCTCTGATGCTCTGATAGAAAACAGAGTAAAACTGCTTTGTTAACGAATAGAGAGTAACCCTTTGGCACTGGAGGCCATGCTTATAAAGCTGGGGAGAGGCTTCCTCACTCACTGAAGAGTGAGTTTTCATTAGATTTGGGAAGTCTTAAACACATTCACAACATTTAGAGCCTTTCTGGTGTGCTAGAAGAAAGACCTGAAACAATTTTGTAATTAAAAAGTTAGCAAAAATAAAAAAAAAAAAGATTTATTTTATTTTGGGTGGGGTGGGATGGGGTAGGGAATAATTGCAAGGAGCCTTCTTGAGAAAAGAAGGCTGTTATATTGTTAAATTCTTTCTCTGGTACATGAACTTGAAACAAAATACATTTATTTTGGGGATAAGTGATAGCCGTCTAATTGGAGTTAGGGCCCACTCAACAGGAGTCATGTCCGGTAATGTGAAGCCAGTCTACTAGCTGTGGCTATAGAGGTCCTAGGCTGAGAGGAAAAGTTACTACAGTCATTTTTCTAAATCAATATCATTTTTGTCTGTATTCAAAATGCTGACCCTCGCCCCTTCTTCAAAGGAGTTTCCCTTCGGAACAGATGGAATGATCACAGAAACCCACAACTGCTCAAATTTCACAGAGTGAGTGAATATCAGGTGCCGAGCCCAACCCAAGGGTCTGCAGTGCAACTCCTACACTCAAGGGTCAGAAATAAATCATCGAAGAGAGGGGCCAGAAAGATTGTGAGGTCCCGACACCAGGACGTCTGCTGTGAAATACTGTCTTCTATACTTGACAGGGAGAATGCATCCAGGAACTCCAGCAACAAGACCAGCATAATGACAATACCAAGTGGAATGCTAAAACGGACAGGGGAAACTCCACACAGCTCTATCCATGTGTTAAATGAAGACCTATAGGCAATTAATTGCTGCCAGAGGGAGACCCAACCTCGTCCCAGGGTTAGCTCCTACAAAGGCTGTCCCATCCCAAGTGTGCAGGCCTGGACACATGTATACACAATCAAAACAAATTGGACTAAGTAGGTTATCTACACATGTAATGCTGATAATTAAAGAAGTGAGCATCAGTTTGGAAGAGGCTATGGGAGGAGTTGGAGGAGGAGGGAAGAGGCAATCGTGACTATAGATACATAGGCTTATGTGTGAAGTTCTCAAAACTAAAACTATCACATTTAAAAAGGGAATTAGACGTTTGAATATTAAAATGGGAAAGGCGACAGATAATAGGACGGTCGGACGAGCAGCACATTTCTCAGCAGTGAGTTGAAAGGTCAGACATTTGTGAACCTTGCTGACTGCCAGGCCTGAGGAGGGGGTGCGGGTGAATCCTGTTTTATTCAGATGGAAGGTGACATGCTGGATGATGGATTTTCTTAGTTAAGAAAGTTGCAAGGGTACCAGGCCTGTGCTAGCTGTTGCTCCCTGATGGATTCTGTCTTCACAGAAGTTTGTAGTGTGAGCAAAGCCATCTCATAAGTAGTAGCTTGTCATAAATTAGATTTGCCCTGGGGTGACATACACACATAATTTTTTTTTTTCTTTAAACGTACCAGCCGCTGGTTTACAGAATACATAACAAGAAATGGTCATGTAGACCTTGTAATGTCTCGAGCTCATTTGGGCTCCTGACCTCCAGAGAAGGGCTGGGCTGACTATGGAGGTGTGCCTATGCACAGTGCCGATAGGGGACAGAACCCAGAGTTGCTCAATGGCTCCAAACACTGCTGGTGCAGTTAAGCTGAGCGCCCGCTCATCAGAGCAAACACTAGATACAAGTGCTAAGTGTCATGTCTATGAGGAAGTCGGAGCAGATGGCACCATGAGGCTGAGTAAGATGACAGAGCTCCAATCCGATTCTCTACTGGTTGCTTAATTAAAATTCCAGCGTGCGTACAAGGGACAACAGGAATATTGATTCAACCCTCCCACAGTTACTATGTGTTACCATAAGCAGAGGCCTGTAGTAAGACATGAGAGCAGAATTAATCCTCACCCCAACCCTCAAGTTAACAAGCAATTCCTCAGTGGATACAAATAACACGAGGCAAACAAACAATGTCAGCCCAGAAATTTGATCCCTATGGTCAGAACCCCTGTCCACCTGAGCAGTCCTAGCAAATCTGATTTCACTCAGCCCTTCAAGCTCATTTCTGTTTACTTGTTTCCGCTCCAGCTCCATCAAGGCTTAGCCAAGAGCAACTCAACTGAGCCCCGCCCCCTCCCCCGAGACAGGCAGGGCTGCCTGGATCCCAGCCAGTGTGTCCAGCTGTCTTCAGCAGGAATCCTAGCTGTAGCCTCTAGCTTCAGTAGTGTATCAGCCCAGGACTTCAAAACGAGTCTGCCCCAGCTGCCCGCCCGCACCCTAGGAGCATCTTCCGCTTCCTTGCTTTTCTGTGCCTGCCTGTGGCTGGCAAGAAGCATGTGACGGATTCAGCATTCCTAGCTCTGCCTCAGCACTTCCGCCTTTAACTCTGCTCCTGCATCAGGTCAAAAGAGGTGGAAGGGTAAAGTGAGCTCCTGACAGAGCAGTGAGCCCTTCTTGCCTCTAACTATTCCACTGTGAAGGCGATAATAGGTTTTAACTTCACCGGATTGTTAGGATGATTAAATGGGTTAAGTGTAGGTAAAACGCTTGACACAGATTTGCGCACAACACATTATTAGGGTTTCCTTCTTTTCCCAGTTCCCCGCTCCAATTAGTAATGCTCATGCACCTGAACAGTTCACAAACTTAGATCTTAAAATCTCCTCTGCAGCTGGACGTTGGTGGCGCATGCCTTTGATTCCAGCGATTCCAGCACTCGGGAGGCAGAGGCAGGGAGATCTCTGTGAGTTCGAGGCCAGCCTGGTCTACAGAGTGAGTTCCAGGACAGGCTCCAAAGCTACACAGAAACCCTATCTCGAAAAACAACAACAACAAAAACTTCTCTGCAGTACTCATCAGCTGGTCTTCCTCAGACTGTCCACAGACAGTGGACAGCAGAAGTCTATTTCTACTATTAGTGCAGTGTCCGTGAACTTGGCTCTCACAGGGAGCTCCGGCATCCTGTACCGTCTATGTGCAAGAGCTGATGGCTCCACGGAAGTCTGAACTCAGAGTAAACCTTGACTGGGCACTCACTCACCACTGCCCCGGCATTAGGCCAGGTCCTGTAAGACAGCCATGTCCTGGTGTCCTGCCGCTGTTGAGAATCTGAACAGGTTGTGTACTTCCTTTAAGTATCTAGCAAAATGGACGCCTCAGTTTCTTTGTGTGATGATGGTAAACCTACGATGTCTTGGAAGAGCTACGCTTCCTCTCACTGCCTTTACACAGTGGTTGTAAAATTCGAAGCCAGTTCCAGGTAGGTGGTCACTCTCATCTGCCTTTCAAGAGAGAGAAACTACCTTAAAAAGAAGATGCAGCACCATAGTCTCGCTGAGAGCTGCATGGCAGTTTCCAAGGTCAGCTTGGTACACCGTTTTTCGAGTCACTGTAACTTAAGCGTTTACATTTTGTTTGAATCCAGGTTATGATGATGAACAGATGAGTTAAGATGATGCCAGGAACAACATGGAGTTAATACTGGGCCTTCCAAAGCTGCCCATAGAAGATTTAGTTTCTCTGTAAATATTTGGTGACAAAGTCTCTTTTCTTCCTGGGAGAGGTAAATATGCCACTCATTCCAAAGTGACTGCGCAGGGGGTGAAATTATCCGCAAAATTTAGCTCAGTGTGAGTCTGAAGAAATGACTTCCATATACAATTAGGCTTTCTGATCCCGTTTACAACTCCTTTGGTATATAAATGACTAATGAGAGAGAGTGTGTATCGAACAATCCACGTTTCAACACTGAAGAACAAAACAGTCTCAATCCCACCACAGTTAATTTTATCAGAAGCAGAAATGCTCAGGAAGTGAATTATAGGCCTCCAATACCTCTTTGTGTCAATATTTAAAGCTGGATAATACTTACAACCAAAAAAAAAAACAACAACAACGAACACCTAAAGGATGACCCATGGATAAACAACTGTCTTTAGCAGCAGAGGAGTTGAGTGCCCTCCCCAAGGTCGATCAGTCTCACCGGTTTGTTCTCCATGCACATTCAACATGGATAGTTTGCCATCTGGCAAAGATGTCCTCCTTCAACAATTTGCCAGGCCGATGATGCTTCAAGTCTAGGTTTCAGCCATTTCCCTCAGCCAAACTGTTCTTACTCAAGCGAAATCGTCAGGACCTCTCCCAGCCTGCCCAGCCCGTTCCCTTTAACGGTTCCTGCTTCCTGCCATCCTTTTTCCTCCCTATTTATGTATCTGTATGAAACTGTCCATCACTCACTTTTATTCTCACTGGACTTGGTCCCACTGGCCACGAAGCCCCGGCAAACTCATCGGCATCTCTATTCCACATTCTGAGGAGGAGGAGGAGTTCGCGTTCCCGTTTGAAAGCAGATGCATGAGCATTCGTATCTGCTGTTTCTTATTTCAATTATTTCTGAGCTGCTATCAAAGATTTAATGTTGACTGTGGAAACTTTATCTCTCCGGCCTGACACTTTGAAGACAAATTCCTTCATCCTGGATCATCCTGGGGAAGCATGCTATTAAGGCCCGGATGGAATGCTAGATATTACCTGGCAGGCTCTTCGCTTGGTGTAACCTTTCAGAGGGCACACAAAGTGGGGGGATAAACACATAAAATAACTGAAGGAGAAAGTAATTTGATTTTGATTCTGCTTAAGCAAAGGGAGCTAACACAGTAAGCATGTGCAGGCACCTAAAGACCAGACTGGCTCTCTCTGCTGTCAAAAATACATTGGCCAGAAATATAGAAGAGAGAAATCCATTTTGATTCAGCTTCCTCAAGGAAATGAGGTCATTTCGCACATGGACATGTACCTCCAGGTTTTCAAAGACTCAGCTCCCCAAACATACTAACTGCTCCAAAGGAAAATCAGGTAATGGGACACCCAGTTAGGATTACACCTCTAGAGCAGTCGAAAAATGGATGGGGAGGGGGTTCCGATCTGGGATAGACCAGAGAGAGTAGCCCATATCCGAACAGCCCTCCCAGCCCATAAAATTGCAAAGCCTGTTTCAGAAAAGCAAATCAAAGCCCCTGAGGACATCCAAGGGTCTGTGACGCTGTGTTTGAGGGCCTAGAATACTGAGCAGAATGAGGCACAGCTAGAACCTGACATTTGGCTCCACAACTCTCCTGAGACACTGGCTGATTGATAAGCAGGGGCTCAAATGGAGAGACACTAAGAGCAGCTTCTGGCCGCCTCACAGACGGATGAGACAAAAATTAGATGCTAAGTTCCACTAAAGAGGAAAGCTCATACCACATGGCTTTCCCTTACCATAACAGCTGGAACTTCAGGGGCAGACAAGAAACAAGCCAGCCAGCCCTCTGGCAGACTGGAACCAGTGTCAAGTCATCTCAATCCCCAATTAGATTAAAGTGGTCTGCTTCTAACCTAATTGTGTGATAGGAGTGGAAGTCTGTTGTCGGGAAGGAAGGCTACATCTTTCAGAGCCTTAAGTTGTCTCTTCTCCAAGACCAGCATCTGCAGTTAATAAAGTGCTAGGAGGGAAAAGAACAATAGAAAAATATTTTTGAATTTCAAAGGTTTTCAAAAACTACCCCAAAAGCTGGGTTGTAGACTAGCTCAGCTAGTACAATGCCTTTTTCGTAAACATGAAGACATGAGCTTGATCTCCAGAATGCAAATAAAAATGCCAGGCATGGATAGCACATGGTGGCATACAACGGCAACCGGTGAACAGAGGCTGAGACAAAATAGCCAATTGAGCCTAATTCAGGCCAATGAGAGACACCATCTCAGCCTGGTCTCAGCCTCAACAGACAGACAAAAAGAAACATTGTTTCCAAGACTGACACTCAAGATTGTCCTATATCTACACACACACACACACACACACACACACACACACACACCACCACCACCACCACCAACAACAACAAGAATCAATGATTGATAGGGGATGTCCTTCTGTCCTTCTGTATATATGTTTCTCTTATTGGTTGATGAATAAAACACTGTTTGGCCAGTAGAGGCAGGAAGACAGGCGGGACCAGGAGAGAAGAATTCTGGGAAAGGTAGGCAGAGAGAAGGACACAGACACCAAGGAGCTGGCACAGGAGTGACAAGTCTGTGCATTTCCCTGTAAGCCAAGACCATGTGGAAATACATAGATTTATAGAAAGGGGTTAGTAATTAAGACAGAGTTTGCCAATAAGAAGCCCTAGCTATCAGCCAACAGTTTAATAATTAATATAGCGTCTGTGTCTGTGTGTTCATTTGGGGCAAAGGGGTTGCAGTACCAGGAGGAACAGGAATCTCCAGCAACAAATGATCTGTTTTCAAGAAGAAGCAAGAGATTTGAAATGGCATCTCACAGTAAACAATATGTTCACAACTATAACTTGAGAAATGTCCAATATCATTAAGTAAATAGAAGTTAAATTGATCATTACGGAAATAGAAATTAAGACTGTAAGATTCACATCAGTTATAATGGCTCTCCAAAGGTTCCAAACAGAGAAACTGCAGCAACACAATTGGCAAAGCACCACGAAGACTTGAGCCTGCTGAGGTGTCCGTGCCTTTCTTCACGGTGTGGGGCTTGAACATGGGGACCTGTACATGCTAGGCAAGAATGCTGCCCAGCCCAGGTATTCTCATTTCTGCTGAGAATGGAGAACAGCAGAGAGAGTGTGAGTGGGAAAAAAGTCTATGTGCCTACACTTTAAATGCATCCTAATGATTTGACTCCTTTTCAGCTAGTATTTCCATGTTAAATGAAAATATATACTCACACCAAAATCTATATATGAATATTTATAAACATCCTAAACTAGAAACAATCCAGATTTAGTCTTTGTCCAGGGAACAGATGAGCAAACTGCAGGGATTCTTCACATGGGTACTTGCTGCTCAACAACAGACGGATAATTTGCTAATATAAGCTCAGGACTCTCAGGAGCAGCATTCACATAGAAGCCACCAACAAGCGTGTGCTGTGTGTGTGAGTCCATCTAAAGAGGCGTGTGCTGTGTGTGTGAGTCCATCTAGATGAAAGATTAAGGACAAAACCATGGGGGAGGAAGCTGGGCAAGAATCACTGCAATTTAAAACAAACAAACAAAACAAAAAACACAGAGAGAAAAACAATGAATCAAAGATCTTGTTCCTTGAAAAGATCAACAAAATGAAAAAAGAGGTATAAAAAGCAAAGTATAAATCCATGGGATGAATAAAGAGTATAGCCTGTAAATATAAGAAAGATACAAAGGAGTGCCATGTTTACATACATAAATGAGACAGTTTTGGTGAAATGGCTCAGTTCTTGAAATCTATTCAATAGGAAACAGATCATTTGTACAACCAATTGTTGTACAATTGTTAACTCATTGTTAGGACGATTCAGTTAACAATTATAAATTCTCTCAGAAGCAATCTCCAGATGATTTCAAAGGAAACATTTTACAAACTTTTAAAGAATTTGATTTCTTTTCCAGGAAACAGGAGAAAAAAAAAATCAAACATTTCCCAATTCATTTCCTGTAGCTAGTATTGTCTCATGCCAAAACCAGGCAAAGAAAACACACACACACACACACACACACACACACACATACACACACACACACACAAAACAGCAACAGCAGGAAAATAACCCTGAAGAAAACAGAAGCATGAATACAGAAGAATGAAAAAAAAAACTGTGTAGATTTGTTAAGAAAAATAATTAAAAAAAAATTTCAGAAGAACTATACAGCATAATCAAATACAGTTTATATATGAATGTAGGATGATTCAATATCTGAAAATCAATTTGATTTATCATAATAAGAGTTACGTGATTATATCAGTCAATGCAGAAAAGACATTTGAGAAACAGTTAAAATTAACTCATGATAAAAGCTCTCAGAGGGATAGGAATTGAGGGGATATTCTTTTTCATACATGATCAAAAACATTTATATCGAATGGTGAAAAGCTTAAAAAAAATCTCTTCTAAGATTGGGAAGAAGACAAAGATATTTGCTATCTTCTCATTTATATAACTTAGTATTTGATGTTATAGATAGTTTGGTGGATCGAATGAGAACGCCCTCCCCCGCCATCCCACCGCCATAGGCTTTTAGGATTGGCCACGTGGTTCGCGGTTGGTGGGAATGTTTGGAAGGATTGGGAAGTGTGGCCTTGTTGGAGTCGCAGACTTGCTGCCCCTGGGCTTGAGGTTTGGACTCACGCCATTCCAAGCGTGCTCTTCCTCTGTTTCCTGCTCATGGCTAAGTTCGCGAGTTTCCAGCTATTCTTGCCACCATGCCTTTGCTACAACGTCATGGACCGTAACCTTACAAAGCTGTAAATCCAATTAAATGCTTTTCTTTATAAGTTCCCTTGATCAAGGTGTTTGGTCACAGCAATAGAAAAGTAACGATTCAATTGTGCAATAAGACAAGAAAAAGAAATAAATGGCTGAGATTAGACATAAGAAAAACTGCCCATATTTGCACATAACAGTATTGTCTACATAAAAGGAAAATACTATGGACTCTGAAAATCATTCTTTAAATAAAACATAGGCTCAAAAATTGCAGCATGTAAGGCATAATCAAGTGTTTGTCGTTTTTATATTTTGATAAGTAGCACATGTGGATAAAAGATGTCAAAGATCTAAATAAAAGGAAAGACATAATGATCTTATTGGTCATTGGAATGAGAATACACAATAAAACACAGTAATTTATAGTAAATATACCAACTATTATTATATAAGATCTTTTGAAAATATTAATTCTTCCAAGACTAATGTACATATTTAATGTAATTTCTATTTTAAAAAAAATTCAAAAAAACCTTTGTTGGATATAGATGAAGTCCTTTAAAAGTTAAATGGAAAGGAAAAGAGATTAGGATAGTTAAAATAATTTAAAAAATAAAGAAACTGGGAGGAGTCAATATAGTACATTTTAAGGCATATGTGAACAAATATATGTCAGCATGCAAAACAATGAAAGGAAATACATAAACATGAGAGAGACCCATATAATACAACTTACTTTTTACAGAGGTGCCAAAAAAAAAAATACTATCGAGGAAGGGTAGCCATTGAAAACGTGGTGCTGATACTGACAGCTTCAACCTAACTGTTATATCAAACCCCCTCAAGATGGATAATAGAGTAACTATAAAGAACGGATATGTAAAATATTAAGAAAAATAGAAGAAAAATTTCCAGGGATTTAAAGGCTAGCCAAAGCATTCTCTAATCCATAAATGGAAAAACTGAAAAAAAGATCTTTTTTTTTCAACATCAAAAATACTTATTTGTGAAAAGCATTGCTGAGTGGCACAAAAATAAGTTAAATGTTCAGAGAGAAACATTTACAAATCATATTCCAGAAGGCATTAGTGTCCACTATATATGCATACAGACATATATCCCAAGATAAAAGTTAGAACCCCAATTAGAATGTGGTAAATGTTGTGAAAAGTCCTGTTAGTGAAGGCAGTTTTTCTTTACTGAGAAGGGGACAACAGTATAGTGACTTTGGGGAAAGTTATGAACAGAGAGAAGGAAACAAAAAGCATAATTGAAAGGAAGATGATTGTGCATTTTCTAGAACGGATACAAGAGGAAACTGGAGCTTCCCATTACTGTAAACACAAAGAATAACACACCCAAGTTGAGGAAACTGAGAACATCAGCAAAACAGCTAGCAAAGCAAATTCAGTGAGACAAAAGGAGTCTTGCAGTGTGTCTAAGAGTCCAAGGTTGGTTCAGTTATACAATTACACCATGTGAACATAAAAAACCCATTTCAATGAATGAAATTTAATATCCATTCATGATAAAGAAACCCTTAGCAACATAGAAATAGAAGGCAACTTCTTCCCTCTGGCTACATCAAGAGCTGTATAAAACTGTGAAGCGAGGAGGTTGAGAGGTTGGGAATAGCACACTTGCTGCCAAAGCCTGCATTCATGAAGATTCTAGCCTGTTCAAGTCAAGGAAAACCAGTGAAAGGTTAGGGGAAGTTGTTATTATCCATAGACTAATGGCTGGCAAATCCAAAAGGCTCTACAAAGCAATGTTAGAATTATAAGTGAACGCAGCTTTCTTGTTTCCAGGACAGTATGCAAGGCCACGTGATGTTAGATGTAATTTACACTTGCAAATAAAGGTTTTTCAATAGAGTCATAAAAGTCAAACTCCTGAAAATAAATCCAATGAAGGATGTTTACTATCGCTACATGTGCATGGATGTGGGTGCATGCTCACGTATGCACACATGAACACACACACACAAACACACTGTGCATAGAAAATAATAAAAGGGATCTGTCATATTCCAATATTGAAACACATAATATTATAAAGAAACAAATATTCCCTATCAATACAATCCACTTAAAAATCTATGTGATTTTTTTAAGTGAAAATTAAGAAGTTAACTCTAAATACAGGTTAAAAAAAAATAGAAAGAATCCAATATGTTTCAAGAAACAGCTAAAACTATCATATTTTTTATATTTTCTATTATAATAACTTTGGAAAATTGTTCACTGTTTTATTTTAGATTCTTGAGAGACACGGGACAAGCGGTGAGTATATATCCGAACTGTTGCATATCCTGAAGCAAAGAAATCAACTCTAAGGTGTGTGCTTAGCAGATGTGGATGCCTGTAATCCTGGTTACTCAGTAGTCCAGCCTGGAAAATACATTACAACCTGTCATCTAGCTCAAAGAGAAAGTAATGGTGACCCTAACATACAGCTGCTACTGTGACCTGCTGTCCTTTGTACTTAACTTGGTTCTTACCATGAAAGAATGTTGATTTTACCAAAGGCACAATCTCTATCCACATGACCATGACTTTTTATCCTTCATTATACTGTTCTTACTCCTTTTAATGATTTGCATATGATGAACAGTCCTTTCTATAGGATAAATCCAACTTGATCACAGTTTATGATGATTTTTGATGTGCAGTTGGATTCAAGAAAACTAAAACAAAAATAGACAAAGGGTATCACGTCAAACTAAAGTCTGCCACAATCCAAAAAACAGTCAGAAAAGCAAAAAGACGGTCTGTAGAGTAAGAGAGGCAGACTGCCAGCTAGATTCTAAAGATGAACAAAAAAGGCAAGTTAATAAAATGTGCAAAGGGACCAAACAGACATTTGTTTCTTGTGAAACAGACTTGGAGACATGGAGAATAGCAGAACCACTTGGGAAGAGATGCCAGCCCACACCAGAGAGCATGAGCCCGGGCTTCTCATGAAAGAGCTGATTAATGCTTGGAGGAGCTACCTCCCCAAAGAAGAAATACAAAACATTTGAACTGAACTTTAAAAATTACATTTATCCATTTTGCGTGTGCATGTGAACACATGTGCATATTCCATGAGCCATGTTAAAAAAGACCTGAAGGAACTGGTTTTTCCTTTCACCGTGTGAGTCCCAGATCGTACTCAAGCTTTTCAAGTTTGGAAGCAAACTCCTTTACCAACTAAGCGGTCTTGCCATCCCACAAATGCTTAATACCAGCCATCAGAAAGAATACAAATCAAAACCACAATGAGATATCATCTTACCCCAGTTAGTTTGTCTAGTATCAAAATGACAAAGATAGCAAACACTAGGGAGGGCGTGGGGAAACAACTCAAGCACTGTGGTGAGGTATAAACCACATGGGAATATAGTGAAGAGCACGGCGGTGCCTCCATACGCTAAAAACAAACAGCATAGCATCTTTCTGTCCCGTTTCTGGGAAATAACTCTTAAAATGAAATCAGTCTCAATGACATAACTGCACACCCATGCCTGTGGTGGCACTATCAACAACAGCTATGACATGGAAGCCGACTAGGTGTCGGTCACGAGGTAAGAAAGATACATGGTTTAACTCTAGAGATGATTCAGTCACAGAGAAGGATGCATTCTGCCACTTGCTACAAATAGATGGAACTGAGAGTTTGCGTTAAGCGAAACTGGCCATACCCAGAAAGAGAAGCAGTGCATGCTGTCTCTCACAGACAGAGCCAAAGAAAGATGGTCTGCATGCAGATTAGGGATCGACGGGTTGTACAGAACATGTATGTGGGGTTGGGGGAAGGCAGAAAGAGGGAAGATGTATCCAATTGCTTGAATACTGGACATGTGTATTGAGATATCACACTGAAACCCATTAATACACATAATTATTACATGCTCTTCAAAGGCAAAATAATTTTAAAAAAGAGTAATGGGAACATTGGCGTGCTTTTCAATTAAAGTAGGGTAATAATCTATTTACCTTTGAAGGTGTAAAATACTGTCATCCAAAGACAAGCAGCATCAGTTAGACAGAATTAACTCGTGCCGGTACTCATATAGTGGCTTCTAGTTACTCTCAAAAAAGTCAGGCTATACATTAACGCTGCAAGATAGGGTGGTGCATTCAAATTAGCGATGGCTGTGCTCCTGTTCTCTTTTGTGACTCTGTCTTGCCTCATTAGAGGAGGGTGTGCCTGGTAATACGAAGTTTGGGGGGAAAGGAAAGCAGCTGCTGTTCCTCTCATCAGGAAATTAGTGAAGGGCCCGCAGTGGAAAGGAAAGCGTTGGCAGTGTTTCTCAGAACAAAGGGATGCGCTGTCAGGTTTCAGACCCGGGCTTTAAATATTCCCCAAATTAACAGGAGTACTCTCTAGTCGAAAACAGGAAATAGAATGAAGTTAGTGGGCGGTGGCTTTGAGGAGGTAGGAAGAGGAAATGAAGGAAGAAAAGATACCTTCCTTCTGTTTTTGGTTTAACATTTAAAATAACATGTTCTACAAGGACTGGAGAGATAGCTCGGTGAATTATTTGTGCTGTGTCTTAGTTCAACTTTCTTTTGCTGTGATAAAACAGCATGACCAAAAGCAATTTGGGGAGGGAAGGGTTTATTTCATCTTACACTTCCAGGTAACAGTCCAGACAAGAAATCAGGCAGGGCGAAACCTGGAGGCAGGAGCTGGTGCAGAAGCAATGGAGGGTGCTGCTCACTGGCTTGCCCCCATCGCTTGCTCAGACTTCCTTCTTACAGCACCCACAACCACCAGCCCAGGGATGGCAGCACCCACAGTGATCTGGACCCTCCCATATTAGTTATCCATCAAGAAAATATACCACAGGACAATTTGCAGGGACATTTTCTCAGTTGCCTTTTCAAAAATGCCCCTACCTCATGCCCAGCTGGCACAAAACTAGCCAGCCCATAGTTCAAATATGAGGACCTGAGATTAACTCCTAGAGTGTCATTAAGGGATGCTGTTGGGATGTACTTCTATTCCTGGTGCTGGGCAGGCTGAGACAGGCTGGTCCCCAGTCACCTAGCCACACAGCCTATTCAGTGAGTTACAGGCCACTAAGAGAAGCTGCCTTGAAATAAATAACAGAAAGGTGGCTGTCACCCGAAGAACAACACTAAAGGCTGGCCTCTGGCACGTGTGCACGCGTATATGCGCGCACACACACGCACACACACACACACACACACACACACACACACACACACACATTTTGTAGGAAAGTAAAAGGACCTGACTACCCAGGTCTAAAAATCCTCTCTGGATTGCCCCTTCTGAGAGTTAATGTTCTGGGTTAATATTTAAGACGTTGATGTATTATATCAAGCTTCCAACCTTTTCCTTGTCCTAGAGCAGTTGTCTGTGTTATCTTCCTGTGGTTAGTGGCTTTCAGTTCCCCATGGAACTACCTGCATGGTCTTCTAGAAACACAGAAACCTGGGTCTTTTGCCAGGCATCAGGAGCCCAGGCATTGGCATCCCTCATGGGCCTTTACAGCTGATCTGGGGACGGATACCTGCTTACATGACTACAAAATGCCTGTACCATTTGTAGAGATCTGGTCTCCTGTGACTGGCCATGTCCATTGCTTTCTTCTTGTGAAGGGATGATGCTGCCTGTCCTGAGGCGATGCCTATTGCAGAATTGCAGAGGTATTTCTGCTTATGTCTCAAGAATTCATCCTTGAAGGAAAAAAAAAGTTTGTTCAGTTTGGCTGGAGGATTTGTTTGTCCATGTGTCTTTTAGGATTTCTTTCAAAGTATTCTAGTACCAGCCGAGCCGACACCACACTTTCCTTTGCCATCAAGAAAAAAACAGTAAATATCACAAAGTTTCTTTAGGTCTCAAGTAGGTTGATCCATTTTTTGTCAGTCTTTTTCATATCAGATAATTTGCTTTTATATAGAATACGAATTGAAAAAACACCCAAAATTTCATAGGGGAAATGAAAATGACTTGGAATTCAATGTTCCAAATCAAGAACAGATAAAGTTTGAGGAGTTTTTACTGGGAAATCCCTAGAGTTATCATGAATATGTTTGTTTTGAAATAAAGCAAATAGAAAAAAATAGTACTCAAGGAGAAACAAGACGACTTATGTCTTTCTAGCATATTTAACTTTTGATGTACACCTGCAAATACTTGTTATCTATGAATCCAGTGAAATACATATGTGGACCATTGTCTCCACAACCATCTAAATGTTTGTCAAGAGCTGCATCAGGAGGCAGGACAAAAGCATGAACAACTCGAGGAGGACTTTAGTTACAAAAGACAGGCTGAAGCCATGCAGGTGGCCAGGAGGCGAGCTCAGGGCTGGAACAGAGAGAGGCTCAGGAGCGTAGGGAAGGCTTGGGCAGGTCTTTGGTCTCCAGGGCTGAGGCCATGGGCCATGCAAGCTGCACCATTAGGGGCCAGCCAGCTCTGGTAGAAGGATTAGCCAGCCTAGAGCCTCATCTAGAGAGCATGAAGCCATAGGGTCCTGCAGGGTTTGGTCCAACTTCATACTGTGCCCTCAATGCCAATCATTCTGTTTCCACATCTCTGTGTTCTGCCTTCCTCGTCTCATTGGAGCTTTGTTCCCGTGTGAGCGCCTAACAGGAATGGAGAAGGCCTGTCCAGTCACTCCCAACTCCTTACCAGGTACACTCACTGCCACCTGGGGGCAAGCCTGTGCTGGTGTCTTAGGTGGCATTGCACATGAGGAGCCTCTCCTGAGGGCCTAAGGGCATCCTAATGAGATATCCAGACGGTGTCACAGTGTGGGAGTCACACTGGGAGCCCTGGGCTTCTGGAGCCAGCACATTCCTTTACCACACATGCCCTGTGAGCATTAGTCTCTCCCCCAGCACAGTCATGACCCAGTGGTCCCGTGTGGGTCCCATCTTGAAATGTCCCACCACCTCAAATCATCACATTAGGGGCCAAGACTCTAACACATGCAGTTTGGACTACATGCAAATGGCACGTCCCTTGCTCTGCTCATATGAAAAGATCTTAAATCTCAACCATCCTAAACCACCTGCAGACCCTTAGTCACTTGCCCCTGCAATTTAGTTTCTTTAGCTCGGATGCTTTGGGTGCTCAGGCTTACGCTTACGTTATCTCTTGAATATTTCAAGGCCTCACTAAGCCTGCAGCACCCGTGACACTCAGCCCTGATCCCTCACCTGTCTGCTCCCCTTTGATCATTTTTCCAATCTGAGTTTAAAGACTTTCTGTACTCGAAGAGCTTCGCCAAGCCACTTTTTTTTTTTTTTTTAAATTGGAATCTTCAAACACTACAAAACAGCTGAAATTTTACTTCTTAGGGTTTTTATAACTGGGGGTGGGGGTGTGTCTCTGTCGGCAGAGTGTTGCCTACTGTGCCCAGGCCCTGGATTTGGTCTCCAGAATCCTAGCAATTGTGTAGGGTGTGTAGGATGTTGCACATCTGCCTCCCCAGTACATGGGAGGCAGGTACATGGGGTGCAGAAGTTCAAGGCTGTTCTCAATCTCCTGTGGAGTTTGAAGCCAACCTGGAATACATGAAACCTTATTAACAAAGAAAAAAATATTTACGAAGTGTACTTCAGTTCTTCCCCTAGAGTGTGTCAGTTCTATGGCGGTGAGACTTTGTGTCTTTTTTGCTGTGTCTGATAGGTAATATTATGTTTGGCACACACTGAGTTAATTTTAGTGCTTTCTTAATTGTTCATCAACATGATTAATGTGTTTAAGTCCTTACCTTTAATGTTGCACTTGTGAAAGTGGCCTTTAGAACCCAGCCAGTAGGTGCTCTGTGTCTGTTTCCTAACATTGCCTCTAACTGCCAAAACCTAGGAAAAACACTTTCACACTCATGCATCACTCCTGGTGGGCAGGAAAGTCACTCTTCTTGTTGACTCTTGGCTCTTGGAAGAGTTGAACATAGCCAGGCTTCCACGCAAAATGAAGACCTCTCAGCTGGAGCCATATTATTTTTTCTTATGGCATCTCTTGTCATGTAGGTGTCAAGAGGGTGGCATTGGACAATTTTCCTAGCTGAAGTGGGGTCCTGAACTTTATAGATAATGAGAACTGGTCCACAGACTTCTGGGAACCAAGAGCTTAGAGGGAGGAAGATACTTCTCTTTGCCAATTGCTGTGGAGCACTGATGAGGTTGCCGTGTTTACAGCCTGGACCACCCTCACGTACAAATGCACACCACATGTCCAGGGCTTTAGCTCTCTGTGGGTGGTGCCATAGATTCTGCCCAAAAGTCTACACAAGTGAAGCCTGGCGGTAGGGTCATCAGGTGAGGTGTGAATGACCTTCAGCATCTGTTGCATGCGTTCACAGCAATGTATCTTCAGCAGTGAAACACAGTACAGAAAATGTTGAAAACCTTCCTTTGTACTCCGTGGGACTTTTGTGAAGAAAGCATGTTCCTGCAGAGACAGGCCTTAAATATTTCATCTCCCTGTTCTTCCTTTGTCTTCTCCAACATCACTTTTGCTCGATTCCATTTTGCCCTTGTCACTCTGACTGATCTCTTAGTTCACTTTTATGGTAGACCTTTCGATTCACTTTTTAAATTCATTACAAAAGCTGCCTTTAGGAAGCAACAAATGACCCAGGCAGTTCCTGGATAATTTAAGAGTAAAGCACAACTTTAAAGTAGCTCTTTCGTGGGCCAGAATATTCTCAGTGGCTAGAGTTTTGCCCTCTCAAGCAGCATTTCCTGAACTGGAATTTTGGAGGACGCTAAGAGGAGAGTGGTTCCCTGCACAAGCTCAAGCCAGCCTAAATTCCAGCAGGGACTGAGGAGAGATGCTCCTGGCCCAGCCCCTTGCTGAGAAGCTGTGGCAGGTGATAGCTACTAGGAAAGGGGGAATGACACTTTCAGATTGTGGTCACTGGTAGGTTTTCCATGCTGTGGTGGATGAAACAAAACCCATGCATCTACATAGGCGGCACTAACTGTACTTAGTTCTCTCTCTCTCTCTCTCTCTCTCTCTCTCTCTCTTTCTCTCTCTCTCTTTCTCTCACTCACTCACAAAGGCATAGAGTTGAGAGTGGAAGTGTTTCATTATATACATGTTTGAAATTCTCCAGGAATAACAAGTTATTCTTAAGAAGAAAATTCTCTATATTGAAAGCAAGGAACCTGCTGGCTGAGTATATATATAATTTTTTTGTAAGTCTTTCCAATGCTTTGTATTTTTACAGTAGGTTTCACCTGTGTCTTTAATTAGGATGATGTCTACTATGAACCGAGTCTGCGTTACAGCATCATTATCCATGAATCCTTTTCAGTGACTATTGATAAGGCGGCTCTGTAGAATGCAGTCTGCAAGCTCTTCTGTTGCCCAGATAAATTGGGCATGTTTTCAGACGTGGGGTAGGTTGTAAGAAGTGGTAAGGTTCTGACTGACAGCATGGAGACCCATGCAGACCTAGTTCCAGGGCTTCTTGGCACTAAGTAGTTTTATAAAGTGCAAGGTTATTAAACCTTCCCCCCCCCCCATATTGGATGTTGATTCAAAAGCAGTGAAGCAATGACCCTGCTGTTGTGTGTATTCATTCCCCAGGGCGGCCGTTACAGGCTGGATGACTAAAGACAACAGGAATTGCTTGTTTCAGATCATTCTTGAGGCTGGGCGTCCACAGGGCAATCCCATTAATGATGTCTTTCCAGAAAACCTTTCTTCTTCCAGCCACAGGTGACTGTGTGTGTGACTCAGTGTTCACGGCTGCAGTAAACGTGACAGCCACCTGGCCCCATCTTTACCCCATGGCTCTGTGTCATCCAGTGTGTGTCTGAGCTGCACCTGAGTCTCCAGCGTTAGTAAGTACACAGTCCATATCAGATGAAGATTCTCTCTAACCTTTGTAAAGATGCTATTTCCAAAGATGACCATACTCTGGGGTTTCAGTGCTAAGACTTCAAAGTATCTTTGGAGAACGAGGGGCACAAGCAGCTATGAACAAACTTGGCTTTTTAATGTTTTATCTAAACTTGACAGAGCTGTCAAATCCTGCCTTTGTCAGGAGTAACCCATTCTTTCCTAGCTGTCTGGCTGTCAGCTCTGGGCTGGACTCTTGCTTTTCTGGGTGATAAATGATTCCTGAGCAGGGACATCACCTGGAGATGCTGATGCTCCTTCCAGAGCTCTTGGGTCGGAATTTGCATTTAAAAGATCGCTACACACCGGGTGTCAACAGTACTGGACTGCTGAGTTCACACCCTTGAAATGAGCTGGTTTCTAAAACTCAAGCCAGGAATGGCTTCTTCTCTTGAACCTTATTTGAGCCTGGGGGCCGGGCCATGGCTCCCCAAGGCACTTTTGCTCTCCTGTCCTGTCCCATGTGGCCCCTGTGCTGATGCTCTGCATCTTCCCTCCTCATCCTCTCCCATCAGTTCTTCCTAAGCCTCCTTTCTAGGCTATGCCTCTAAGTCCCAGGATGCTATAAATAATTCTATGTGCCACCGCATTTGAAGTATAATAACAAAGCAAGTCAAAGACTATCAAATAGATGCATTATCATATTCTCAGATGACACCAGAATGTCGGTCTCATTAGTTTCACAATGTGTATGATATCTCTCCCCCCCCCATTTCTAATATAATCCACAAAGCTAAAACAAAAGCTGCCCACCAGCTGGGAACCAGTACGATGTAAAGCAAAATCAAAATATTATGATATTGAAGTTGTAAAAGTACGTATGTAATTATGCTGGCTCTGTTTTGCATTGGACGCTCTCCGAGGTAGGAAATGAAACTGCCTCCCTTTGATAAGAAAGTAAAATCCCATTTTTACAGGACGCCATTTGTAATGGAAGTGTCAGTGCTGGGGGAAATGAGACAATTGGTACAAAAGTAATCAACGGGCATGGGGGATGCTGTTGTCGTTCTCTTTGTAACTTGCAATTCACTAATACAAGGGAAATGAGAAATGCTAACTACACCATTTCATCATTATTGAAGTGAAACATAATTTAAAATCAAGTTGGGGGATACATTTCCAACTTCCATTATTACGATTTTAAATTGTGTACGGTGTTACAGTGTGATGCTTTGAAACACTTCTGCATTGTGGACTGGATAGCTTGGGCTCCATAAATCAAGAATGGCTTCACACACACAGTTGTAAGTTTTTTTTGTTTGTTTGTTTTGTTTTGTTTTGAGATAACACCCATGTCTACTTACTTACTGGCAGTTTTCAAGTAGACAGCACAGTGCTGGTAACCAGATCTCCTGCACTTGACCTTCCTTTCCAAGCGAATCTACGTTGGATGGACATCCTTCTACCTGACTCCCAAGACTCTCTAAAGGCTGGACACACAGACACTTTCTTTCTTTCTTTCTTTCTTTTTTTTTTTTACTCCAAATAGACAAGTATTATTAAACAAAATTCTGAGTATCAGAGCTAAGTACCTCTCAAAGACTTGATAAGAGAGGGTTTTAGAGACCCACCCCACCCCCCAAAGCAATAGGCTGTTACCGTCTCTGTTGGATACTATTTTTTTTTTTTTTGGATTTTTTTATTTTTAATTTATTTTATATAACAAAGTCCATTTAAATGAAAACAAACATTTATAGACAATATTTGGGAATTTGGGCGATGTTCTTTCCAAACTACTTCCTGCTGGTAAGGGGTGCTGTCATGGGGGATTCAAAGAAGATTCAGAAATCCTGGCTGTAGTCTGTAAGGCTGCTTCATCCAGCTGTTTTGAATGTAGGATCACCTGGTACTCTGTTTCAGGCAGTCTGGCTTGATCAAACCACATTAGTCTGGAAGGAATCTACATCTTTTCATTTTCTGTGGAAACAAAAATAGAAATCCTTTTCCCCAGTAACTTGTCCTTGAACTTAAATTTTGGAGTCAAAGCATTTTTTTTAATTTAATTTATTATTTTACATTTCGATTCCAGTTCCCTCTCCCTCCCTCCTTCCCTCCCTCCCTCTCTTCCTCATTCTCTCCCTCCCTTGCTCCTTCCCTCCCTTTTACCCTCTCTGCCCTCTCCCATGCACTCTAAACACCCTCCCCTCCTACCCCCACCCCAATTCCATGTGTAGGGGAATGCCATCCAGTTGGGGTCATGTAGATCTGACAGGTCATGTGAAGTAGGGACTAGGGCTTCTCTCCTGTCTCTAGATTAAGGCAGTTATCCCTCCATGGGGGATGTGTTCACAAAGTCCTTTTGTGCACCAGGGATACATCCTGGTTCCACTGTCTGAGGTCCCTTAGACTGCTCAGTCCTTCTGGCTGAGACCCATATTCAGGGGGGCCTGAGTCAGTCCCATGCTAGCTTCCCAGCTATCAGTCTAGGGCCCGTTAGCTCCTCCTTGCTCAGGTAAGCTGTCTGTATGTGTTTCTTCTGCCTGGTCTTGTCCTCTCCATCTGCATCTAGGTTCTAGTTCGACTCAGTGTTTATGTATGGGTGTTTGATCCTGTTTCCAACAGGCATTAGTTGAGGGCTCCATGGATAAGTTAGTTGTTGATCTCACTCTCCAGGAAGGGCATTTATGGTAGCCTTTCCACGGTTGCTCACATTGTTAGTTGGGAGCAGTCTTGTAGTTCTCTAGACCTTTCTTTGTGTTCAATTTTATCTTCAAACCAATAATGGCTCCCTCTTTTATGTCCTCTCTCTCTCTCTCTCTCTCTCTCTCTCTCTCTCTCTCTCCTGTCTTCTATTCCTAACCAGGCTCAATCTTCCTGGTCGCACATGTTTTCCTTTCCTCCCCCTCGTTTTCTCCTACTTCTCTCTCCATTCGCTGCCCCCCCCACTTCACCTGAGCTCTGGGGGACTTGTCCCTTCCCAGTTCTGTGAGGGACCTCATATGAATCTCTTAGAATACACCTTGTATCCTAGTTCCTCTGGTGGCATGAATTATAGGCTGGTGATCCTTTGATCTAGGTCTAAAATCCATATATGAGTGAGTACATACTGTGTTCCTCTTTTTGTGATTGGGTTACCTCATTCAGGATGGTTTCTTCAAGTGCCATCCACTTGCCTGCGAATTTCAAGATACCATTATTTTTTTTCTGCAGAGTAGTATTCCATTGTGTAGATGTGCCACATCTTCATTATCCATTCTTCAATTGAGGGGCATCTAGGTTGCTTCCAGGTTCTTGCTATTACAAATAATGCTGCTATGAACACAGTTGAACAGATGTCTTTGTTGCATGGATGTGAATCCTTTGGGTATATGCCTAAGAGGGGGATTGCCGGGTCCTGTGGTAAACTAATTCCCATTTTCCTGAGGAACCGCCATACTGATCTCCAAAATGGCTGTATGAGTTTGCACTCCCACCAGCAGTGGAGGAGTGTTCCACTTTCTCCACATCCTCTCCAGCATGAGTTGTCATTGGTGTTTCTAATTTTAGCCATTCTGGCAGGAGTAAGATGGTATCTCAAAGTTGTTTTGATTTGCATTTCCCTGATAGCTAAGGATGTGGAGCATTTTCCTAAGTGTCTTTCAGCCTTTTTGATTTCCTCTATTGAGAATTCTCTCTTCAGTTCTGTACCCCATTTTTTAATAGGGTTATTTGGTGTTTTAGTGACTAGTTTCTTGGGTTCTTTGTATATTTTGGAGATCAGCCCTTTGTCGGATATAGGATTGGTGAAAATCTTTTCCCAGTCTGTGGGCTGCCATTTGGTCTTGTCCTCTATGTCCTTTGCCTTACAGAAGCTTTTAAGTTTGAAGAGGTCCCATTTATTAATTGTTGATCTCAGTGTCTGTGTCCCTGGAGTTACGTTCAAGAAGCGGTCTCCTATACCAATTTGTTCAAGGGTACCTCCTACTTTCTCTTCTAAGAGGTTCAATGTGGCTGGATTGATGTTGAGGTCTTTGATCCATTTGGACTTGAGTTTTGTGCATGGCGACAGACATGGGTCTATCTGCAGTCTTCTCCAATTGTGCCAGCACCATTTGTTGAAGATGCTATCTTTGCCCCATTGTATAATTTTAGCTGTTTTGTAGAAAATAAGGTGTTCATAGGTGTGTGGGTTAATATCAGGATTTTCAATTCGATTCCATTGGTCTACCTGTCTATTTTTATACCAATACGGCTGTTTTCAGAACTATAGCTCTGTAGTAGAGCTTAAAGTCAGGAATGGTGATGCCTCCTGAAGTTCTTTTATTGTATAGGGTTGTTTTGGCTATCCTGAGTCTTTTGTTTTTCCATATAAAGTTGATTATTATACTTTCAAGGTGGGTGAAGAATTGTGGTGGGATTTTAATGGGGATTGCATTGAATCTGTAGATTGCTTTTGACAAGATGGCCATTTTTACTATGTTTATCCTACCTATCCAAGAGCATGGGAGATCTTTCCATTTTCTGGTATCTTCTTTAATTTCTTTCTTTAGAGCCACAAAGTTCTTATTATATAGGTCTTTAACTTGTTTGGTAAGCGTTACACCAAGATACTTTATGTTGCTTGTGGCTATTGTAAAGGGTAATGTTTCTCTGATTTCTTTCTCAGCCTCTTTGTTGTCTGAAAAAAGTAGGGCTACTGATTTTTTTGAGTTTATCTTGTATCCTACTAGTTTGCTGAAGGTGTTTATCAGCTGTAGGAGTTCCCTGGTAGAGTTTATTGGGTCACTTATGTAAACTATCATATCATCTGCAAATAGAGACAGTTTGACTTCTTCCTTTCCAATTTGGATCCCCTTGATCTCTTTTTGTTGTCTTATAGCATTAGCTAGAACTTCTAGTACGATATTGAAGAGATATGGAGAGAGAGGGCAGCCTTGTCTTGTTCCTGATTTTAGAGGAATTGGCTTAAGTTTCTCTCCATTCAGTTTGATGTTGGCAGTTGGTTTGCTGTATATTGCTCTTATTATGCTTAGGTATGTTCCTGTTATCCCTGACCTCTCGAAGACCTTTATCATGAAAGGGTGTTGGAGTTTGTCGAAGGCTTTTTCAGCATCTAGGGAGATAATCATATGGTTTTTCTTTTTCTATTTGTTTATATGGTGGATCACGTTGATAGATTTTCGTATGTTAAACCATCCCTGCATTCCAGGGATGAAGCCTACTTGGTTATGGTGGATGATTTCTCTGATGTATTCTTGAATTCAGTTTGCCAGTATTTTATTGAGTATTTTTGCATCAATGTTCATCAGGGATATTGGTCTGTAGTTTTCTTTCTTAGTTGTGTCTTTGTGAGGCTTGGGTACCAAAGTTATTGTGACCTCATAAAAAGAGTTTGGCAATGCACCTTCTGATTCTATCTTGTGGAACAGTTTGAGGAGTAGTGGTATTAGTTCTTCCTTGAATGTCTGGTAGAATTCTGCACTGAATCCATCTGGCCCTGGACTTTTTTTGGTGGACGGCTTTCGATGACTGCTTCTATTTCATTGTGGGTTATAGGTCTATTTAAGTTGTTTGTCTGTTCTTGATTTAATTTTGGTAAGTGATAGTTATCCAGAAATTTGTCCATTTCCTTTGAATTTTCAATTTTTGTGGAATACAGATTTTCAAAGTATGACCTGAAAATTATCTGGATTTCCTCTGTGTCTGTTGTTATGTTCCCCTTTTTGTTTCTGATTTTGTTAATTTGCATGTTCTCTCTGTGCTTTTTCATTAATTTGGATAAAGGTTTGTCTATCTTGTTGATTTTCTCAAAAAACCAACTCTCCGATGCATTGATTTTTTGTATTGTTTTCCTGGTTTCTATTTCGTTGATTTCAGCCCTCAAGTTGATTATTTCCTAGCATCTAATCCTAAGGGGCGAGTTTGCTTCTATCTGTTCTAAGACTTTCAGTTGCACTGTTAATTCTCTTATGTGACTATCCTCTGTTTTCTTCATATGGGCACTTAGTGCAATGAACTTCCCTCGTAGCACTGCTTTCAAGGTGTCCCATAAGTTCGGGTATGTTGTATCCTCATTCTCATTGAATATTAGAAAGTCCTTAATTTCTTTCTTTATTTCTTCTTTGACCCAGGAGTGGTGCAATTGCACATTGTTCAGTTTCCATGCCTGGCATTTCACTTAACACCATTATCCCTGGTTTTGTCCAGCATATTAAAAATGGCAGGATTTCATTTTCTTCGGGGTCTGGGTACTGTTCCTCAGTACATGTAGCACATTTTCTTTATTTATTCAACTGCTTATGGTCACAGGTTGATTCCATATCTTTACCATTGTCGTTACTGGTACAGCAGAATACTTGGGTACACACCAAAGCAACTTTCTTGCTTAAGAAAACTGACTAGGACCAATTTTAATTGCTAATTGCTCCACTAAGATACAAATTTTCTACTTACATTTCAAAAAGATGCATCCTTAATGTTACTAGCATGTATGAATAATTATGTCTCTAGAGGTGGAGGCATTTTAAATCAATATTATTTATTACCTATATTTACTATTTTTAAACAAAACCTAGAGTGTGCAAATTGTCATGCTTAATATGCCTATCTATGTGCATGAAAGAAATTGGCTTTATCTAAAAAATAAAAACCCTATATATTGTTCTTTTTTAGTTATCAACTTTGTACTGCAATGCTTTCAATGGGGGCTGTTTCCCTGAAATGTGGTCACTATCAAGCCTTATCTGTGGCATCCAGTTAGAGCGAGATGTTCAGACCTAATGGGAGACAGTCACCGCACAGCATGGCCTTGCGCTGTCTGCAGTGTTATCACAAAGCAAGAGTCTCCAGTCACCTGTAACTAGGAGAGTGTCTGAACTGATGCAGATGAAGCAGGTGGGAACTACGCTGATTATTTCACATGTACAAGGGCAAGGATTGGCTCTGAGAGAGAACACTGGAACAGTGTCTCTCATTCTGCTACACAATCTCTTCTGGGTTACCAGCACTTAATTAACCTCTGTGGGCCTCATTTTCTTTTTACACAGGTAGACCTCCACTTATGACAGGAAAGTGCTTATGATGTGAAATATGGAAATGAGCTAACTGGAAACAACCTAAGGGGGGAGGAACTTTCCTCTTCATTCACTTCATCATCAAATGGCAGATCATCCATCTGCTTCCAGGCTACACCAAGTGCCAATCCAAGGTCTAGAGACTAAAGCACAGACTATAGAGTCATTAGGGCAGGAGAAAGGTTTTATAGAATACAGACGGCTGGACCAGGGCTGAGTCTTAGCTGAGAGAGCTTGCTTGTGTCATCTGTCTCTCCCACTTCAGCCTTACCTTTATCTTTCTGGGAAAGAGAAATACACATTGAAAAATGCTATACAAGCACTATTATTTATTTTATTCATTTATAGAAACTTAGCACATGCAAACCCAAACTATTAAATTAAAATAATGGCATGACCCAAACATAATTTGAACAGCTAGAAATGTATAGGTTGAAAATAAGGAAACTGCATAACTATATTACACATAAAGTGTGATACAGAAATTCATAACTGATTTATTTATTCAATTCTAACATAGTACTTCTAAAAAAACATGGCAGCCACTGATTTCTTAAGCACAAAGCTATTTCAGACAAAAGTTTCTCTGTGATTTCAAATAATATTGACAAGGTTTTATCATCAATTCCCCCAGATTTTTTTTCTTCATAGGATACCTAGAGACAATTCTTTCTTGTGGAAAATTAAATTATATGCAAAGGAAAATAAAATGCTAGGCTCTGCAGGGGAGTATCCCACGAAGAAAGCATTTACCAGAGTTGAGGTAGCACCTTCAGGGAAAAACGTAAATTTGCAGGGTACATGTGAGAGGAGGAGGTCCCTCAAAAATTGGCTCACTGAGAAATAAGAGCCAAACAAGAGTGTTTACTGTGGTCATTTACTGAATTCTATGATCACTTATTCAACCCTAAAAGTTAGAATTTATTTTACAGAAGTAAAGGATTCTATAATTGAAACAGCTTATAGTTATGTGATTGGTAGGGTTGCATATTAATTAAAAAAAAAAAAAAACTAGGACACACCACAATTCATTTTCAAGATATTAGTTCCTCCTGCCATAAAGTAGATAAATATAAGGCGATCAATCATAGTATACTCAGAACTTTCCAGATAGAGCTATGGAAAATTCAAATTTAAGCAGCTTTCATTTAGGGCTTAATGAATGCAAGACTAATTGTCTCCCAAGAGGATAGGAATGAAGAGAAGATGCGCGCAAGTTAGCCCGTGGATAATGACAGTAGCTAATGATTACAGAGCACTGACTAAAATTACTAGATGCTCACACCAGCCCTGTGAAGTTTCTGTCACTATTATTACCTATGAGGTACTGTCATTTTGCCCATCACACAGATAGGAAACTGAAGCATACATAAGCACTGTAACTTGGCTCCATTTTACACATCAGGTTAAAGATACAGATGGGAACAACTCTGGTGACATATTCAGAAGCAGCTTCACATTAGGAATTATTTTGTCAAAAAGCGAGAGGCCAAACATTTAATTCTACGACGAGTCGTCAAGTCACATGTGACAACATGACTCACGCTCCCTGGCCCTCCGGTCCAGTCAACAGCAGAAACTATTTCCCTGTAAGAAGCTCTGCTTTCCATTACTTGGGCTCTGCGTCTCCATTTGTCTGTGCTGAGTTCTCCAGCCAGGGGTCATGCTATGGCTCTTATGGAGAGATCTAATTCATGTTCAGACCACCTGGAAGAGCCAGTGTCGAAGGCAGTGTGCAGGCCTTGTCTTAGGCTGCTGTGCTTTTTAATTGACCCAGAGGTGCATTGGGATCAGGCAAAAATACAGGCAGACAGTCATCCTGCCTGCAGGTAACTCAACTTGGCTTACACACCAGCAAATTGCAATGTGTCTGGACAAGAAGCTAAAAGTTAGAGGGGCTTTGCTGTTAAACTCCGGGCTTGACATTGTTATCACAGACCTAAACACTTGCCATTTTTCTACTTAGCCATCCATAGTAAACTGGCCATCAGATGGGAGTTATAGCTGGACTGATACTCAAAGAGAGTATATTATCTCAACTGGAAGTCTCTCCTCTGTCAAGACTTTTTTCTACCCACTTATCCCTAATGGGAGTGCCGTATGGAGTGCCATGATTGGCTTTAATGCAAGCCCTGGCACCAGGGAAAGGAGCCCTCTCTTCATTCCCATGGATCACTCAGATTGCAGGTTCTGCAGGAGAAAGAGAAGAGGGTGTTGGTTGGGCAGGCTAGGAATAGCACCCAGAGAAGAAAGATACATTGTATCATAGAACAGTCCAATCCAGAGAAGAAAGATACATTGTATCATAGTGCAGCCTAACCCAGAGAAGATACATTGTATCATAGTGCAGTCCAATCCAGAGAAGAAAGATACATTATATCATAGTGCAGCCCAACCCAGAGAAGATACATTGTATCATAGTGCAGTCCAATGCCTGGTTATAAGATACATTGTATCATAGTGCAGCTCACATTCATGGTTCTACGATTCATTGGTGTCTGCTGCCATCAGAGACCCTGTGTTTTATTCACAGTCCTATTGAGGCTCAACATTTTTTAACTTAGAAGGAAAAGAATTATGTAAACACGGCACCAAATGAAGGAAGTAGCAGCAACGCATACCAGCACTTAGTAGCTAGACTGGAGTTATGTGACCGACGGACCAAGTAGTTTATTGATAGATCATCAACGCTCCTTCCAATGTCAGCCCAGATTCTTACTGTGGATGGAGACAAGTGAACGGTGGGGAAAGCAGAGAGACTTTGAGATGCCCAGGACCTCAGCCCCAGCAACTCCCCAAACATGCAGTCATAATGGAAACTCCACCAACCAGACACAAGTGATAAAATCCAACCAAACAGGTTCAGTAACACATTGATTATAAGAGCACTTTCAGAGCTAGAAACACCTTTGGCTGTAAGGAGAAAATCAGCATTCCAATATCTTAAGCAAGCATGAGTTCATCTTTTTCTTCCACGTGGGTGTACTCGCTCGCACCTGCACGACCCTGTCAGTGACTCACTCATTTTAGCTTCCTCAGCAAGTTGACTAATTGCCTTCTGGCAGTAGCTCTTGGCCGTAATAGTGGCTCTGGCTCTGGATATCACGCCAAAGATCCACAGAGAGAGACAAAGTAGGAAGGAACCCAGGCCTTTGTATGTTTCCTCCTATGGGGGCTTGAACTTGAAATGTTGCCCACAGGCTCAAGTATCTGGACACCGGGTTTCCAGTTAATGGTATTGTTTGGGGAGATGGCACAAGCCTGCTCTAGTAAATCCATCACCAGGGCTGGACTCTGAGAGTTTACAGTTTCACTCCACTACCAGGTCTCTCTGTTTGCTTTCTGTTTGCTCTTGAAGATGTGATCCCTCAGCCTCCTTATTCACCACCGTGCCTGCTGCTTGCCCCGTGTCTCCCTTATCTCCTCCCAATCCCAACCCTAGCCACCACAGTGGACTCTTATCCCTCTGGATGGACCCATATCTTTCTGAAACCATAAGGCAAAAGAAAACTTTCCCCTATCAGTTGCCTTTAGTCATGGTGTTGTATCACAGCAAGAGAAAAGCAACCGATGCAACTCCCTTTGGGCGGTTCCCAGTGGACTTCTCTTGCATCTCACAGCTCCAAACGGAATGGCACGAGTCTTTGAACAAATACTTGGCTCCTAACCTTCTATACACAGTAGGAAAGCAAGAGAGAAGGACTGAGGAGACAGTAGTGTTTGCCATTTGATTCTGTATAGTGACACATTGAGACAAACATGAATTTTCAGAGTGGTAATTTAGTTTCCAGAAGCTGAATTATTTACTATGAGCATTCTGGATAATAACGGGTAAAATAGAGAAGAGGGAGGGGTGGGGGGAGGGAAAGGAGGAGGAATTAGAAGAGAAAGAGGAGGAGGTGAGAAGGGCAGGCAAATATCACAACAAGCCCCTAATAACTCACTTAAGAACCAGACCTCAGTTCACCAACAAAGGGCAATCAATGGCCAACACCCCTAATCCTGGGCTAACACCATTCCCTGCCCCAGGTGATAACCAAATGAGGACAAAGCCTGGGACTTATGCAGACTTGCCCAAGAATGGGAAAACTATAGCCTTAGCCCACCCCTGCTAGCCCTAACCAATTAGAAGTGTACGGATATGATTGCCACTTGCATAAACCAATCCTAAGTGGAATGGTCACACTGCTTTTAAAATTGCTGTCTTCTTGGGGTCGCTGCCACTTTTTATAGGTGTGGCCCCACATGCACATGGTATAATAAAGGGTCTTGCTGATTGTATCATGACCAGTGGGCTTTTGTGTGCTTTTTGTGGACCCTAACAGCAGCAGAAGAGGAAGAGGAGGAGGAAGAGTTCATGATGCTGGTTAAAATCCAGCTAAGTTAGAGTGCAGTTTCTTCTCAATCACAGAAAGACAATCCCCAAACAGACCCCCAGGAGAAAACAGTGGGCCGATTGGACAGTGCTTCCCATTCCCATTCTTAGTCGCATTTTACAGCAGGCAAAATGATGTGTGCCCTTTCCCACCACCTTCTAAGTGTCTATCAGTAGCACGGCACACCAGAACGGACTTGGAATGCCTAAAACACTTAGGAATTAAAGCAATTGCAGTGGAACTGTGCTGGGCTTTCAATTGTTCAGCCATTTCTCTTGTTCTTTCCCCTGACTCATTTTATGAGAGGAAAGGGTGAACTGGCACCTGAAATACAAAGTTCTCACAGGAACAAAACAGCACATCATTAAAACGCTCCAGAGGCAATCTTGCACTGCTTCAGACTGGCAGGGAAACAAAGCGGGTGAGTTCATTAACTCTGACAAGGCTGGGGGTGTAGATTTAGCACTTTGCCTTGCAGGCTTCCCTGTGGTGTGTTTCACAGGTTCCCAGACCCTGCATACAAACCCCAATTCCTGATCAAAATGTGACCTTTCCTATCCCAAAGGATAAAAACCTAACAGAGCACCCAACGGTACCGTCCGTCTGTTATCCAGCTTTTCTAAAGGAAAACGGTTGCTTTTTGCGTCGTTATGGTTCTGTGGCATCCTTTGGAAGCAGGCTTGTGTACGGGAGGCCCTGTGCCCCCAACCCATCCTGCATGGGTGACCCTTGCAGAATTTACCACCTGGTACTGCAAAGTTCCCATCCATCAGTGGGGCACATGATCACCTGCAGAGCATGTCCCACCTGCGGGGGACATCAGATGAGGGGGGACACTTACTCACTAGATGTTGGTCAGTAAGAGCTACCCTGTAAGGAAAAGCAGCTCAGCCTGCAGCTGAGAGCTCATCTCTAAAGCCAGTCAGAGGCTCCCTAACCCTGCGAAGAGAGAAGTCAGGACAAAGCAAGCACCTTGGTGAGTGCCAGCTGCTCTGCAGCCTCCAAGTTCTACCTTAAGCTGACTTGAGTACTGCTGTCCCCAAACCAGGACAAATGGGGCTGGCTACATAATATTCCACAACATACGCAGCATAAAGATGCTCTTCACCCTCTTATGATAGAAGAGGCAGGCACCATTCCCAAATGCTACTGGTAAATTCAGGAATAAAAATAAAATCTAAAAGGCCAGTGCTCCACACTTAAATTTGTATCTTTTTCTTTTCTTATATCACTTCCCATATGTGGGTAATTTCAGAAACACTAAGAGCTAGGCAGGAAAACCCAGGCTCCCAGCCAGTGTCTGCATGTTTAGTCTGCTGGGTGTCTGGGCAGGGCAGGTATAGACAGAGAAATGTCTTAACAGTGGGGCGGGGGTGGGTGGTAAAGATCTGCTAGCTTTCCCAAAGCAACTCCATTAAGGTAAAGACCAGGAAAAGAAATGGGCCAACCACACTGTATGAGGGGGATGTGGTGGTTGAAATGACAACGGCTCCCACCCACTCATACACTTACACATTTGAATGCCCCTCCCCCACATTGGTGGAACAGTTTGGGAAGGATTGGAAGGTATGGCCTTGTTGACGATGGTGTGGTCACGGAGGTTTCGAAAGTCTCAAACCGCTTGGGCTACCGCCACGTCTCGCTTGAGATGTGAACGCTCTTGGCTATGCCGGCCACTAAGTCTTTGCTCTACCATCACAGACTCCCACCCTCAGGGACTGTAAGCCCAATTAAGAGCTTTCTTTCATAAGTTGCCTTGGCCGTGGTGTTTTATCACAACAACAGAAAGGTGAGTAAGAATTATGCTGGCTGGCAGCGAGGCCTTTAGAGGAGAGGTTCAAACCCAGAAGCTGCCAGTCAGGTACTCTGTGACACTGTTTTCCTCCCAATCCTGGGTGTCTGTGATACAGAAGGACAGCATCTGTGCTGATACCAAGTGAGGTTGTTAAGAGAGTTAGAAGCATGGTGCTAGGCTCGACAAGTCCCCGACGGCATTGGCTGGGAGTGTTAGGTACCACCGTGTGTCATCGGCCTGTGGGACTTTTCTAAGAAATGGGATGTTTTTAAGGCAGATGGAATGTAGGGGCTCTGAAGTTAGCTCGATGACACACTGTGGGTACAGCCAGAACTGCTCTCGGGGCTTCTGCTCTCCTGTCTGTTAATGAAGGTTTTAGATGAATCATCTTCTACCTGATTCATCGGGAGTCTCTGGCTTCCGGCTATCAGTTCAAAACGATCTCAGTCCCTTCTGTGTATTTTCTATGAAACTGGACGAAACGAAGATGAGTGAGTTTCCCAGGAGCATCCTTTGACAGGTTCAGACTTCAAGGCTGTATGAGACTCTGGCTTGCAGAAGATAAGTATGAATTTCTGGAACACGAGGACAGTCCCCTAGACCGTTCTGCAATTGGGCTCAAGAGGGGATGAGGCCGTGCTGGCCTAGTCAGCTTCCCTCTCCACCCAGCCCAGAGAAGTTCCAAATTCCTCCCTGCTTACAATGTGCCTTTCCTGGGTCATCGTACAAGGACATCTTCCTGGTCATGCCTTGCCCTCTACCGTCTGCCTTATAATGCTCTGCCCACCTCTCTGGTCTGACTTTTTGCCCTTTTTCACAGCCACCAAACATTTACCTTGAGCATTTCACAGTGTCCCTCCATAGGCCAGATGGTGCTCTCTCCATACCCAGCTTCTTCAGACAATTCTTTTTCTGCCTCTGAGGAAACGTGGTTGTGGCCCTTACAGATCCACTTGTTCCTCGGGCTTCTTAGATGGCTGCTTTCCTCCACAACTTTCAGTGAGATTCAGGAATAGAAGGTAAAGCCCAGAGCCCTCAGCCTGTAGCCTTTCATAAAGAAAATTTTCCATTCTCAGAACTTCCCGGCAACTAGACGCAGTCCTTACACATAGCACCACTCAGCAACTGACGACTGGCGATTAGCTAAGGCCTGCTACTCTAGCCTGGCCATCTCTAGCCTCATCTCCGGCTGGCTGTCATTGTCACAATTCTGGAGACGCTGGTGTGCAGTGTGGCGGCCTGCCAGCCTCTCTGTCCCACAGTCTATTGGCTCACACGTCTCTCTGATGGACTCCATCTGTGAGTCTTTTCATTATCTAAAGTTTTGTCAGAGACCCAACACCTTCCCAAATCTATAACCAAGCGAACCCTGTGCTGCAATTGCTCCTGGACTCACCTTTTGACTTTTGCTGGTAGTCCTCTACTTTTCCCCTCTCCCAGTCAAGCTGAGGCTCAGCATAGTTTCAATTATCCTCTGGCTAAAATCCTAACTTTGTGTTATAACCACCAAACAAAAGTCCCAATCCCAGAGCAAGTTCCTGTCTGCATACCTTGCTTGTTCATCAGCTGCCAGACAGAAAGATAAAGACTAAGCTGATATATTTCATGATGGATGGCATGATAACAAGAAATACTAACAATTTATCTCCTTAAAAATAATTTGAGTATAGCCGGGTGGTGATGGTGCATGGTTTTAATCCCAGCACTCTTTTGGGAGGCAGAGGCAAGCAAATCTCTTTGAGTTCAAGGCTAACCTGGTCTACAAAGCTACACAGAAAAACCCTGTCTCGAAAAACCAAAATAATAATAATAATAATAATATTTACTCAACAAACCGTTAGCCTTTAGTTTTTATGTAACATAGTTCATATCTTCATTTTATCACAAAGTATATGAGAGAAATATAGCTACCCACCCACGCAATTACATGATTTTGATCTTGAAAACTACTTTTTTGTTATTAACCTTTGAAAACATATACAACTCTGGCAATTCTCTGAACTTGTGAACATAGGGGGAAAATAAAGTTTTTTTTTTTTTTTAGCTCTTTCTGCAAAGCATTCTCTGTATATTATATTATGGTTCCGCTTAGAGTAGCCATTTAAAGTTATGTGTCAAGTGACCACCACAAAGCAGCATCCTTCTGTAACCTTCTGGAAAATTGCATAGAGCAGGGGCAGCCAGGGCACTGCCTGTATTTGAGCCTTGTACCTCACGGTAACTCTAGGCAACAAATAAGCAGGCTTGACTGTGCTTCCCAGACTCCTGAAGGCTCAAGAATTCTCAGTCAGCCACTGTGCCTGGCAATCAGTGAGCTGCCTCTTCATGCCTCCCGAGGGCAGTGTTCGTTCAGTACCTCCCTCCACCTGCCTTTCCTCAGGGAAACCATCTGTCTTCCTCCCTCACCCTCGCCTGAGGGGGTTTCTCCCTTCTGCTCTCACAGGCCAAGTCCAACTAAGCCGCTAATGGGCACTTGATGTGTTTCCCTTCAACAACTCAAAATATGTTGGAGTCTGCTATGTGCAAATGACAGGCTAGGCTCTCTTTCGGGATTGCTAGCTGTAGAGTTAGACAATATATACTCTTAGATTCGTAAACACTCAGCCAAAAGGAACGAATCATTAATGAGAGGGTCCTGTGTCGCGGTGTGTGTACAGCCCCCACAGACACACTTCAGACCACTTCTGACGTCACAGGCCTGGAGCCTCCTGTGTTTCTGATGGGCACAATGTGCTAGCAAATGTGAGGCCAGATTCAGAGTCATAACAGTTCACATAAAAATATAATTTTCCAGTTTCTGCAGAAAAAAAAGATGACACCTGGCTTTGTCAGTACCTCGTTCCTGGCATGATCTCAAGGCACTGGATGGTGGCCTGCCCGTTTGAAGTTTGCCACCATCTTTCTTTTTTCCTGACATCTAAGGTGTGTCTCGGTGGTTTATTTACCAACATGTTTGGAAAGCAACAGGTGTGTGTGTGTGTGTGTGTGTGTGTGTGTGTGTGTGTGTGGTGACTATATTAACAGAAGGGAAGGCCCAAAGGACTAAAGGCTGCAGGGAAAACAGGTGGGGGCATATTGCCTTAAAGAAGTGAAAATGACCCATGGTTTAGCATTGCCGGTAGCCGAGTTGCTTCGCCTCTTTACGCATCTGGATTTCGGTGTCTTAATTTAGCGGTAATGGGGGGAAAAGCAAGAGGGAAAGGAAAGAGGAAGAAATGGATGAGGGGTACAAACGAAGTAGTTAAAACAGGATGGGGGTGGCGGCTCCTGGGAGATCTGTCATGGCTTCGGTCAGGTTTGGGCTTCGTGGGTAGCGTGCTGAAGATCACACAGGGAAGAACCACGCTGAAACAACCATGACTTTGTGATGGAGTCCTAAGCTCTAGAATATAAAACGTAATTCTGTGTGTGGGAGCCAGGAAAGCTAACAGGAGCATCTCTCTTTCATGTTTTTTTTTCCCTTTGAAAGGTGTTACTCCCAACTCCTAGACTCAAGAAGTCCTCCCATAAAAACTGAGACTACCGAGGCTCAGTGCTCCCTGCCCTCTAGGTACATGGCTCCCTCCCATGGACCTTCATTTACTCTCTGGCTTGACCACAGGTGAGGCTGACATGCAGCAACACTCAGGACTGGAGGAGAGTGTTGGCAGAGTCATCGTTGAGTCATTTGTTGAGTTTCTCACTTAGTTTTATTTCAGGGCTGTGGGTAAGGGTCAGGGAGGGACACTAAGACAGCAGGTATGGCATGGCACTGTGGGGTCCCATTCTTGTGGAGTTTGTTTATATGTGTGTCTGAGACCTGTTTGGGCATGGCCTTGTCTCTACTCTTCCAAAGAGACTCCATAGCACTCTGCCTGTGATTACATCTACGGCAGGAGATTACCTCTCTCCAGATGCATCACAGTCCACGTGGCTGCTTGATAGCCCATGTCTAGCCACTCAGCCTCTACAGGAAGGAGTATAACAGTGTTCCAGGTGTTCCTTCAGAGAATTATCATGGAAGCATGCTTCTGCTCTTAACAAAGATTGGCACATAATTCTTTGCTCCATCCCCCCCACACCCCCAGAGGCTTAATTCAGCATTTACAACAACAGTAAATGGTGTTTATAAATTGCACAGACAAGAAAGCATTTGCCAGATCAAGAGTGCTAAAGATGAGAGCCCAGAATGCATTGATTTACAGTCCAAATTGAGAAGTTTCTGGGAGCTTCAGTGGCTTACATGATAGCGAAGGTAGAGATGTATCTGTAACTGACGGCCCAACCTGTTTAAGTTTATAAAAAACAAACTATGTTTTTTTCCCAAAACTCATCTTTCTTTTACACATGACAAACAGCAAACATCTCTGCAGGCATGATAGGAATTTCCATCCTTGGCATGTCTCAGTTTTAGGTGATTATAATAATCTCTAATACCCCCTCAAGATTATAGAATATGACTTGTAGAAAAGGTACAGTTCTAAGGGATTGTAGAACATTTATGACTTTTGTACTAAAGGTACAGTTCTAAGGGGTTGTAGAACATTTATGACTTTTGTACTAAAGGCACAGTTCTAAGGGGTTGTAGAACATTTATGACTTTTGCACTAAAGGTACAGTTCTAAGGGCCTCTTCTTGGCCCCTCCTATCACAATACCCTCTCCTCAAGGGCTAGAAGTAGGGCTCTGCCAGTTGCCAAAGAAGTTTTTGAAAGTTGAGAAAACAGCAGTAACTTGGTGCTCTGGAAGATAGCCTCACCCATGCTCGTTCCCAGTACAGCTAGTATAGCCTCAAATGCCGAGTTCTCCAAGGATTGAACATTTTAGAACCAATGTTCAGAGACCTAAGAATGATCGGGTGTTTTCCTTCTGCTGTGACAGAAGAATCTTGATAAATGAGTATGTTTCCTTTGAGGGAAAGCTAGGAGAAGATTTTCAAGTTCACTCTAGTTTCGAACTCATGTGTCCTTCCTTAAGATGCTGCGGTCTCCTTGCCTTTAGAAGACTCCATGGTATGACCCTTGGAGGACCGATGAGACCCAAACTCCACTCAGGTTTCTTAAGTGAGACAGCTGTGCATTAGACTTATGAAACACAATTTCGGTAGAAGAGAACTGTGATTGAAGAATTGCCCCTGACAAAGACCAGTGCAGGCAAAAACAGGGATCATAGACCTGGCCCTTATCTCTGGTGACCTAGTGAGGTCCCTTGGCCTCTGAAGGTCCTTGTAACACATCCGAATAGTGTTATAGTGCACAATCAGCCCTAATCCACAGAAGAGCATCACTGATGTTTTCAAGCACACTGACATATTTCTCAATGCTTCTTGTCTTTCTGGGGGAGGTGGTAAGGAGTGGGGTAGATGTTCTAATTGTTTCTAACTGATCCACATCAATAGTTGTGCCTCTTGGATTGTTTCAGTTTTGTTTATGAATCAACTTCTTTCAATGAAGGCTACTATTGGGTCCTGGTGTGTAGTTAGCCAGTAGAACAATCTGTCTAGAGAAGCCTCCCAGACATGCAAATGGACAGTCAGACCTAATAATCTATGGCAGCAGCATCACATTAGCATAGTTGGTCATCTCCATATTATGCTTCTGCTTGTTGAGCCTAAGACCATTCCATTGCATTACCACACATGATTCCCAGGGTTCTATTAATAACACAAGTTCTTCAATGTATACATCACAGCCTCCTAGATCAAATCTTGTACCCCAGGGTCTACCGCAGCGATGGGCCTAAGAGTACTAAGAAATGGCAAAGACACAGGACTGTCATTGTATCCAGGTCTTAAGTGGGAGGAGGCTAATTTTACGAAGGGAAAGGAGACAGTTTGGTGGGACTTAAACGTTTGTGATTGTCGGGATGGCTGGAATCCACCCAAATGTCCTCATTCCAAATTTTGCTCTTTTCCAATCAATGCCCTATCTTTTACATAAGAGACCTGGCAAGTCTGTGAATTCCATTTGGGTTATAATTATCCAACCTACAGGATGGAAAAATTATACATTAACCATATGGCTACAAGAGATATTTTTGGGCAGTCCTGTAAGTCTCCCCATCACTGAAATGGGAGCAGAGAATTTGAAACCATAACCTTTCGCTTAGAGGCAGGTAAGTCACTCTGTTGTCCTTTAAACCTTGTTCATTTCCTCTCTAGACCTTACTGTGATACCTGGCAGTCTAGTAAAGGCTATCTATAATAAACCCTCCCCTCCAGAATGCTACAGGTAATTATCTAGCTCTGGGTATACTGGTATCCTTTTTTTTTTTTTTTTACTGGTCTTAATTGCTGCTTGGTCTGACCAAGTCAATTACCTGAACCCCAGATGTGTATCTTGGGTTGCCACAGATGTTAACTATTTCTGAAACCAGACTGACACAAAGTCAGAGTTCTACCAGGACACAGCTGGCCTTTCTAGGTTGAACCCAGAAAGGCTGATTAAATATAAAGGGAATTAAGCTTGGAAAACTATTGGGAAGACCTGGGCAGCCCAGAATCAAGGGAGAAATATTGCTAGCTGTGAATAAGTTTGGAAGTCCAGGAACTAGAGTAAGTTACTGGTAAGGACGTAAAGAAGTAAAATATGCAATTCACAAGCGCTCACCCGCAAAGAGCATAAAACTTCATGTTTCCAATAAAGCCAGGCAACTACTTGCCACAGCAGAGGGAGAATAATGACTTACCTATTTTTTCTTTGCCTTCCAAATATCATTCAAAATTCCTTGTACTAGCAGAATCTCAATGAGGCCATGTGACGATTTAAACAATGTATTCTGCAGTTCTCCAGACACTGGAGTACAAGGAAATGTCTGGATGGGTAGAGGCCATACTGGATATTGATGGGCAATATCCCGATGACCAAAATAATCTATGAATAAGCATTCAACTTGATTTTTAAAAAAAATCTTGCTTTTTCCTATAAGCCAAGGATTCTAGCCAAGGATTTCATAATTTTCTTTTTTCCTTCTACCATCTGAGTCAATTATGTATTGGGACTTCAAGAGGAGAAGACAAGGTCAATAACGAATACCGAAGGGTCAAAAACATCTTGAAGCGGCACTAGGGAGAGAGTCTTAGGAGGCTGGCCAGAAAGGTGCTTAAGCAGGACACATTTTGGATAGGAAAAGAACGGGACTTTTAGAACCGTGCATGTCACCAACTCATTCACCATGATTCTTAAGAAAAACAAACAATTTTACACATTTTTAAACACTTCCTGGTTGCTGCATCTGTTCCTATGTTTCTCCAAGTACGGTGCACACATTCCCGGGAGCTCCTGAGGGGCACAGCTGTTCTGAGAAGTCATGAGCACCACTGGTCCTTTTCATCACTATGTTTCTGTTTTCACTGGTACCCAAGATCATGGTGGGCACCGCTGCTGGCCGTGGGACAAGAGCAACAGCAGCAGGTTAAGTCCGTGTGTCCTCAGCATGGAAACAAGACCGCTTCCACGTAATTACATCCTTAATGATATAGCAAAGCATACTCTGTTCAGTTTTTACCCGTGAGGACACACCATCTCAATCTGTGCAACAAGATGTCACTTCTGCTTGTTAAAGCATGGCTCTGTCTCCATGGCTGAATTTTGATCCAGTCTGGGCCTGAGTTTTCCACACAATACCATTTCCACTGAAAAGAACAATTACCAACAAACTACTTTAATTATGACTTGGGCATTTTGTACTAGCATCTCCAAATGAACAAAATACGGCTGGTTACTTGAAGGGAAGTATCTGAGCTGTACGTCTACAATCATAATAATATTCAAGATATCAAGTAAAAATGAACATTTGTGTCCCTCACAGAGCCCAGGCCTTACCCACCTCCCCAGCCTCTAGATCCTGGCACTACACATGAGTGAGGGAGTTTATGCTCACAATCTATTCCACACAATTAAAAAAAAAATAAATTCTCTGCTTGAACTCTGTTGCATGGTGTCTTTCTCTCTGGAGCCTCTTTGTTTGTTTTTTTAAATTACAACAGTCATACTCTCTAGGAGCGACCTAGTCACATGACCACCTACCCATAAGGTAAGCTAAGAAATATTCTCAAAGAGGAGAATTCTGTGCTTGGATAGGCGTCCATTAATATCAAGAGAGGGGCATGTGGAAAAGCTAGCCTTTCCTTCAGCAAGAATACCTATCCAGTGTCTAAGGCAGTGGCCTGTTAATTCACAGGGGTCTAGCATCCATCCGTGTGAGGAATGTCATCAATAAGTGTCTGCTTATCGAATGAATGGAAAGGTTTACAGAGGTAATCTGAAAGAGCTCAGTCAGCCACTTTTTACAGAGAGGAGAAAGCTTAGCACAAATACATATTTTTTTGCTTCATTTCTTTTATTCTGTCTCAATATCTCAAAATTTTACCATTAGGGTCTATTTTTTAATGATAGAAATGAATAATTCATTATTATAATATGCAATTATAATCCTATGATAATTCACTAATCTGTTATCTCTTGTCCCACTCTTTTTCAAGTGAATCTATTTGGAGAAGTGGGATTTTTTTTTTTTTAAGATTTATGTATTTTTAACTCCGTGTGTGTGTGTGTGTGTGTGTGTGTGTGTGTGTGTGTGTGTGTGTTGTGCATAGGGATACACAAGTGTTTTTGAGTACCCTTAGAGACCAGAAGAGGGAGTTGAATCCCCTGGGGTTGGATTACAGGCAGCTGTAACAGGAGTGCTGGAAGCTGAACTTACAAGAGCAGATGTACACTTAACCACAGAGCTGTGCCTTTAGCCCTGGATTCTTGGTGGAGTAGGCAAGAGGAAACAGAGCGAAGAAGTCAGTGAGTGCCCTCTTATAACCCCAGAGCAAGTACTTCCTGGAACCAGACAGGAACAGTGTGTGTAAGAAAGAGGCCTTTCAGAGCCAGGGAACAGCAGTTCTGAGGGACGAGAAAGCACAGAGGGGCCTCGGGAGAGCTGGTTTCAAAACAGCTAGTTCCCGCATTTCCCTGGGTGGGACATACTTCACATGCTTCCCTGGGTCCACATTCAGATAGAGACAAATAAGTTGTACAGAATCTCTCAGGGCTTCAGAGTTTTTAAAAGTTCAGTGCAATTTCCTGGCTTTGTGGCCATTTAATCAAGGCAAGCAAGAGGTTATAAACTCGACAACTTTTTGATTAAGACTAACATGCCTGGAATGTTAACCCTTGCCTTCACAGGCAGCTGAGAATGCAACATCCAGCATAAAAAATCCTCTAAATTAAATCTACCTGCTTGGTGGCCCCAGGAGAAACAAAACATGGCTTCTTTGCTCCATTCTTCCTGTTAACCCACTAGCAAGGACTGAACGCCATCGCTGGTTGGCACTGGTGTCTCTCGAAGATGAGAAAGCATTACTAACTTTAATAGGCTCTAGTAACAAAATATATAAACATGGTTTATTTGTTGTTCGTGTGCATATATGATATGATGTGTGCATGTACATGATATGTGTGCATGTATGTATGTGGATATGATATGTGTGCATATATATGTATATGATGTGTGTGTATGATATGTATGTGTATATGTGTGTATGATATGTGTGTATGTATATGATATGTGTGTGTATGATATATGATACGTGTGTGTGTGATATGTGTGTGTATGAGTGCAGAGGCCAGCGGACAACTTTGTGGAGGTGGGGTCTCTGCTCAGTGGGCTCTGGGGACTTAACTTGGGTCAAAACTTATGAAACAAGTGCTTTCACCTGCTGAGCCATCAAGCTGGCCCAACGTGGGTTTTAATCAGAATATCTTTCTGGAAGATTCTTTTCTTTGACTAGAATGAACAATTTGAATGCCCTACTTAGGGCCTGAGATGAGCCAGCCAGGGTGTTTTGATGTGACAGGAGGGTGGCCTAGGAAGTGGTCATTTGCACTTTGCCTGAATGGACAATGAGATTCAAATGGGGTCACTGCCTGCCAATGACCAGACACTAGCACAGGGGACGAAGGGACAAGTAGAAGAAGATACAGAGCTCAGAGCTTTCTGGCTGGGACTTGAGGAGAGTGGGGTTGGGGGAGATGCCAGCTTGAACACAAACCATGCCCCAAGGCCTGATGCTTTCTCACAATGGTTTCACCAAAACCTGACAGGCCGTCCGATGTCTGTTTTCTGTAGCCACCACCAGGGCTACAGGGCACACCTGGCTAAGAGGAGTGGCGTGCTCTACAAGAAGTCCTATGGGAGAGTAGATGCCAATCACAGGCCCCTTCCCTCTTCCAGACTTCCAATGAAAAGGAACAAAGATGGAAGATGACGTAAGCGCACATGTAACATCTGTTTGCAGTTTTTGCTTAATACACTGAAATGAATATTTTAAACGCCAATGTTAATGTTAAACTACAATTTGAATTTTAAAGACATGATAAATTAATGAATACAAAAGTTAAGATTTCATCACGCCTTGGCAGAGAAAGAGAGAGCTAGTCCACAGAGAGCGTGCTGTAATGAACACTAAGGTAAAGAATAGCATTGTCTACTCTTTGAGTTCTACTGGGTTCCACTTTGCAAATGTATGGGCATATCAAGGAATGCCTACATAAACAGAGGGTTGCTACCACTACAGTGAACTGGGCTTTCTTTGCTGAGCAGACTGTGCAAGTTTGATCTGGGCAGAGCTGCTTAGGGAAATCCAGAAAGGGCTGAGGCCACCTCAACTTCTCCTTTGCAACCTTCTCTACCTCATCTTTAAATGAATATTGAGATTACATTTAGCAAATATAGGTTGGAGGCGTGCCAAAATATCAATTATATAATTTGGTCCAGTCCCGATCCAACATTTTTATTTCCTGACTAGATAAAGAAACCAATTTTAGGAAATTCTAAATTGAACGGTCTTGGAATAAGAAGGCGTGAAGCATTTCCTTTTCCAAACCTGACTGATCTTTAACTTGGGCCTTTAGAAACTTGCCAGAGGCTAAATAGGTAAACATCTTATATAATAATTATAAGAAATAAGCTATCAATTTCTGGGGGAGCCATGGTGCATCATGGTTTGTAATGATGATAGTTTTCTGTAAGTTTTAATGTTATGAAGCAATGAAACTATATGTATACTTATGTCTACATCTATGTATGTAAATTTCATATGAAGACATGTTTATCATGTTTTCAAATGTTTAAGAAACTAGAGAGGACAATTTGTTATAATCGGGCCTCATTCGGTGGCTCTTAGCTTTGGAAAAGGTTGTTCAAATTAAACATTTTCAGATGATTCATGGCTAGAACATTAGGCTGCTAAAAAAATACTGTGTAAGAGTTTCAAAGACCTTGGCATTGTCTTGACAGACAATGAGAATGCCTTTGTCTTCATTGTGCATAACCAATACAAATGTTCAAAGGCTGTTTTCTAAATTCCAGGGTTATTACAGTTTTGATGAAATAGAAGCTGAATGTTGGAGCTCAAATTTCATACAAACAGCCTGTCCAATGACTTCCCCTAGACTGTGAATTTGCTTTTTTTATGAAACTACACATGTAGTTTAAGAAATCATGAAGACAATTCACAAATATCCAAATGAATTAAACTTAAAGTATTGTGCTATAATTTATTCTTAGTGGGATAGTCTAATGTAAATAAAGGAAATCATAAAGATTTCTAAGGCTCCAGGGGTTGTCCCTTAGTCTTTCAAAATGGAAAGATGTCTGCTTTGTTGCCAGGTACGGAGCACTCAAGCCTCACAACCTGTTTTAGCATTTTCCCCTGCACATTTATAAGCAGATAATCCACAGGATAGATAACTAGCCTGCCTAGCGCTCCGTGTGCTGCATGAGGAAAAATTAGTGCAGGCCGTATGTTTACAAGGACACCAATACAGATTCTGTTTGCCGACTCTGGGTACCTGGATAGTTTGGCCCATACCTTGAATTAATGAAGTGACCACACTTTCTCCACCCTGGGGCCAATGATAGGGGTAGGGAGCTTATCAAAACATCTCATAGTTTAGGGTTGTAATTAATTCTTTGATAATTTTATGTAATGTGGATAATATTCATAACTGCTCCTCCTACTCCTTGCCGATACATACCCACCTCTCTACCACCACTAATGTCGTGTCTTGAGAAGAAAAACAAATCAATAGCCCATTGACTCCAATGTGCTGTCCATGTTCTTCTGGGTATGGGGCCTTCAGCTGGACAGTGGTCAACATGCCCAGAGTTATATTCATAATGAAAACTCACCTTCCCTCCATCAGGAGCCACTAGCTCTGTAGGGGTGGGGACACATGAACTCCTTCCCACTCCATGCTAGAATGCTGAGCATGTGATAGCATGTAGGTTTGGGACAAGCAGTCACAGCTGCTGTGTGTTCCTTTCATGTCCCCAAGACCTGTTTGGCCCAAGTCCCTCCCCCCCCCCCCAGTCTCTGGCCTCACAGTGTCCACCCTCTTCCAGGCACCCTGGGGGATAGTGAGATACAAATGTCCCATTCACACCTGAGCATTCCACAGACACTTATTCTCCACACTGACCTCTGTCCACCGCAGAGAAACGTCTCTGATGAAGTCTGAGATATGTACTAACACAGGAGGTAGTTGGACACGAAGTCCAGTTAACCTGATGTCTGGGGCCTGCAAGTCCTCTTCTCTGTTGTATTCTCTGAATCTAGACGAGTTTGTAACCCATGCTTCTCCTGCTGTCTTACAGTTGCTGGTTTTCCTCTTTCTCTTTGGGGTTCCATTGAACTTCCCTTTGGCGTCTCCTCTGGCCACCACTGTCTGCTCACACAGCCAAACCAGCCTACAAACCATACTTTCCTGAACTATACAAGAAGCCCAACCCCACCAAACGAGTCCTGATTTGGGAGCTTTTCTGAAGATGGGCAGGACACATGGCAGGACACATGGACTAGCACATGGCGCTTTGGGGCCATTCCTTAGCTACTGTTTGCCTCTGCCTCCTCATGTCCTCCTGCCTGCCGTTGTTCCCAACTACGTCCCCAGAGCTCTGCTTAACTGTAGAAGGGTTTTGGCTTTCTCTGGCCTCTGTCATTCACTCTGTTGTTTTAATGTGGCATTTTATTTCTCTTCTTCATCTCCATTGCCTGCCATTTGGGACAAACTGTCGAATTAAGGTGCCCTGCAAGCCCGGGCAGGAGCTCTTGTTGTTATAATTCTTAAAAAGCAGCTTGAGAGAGAAAGATGCCATGAGACAGAATTCAAGCAGAGGGTTTTTGTTTGTTTGTTTTTTTATTAAAGGAAGAGGATGGTGAAAAGGGGGGAGGGAAGGGGAGACTGGCCTCTGGGGATGGGAGCAGAGTGGAGAGAAGAAAGGAAGGAGAGGCAGAGAGAGAGAGAGAGAGAGAGAGAGAGAGAGAGAGAGAGAGAGAGAGAGAGAGAGAGGAACAGACAGACATACAGAGAGAAGGAGACAAAGAAAAAGAGAGAGGGATGGGGGGGGGGTGGGCAGGACCCTTTTAAAAGGGAACATAGTGAATGTGCACAGGTGGTGCTCTTAGTGGCTGCAGCTGAGGGCGTGTCCTGTCAGGACCCCAAGGACAGGCCAGTACAGATGCCTGAATGCTAACACTTGTGACCTAAGCTGGGCCAACCAGCTCTTTTTAAGCATTTGAATTAGTTTCAGATTTATTCAGACAGTTGCATCACCAAGGAAATGCCAATCAGATTCTGCTGCTTCCTTCTGTCTGTCCATCTTTCCCTCCATTTCTTCAGCTTTGCCATCTACCATCCATTTACTTTCTATGTGAGTCAATTAGAACTGTTTCTAGAGCAGCCTGAGTGAAGAGCTGGATGTTGCATGTCTTTAATCCCAGCACCTGGGAGACGGAGACCAGCCTGGTTTACAAAGCAAGTCTCAGGGCTTCACAGGGAAACCCGGCCTAGGGGTGGCGGTGGGGGAGAATACTGATTTCCAGTGATAGACAAAATTGCCATTCCTTCTTTAACTCCTTTGAAATAAAGCTTTTCTTAACTTAAGAAAATATTTAACAGGCTGCTAATCTTTTGATCTATGTCTAAAGGATTACCAGCCTACAATTCACACCACCAGAGAAGCTAGGAAACAAGTAACAGCAACCACATTTTCCTCTGGTCCTGAACAGCGGTACTCGTTCAAATGGGGAAATGGAACAGTATTCTAATATTTTTGTCTGGCGGCCATCTTTGAAGAATATTTAAGAGACAAGCCCCTGTGTATGATATGGTTGGTTATGAACAATGGGGTAGGGGTCACCAGATAGAGTGGGTTATGTTTTTACATAAGATAAATGGCATTCTAGGATGGAAATTATTATATAAAGATATACACTCAGTCAAAATGGAATCCGGTGTGCATTAGACTTCACATTGCTCTAATATTGTGATGGATTATCTTGACTATAAAAGGACCGAGACTTGCAGATTTAAGGCATTCGGAAGCTCTCTGTAGGTTGCCATGGTAACTCCCCCAAAATGTATTTTCCTATACTATTTAGGGGCATTTCCCCTGTACCAATCTACCAGTGGCTGATAGAGAAGGCAGTCCAATCAGACTGTGCTTCCCAGACAAGCTTTGGTCAGATCTCTGAGGAAAAGATAGTTATCCGTTAGAGTACTTTGCATTTTTCAAATGATTTTGGCATTCTTGGCCGAATTTATGAAGTAGGTCAGCACTATAATTGCCATTCTTATTTAGCCAAGAAAACTAAGGGCTCCTTTGAGCACATGGTGACAATTGAGTTACCACAAGCAAATTGTCCCTCAGTTTATTTTGAAAAAGAAAATCTCATTTATTCACAATCTCCCAATGAAAAGGGAATAGCCTTTTTATCATTTGTTTTTCATTTTATCTCTTCAAATAAAATTTAAACAAATCTGCATGCTTGTCCCATGCTTGTAATTCCAGCACTTGGGAGGCCGGGGCACAAGAATTGCCCTGAAATTGAGGCTAACTTTGACTACTGGCTCCTAGAGAGACCTTGTCTCAAATCCCTTCTGCAACTAATCGTGTTCATTAGCAAACATTAATAATAATAAACAATAAGGTTTCTAGGTGTTGGACACTGGGTTTATGTAAGTGCTCTTCTAACATTTTCCCCTGTGGTTTTTCCTCTCATAGCTAACCCTGTGAGGTAGATCTGAGTGTGATAGCCATTTGTGAGAAAGGAGTCTGAGTAGGGACGGCTTCTTCCGTTTTGGTTTGGTTTTTTCAAGACAATGTTTCTCTGTGTAACAGGTCCTGGCTGCCCTGGAACTTGCCTTACAGACCAGGCCGGCCTTGAACTCAGAGCTGCCTCTGCCTCTCAAGTGCTGGGATTGAAGGTGTGTGCACCATCACACAGGTAATAGAGAGATTGTTTAACTTCTTCAAGTTCTTCTTTTTTTAATTAATTAATTTTTGGGGGTTTTTTGAGAAAGAATTTCTCTGCATGGGTTTGGAGCCTGTCCTGGAACTAGCTCTGTAGACCAGACTGGCCTTGAACTCACAGAGATCCACCTGCCTCTACCTCCTGAGTGCTGGGATTAAAGGTGTGCACCACCAACGCCCTACATTAATTTTTATTTAAATTAAAGACAATCTTATTTTATATACCCATCCCAGTTCCCTCGCCCTCCCGTTCTCCTATGCCCCCCACCGACCCTCCATCCCACCCCTATCCACTCCATAGGGAATCATCAAAATCAGTCACATCATTTGGGGCAGGACCCCTTGTCCAAGTTCTTAAATAACAAAGACAAAAGTTGAAACCAAGTTTATCAAATGCCTAAATCCTCATGCTAGAACATTTTGCCACACTCTCTGCTGATACATTTGAATCTGGTAAGCACCTGTCTGGAGTAGCAGTGTAACAAGGGCTACAGACCTTGCATACCTTGAAGTAGTGAATTAAAACACTGAAATACTGGGGCTAAAACACTCTGGTTTGTCAGGGCGGTGGTTGCACACGACTTTAACCCCAGCACTTGGGAGCAGAGGCAGGTGGATCTCTGTGAGTTTCAGGCTAACCTGGTCTACAGAGCGAGTTCCAGGACAGGTAGGGCAAAACAAGAAACCCTGTCTCAAAAACCAGACAAACAACAACTCAAAAGAAGCTCTGAGCCCATCTCCCAAGCCCTCAAGAATGGTTCTCACCCAACCTATTCTTCTCACTTCAAGGAATCAGCCTCTGCAAAATGCTTCCTTCAACAAACACCTCCCGGATCTTACTGCCTAATCTGTCTCGGGTGCTGCTGACTTAACCGTCAACTGTCCAGGTCAGACTCTTTCTTAGGTGTTATTTCCCCACAGCGACCTCTCAGGATGTCCCAGCGCTTACAGAAGAAGGCCCAAACCACAAAGCAAGGAACAGTTAATTATTTTGTGTGCACCCCAGCCATGGAGGAAAGATTACCATGTGGTTTCCTGTATCTCTATACTGGAAATCCAAGGCTTTTCTCGGCGGGAGATGAGACTGCGGCAAAGGCGGAGACAAGATGCTGAATGTTTCTCAGGATCACAGACTAGAGTTCTGGGAAACATGAATCCTGGCTTCGCTTGGGAGCTCCTTAAGTTTGCTGGCTCCCTGCTCTCCTGTAAGCTCCAGGGAGATGGACTGAATCATCCTCATCATAAATTCCCATGTCCCAACCCAGGCCATGTAGAAAGAGTTCGGTGTCTGTTCCAATGAAAGGACCTCAGCTATGTAAATCATCTGTCCATTCACGCTTTTCTTCTGAAACCAAGTGAGATTTCCCAAACAAGAAGGCTGTATCTGAGGACTCTTCCTAACAGAGATCCCAACCCTTACCCCAAATAACTGTGCCCTGCTCTTTGTGATACCGCCAGGTGACATTAGTGCTTCAGATATGCCAGCCTAGATCACTTGGTGGTTTTGAAGAAAATGCGAGCAGCTCTATAATACCACACTTCACAGCTGTCCATTTTCTTAAACATCCAGGGACAAAAGGCAAGGACAGAGCCTCAGTATGCTATAATAGGACTGACCCCGGGGTCCGGCAAACCGCTGAGATACACTGGCACCCAAGAGGGAAGGGCTTTGTAGCGCCTGACAAAGTTAGGAAGCTGTAGCCGGAACAAATTGCATTTGTCAACCTGGAAACATTAAAGAAAGTTTGTTCTTCTGAATAATCATTTAGCAATAAGGTGAAGCTTGCCAGCCAGATTTATTGGGATATTGGATTTTATGTTTCTTGTATAGGATAACATTTTTTACATTGTTTATGCCTAAATAAATCTGTCTTCTATTTTATACCGCCCTGTTGCATTGCTGCTTACAGACAAAGGCCCAGGCAGCATAATTTCCTCTGCCCTTGGGACACGCTGCCATACATTAAAACCCAGGCCCAGCGAGAAGACAGCGGGGAATTGCAATGCGCTCCGAAAAGTTGTGCAGAAACAGTGAAGGAGTAAAACCCACCAACAAGATGGGGGTTTTGATCTTGGTATATCTAGTTTCTGCCTGGCAGACCCTGATATTCAAACCCAAATACGATCGTGCCCTCAGCTAGCAACCGGCTCTTGCCACAACCCACGGCTCAGTGCCCATCAGTGCCTGTGTGATTTTGACTGTTCATAATCTATGTAGAGAAATGGAATTAGTAAATAGCGAGGTGGGGGCAAAAAAACCAGTCAGGTTATAGTTTAAAAACAACTTAAACTTTTGCAAAGGAAATAATGACTGTTGTAGAGCAAATTAATGTAGACCTTTCTTTATGCTTATAAAAGAAAAAGAAATTGCTCTCACTCTGAACAGACAGGATAAAATATGTCTATTTGTATTACAGTCTTTATCCTTTAGTCAGCTTCATGATTTGATTTCAGGTTTTCATTGTTCCAGGGCAGTTTTACAGATTGAATCTCAAAGGGATTATAAACCACAAAATCCATTTTGAATTCTACATGGAGTTAATACACCTCCCGTAATTCTACACATTCATCTTTCGAATTTTATATGAAAATTTGTTGACACTTCCCCCTTCATTTGTCTCTTACAATATAGTTTGTATAAAAATTTGTGAAACATTGATGCCTGTCTTAGTTGATGTGTTTTAAAATATGACAGCCAATCAGCATAATTTCAAATGTCAAATGTGCTAGTATTTTCATTTATTTTTTTTTTCTGTGTTAAAATACCACTGTCAATTGAAATCACTTGGTGATGGCACCAGCCATGAATAGAAACTCTCCCCAACCCCCTGAAGCTTTCCTATGACTAAAGGGTGCCTGTCTTTCTCAGTTTCAGTAACTATTCTTGATGGCGCCTTGGAACGTGGCTCCTGGGCAAGCCTGGAAGATGAATGGGGCTTAAATCAGACTCCTGAGCAAGAGCAGGTGGAAGCTCTGCAGCAGCCCCCAGAATATCAAGGCAAGTTGAAAACTAATTTTCAAGCCTCTTCAAAGAGAAATGAGAAATTAATGTTAAATTATATAAAAGTTGGGCTAAGGCTATCTGTGTAAATAGCAAACTGAAGCCTAACTTAAGTATCTAGTTCCCTAACAAGTGTCTGGGTCTTAGCCAATCACAGCAGCAAAACCTCAGCCAATCACAGACAGCTGGCTGACACCTCAGCCAATCACAGGCTGCTAGCTGGTCAGGCCATGTCTATATATACGGCAAGTACTTGCCTATAACTAATCAAACTGGTTTTGGATCCCATGTTCTTTCCCTGCCTCTGATTTGCCTACTGGGCTGCTGGGTAAAAAGCTCTTTGAACCTCTCCTGTGTCTGAATATGGTCTGATTCATGAATGTTCTTTGCTCAAGTTAAACCAAATCTAGTTTGTCTAGATCTTTTAAAAACACGTTGTCTCCCTTGTGTTCTCTTCATAGTTCAAGCACAGAGGGTAGGTTCTCACTGTGTGAGTTCCCAGTGTAAGAGCCCCCAACCAGATGCACATGGATGCATCCACCAGGACTAGAAGTTGTTTGGGGAATGTACAAGGAGGAAAAAAACCTTGATGGGGGGGTATTGATTAATTAGAAACAGAAAGGATAGAGAAGCCACACAGGACCCAATTCAGTGCAAGGTGGCCACATCCTCTCTACAACATGTTGTGTACAATAATGCCTGAAAACTGCCTAGTTTACTCTCTAACCTTCCCAGCCCCTCTCCACTCTACTCTTATTCTTGGCTTTAATTACTAAACTCAAGGAAGTCTAGCCTTAGAGACCATAAAGTTCCCTGCCTTTGACCCACACAACACATGGACACACAATGGACTTTCTACCCTTCATCAAAGCCCTTATTGGGAGATAGTGAAGCATCATAAACCAGGGGATTACCATAGCTCAAAGTAGTTGCCAACTGGGTGCCTACAGCTTCCAGTGTAGCCAGTGTCAACAGAGGAGCCCAAGGGACCTGGGTCTCATGGACCTTTACGTTGTCATCACTCACCTAGTGTTTCTAGTTTGTTGACAGCAGAGATACCGGTAAATTAGACAATGGCTTCTTTTGAATTTTCAGTCTCAAAGCCAGTAGCTTTTAGGAGGAATAGGCGTTGTAGGCATGGCTAGTTGGTGATAGATTTTGTTTATATTCTGCTGTGTTTAAACAGAAGATTGAAAGGAACGGTGTTCACTTATTTGTGTTTTCATAGGCTTTTACAGTGGTCAGTTAGAGGCATCATATAGCCACTTAATTTCTGATGATTAGACAATCCCTTCATGGTAATACGACGAGCACCTGAGCATCAGGGTTCTGTGACACCGTGCGCAGATGCGGTGGGGCTTTCCAACAGTCAAAGAGAGTTTTGTATTGTCTCCTTGCCTCTCTTTTTCAAGTTACTGGCATCACTTTTAGCTGGGCTGAAGGCAGGCAGTCTTGGAGGTGTCTATGTGCCTTTCTGTGCTGAGCTGGAAGGCAATGGTAAGCTTCCAAATGGCCACTCGGGTCACTTGTCACGGGGTATCAGTGGTCTTAAATCCTTTAGTGGAACAGACGGCTCTTGCTTGGCCGCTGTTTCATGCTAGCACTAGTAACCCTGATTTGACAACTGAAGAAACAGTGTGTGGCCCATGGTGAGTGTCTTGATTTGACAAAGAGCATTTACCAAGTAGGCAGAAATCAACGACAATTTTGTAGTTTGAATTTGGGCTTACTGAAACACATTATTTTGTCACGTACCAACTGAGTGACAGGAAGAATTCTGTTGCTTGAAGTGGGGGGGGGCGTGCTCAAAATGAGGGGCATGGTTAAGAGTTCCTTTTGCCACATTTCACAAGAGAAAAATTCTTCTTAAAATGTGAGAATGTAGTCATTATCCGAGTTCCCTAGTCAATATCCATTATTTGCACCTTCTCCCTCGCACATTCACAACTCAAATGCCTCAGGGCAGAACTGGAGGTTCTCAGCAGAGTTTGCACAGTGCGTGGCTCAGACGGTTCGTAGGTGAAGAGCATCTGGGGACATGCCATGGCCTCCCACCCGCCACTGCAGAAGTGGGTGTGGACAACGGCATCATAAGTCCCCGGAGGTGAGCCTCCAAGCCAGTGAGGAGACACAGGAGAGAAATGGACCTGATGCTTACCATAGGAAACTATATTGCTGGGATGTGCTTCACATTTTAAAGACCCGAGATCACTTCATACCCTACTATGTGTATACAGCACATAGTCCAATCCCTGGCAGGCTATGCCACCTAGATTTCTGAATGTTTACTCTTTGTTTGCATAACAATGGAAGTACCCCAGGATCACCATGGCCCAGTGACTCACTGTTGGACTGCTTTTGGATATATTTACTGTGTTTTTTTTTAGCTATATATGATTCACAAACTCATAACCAGTCGGTACCCTTGTCCATGCAATGAAGATGTCAGCTATTTCACAACCCTCCAAATAAACGGTTTCTTGCACCCACACTTCTTATTTCAGTGATGAAAAACCAATAGCACCTTAAAAGCTTCTGTTGTGAACAATCAGCTCCGTTGACACATGTGACAAAAGTAAGAGAGAGGGCTCCCAGAAGAGCATCAGCTAAGGAAGGGACAGAGACTCCAGGGAAGCAAAGCACACTTCTGAGATTAGCAGTCTGCTTCCGCAAAGCTCCAAGCAGGGCTCGTGGCAGGTGACTTACCTCACTTAAGGGGATCTGAGAGGATTAGAAGCAAATGAGCCTGGTTGACACAAGGCTGGAGAGGGTTCTGTTCCCACAAGCCAGAATAGGAAGCCACGGTACTCAAGGGAACTCAACGACACAAGTATCTTGCCCAGGTGGAGAGGACTATACACTGCTGTAGCTCATGTAAGCAATTTGAAAAGGAAGATATGAGCTGGAAAGACACACCGTTTCTAAGTACCTACACTCCAGAGCAAAGCTAAAATGGCAGCTACAGGCACCTAGAAATAGCTAGCATCTAAGAAGGTAGGGTTCTCAAGGCCTGCCATATGTGAAAATTTACAGGCGCTCGAAGAAACAGAGTAAGACCAGGCGGCAAAAAGAGGAAAGTCGGTACTTAAACGGACACGGAGGCAACACAAATGTCAGAAAGAAAAGAGTTGTGGGTACTTCCATGCATTCGGAATGTTAGAAGTGGATTCAAACCAATTTGGGATATAATCACAAATATGTAAGGCGAACGCCCACCAACTTACGGGAATATTGGTAGATTGTGAGAGTCCGGCCCTCACTCAGTATAAAAGGCAAGGGCCACACTTACCCTTTTGACATGAAATAAGCAAGAATGGGTTCAAATATATGTAATTATTGTTTATATGTAATATATATTCTTTGTATGTATATGTACACATGTATATGAGTATTGTATATAGTCGTATACTATATATTTACATAGAACTAAACTTATATTCACATATTTACATGTTATATTTATAATGTATATTATATACTTATATGTATGTGTTTGCACTGCCTGGTGCCTGCAGAGGTCAGCAGAGGGCAACAGATCCCCTGATTGTGAGCAGCCATGTGGATGCTGGGAGCCAAACTGAGGTCTTTTACTGTACTACTGTACTCTGAAATGCTGGGGCCCACTCTCACACTCACAAAGCTCCCTTCCAGGCTGCAAAGGGGCCTTCCGCTAAGACTCCAGCATGTTTAGATCTCCGCGTATAGTGCTGCTTCTGTCCAATTCTATCCCTCCCACCTTGAGACCCAACCATGACCTTGAGTGCTCTCTCTCTTTCCAACAAACCTCCTTGAAGGGAACCATGCCAGCTTCGAGGACTGACCACTGCTGTCCTTTGCTCATCTCTTATTTCAAGGAGTCAGCAAGTAGGTACTGTTACAGGACTTAGGGGCCACAGCCTGTGCCCCAAGCCTGCTTCTGCCACCATTAAGTGAATTTAAATGAATAAAATTAATAGTGAGAAGGATAAAAAGAAAATCCATTCAATGCAAACATGTTCATGTTAAGAAGAGCTATAAAGAAGCGATGACCCAACCCCACCCCATTCATCTGAAAGCCCTGACATGAAGATGAGGTTTCTGCTTTATGTTTTCTTTTGTTTGTTTGTTTGTTTGTTTGGTGTTTTGAGGCAGTTTCTCTGTGTAGGCCTGGCTGCCCTAAAATTCACTCTGGAGACCAGGGTTGGCCTCAAATTCCGAGATCTGTCTGCTTCTAGCTCCAGAGTGTGCTGAGATTAGAGATATACACTACCACTCCAGGCTGAAGTTAGGCCTTTTCAGAACCAGCAGCCTAGACAAGGTGTGGTCTCTGTCCACCTCCATCAGCTACAAGACTTCCCTAAGATGTCAGCTGACAAGTCTCAGGACCGCCTCCAGGAGACAGGCTCCCCTCTCTCTGCCCCCAAGGATTTCAGCCATGACTCCTCCCAGCAGGACATTTCTAAGGAGCTTCTGATTTGGCATGGGGGTGGGGGCCTAGGGGGTGGAGGGCACCCTTCAATAGTCTGTCAGTCAGAGGGGGGTACAAATATCTCTAACATCTATTGATCTTGCCAGGGGACCTGTTACTGTGGCACCTAAGAACCAGGAAGTGGGTCCAGGCCAGCGCCATTGCTGGTTAGGTACACTAAGTCGATTACTTTCAGGGTTGAAGGGCATTGAAGATGAACCCCTCCCACCTAAGGATCAGCTCATGAAGTCCGACTGCAGGACTCTGCTGTCACCAGGCCCTGGAGGGCCTACTACCCGCTGCCCCTTTAGAAATGAACTGAGGCTGACCATAGGAGGGAACAGTTTGGGGGAAGATGCAGAGAAAGACTATCCATCTCATACAGCATTCCCATTTTACATAAGAGCTAGGTCTCAGGGGCTTTACGAAACAATGAGCAGAACGTTCCACACTCACCAGATCCTTGTCCCAAGTCAGTTCTTAGACTCCTTTGGCCAATAGACCTGTAGAGCAAAGTCATCATCCTTGGTCCTACATCTGGTGTCCCTGATTAACATCAGCAGGGAAGTGTCATTCTGAACCTCCTGAGCCACGTGCATTTGGAGGTCAGAAGACAAGTGTAAAAGCCATTTCTCTCCCATGTCTACATGGGCTCTGGGGGCCAGCTCCAAGGATCAGGCTTACACAGCAAGCACCTTGATCAGTTGGGCCACTATTGCTGACCTAGGATGATGACTTTTATGTTTACTTTCGTCCTTTTCTTTAGTTCTTTTGAATCTGCTCTCTTATGTGATTAGAGGTCAAAAAATGAACTCAGTCATAAACCCAGTTCTGGGTGGAAGCCCAACATCCCGAACTTCCCAAAGGTGCATAAGGTAACTACCTCACAGGGGACTTTACGAGCCATTGTCCTCACCTGATCAGGAAACACTCCATGGGAAAGCTGTGTGTTCCAGAGGAGACTTTTAAACCTGTCTGCAGCTGCAGATCAGCACAGCTGTTTCTCTGGGCATTGTCCATTCTCACCATCCAAGTGTCTTTTTCTTCAGTGGTCCCTCTGGCCACGGCCCATTCTCATCTTTGAGAGAGTCCCTCCCTTTATTCTGTGATGAACTTTGCCTGCCTTCTACACACCACTGCATGCCTCATCTGGAATTTTCCAGGAAAGACCAGGGCCTGAGGAGAGGCCATGGGAAATCCCAGTAACCACTCAATGGCATACTTCTCAGCCTGGTTGTTTGTGTCTTTGTTGTTTGTGAGTTTCCTAGTATAAGGTACTTTGCTTTAGCACCTAAATAAATTAAGACAATTGTGGTTTAAGTTAAAATTGTGCCCTATAAACACTAAAACCAAGGCACAGCTAATCTAATGCAAATATGGTGATGACATGATGGATATCAGTCTGAGGACCTAGCAATCACATTAGCCACAAATGACCTAAATATTCCCATTAAAGGTCAAAATGTTTATTATCTATAAATAAATTCTCTACGTGCAGAGAGGCAAGATGAGCGTGCTGTATTGAGAAACGGTATCAAGCCATGTGGCCATGCATAGACAAGAAATATGGGTTAATTTAAGTTTAAAAGTTAGCTAGTAACGAGCTTAAGCTATTGACAGAGCATCTGTAACTAATATTAAGTATTCATGTCGGTTACTTGGGGACTGGCAGGGAGGAAAGAAATGTCCACCAGCATCTATGTTAGAAATTTTAAACGTAAAGAGAGACACAGGTTAAATTCTGTATCTCTAAACAGCAAAATACTCTCATGGATAAAACAACAGTGAAGGGTTGATATAATCATCAATCACTGCATCTTTTTTTGCTTGCTTATTTGTTTTGTTGTTTTTTGTTTGTTTGTTTTTTTCAAGACAGGGTTTCTCTGTGTAGCTTTGGAGTCCGTCCTGGAACTAGCTGTTGTAGACCAGGCTGGTTTCAAACTCACAGAGATCTGCCTGCCTCCCAAGTGCTGGGATTACAGGCATGTGCCACCGCCACCTGGCTAACCACCGTACCATTTTAAAGATTAATTCACCTAATGACAAAACTAAGAAGTGATACGTGGAAAAAAAGTACAAAGAACTGCAAGGTAAACAAACTTTACTTTTATAGTGAAGATGTTAGCGCTTGTCTTAGTCATGATTCCGACTGCTGTGTACAGACACCATGACTACAGCAACTCTTATAAGGAAAACGTTTAATTGGGGTGGCTCACTTACAGTTTCAGAGGTTTGGTCTGTTATCATCATGGCTGGGAGCATGGCAGCATGCAGGCAGATGTTGTTCAAGATGGCTGCTTCTTGGCTTGCAGGGAACAGGAAGTAGATTGTAACAGTGGGTGGTATCCTGAGCATAGGACACTTCAAAATCCACCCCTATAGTGACAGACTTCCTCCAACAAGGCCAGACCCACCCTAATGAAGCCAAACCTCCTCAAAGTACAACTCCCTGTGAGATTATGAAGGCCAATTACATTCAAACTATCACAGTACTTTTTAGTAATTGCCTAAAATAGAAGTTAGAAATAGTTCAGATTGAAAAGCGGTATAAACTAGCCAGACCTGATGGATGTTGTTAGAACAACAAAATACACATCCTTCCAAATTCAGAGAGGAAAATATTCACCATATCCCACACTATAAAGTAGGTATCAGCAAATTAGAAAGTGCTCAAATTTCAAGTGTGCTCTTGAACAATACTGTAATGAAATCCGAAAACAATGAAAGTATCTTTAGATTCCTCCAAACGTGTGTGTATACATTGAACAAGTTATTTCTAAGTCTATATAACAAAGAAAAAAATCAATAGAAAAGTTAAGCAGTATTCCTGGAAAAGAAAAATTTCTCAAGAAACAAGGACTAAAAACCAATTTCTTAAAAAGGAATAATGAAAAATACACAGCCATGAGTAAAATACTAAATGTTTTCTCCCCAAGCCAGGATTTTTACTCTTCCTATCCCAGCATCATTCTGGAGAGCGTAGCCAGAGTAGTAAGATAAAAGACAAGAAAAGAAGTTGGGGGAGGAAGGAAAGGGGAGGGGGAAAATTAGAATATATCTGATGATTCCATTTGTTCAAAGTTCTCAGAAATGCAAAGAAGCCCATAGTGCCAGAAGGCAGAGCAGTGACTGCCAATAGTTGGCCAGGATTCTTCCCAGGACAAGACAGAAAGCAAAGAGGCCTGAGAAAACCTTGTGGAATGATGGACATGGCAGGCTCATTAGCTCGATTGTGGTGATGGTTGTATAGATGTTGATGGATGTCAAAACTTGTCAAATTACATGCTTAAAACATATATAATTTATTGTATGTCAGTCATACCTTAATCATGCAGTTAATTAAAAAGGAAGAGATGCAGAAACAGGAAACAGAGAGTGTATTATAAATTCAGTGAGTACGTGGGGTAAACTACTTACAGATTAAGACACCAAAATTAATTTAGGTATTAAGGAGTCAGTGTCTAAGCCAATTTTTTAGAGGAAGCTAGGTATATAGGAATGAACATTTTTCTCGAGTCATGGTGCCAATTAGTGGCTCTCCAGAAAAGCAGCCTTAATTGGAATAATACATTAATTGCCCAGAGCAGAATCGATGACCTCTTGGAGATGGAGCTGAGCTCTGAAGACTCAGGGAATGTGGAGAGTTGACCACAGGTCTCAGAAGCATACAGAGGGAATGATGTGGATGGAGTCCTCCGTGCCCTGCCTGGGAGAATCTGTCATTACCAAACCCAATATTAGTTTCCTGGCTTCCCACTCTGCACTCTGAGCCAGCTATGAGCCTGCCTAGTTAGCACTGCCAGCTACAGTCAGGGAGCAGACAATGGCTAACCTCACCACCCAGCCTTGCTCTCCCGGCACCAGAGCTGTTCCGGCCATTTTGCCTGTGTCAAAGTGCAGGCCCTTTTGCTCTGGCTTCTGGGGCAGCGTAGCTGGTGCTAGTCATGTTGAAGCTGTTTCCCACTCAGTTTTTCTCAACATTAAAATAAGTCAACAAGTACCAAGCTTATGTTTTCATCTCCCACTTATCCGTCGGCCTGATTCCGGCTGTTTGTGTGGTTTTAGGCACTGACTACTTACCTCTTTCCAGGAGCCAGGCCTTGTTCTGAGAATCTTAAATGTCATAACATTATCCATATACTGACCCTGTGCAGAAGACGGTGTGATCTGCCTGCCTCATTTAAAGATGAGGAGCCCAGACATCGCTGAGGTTAAATAACCTCACCCACCATTCAGGGTTAGTAATAAACCACCGAGCCTAGCCGATCGCAGGCATCGCCACGCTAGACCCACACCCTTTGTTTTCTCTCATCATGGCATGCACAAAAGAGAGGGAGGATATGACTGGTCAAGAGCCAGTCGCTTTGCACAGTAAAAACACTCTTTTGTTCAGTCACAGACCCTTTAAAATGTTTTCTTATTGGCGACAAACAGCGTCAAGTGAGAACGACAGAATGGCTCATTGTAAAGCCGTGCCGACGGCTAGCAGGACAGCCCACCGTTCTGTGCCTCTGAAAATGACATGGGCATTCAAGAGGGACTCGGAGATGGATTAGTAGGGAGTAATAATCTGTTATGAAAGTTTTTAACGCCATGGCGGATAGACAGATAGAGAACTGCATGGTAGAGGCCTGAAGAGAGCTCCAGGCTCTACCTCGAGGTTGTGTCCCACAACATGGTAGGAGCTCTGAATAGAGGAACTCAGTGCCTGTTTGGCAGCAGGAGGCTTCTGTTCTTTGACCTTTCTGGGATGAGAGAGGCTCCAGGAGTTTGCAGCCAGGCTTCCTGACCTCCAGGCAGGAATCAGAGGGCGCCGATGTGTAGTCACCAGTAACCCCTTAATATAAACTTACTTCTAGGAAGGGGATCCTGGCATAGGGAAACCTGTTAGTTAGGAACTCACAGAATCTATCTCATTAAAAAGGCTTTTCCCACACCTGGGGGAGGGGAAAGGCTGCTGATCCTGTGACTTCAATGCAACCATGACATCTTTATCACAGCTGGATGCTACATGACATGCTTACAGCATCTGGATTCTACATGGCATCCTTACAAGCATCTGGATTCTACATGGCATCCTTACAGCATCTGGATTCTACATGGCATCCTTAAAGCAGCTGGATTCTACATGGCATCCTTATCACAGCTGGATGCTACATGGCATCCGTGGAGTCCCACCACCATCTTCCCAGAGGAGGCCTGGGCTCTCTGCCTCTCGTCTCTGCTCACACTTCCCTCCTGTGTCGTGGGAACCGCAGGTGAGGACAGCACCAGGCAGTAGAGAATCTCAGCCATAAGCTGTCAGAGAGAAAGGCCAGGCCAAGTGTTCTCTCCTGACAGTAGTAGAGGAAAAGGCAAAGCCTCTGGGCTCCTGATCAAAACAAGGAATGGACAGAAGGAATGGGCAAATATCACAGTTTCTCTAGTTGATGGTTCCGTGGTGTGTGATCCTGTGATCCCTCAGAAAAAAACAGGCATGAACATCAGCTACCGTGTCTCCGCTGCCCCCCCCCCACTTTAGGGCACAAACCGAGAGCTGCAATGGAAGCCGGCTGAGTGGGTCAGGAACACAATGTCTAGATAAAGTTATTTGTGCATTTGCACTGTGGGACTGGACAAACCAGCATTGTTTGCAGAGAGAATCTGCCTCCTGTCAGTACATCGATCAGCTGCCCCTTGGAAGGTGGCCAGCAAGACCAAAGCAAAGCTCAGCTAATGCCGGTGCCTTCTAACCTGTAGCCTGTAAAGGTCCTCTCTCTGAGGTAAGCAGTGAACTCACAGGGGACAGGGGAGAACACGGGTCCGGCTGCTGCCACTGGGCCCCGGGGGCTTCCTGCTCACCCCCCCCCCCCCCGCCACCAGCACAGATTGAGCAACAAACAGTCAGTCTCTTATGGAGCCAGAGCCTGGAAGAAGACACGTGCCTTAGGAGTGGCTTGCAGGGGGCCTCTAGCAACTCCAGCCTCCTGATGGTCTCATTGTTCCCTGCCTCCTCTCTCTCTCTCTCTCTCTCTCTCTCTCTCTCTCTCTCTCTCTCTCTGTCTGTCTGTCTCCCTCTCCCTCTCCCTCTCCCTCTCCCTCTCCTTATTTAGGAGTTCATCTCCCCGTTAGTGTTAGTAAACTTTTAGCTTGAATGAATACCACTTCCTGGCTTTCTCTTTTTTTTTCAGTTTCTTGGCAAACTACTCCACTACTCTATCATAGCTGAGCAGTGCACACTCACAGGAATGTTCATATATATATATATATATATATATATATATATATATATATATATTCTCCTACCTCAAACCAACTCCTATGTCTCCCGTTTTAAAGAGAGGGATTGCAGAAATACAGTAAGATTTCTTTCTGTCAGTATTGCCAAAGGACAGAGAAAGAACAAAGTTAATGGGCAAGCTGGAGCAATGGCTCAACCATTAAGGGCACTGGCTGCTCTTCCTGAGAACGCATGGTATTGTGTAGCTTCATCCAGTTCCAGGAGATCCTACGCCCTCTTCTGGCTTCCAGGGGTACAGCATATATGAAGACACAGACATACACCCTGGCAGAACACTCATACACACACAATAATAAAATTTTAAAACCAACAGTGGGATGTAGGAAATGCATAGGCAAACACAAACCACACTTTCAGGGATTGGTTTGAATGGGACCTGTCAAGGGTAATGAGATCCCGTCAGCAGAAGGTAATCACCTGAGGATCTACAGATCCTCGGTGGGGGACGCAATGGAGAAGGGTCAAGCTTTCGCTGGAGTATTTATCCGAGACCCTGCTGCTCAGGGTGTGGTCCCGTGGGCTTGCAGCACCAGCATCTTCTCCAGGTATGGAATCAAGAATCCCAGGAGGAGGTTTTAACACACACACACACACACACACACACACACACACACACACACACACACAAACCCTGCCCCCACAGTGGCTTCAATCTGTGGTCTTCTTATTTAGTAGTGTTAGGTCGGGGCTTGAGAATGTGGCCGAATTGCTTTTTAGAGTACCTGCCACTGTGAATTTACCAATCACCAACTACCATCAATGGCAACGCTCACCAGGCTGCCACCTTAGCATCTCTAATCCCTGGCACATTACACCAGGGTAACTACCCCTTTACATCCCCTAGCCCCAGAACAACATACCAGGCTAGCTGTCTTAGCACCCCCATCCCGGGCACATTTCACCGCTCTGACTTTTGTAGATGGTGTTTCAGCTGCTGCTTTTCTCCCAGGATTCACAGGCTCTTTATCTCCCTTGTCTCTGTTTCAGCCCCTTTCTATCTATGCCCACAGGCAGAAGCAAGGACTGCACAACCCCAAGCCTGTCTACGCAGCAGGTTCCGTTAGGTCCTACATCTGGAAGGGTCCCTCTGCTGCTCCTTGGGGAGCCCCAAGAGCCGTCTATGATTGTGTTGCCATTCCTGTATACCAAACACGAATCTTTCCCCTTCATATTGGCCCACACAACTGTTCTTACCATCAGCACTGATTATTTCTTCCAGACTCAAATAATTGGCTCTGGATTTGAGCACCCACTCTGTACTTGGGACTTTACATGTGATTGTGTTCTTTATCTTTGTTTCTTCTACTTTTGAGTAGGTCTATATAAAGCTATGCAGTGTTGATAAGGTTGGTATAAACCAAAACTGATTGTTACTATAAGTGTGGTTTACGTGGCTCCACCCCTGATGTATTAAGTAATGACTGTCAGTTAAGAGATTCAAACTAGGTCTCAGCAGAAGCTATCCTGTCTCAAGGGGGGGGGGGGAGTCTCACATAGGAAAATAATGAAAAAGAGAGTGGTATAAAAACTGATGAGTCTTTGAACAGTGTGCTCGCCAAGAAGTGGCACAGGATTCCCACAGATTTCAGATGCCGAGTTCAGGCAAAGCCAATCGCAGCCTGTTGCCAAAACATGAAGAACAGTAGCCACTCTGTCCCAAGTGCTGAGATTAAAGCCGTGCATCGCCACCATCTGGGTATAAGGCAGGACTTTTAGAACGAGATAAGATCTGATCATACACAGGTCACAGGGGAACACTCCAAGTAGAGGATGGCAAGTCCTGAGGTTGCAGGGGAGATGGATCACTCATCGTCCTTGTCCTCCATCTCTGGAAAACAAGTCCACCCTCTCTGCCAAAGGCATATGCTGGACTCTTTTGTGTCTTCCTCTCCTTGCTACATCCAGACAGTTCTATCTAGGGCTTTATTCTTGCAAAAAGCATTGTGATTCAATACGTGAATGCCAAAGCCAAGCTTTCTCACAGAGAGTGTGTCACAGAATGCTTGTACTATCAGCCAAGGACTTGACCCTTAACATATTCACAGCAAAACCATCAGACACGATAATGGAACTCTCTACAATGTATTCATATCCTACCTGAAGGCTCTTTGGAAGTTGTTTTTAGGTAGAAGAGACTTGCCCACCTACAATGTGCAACTCTAGTTTCCACACTATAAAGAATAAGGCAGAGCTGGTCTGGCTGGATCAGGGTGAGGAGACCCAGCAATCTCTCTGCTCAGCTACTTTGCCTTTCCCAATGAACAGACCTCCATTCTCCTCCTCACTTCTATCCTCTTGACCTTTGTGAAATGTCGGGGCCTCTAGAGCCCCCAAGACTACCAAACCAGATGCAAGGCAATCAAGAAAGATACGCACGATGTCCCCATGTGTGCCGTGCAGATAGGGACCGTTACTCTCTGACTCACAGGGAGAGAGAGTACTTACAGAAAGAGGTCCCAGTCCCATCTGCACTCACTTTTGTAGAGCCAACACCTCAAAAAATAAATACATTCAACCAAAAACATCCCCAACATCTCACTTGGGCTGGATTTCTGTTGTAGTTTCATACACCATTCTTTCTCAACCAGAGTTCCCCAAATATTACTGCTTGTTACAGTGTTATTCAAACAGCGCCCTCCCCTGTAATCCTGTAGGTTCCATGTGAACACAGCCTGGCACAAGTAAATCTGTTGAATGGATGGGCAGAGCAATGGATCATTACGTGGACATATAAAAATATATGGGCCACACACAAACATCCTGCGAACAGACGTTGGGCAACCTGTTAAAATGGTGTAAGTGGTGTTGAACCCTTATTATTGCCCCTGTGTGCCTGTTTTGCTTTCCTTCTTAATTGTAAATTTCCTTCTCCAGGAACGTTTGCCGGCTAGTATCCTTTCCTTTTAACTTTTAACCCTCCCTTTTGGTAAGTGTCTCTCCTCCATTATTAGCTGTGTGTTGTTGATGACTTGATCACAACCCAAGTTCTGGAGGTGTTCTCATTGACTTAAGCTACCCCACATGTCTATCAGCAAGTGGCTAGTGCTGAGTAGTTGAGAAAGGACAATGAACCCAGTGAGGGCTTTCCTTAACAGGGACTTCTAGGAAGAGCTCAATGAAGAAACTAAGAGTATAAAATTTAGCTCTAACCCAACCCCAATCAGCTAAGTATCTAGCTGGAGGACTGTAAGGGGGCTTGGATGGCCTGTTTCTTAATGAAAATGAACCCAATGGAACCATGGCTAGAAGCACAGGGAGATACAGAGCACACATCTTGGATAGCCATCTGGAGCAGAGATCAACACACATCAGCTGTTCTTATTGTCATTATACTTATTCCATAGAAAATACGCAGTAACATGTGGCCATGGACATTTGGACAGCTGCACCTGAAGCCAGCCCAGCGTTGAGGCCACCACAGAGTATAATGGCATCCCAAAATTCAGAGAATAAGAAGCCCAAGGACATGATTTAATTGTGTGGATTAGGCAGTACCTGGAGTCAATCTTCTCACTAAACTTGCAGCACTGTGAGATGAATTCATTCTCGGGCAAACTTTAGGCGGTGAGTCCAAGCAGGAGGGAGCATCTCAACAGGGTCTTGGGCCACATCTTATCCCCACCAAGTCCCTGGTATGAAAAGATTCCCAGCTGGCTTGCTGTTACTTTCTGTCAAGGGAACAAAAGACTTTTTGAGTTCATTTCTCATGGTGCACAAATATTAGCAACAAAGTAACTTGTGATTCAAATGTGAAATATCCTTCTCACAGGTTCCTGTTTGAATACTTGGTCCCCAGCTAATGGCGCTTCTTTGGAAAGTTGTGGAACTTTTAAGAAGTGTGCCACTAAGGTGGTCCTTGAGATTTTATGGACTGGGCCTACTTTCGTTTTCTGCTTCCTGACTACTAAAACAGTGAGACCAGCTGCCTTCTGCCCATTGCCATGCTCTGCCTGCCAAGATAGATTGTATCCCCTTAAAATGGAATCCAAAACAAGCCTCTTTTCCTTTAAGTTGCTTCCTGTCTGGACTTTGACCATGGCAACGAGAAAAGTAACTACTCCATCAGGCCACTCTGTCCATCTTCTTGCTTGTACACTGCCAATGACTCTTTATTGTAACCATTCAAAATGAACAACAGCGATTGCAATCCTCTGTTTGACATGAGGGTGGAAGTCAAAGCTTCAGGACACTAGGCAATTAGTTAGTAAATGCTATGTATGGATTCCAAATCTTCTGCACCAAGGCCTACAGTCTTCCATCACAGTCTCCTCTCTCTCTTTCTGTAGGAGCAGTCACAGGTAGTGAGGACCCCAAAGGGCCAGTGGCCCACTTTCAACCATTGGAAGCCTTGGAGCAAAGCTCTGTCCTTCCTGAGTTTATTACTGTCTACATAGCATACAAGACTCAGGCCAGAGATGTGTGCTGAGTAACGCCTAATGTTTATAAAACCCAATCGTCAACTTTGAAATGACGCAGTGTCACACTTAAGCTTGCTGGTCTCATCTTCTTGTAGGTGCTTTAGGACCACTGAACACTAAAAACAGAAACAACGGTGAAACTAGTGTGTAGCAATCTTTTTTTTCTTTCCTACTTTTCAACCTCAGGCTATACATGGGTGGCAATCATAATTAGGAAATAATTTCCTTTAAATTAATCGCAGATAGCCGTAGCCACAGTAAACGTTGTACTCCACAGCTCAATATTATTACCTTGGGCCAAAATGTGAAGTTGGCAAATGTTCCTGTGGCGAATTGCGATTGTCCCGTTTTTAATAACTAGTCCCCCCCTTTCTTTCTGTAGCATTAACCTCTCAAGAATCCACTTATAAACTGTTCACTCAAAAATTAATTGTGAGGGAAATTACATGGACTCAGGGCTACTTTCTGATTGTGAGCCTACAGAGGTCCCCTGAATGGTGATGAGGACTCTGACTTGATCTCAAGCATCTCACCTATGCCGGGTTGGAGGCTGTGGGAATTAGAATCCGTTATCAATGATCTCCAGGATTCCCACTACTCCTGTGAACTGTAATCTTTCACTTTTGCAAAAGACAAGCTACTGAGGTCATGTTCACTCCTGGAACAAGTTCTTTACTTCCCAATATCCCCAAGGAAGGAAAGATTTCTGAGTAGAAGTCATTTTCTGAAATGCAAACATCATGAAAGAAAATATGGCCATAATTTTTAAAGTAAAAACCTTTAAAGGGGAATGTTGATAGGGGCCATGTTTCAAGAATTTACAAGTAATTATTTCTAGACATCTTTTTTTCTAATTACAGTTAACATTAATTATGTCTATTTGTAGTTAAAAATAATTGATTTTGCATAAAACAGCCTCAGCAACGAAAGAACTAGGCAATCTTTTAGGAACACTGACTTGGAGATACACCAGATATAGAATGGGTTCATGAAATACTTACACCATTGTTTTATATAGACTTTAAGTTAAGAAAAAATTATGTGCAGGCTGTGAGTTTACCTTCAGTACTATTTTTTAAAAAGTAAATTCATAAAGTCAAGTCTGGCACATCTTTCACCACACACACACACACACACACACACACACACACACACACACCTGCATCTCTGTCATCTGGGCATCTGAGCCCTCCTCATATACCAAGGATAGAATCGATGGTCTTCCTTGTTGGACACAGAGTTGGTTGGTCCTCCATGACTTAACAGAGTGGCTCATTCCGCATCACTAGTGCTGGAATGATAGAGGTGTTTTCTTCCACGGTTGGCCTCTTTCACATTCTTCTGACTCTTCTGCACCCCGAGACTCCCTCCTCCCTTGTGTGTTCTTTGCTGTTGATAGTTCTGCTCTATGCCAGACTGAGGGCCTGGGACCATAGATGACATGGGGCTTGCATCAGCCGTCTGGACAAAGGCTGGAGTAGCATTCTAAATTCCTCCCACTTCGCACCCACTGTGAGGTGAAACCGGAACAGATTCTTCTCACACACACCCCCTCCCTCGCTTGGGCTGCATTAGCACAAGTGTGTATATCTCTGTACATGTCCAATTAGCGGTGACTGTCTTGGCATGTTTCTGCTGCTCTCCTGTAAATGTTCCTATCTATTTTCATTTGTAACTGCCCCATTTTCTTGCCTGCGTATTTTATCCCCTCCATTAGATTTCATACTCTTAAGAGGAAGGGCCTGTATCTTCTATTTCATTTTAATTCCCTAGATTCTCTCCAAACAGATCTTAACAGGCGCCCTTGGGCTGCCTACTGTCCCTTAACAAATAGTGGTGCATGTGCCAGTGCCCCACAGGAAGCTTGGTGCACGGCAGTGCTACTTTTGACCTTGAACAGACCTGTAAATCCTGATCAGCTGAGTACTCTTTCATCATGGAAACACTGTTGCCAAGGGGCTGTGGCCCAGCACAGACCACAGATGTGAACCCTCTGTGAAAGCCAGGACAAGGGGGCTTAAGTCACTCACTGGACTGCAGCTTTCAGGCTCGGGGGAAATTACACATAATGAATAGCCTGGCTGAATATAGACTAGGTCACGCTCTCCCTCGGAAAAGAGGACAGTTTAACTTCAGTCAGGCTTATGGTGACATTTTTTTTGGGTCCTTTTCTTGTATTTAAAAAAAAAAATTAAAAAACAAGGCCATCTATAGAATAATGCCATGAAAATAATATTCCACTTGTGAATGAGTGTAATGAATACAGAGAAGATTGAGGACAATTAGGCTGATGCATCTTTCTAGGCACAGCCCCGCCTCCCACATTCTCCCTCCTCCATCCTGTCCAGGGTTTTTGAGGACATGTAGACATTTGGTCATTTTTGGACTTGCTGTCTTCTTCTCTTCTTAGTTGTTGGAGAGTGCGTTGTTCGCTTTTTAGTCCTGAAATTCTTTTTTACATTCAGAGTTTCAACAAGGAAGTGAGTGACTCCCACCAACGATAGTATCCTAGAAGCTCTTGAGTTGAGTGAGGAAGAGCAAACAGAGAGGAAAATACTAAGCCGACATCCTGGGAGGAACTAGTGCTGTTACGGAATGCAGAATCATCTGATACGGTGCTCAGAAACCTCACATGTTGCAGCCAGGGCTGGGTGATGAAGACAGAGGGGACCATGCAAAGGGCATGGCATTCTGGCGGGGCTGGAGGGCTGGCCTCTTTTTGGAGTGACTGTGTTTGGTGCCCATTGTGGTCACTGATGAGACTTTATGGTTGTGATGGCTCATCTTGGCTTTCAGCTTGACTACATCTGGATGTAACTAAACCCTAAGCTGCTGGACACACCTGGGAGGTATTATTCTCGGTTGGACCATTTGAGATACAAGATCACCATAAATCTGTATCACTTGAGGTCAGAAGATCTAACCTAAATCTGGGCCACAACTTCTGGTGGCAGCCTACATAAAAGAAGGGGGCTTGTGTTTCCTATCTGTTTGCCCACATTCTCACTGGCAAGTTCATCTATCCTGAGACGTTCCTTTGCTGGTAATAGAACCCACTTTTTGGAATTCCAATGGGGGCTGAAAACTGACAGCTCTCTAGGATACCCCTGGGATATTATATCAATTCTGTTCCATAGAGAACCCCTACGAATTCAATGGTGACCAGACAAGCTCTGCCTAGCAAAGGTGCAGAGCATATTTCCTTGGCTTTAACCCTGCTTTCTGATTAGGCTTTTGATCTTATTGGCTATTAATGCAGTGAAAAAAAATTTCCATTTCGTTAGAAGAATCTTTCTATGCCACACTTTGAAATTCACCTTTCATTTCAGGGGGGGGGGAAGCTCCCCTAAAGAATAACATTAAAGGCCAGGTGTTGGTGGCACATGCCTTTGATCCCAGCACTCAGGAGCAGAGGCAGGTGGATCTCTGTGAGTTCAAGGCCGGCCGGGTCTGCTAGTTCCAGGACAGGATCTAAAGCAATATAGAGAAACCCTGTCTTGAAAAACCAGAAACCAAAAACCAAAAACAAACAACAACAAAAACATTAACGGAAAACCCAGCATGTGTTTGTAAGAATCAGTTCTCCCGATAGGGGTGGTTCACACATGGCTCTGTCACCGCGAGCCAGAGAGGAACCCTTCCACACACTCATCTTGAATCTACTTCAAACTTCATTGCTTTCGTCCTCAATGTGGGCAGGCGGTTCTTGCCCTGTCTGAAATTATTCTTTCTTTATCTCCATGCCTCTGCCTGCTCGGACACAGACACCCAGGCTATGATTTCTTTTTGATACCCCAGATATTTGTACTCATCATGCTGAGGATCTTTATAATCTAATAAACAGAGAAGTGTGATATATTTGCCCCACATCTACAGTCATTCAGGCTTGTCTCACAAAGAAAATTAATTCATCTCTAAGGCTCAGGGCTTCCCAACTGCTTCCAAGTCATGCCCTCACATGCATTGATGTGAAACACGTATGTACACACACAGGGCTTAAGAAACAGTCCACACACTGCACACTGCTGCAGCTGGGCTCGGGACTAGTAAAACACAGCTGGGAATTCTTTTCAGCTCATAGTGGGCTCACTCCAAGCGTCAACCATCCCACTGCTTGTTAAAAACCATTATTCAACTCTCAGGGGACACACAGATTCCTATAGGGGGTCCTGGGGAAAGGAGGCACAATCTTCCCTGCTGTGGTCCAGAGGGCATGAGCCAGCTCTCCTTAGGTAAGTGAGGGGCAGACCCGAAAGTGTTGGGATTCCCCCCCCCCTTTGTCCCTGGGTGGCTTCTGGCAGAGGCTAGGTGCATGTACAAGGGTATAAAATGGTTTTTGCTTATTTATTATTAATAATAAAACCTTTCCCACTCTTTCCTATTGTGTTTTCATTGAAAAGATGAAAAAAAATAATGTTACTAGGAAAAGACAGTTTGAGAAGGTTCCCCGTGAAAGCAAGATGCCCTCTATGTAGCAAAGGCTCAAGCCACAAACTGTCCTTTCCCTCCCTGATCTCTTTGGCTTGATTCTACTAACATACGAAAGAATATCTGAATATTAGGGTTGTTCTGGACACTGTGGCTAGCTTCATCTTTTCTGCTCTGCTCTGGCACACTCGCCAAGTATATATTCACTACATTACTACATTTTTAAGGAAAATATTCCAAGTTGGGCAATATGCATGAGCACATTAAGATTAAATTCAAATATCAATATCATCACTAAAGTGTGAAAGCTGGAGACGCCGGCTCTGTGCCCTGCCTTGTCCTGCAATTGCTCTATGGATGCCTACATTTTGACTAGAAGATAATAGATTCCCCAACAATAATTCTTAACGTTAATTTTAAGTGCTCTTCCACAGATTTCCTTCAGTCCTGAAAATACTATGATTCAAATTAATGATCCATTTGTTTGAATAGAAGAGATGCAGAGATGAGCACAATGTTCCAGTGCCTGTTTCAGAGACAAGGCTCTAGGCCACATGTCTATATTACCCTAGAAATGAGAAGGACGCAGACTGGAGTCGATGTCAGTATTCCTCTCCCCAAGAAGCAGAGGAATACAAGCATCCTAGAAAGACAAATGATAGCACAAAAGTCAGGGGTTGAGAGGATATCAATTACTGAGGGTTGTGGAGGATGACAAGGTGAAGAAAGGAGAATTCAGAGAAACTAGTACATGTGATGCTACAATGGTGGATCTAACTCTATAGAATGGTTAGCATCGAGAGTGAACCATGATACAAACTAAGAAATTTGAGTGATGATGGCAGTGATGATGAATGATAGCGATGATGATGGTGATGATGGTGATAGTGATGATGATGGTGATAGTGATGATGATGGTGATGATGAATGATAGCAATGATGATGGTGATGATGGTGATAGTGATGATGATGGTGATGATGGTGATAGTGATGATGATGGTGATGATGAATGATAGCAATGATGATGGTGATGATGGTGATAGTGATGATGATGGTGATGATGGTGATAGTGATGATGATGGTGATGATGAATGATAGCAATGATGATGGTGATGATGGTGATAGTGATGATGATGGTGATGATGAATGATAGCAATGATGATGGTGATGATGGTGATAGTGATGATGATGGTGATGATGGTGATAGTGATGATGATGGTGATAGTGATGATGATGGTGATAGTGATGATGATGGTGATGATGAATGATAGCAATGATGATGGTGATGATGGTGATAGTGATGATGATGGTGATAGTGATGATGATGGTGATGATGAATGATAGCAATGATGATGGTGATGATGGTGATAGTGATGATGATGGTGATAGTGATGATGATGGTGATGATGAATGATAGCAATGATGATGGTGATGATGGTGATAGTGATGATGATGGTGATGATGGTGATAGTGATGATGATGGTGATAGTGATGATGATGGTGATGATGAATGATAGCAATGATGATGGTGATGATGGTGATAGTGATGATGATGGTGATGATGGTGATAGTGATGATGATGGTGATAGTGATGATGATGGTGATGATGGTGATAGTGATGATGATGGTGATGATGAATGATAGCAATGATGATGGTGATGATGGTGATAGTGATGATGATGGTGATAGTGATGATGATGGGGATGATGATAGTATTGGTGGTGGTGATGATGATGATGATTGCAATGATGGGGATAATCAAATGGCGATAGTTGATAATGTGGGAGGCTGTGTGTGAGAGAGGAGGCGGCAATGGGAAATCCCTTTGCTTTCTGCTCAAATTTTCTGTGAACCCCAAAGTAATCTATGTCTATTAACATTTGTAAAATGAAGATGTATTTAATCTTTTGGCAAGGTCACATTACAGCATCCTTGAAAATGTTCTGTTGGAAAAAAAAAACCAGAATTTCTCCATTTAATCTCCTTAGTATCTACAAATAGATAAGAGAGTACATTGCAATAGCGATTTCCTTATCCCAGCTCACGACTGATCCTTGACAAAACATTCCCTCATTCTTTTATTTGGTGTCTAGTGAAAGCAAATTACCGGGCAGGTTCTGTGACAAATGCTAAGACCAGAGAAGTACGGCCCTGGCTGCTGCAGAGCCTAGAAGAGTCTCGAGGAGGAGAGGAACAATCAGGCAAGCAAGCCCTTGCACAGTGACAGGGGCTGTTAACAAGGGGCAGGTGGGGGATGAGCACACAAGTCACACATGGGGAAGGGGTCAGCAAATACTCTCTGGAGAAAGACACGGGCAGGTTAAATGTAGAACAGTCAGGACTTAGGGGAAGGATGGAAGCCAAGTGTGTGATTCAGAAGGTAATATGTTCAGTCTTTTTTTTTTTTTTTTTTTTTTTCTGCTGGTCTTGGAGAAGGCTTGGGCTTCTCCTGACTAGAGCAGTCCAGCTCCAGTGAGTGCTTCTGCTGGTGTTCTCCTTGGAGGAGTGGCCAGTGAGTATTGACATCAACAACTGAATGCTTTAAATCGCCTGTTGCACTCCTTGAGTAGGCATATCAGGACTTACAAGATGTCATTCAAGGATGATATGATCTCTTGCTTCGATGACCATTTTGATAACTAATAGCAATGGTCTAGAACATTATTTTTAATTTATCTTTAAAACAAATTATGTGCATTCATGTGCTTAAAATTTTTTAAATATGCTAAGGGAAACAAATTAAATATTTTTCACTTTATTTCCTTAAACACCATGTCCTGAACTGTATATCAATATGTTAAACAGCCCCCTATGCTTTGAATGCATTTTGTGTGTACAACATGTAATTGTACCACTGAAACAGTTTTTAATCTTACATATAATCCTGTATAACACGAAAAATGAAAACCCAGACAGGTATTGCGGTTCAAGCTTCAAGCGGAAGATCAGAGAAGCAAAGCAGCTGAGCCGATAGATTTTACCTCTACTCAGTAAATGGCAAGCTTGTCTGCATGAATCCTCAGAAGCAAAAGCTCTGAGTTCCTGTCTCCTCCTGCCTTATATTCCTTTGTCTGCCCAGCCACATCACTCCTGTCTCTACCTCCCTAGTACTGGGATCAAACGCGTGTGACCCCAAGTACTGGGATCAAAGGTGTGAGCTCTGTTACTCTTCAGTCTTGTGTAGGCCAGGGTGGTCTTGAACTCAGAGAGATACATCTGCCTGTCTCCTGAATCCTGGGATTAAAGGTGTGTGCTACCACCTCCTGGATATATATTCTTGCTAGTATGTGTGCTGGGATTAACGGTAGCATCCCCCCCCCCATTGTCTGATCTCTATGGCTTTGCATTCTGAATCCTCCGGCAAGCATTAATAAATCACAAATAACATATCAGCACAATCCTATAGCAGTATCCTTGCATATTATTGTGGATCACACTTCTAGAAGGTGATTAAATGCTAAGAACACTGTGTATTTGGCAGACACTGCGGACTCATGCTTTCCCTAGAGGTCATGTCAGCTTGCACTCCCACAAGGAATGTCTAAGGTTGCATTTCCCCACAGTTGATATGGTTTAGACCTTTCTCTGATAGTTGAAAAGTGATACAACAGATTAGTGTTTATTTATATTTCTCTTTGACAGAGCTTTTTTAGATTTTTTTGTGTGATTTTATTTATGTTGGTGGTGTGTATGTGTTTGGTTGTGTCTATGTGTATGTGTGTCTGTGTGGAGTGTGTGTGTGTGTGTGTATGTGTGTCTGTGTGGAGTGTGTGTGTGTGTGTGTGTGTTAAGGTGCCTGTAGAGACCTGAGGTGTTGGATCTCCCTGGGGATGGACTGACAGGAATTTGGAAGGCCTCTTAAGTGGGTACTGGGAACTCAATTCAGGTCTCCAACAAGAGCAGTAAGCTGTCTTAAACATTAAGCTAGTCTTTCCAGCCTGGAAGAGATTTATTTGGCAACAAAACAAACACGTATTTGCAGTCCCTTTCTGTGAACTATGCATACAGAAATTGACTCAGTGTCTATCATGATCTGACTTCTTTATCAGTGTAAGGAAGTTATGTGTAGAAAAGAATATGATATACTTTTCCTTTGACTGTGCTTAGGATGGCCTAAATTCTGTTGAGGGCTAAACTTGTTTCAGCTTACTCCCTACTTGGGAAATGAGAACATACACATTAGATCAAGTGGCATAGGGAATTCTGAACTGCTTTCAAAGCAATCTTTGGCTTAGATCAGAAAACCCTGCCTCCAGAGAAGGAAACTGTAGTTCTTTATTGGAGGATATATGCAGCAAGGCCACCTGGAGTCTCCTCCAATATTGTACCGTGTCTAGGCGACACTTGTGAAATTCAGGGCCTCTGCCTATAACTGTGGCTCTGCAATGCTTTTCAATAAATGCCCTTATTATCAACTATTTCCTAACGTGTTTGTTTCTTTCTTTCTTTTAGAGGCAGAAGTGTGAATTCTACCACTCCACGCCTCTCCACTTAGACAAACACGAAGGAGAAGAACAAGAGGTTGGTGAATACATTCTTCCTGTTCTTCTCCTCGATATTCATCTCTGTACAAACCATAGACTCAGGTGGGAGAAGCCGGGCGAAAGGACAGACGTGGGAGGAGAATGGACAGGAAAAAAACGGACGAAAGGAGGGAGATAAAGACGATGAAAATATCAAAGGAAGTCGGGATGGTTTCCACTGTCTGCCTTTATCCCATCAAGAGTTAAACGTAGTATCCATAAAGAAGTTTTAGGACTCAGCCCTTCAAATAGACATCAGAAAGGAAGTGAGGAGAGCGGGGTGGTAAGCAAGGAAACCTTGTCCCATAGAAAGGCTGTAGAAACCAATGTGGACATAGCATCTTTCAAGGCAGTTCCTCCCATCAGTAACTTCCCCCGCTACAGCTCCACAGCACGCCATACCTCCATTTCTATCCACTGAGAGGAAGGACACTGAGTCCTGCCGTCCATGTGAACGTGAGGACTATAGCAAGATCATTGCAACAGGCATCTGCCACCTTACATGTAAACCTTTAGTTATACCCTGAAATAGCAACTCACATTTGCAAACGATAAAGAGCATGAACTCTTCTAAGAGGGGAGATCCCTGCCTGATGACTTGAGAAGTCGTTTCATATTTACTTTTCAAAATATCTTTTTTCTAAATGTCTTAACTTCTCAGAGGCAATGCGCTGTGCATAAAATGAAATGACTCGTTATTTTGAAGTATTTATTTCAAGTTTGACCACGGCAAAGGCCAAGTTTTGAATTGCACATCATTATTATTGATGTTGCTTTTGTGACCACATACATGTATGCTACTGCTCTTTATTAGAAGCCTTTGTCTTCAAGGAGTATGATATCAACATATGAACACACACTTGCAATGCATAACGGAGCCAGCTGTTTACAAAAATATGACTCTAGCAGCTCATCCATTATTGAGACATGTTCACTGGAGAAAGCTACCAGAAGGGTAGAGGCAAACTCGGTACCAAAGAAACCGTATGAAAGAGTTGAAAGAGTTGGGGTTTCAGTCAGAGCAGTGGATGCAGTAGGATTTGAAGGAAGTTTGGAACTGGCTTTCTCTGACACCTTCAATGCTGTTATTACAAAAGATGATGTCAGGTTCGTTTTGGGGGCAGTGGTAGAAAAGAACCACTTTTAAATTTTAGATTTAAATTATATCTGAATACATTTGTTAAGATGTATAATTTTATCATTATAATATTGATGATGGATTTGGGAAGGGATTTCTGTATCCATATTGGGAATACTGTTAAGATAAATTTAAGAAATAAGCAGAACTAATTAGCTTGAGGTACGTCAATCATTTCCTCTTTAGTATGAAGAAATAAAAATCTGAGCCTAGTCCAATAGAGTCACAAGTGTGAATCCTGAGGCCGCTGCTGAGGCTCTGGCCGAGCTGGCTCCCAGCACTTCATGAACTTCATATTGTACATGTCATTGTCAATGCGGTCTGCCAGGCAGCGACTATTGCTACCGTTTCAGGAGCCACACAAAGTGAAACTGCATTATAATTTCAGTGTTGTTAAGGTTTCAACAAAATGAACGCCTGTAACCAGAGATATGGAGTTCTTCTGCCCTGAAAGCAGCTTTATAGTGGATAAAACCAACCTTGCTCTCTGCAATTAAACCAGAACAAGATAGATGTGTCTCATTCCTTGACGTAATGGCCTTGAGGCATCTTAATGGAAACACTCTAATAAAAGTTTATCTCAAATACTGACCAATCCTTTAGCACTGGCTGCAGGAGACAGCCGGGCAGCAGCCCCAAGCATTCAGTCTTATCAGAAAAGAGGTTCCCTGTATCAAAACAAGGTGATGAAGAAATCAGGATGAATTGTGAGATGCAGGAGGATGAGAAAAACACAATTACATCTGGACAGAGTCCCTCCCCTCACAATTTCACAGAACCAATATCTGAACCCTCAGTCAAAAGTCTTCTGGGGACTGCCTGATAACTGTCGAGCCATCCACAGTGGCTGCAAAAGAGGCAGAGAAACAGACCCACAATCTCCATCTTCTCTTTGAAGTGTATGAAAGAGAACAGGGGTACACAAGCTGTAGTTCTCACACGGGAAGCAGAGTAATTTAAAATGAAATCCCTTTCTAGTCTCTAAAAGAAAGAAAAACCAGAACAAAACAAAACAAGATCTTGGAGCTTGCAGTCAAGAAGACCCCAAGAAGAATTCAGAAAGAAGGACAATTTTTTTTTCCAGCATAGATGGCCCTGAACTACATTTCCCTCACAGCGTTACCCATTTCCAGAGGAATCGTGACATTTCTGAACCTGGCCTCCCACAATGACTGTATTCCACATCTCCAGGCCCTGTTCACAAATACGTATTCCATTCTGCAGTGGGCTATCTCAGTAGCGGGCTATCTCAGTAGCGGGGCTATCTCAGTAGCGGGCTATCTCAGTAAGGAACCAGGTACTGAGATACCCTCATTTCAATCCGTAACACTAGATGACAAGTTGGTGCTCAGGGTACAAACACAAACAGTAATCAAGTCACCTTAATTTCAGAGGAAATAAGCAAGTTTGAGCTGCCGTAGGCAGTCATTTTCTTGTCAATAGCAGTTGCTTAACATCCTCAGCTGTCCTTACTCAGAGGAAAGCAGGGCGAGATAACACTGAAATTTAATAGTCGAAAAAATGGAATTCAATCACTGAACTCATTTCCTGTCACTCATGTCTGCTTGGTTAAGCCACCTTGCTTTATGACAGCCCCGGGAAAGGCCGCCATCTTGAATGGTACTCACAGTCAATGAACTTGAGAAACTCATCCAGTCCAGAATCAAGGGCTTGGACTTGAGCTGGTCTCGGTTCAAGTCTGTGTCATATACAAGCTGCTACTTAGCAGATCTGGGCAAGTCACTCATTTCCCTGAACTCGAAACTTGTACATCTGTGTGACTGCAGGTACTTCATGTGGGCACTAGGGAAGACACTCCAATGATGGTTATAAAGAAAAGGTCCCCGGTAGGTAGGGGCTTCTGAGAAGTGAAGTCTCAGGCCAAGGATCGGGCTGAAATATTCACGCGTCTTCGGCTTCACTTGTTTCTTCTGCCTCCTGGCCGTGAAGTGGGGCTTTGAAAAGGACACTGACCCAATGTGTTTCTGTTCTGCATTTTGCTGGTGCCCTCTTTGTTTGGCTCACACTGCCACAGTGAATAATGAAAATTCTATAATGTTTTCACTCAACTTCTGCCTCTTGGCAGCCATGACCAAAATCACCCTGCAGCTGTCATTTGCAACAGGGATCCCCAGCCAATCACTGACAGCCACCCTGCTGTGTGGGGCAGCTGCTCCAGAGTATTTCAAACAGGAGAGTGACAGAGCCATATGCTAGCAGGAATCCCCCAATGAGGGCAGGGCTCCCCGAAAGGATCAGAACTCCTTTTTCTAACTCCTGCCAAACAGCTAAGCATATGATCTTTCTGAGATTTTGCCAATGATAACTGTGAAAAAGAAGACAAAGATTCAGACACTCCCATGCTCTCATGCCTAGCAATACACAGTCCTATGCAAGCTCCTGGGTCACAGAGCACAGGTTGTGGGGGGTGGGTAGTGAAGATCCTTTATGCTTCTTCGTTCGGGCTATGGGATCCTAGATACCTCTACAGAAGAAGCAACGATGATGTGTAACTTGAATGGACACATGTCATCTTCACATCCATAGTGTGCTCTTCCAAATGCTACAGATTCAATAAACCTGCGAGAAAAATCTAGGACCCAGAGCTTTTCTCAAATTCTTCCAGAAAGCATTTCCCACTGTTTGTTTGGAAAACATTGTTTTCTTGGACTACATGTTATAGAAAAAGTATATCTAAATTTATCTGGGTAGAATGATTCTTTCCCAACATCAGAGCTTTCAATATGTTGATATTTACTATGCATAGTGTTTCCTAAATACTGAGATCATGAAGTGTGTGTGTGTGTGTGTGTGTCTGTCTGTCTCTGTATGTCTTGCACATGTGCTCTGTGTGTGTGTGTCTGTCTCTCTCTCTGTGTATACATGCCTATCTATCTTTTCCTGTGTGTGTGTGTGTGTGTGTGTGTATGTGTCTGTCTGTCTGCATGTGCATTTGTGTGTATGTGTGTCTGTGTGTGTGTGTGTTTGCGCTCAAGTGTACACAGCAACAGCAATTTCAGGAACATATTTTCTCTGCAGCTTTAGGAAAAAGCCTAGACTATAAACAACTTGAGGACTGGGCTATTTGTCCTTATTACTATTAAATTCTAGACGATGTCTAGGATATTTGGTGTTTGTTGGAAAATTAATGATGCTAAAGGGATTCCTCAGATTCACTTATGCATCATGGGAAAGAAAACAGTTTGTGGGCAAGACGAGGAAACAGATGCTAGGTTGCATCCACTCAATCTCATAGTAAAATTTAGGAGAATGCAAAAAGTAAAATCAAAAGCCTTGCTGCAATATTAGGAAACGAGAGCATAGTTAGCCACATGTATAGAAAATAAAGAGTATCTGATCACACGCAGCTCAGTAAGCGATGCTTTGTGAATTCCATCTTCGCCTTGCCTGGCGATGGGTGAGGATGCGAGCTGAAGGCTCCAGGCAAGGTGCCTTGCCTGCCTTCCTCACTTTCCCTTGAGCAGGCGAGGAAGGTGAACAAGTTCTGCAAGCACGCTTGCCCCGCAGGCTGGAGGAAGCACATTCCCTCACTCGAGCCTTTCTTTCGTGTCCTGCACATCCATCACAGACCCAAGCCACACGCGAGCCGCCACTGCTCCTTCTGAACCCCTTCCCTAACCCACCAGCTGTATGCAGGCCATCTGGATCACTGCCGTCCAGCAATATGGCTACTGGGTGTCCTGCAGAGCCGCATACACACGATGATAAGCAGTCCCACATCAGCTGCCAGGTTGCAAGCTGCCAAGTCTGGTGCCCGCCTCCCATGGAGACTTCCAGGGATGATGGAGAGGAAAGCTAGGGGCCTGTTCTCGGCTTACACCTGGAGGGATCCGAGGAGACAAAATTTTCAGCTATATGCAGAGAGAATAAGCAATTGTGCTGAAAAACGTAGGGTATAGGCACCCGCATGTACTGTTAACAGAAGCGTGGCCTGCAGATAGTGGGTAACGCAGTGACTCGTGTGTACTGGGCACTGACTTAAGGACATTATGCACGTTTATGACCATCATTCTCAGAAGGTCCGGTGAAGTCGGAGCTGTTTCCATCCGCAGAGTAGAGATGGGGAAGTCTAGGCACACGAGAGGGAGCTATCTCAATGTCGTGTAGTCAGTTTTGACAATCTCTTCAGAGGATAGTCTACAAACTTTAAGTTTTTACCTGCTCATACTACTTTCACACATCTGGCTTGGGGGGGGTGACACCAGCTAATTTATAAGGAAGACTATAAAGATGTTAATTGTAATGCCGTTTATAAAAGCAAATTGGGATACAGTGCTTATGTATAAAATTCTGAAAAAAAATCCTTTAAATTTTAAATTAAAAAAAAAGCAAATTGAGAACAGCATACTTACACATAGTGGAATGGTTACTTAAATTGCCACATTCACATTAGAGAGTAATGCCCACATTTAATGGGGAAAAATGTATATGAAATATTATTGAGTTCATAAATCAAAGTGGAGAATGGTAACTATTGTATAGTCTACTTATATAAAACCTGACTCTAAAAATCTAGTATTATCTGTCTGTGTATGGGAGAAGACACACCACCTTGTAAGTGCAAGGGGAGGAAACCCCAAATCTGAAATGGGTGGGCCACTTTTTAAAAAAATAAATGCCTGCTTCTTCTTAAGGAAAAGTTACTTGTGTGATGCTGTGTAATTAAAAATTGACAGTCAAAAAGTTAAAAGTTTCATTAGAAAAAATGATGTAAACAAAACAAAACGAGCACACTATACCTGCCTATCCATGCGGGACTACCCGTAATCTCTACCTGCCTGGTCTCTGACCTCCACTGCCGCTCTGCTACTGGAGCTTCTCAGAGATCCACCTATCTCTAAGGGACCACTCTGAGTTCCTCACACAGGATCCTTGACCCCCATCGCAGGGATTCTGCTAAAGAGGCCTCAGCTGGAGAGTGGCAGGTCCCAGCTAGATCTACCTATCAGTACAGAAACATCCTGAGTATCAGCCCAGCCTTTGTCCCCCATTGCCAGGCCTTGGCTAGAGTCTTCTGCTGGAGCCTGACCCCCATCGCTGGGCCCTGGCCTGTGTAGAGACGTCCTAGAGAGCTTGGACCACCCAGAGCTATAGACATCGAACCTCTGACCCACCTAAGCCCACCGGGGAGGTACCATAGAGAGAGGAAGAGAACCCACCAACACCTACTGTAAGAAGCTATGGGAAGATGGCAATACAAGAAAACACCTAACAACAGAAAGACAAGCACGATGCCACCAGAATGTAGGGAATCTACACCAACTAGACCAGAACATAGCAAAGCAGATGAAGCAGAAGAGAACGACTTAAAAATTATCATCATAAAAATGACAGAGGTCCTCAAAGAAGATGAGAGAAAATCCCTTAAAGAAATGGAAGAAAAAACAAACAAAAAAATTGGAAGAAATGAACAAATTTCTTAAGGAAAGTTAAGAAAGTACAGAAAGCCAAGAAAAAACAATTAAGCAGGTGAAGGAAACGGTTCAAGACTTGAAAATGGAAATAGAGAAAATAAAGACAACAGAAACCAAAGGAATGCTGGAAATAGAAAAACTGGGCAAACATTCAGGAACTACAGACACAAGCATAACCAACAGAATGGAAGAGAGAATCTCAGGCACGGAAGATAAACTAGAGGAAATAGATTCATCGACCAAAGAAAATCGTAAATCCAACAAATCCTTAACACAACACATCCAGGAAATGTGGGACACTGTGAAAAGGCCAAACCTAAGAAAAATAGGCATAGAGGAAGGTGAGGAAGTCCAGCTTAAAGGTGCCGAAAACATATTCAACAAAATCATCGAGGAAAACTTTCCCAATCTGAAGAAGGACATGCCCATGAAAGTACAAGAAGCATACCGAACCCCAAATAGGCTGGACCAAAGAAAAAAGACCCCCTCAACACATAATAATCAAAACACCTAACATACAGAATAAAGAAAGAATATTAAGAGCAGAGAAGGAAAAAGGACAGGTAACATATAAAGGCAGACCTATCAAAATTACACCTGACTTCTCCATGGAAACCTTCAAGGCCAGAAGGTCCTGGATAGATGTTCTACAAGTACTGAGAGCCCATGGATGCCAGCCCAGGCTACTATACGCAGCAAAACTCTCAAACACTATAGATGGAGAAAACAAGACATTTAATGACAAAGCCAGATTTTCACAATACATATCTACAAATCCAGCCCTACAGAAAGTTTTGGAAGGAAAACTCCAACCCAAGGAAGTTAACTATGCTCACAAAGACTTAGGCAACAGATAATCCTACTACACCAAAAACCAAGGGTAAAGCAGGGCAAATATATTCACAATACCACTGCCAACAACAAATCTAAAACAAACGAGCATTAACAATCAATGGTCCTTACTCACCCTCAACATTAATGGTCTTAACTCACCTATAAAAAGACACAGTCTAACAGAATAGATACAAAGACAGAATTCATTCCTCTGCTGCATACAAGAAACACATCTAAGCTTCAAAGATAGACATTACCTCAGGGTAAAGGGTTGGGAAAAGATCAAATGGACCCAAGAAGCAAGCAGATGTGGATATCCTAATATCTAACAAGTTAGAGTTCAAACCAAAATCAAAAGAGATGAAGATGGTCATTTCATATTCATCACAGAAGAAATCCATCATCACAAACTCTCAATTCTGAACATCTATGCCCCAAATACAAAGGCACCCACATTCATAAAAGAAACACTACTAAAACTCAAACCTCACAAAAAACCTCACACACTTATAGTGGGAAACTTCAACAACCCACTCTCATTGCTAGACAGGACCACCTATCAGAAACTCAACAAAGAAACAAAAAAAAAAATTGACAAAAGTTATGTCTCAACTGGGTTTAACAGACATCTATAGAACATTCCATCCCAACACAAAAGAATATAACTTCTTCTCTGCTCCACATGGAACCTTCTCTAAAATCGACCACATACTAGGCAACATAATAAACCTCAACAGATACAAGAGAATTGGAATAGTCCCCTGTATCGTATCAGACCACCATGCTTTAAAGTTGGAATTCAACAACAACACAAATCGCAGAAACCCTACAAACTCATGGAAACTGAACAATGTGCAATTGCACCACACCTGGGTCAAAGAAAAAATAAAAAAAGAAATTAAGGACTTTCTAATATTCAACAAGAATGAGGACACAACATACCCAAACTTATGGGATACCTTGAAAGCAGTGTTACGAGGTAAGTTCATTGCATTAAGTGCCCATATGAAGAAAACAGAGGATAGTCACATAAGAGAATTAACAGCACAACTGAAAACCTTAGAACAGAGAGAAGCAAATTCACCCCGCAGGAGTAGATGCCAGGAAATAATCAATTTGAAGGCTGAAATCAATAAAATAGAAACCAGGAAAACAATACCAAAAAAAAAAAAAAAAAAAAAAAAAAAAATCAATGCAACAAAGAGTTGGTTTTTTTGAGAAAATCAACAAGATAGACAAACCTTTATACAAACTAAGGAAAAAGCAGAGAGAGAGAACATACAAATTAACAAAATCAGAAATGAAAAAGGGAACATAACAACGGACACTAAGGAAATCCAGAAAATTTTCAGGTCATACTTTGAAAACCTGTATTCCACAAAATTTGAAAATTCAAAGGAAATGAACAAATTTTTTGGATAACTATCACTTACCAAAATTAAATCAAGAACATACAAATTAGACCTATAACCCACAATGAAATAGAAGCAATCATCGAAAGCCTTCCAACCAAAAAAAGCCCAGGGCCAGATGGCCTCAGTGAAGAATTCTACCAGAAATTCAAGGAAGAACAAATACCAATACTCCTCAAATCGTTCCACACAATAGAAACAGAAGGTTCATTACCAAACTCTTTCTATGAGGCCACAATAATCTTAGTACCCAAGCCTCACAAAGACACAACTAAGAAAGAAAACTACAGACCAATATTCCTGATGAACATCATTGCAAAAACACTCAAAATACTGGCAAACCAAATCTAAGAATACATCAGAGAAATCATCCACCATGACCAAGTAGGCTTCATCCTGGGAATGCAGGGATGGTTTAACATAGAAAAATTCATCAACTTGACCCACCATATGAACAAACTGAAAAAGAAAAACCACATGATCATCTTCCTAGATGCTGAAAAAGCCTTTGACAAAATTCAACACCCTTTCATGATAAAGGTCTTGGAGAGAACAGGGATAACAGGAACATACACAAACATAATAAGAGCAATATACAGCAAACCAACAGCTAACATCAAACTGAATAGAGAGAAGATTAAGGCAATTCCTCTAAAATCAGGAACAATACAAAGCTGCCCTCTCTCTCCCTATCTCTTCAATATCGTACTTGAAGTTCTAGATAAAGCTATAAGACAACAAAAAGAGATCAAGGGGATCCAAATTGGAAAGGAAGAAGTCAAACTGTCTCTATTTGCAGATGATATGATAGTTTACATAAGCGACCCAATCAACTCTAGCAGGTAACTCCTACAGCTGATAAATATCTTCGGCAAACTAGCAGGAAACAAGATAAACTCAAAAAAAAAAAAAAAAAAATAAGTAGCTCTACTTTATTCAGACAACAAAGGGGCTGAGAAAGAAATCAGAGAAACATCACCCTTTACAATAGCCACAAGCAACATAAAGTATCATGAGGTAACGCTTACCAAACAAGTGAAAGACCTATATAATAAGAACTTTATGTCTTTAAAGAAAGAAATTAAAGAAGATACCAGAAAATGGAAAGATCTCCCATGCTCTTGGATAGGCAGGATAAACATAGTAAAAATGGCCATCTTGTCAAAAGCAATCTACAGATTCAATGCAATCCCCATTAAAATCCCAGCACAATTCTTCACTGACCTTGGAAGGATAATAATCAACTTTATATGAAAAAAAAAAATGACCCAGGATAGCCAAACAACTCAGTACAATAAAAGAATTTCAGGAGGCATCACCATCCCTGACTTTAAGCTCTACTACAGAGCCTGGTATTGGTACAAAAACAGACAGTTAGGCCAATGGAATCGAATTGAAAATCCTGATATAAACCCACACACCTATGAATACCTGATTTTCGACAAAACAGCTAAAAGAATACAATGAGGCAAGGAAAGCATCTTCCATAAATTGTGCTGGCACAATTGGATGATGGTGTGTAGAAGACTGCAGATAGACCCAAGTCTTTGCCATGCACAAAAATGAAGTCCAAATGGATCAAAGGCTTCAACATAAATCCAGCCACACTGAACTTCTTAGAAGAGAAAGTAGGAGGTACCCTTGAACAAACTGGTATAGGAGACTGCTTCCTGAACATAACTCCAGGAGCACAGACACTGAGAACAACAATTAATAAATGGGACCTCTTCAAATTTAGAAGCTTCTGTAAGGCAAAGGACACAGTGGACAAGACCAAACGGCAGCCCACAGACCAGGAAAAGATTTTCACCAATCCTATATCAGACAAAGGGCTGATCTCCTAAATATACAAAGAACTCAAGAAACTAATCAACAAAACACCAAATAACCCGATTTAAAAATGGGGTACAGAACTGAAGAAAGAATTCTCAATAGAGGAAATCAAAAAGGTTGAAAGACACTTAAGAAAGTGCTCAATATCCTTAGCTATCAGGGAAATGCAAACTAAAACAACTCTGACATACCATCTTACTCCTGCCAGAATGGCTAAAATTAGAAACACCAATGATGACTCATGTTGGAGAGGATGTGGAGAAAGGGGAACACTCCTCCACTGCTGGTGGGAGTGAAAACTTGTACAGCCATTATGGTGATCAGTATAGGGGTTCCTCAGAAAAATGGGAATTAGTTTACCACAGGACCTGGCAATCCCCCTCTTAGGCATATACCCAAATAATCCACATCCATGCAACAAAGACATCTATTCAACTATGTTCATAGCAGCACTATTTGTAATAGCAAGAACCTGGAAGCAACCTAGATGCCCCTCGACTGAAGAATGGATAAAGATGTGGCACATCTACACAATGGAATACTACTCTGCAGAAAAAAATAATGGAATCTTGAAATTCATAGGCAAGTGGATGACACTTGAAGAAACCATCCTGAATGAGGTAACCCAGTCACAAAAAAGAGGAACATGGTATGCACTCACTCATATATGGATTTTAGACCTAGAGCCTATAATTCACACCACCAGAGGAACTAGGACAAGGTGCATTCTAAGAGATTCATATAAAGTCCCTCACAGAAGGGGGAAGGGACAAGTCCCCCAGAGCACAGGGGAAGTGGGGGGGGCAGTGAATGGAGAGAGAAGTAGGAGAAAGAGAAGGGGAGGAGAGGAAAGCACGTGCGACTAGGGAGATTGAGCCAGGGTAGGAATAGGAGACAGAAGAAAGAGAGAGAGAGAGAGAGAGAGAGAGAGAGAGAGAGAGAGAGAGAGAACAAACATAAAAGAGGCAGCCATTATTGGTTTGAAGAGAAAAACTGAGCCTAAAGAAAGGTCTAGAGACCTACAAGACTGCCACCAACTAACAATTTGAGCAAACGTGGAAAGGCTACCATAAATGTCCTTCCCATATAGTGAGATCAACAACTAACTTATCCACCATCATGGAGCCCTCATCTAGTACCTATTGGAAACAGAAGCAAACACCCATAACTAAACACTGAGTTGAACTAGAATCCAGATGCAAAGGGAGAGGACAAGGCGGCAGAAACACATAGAGACAACTGACCTGAACAAGGAGGAGCTAATGGGCCCCCAGACTGATAGCTGGGAAGCCAGCATGGGACTGACTCAGACCCCCTAAACATGGGTCTCAGCCAGAAGGACTGAGCAGTCTAAGGGACCTCAGACAGTGGAACCAGGATGTATTCCTGGTGCACAAAAGGACCTTGCAGACACATCCCCCATGGAGGGATACTCCCTTAACCTAGAGACAGGAGAGAAGCCCTAGCCCCTATTTCAAATGACTTAACAGATTTACATGACCCCACCTGGATGTCATTGCCCTACATGTGGAATTTGGGTGGGGGATGGGAGGGGAGGGTGGTCAGGGTGCATGTGAGGGGGCAGAGAGGGTAAGAAGGAGGGGGGGAGAGGGAACTGGGATCGACATGTAAAATAAAAATAATAGTAATAATTAAAAAAAGAAAAAGCAGAACAAAGCTACTAAGCAAGCATGATGGGATGATGGGCGGAGGGGCAGAGCAAACAGGTGTAGCTTTCTGTCTCCAAGAGGTTTGGGCTGGCCTGTTGACATTGGAAGGGTATCAACCTGGTTTTAGCCTTCCATCGAGTCTCTTAAAACCTCTGTTTTATTCTTTATTTTTCCTAAAGCCTCATGGTATTTATTGTGAGGAGAGTTTGCTGGGGGAAGAACCCTGGTATGCCGTCAAATGACCTGCATCTTGTGTTGAAGGCAAAGAAGGGTGCTATTTGTGGAGAGTAAGATAAGTCAGTTGTATTTCTTCAGTGTGCAAAACCACTTTTCAATCTCTGCTAGAATATCTATAATCAAGCGAAGTCTCCTCTTCCTATGCTCCAAGGGATTCTATGTTGCCAAAAATACAATTACTTTTTCAGAACTTTCAAACAAACTGTAGGAAAATGTCAGAACCCGAAATAAAAATTTGCAAAGAAAGTCGTTTCAGTGGAGCACATTTGGTCCTTGAGGTGCCAGCTCGATGACTTCACTGTAACGAGTCGGATTGCATTTGTCTTGTGGGCATTGACTCATTCCTGCCTAGCCCTGGGTTCTGTCTTCCTGCCTTGTGTGAGATTCTGCAGGAGACCCATGCCTGTCTTCCGCTGGAACTCAAGTGTCTCACTAGATCTGCTAAACTCACAGTGAAATGATGACTGTCTCCAAGCTGATTGCAAATAATTACCAAGTGGCAGGTGGTAGGGACATCCAGAAATCTTCTATATCTTCTGAAACAGACAGACTTCTGTTCTCTGTGACAGTCTTGAAACTGGAATGCCACCTTCTCTCTTCTGACTAAAGGCTGTCTGGCAGTCATCTGTGCTGTTCTTGGGTCTTAGTCCTTGGAGGGGCTAGGGGTGGCATGGGGGATTAGATAGCTATGTGTGTTCTCATACCTCTTGCCTTGTTTAGTACCGATAAACCTCTAAAATGTTACCATTCTTCTCCCTGTTTTCCGCAATGGGCCACTGAGGTCATGTGATGCAAAGTACACAGCCCATGTATTGTGTGTCAGAGTCAGCGTTTGAACAAAGATCGTCTTCATCTAAAGTCCAGGCTCTTCCCATTTAGTAGCCAAGAAAGACTACACTGATTTGGTTAAGTCAGTAAGATGGTATTTGATGGGCTACTGGCATTCTCTGTTTTGTAGAAAGCAATCAGATTACTTCTCTAGTTATAATCAACTATAATTGAGGATCAGCAAAAGGAGATTTTACCCAAGGCTGTACTTGTACCCAGGGTTCTAGTACATTCAGACACTTTGCGCCTCAGTAGAATAGGATTTATGCATCCTTCAGAGGACATCACCCAAGGAGAGAGTTACTTTGGCACTGAGAAAACATGGCCCTGTTGGGCTGCCTTAGATCCCTATCACCACAGTGAGCACCTGTGTTGTTCCACTGGAAAGGAGTGGGGTGGATTGAAAGAAAATGGCACTGTTGGGAGGCGTGGCCTTGTTGGAGCAAGTGTGTCACTGTGGGGGTGGGCTTTAAGGTCTCCTGTGCTCAAGCTATGCTCAGTGTGACGCACAGTGGCATCTGCTGCCTGAGGATCAAGATGTAGAGCTCTCAGCTCCTTCTCCAGCACCATGTCTGTCTGCAGGCTGTCATGCTCCCTGCCGTGATGCTAAGGGACTAAAACTCTTGAGACTGTAAGCCAGCCCCAATTAAAGGTTTTCCTTTATAAGAGTTGACTTGGTCATGGTGTCTTTTCATGGCAAAGGAACCCTAACTAAGACAGGAAGTGAAGGTGCATCTTGCTGTCAGTTTAGAGTGTCAGATACAAAATGAGTTGCTGAACAATGGTCAAAGCAAGCATCAGAGGGAGTCGCAGCATGAGCCAGGAAGGCTAGAGGGAGGGGGAGGGGGATGAGAGGGGGAGGACTAGGGCTCCCAAACCCTTTCAAGGGCACACCCTCAGTTACCTAGGAACGTTTTTAACTCCATAGTACCCCCAAATACTGCAACCCTGGACACCAAGACTCTACCTGCAGACCTCTGGGGACATCTCCTAGACTACAATCCTAGCAAAGCCTAGCTTTATTTTCCCCATGTTAGGACACAGCAAAATGGGACTGCTATATCTCAGTGCTCATTACCCCCTGTGGCCCACCTCAGTGGTTTCTAAACTCTTAATCCTGAGCACTTGGTCTCCTTATTGAAGGAAAGCAAACACTAGTTACAAAGGAAGAATTTGTCCTCCTTTTCACTTTGGAGCTGTAGCAATCAACGTCAGGCAATGCCTTCCATTACAGGCCCAACACAACACTGGTAGGGTCTGCAGCTCCTTGCAGATTTGAGGCCTCTGCATCCGGCCACAGAAGGGGCTCAAAGAAAGAGAGGTCGAGAGCACAAGGATCCTCTCAGGACGACTGTGGTTCTTAGAATCCAAGAGTCATCATCGGGTTAACATAAAACAGAACCTGTCTCCAATACATCCATAAGATCAAATAATACAAATCCTAGTGTTGCTACAGTGGCACCCATGTGTAGTGAGAAATTCACCCTGCACCTGCAGCTCCCAAATGGGCGTGGTCTCAGGTGAGGACCTGATGGGTGATAAGGATTAGGATGGGCTGGGAGCTCTCTCTTTCTTCCTGCTCAGTTCTCGGAGAGCATCCTGGTGACAGGGTCGGCAGGAGCACTCACGACAGTCATGTGTTTCCTGTGTAAGTGCATTCTCCCCGAATAAACTTCACTTTATCTGTACAGAGTCTAGCGACCCCCGCTAACTGATGCAAATATAATGTACATCTGTGAAGGCAACAACAGCAGATAACCTGAAACCACGTGGTAATTTAGAACACTGGATTTTTTTTTTCACTTTTTTTCCAGTGTCTTTAATGTATGGGGGAGGGGAAAGTAGTCCAATTGGATTCTAGAGGTAATGTATTTTTTTGTGGGGTTCTAATTCTTTGATGTTGGGGTTTTCCACTCTAATTTTAATTAGGAATTTAGGTTCCTGTGTGTTGAAACTTGATGTCATTTGGGATCAAAGTTTTGTGCTAAGAAGTCTATTTAAAAAAAAATCTGGCTTCTGAAAGTAGCCCTACTAAACCCAGGATGCATTGCTACTTTGTCAAGTTAGTGAAGGGGAGGAAGAAAAACAAAGCGTGCCCTGTCTCACACCGAGGTTTAAAAAAAAAAAAAAAATGAGAATAAAATGCAGAAAATGAGAAGCAGGAGTAATTTCACACATGCTGCTAAGTACTGAGTATGCTCGAAAGTAGCCTTTAATCTCGGTGGGAAGCCATAACAGCTGTAAACTCTTATTTGCTGTCAAATGCCTTTTGCACGGTTATTAGAAAAGATAGGAGGCAAGAAATCCTTCCAATTTATCTTACCTTACTTCTCTGCCCGATTCCATCCTCATTAACGCTTTATGTTTGTTGATAGCTCAGAATGTGTGGATTTCACTAGCCCCGGGTGCAATGATAAAGTTGGGTACCAGAGGTTTGGTGTTTCCGCACTCTGCCTTCCAGACACTTGTCTGCCTTGGGTCTCAGCACGCTGTCCACCTCCTGAACTCAAGCTCCTGCTGTCTGTCCAACCCACTTATTAAACACTTGAGGGTATATCCTCAGTGAAATTCAGACCAGTGCGGTCAACTCACATAGAGGCATGCATCACCGAGTCTCACCTAGCGTTGGAGAAGTCAGACTTCCCGAAGCTGTGTCTCCTGAGTCAGGAAGCAAGGATCTAGGATCTTAGAAGGCTCTGAGTGATGCTGCAGCCTTCCTTCCGTTAAACAGGAACACAGAAGGCCCTGCACCAAATACCGCAGAAGAATCTCAGCGACAGCTTTGATTGGTGATAGGGAGCTCCGGAGACCGCTGTAAGCAATTAGCTAGTTGAGCTGTAACACCACCTGGCTGATTGGGTAAACTGTAATCTGCTGGTGAACCCTCTGGCTTGTCTCCATTTATTGCAAATACGCTCTGATATTGCCGGGGACTGGATGGGAGTGTTTACATGCTGCCTGGTCCTGGGAGATGCCTGATTGTTGCATTATTCTTGTTTCTTTGTTCAAATGCTCTAGGACTGTCTTGGTAAGCTAAGGATTCCCTGACTTCCTACTTTGGTCACTCTGTATGGAAACTCAAATCACTACAGTTTCCCAACTCTGATGCCACTTTCCTCATTGGGACACAAGCCCCTTTGCAATTTTGAAAGATAATTTTACTTTACTGTGAGCTATGTATGAGTCGGGTGAGTAGTGAATGGTTTCAATGGCACCCCACGGGTAGTGTTTGCAAACTCTTCAGGAGTTTTATGAGCCAATTACCATGACCTGGGTGAGTTGTAATTAGCCCCAAGTGAGAGTACATAAAAAACTGACAAATGCTGCACAAACTAGGTATCCCCAGTCCCTAGAGTACGAGATGTCATCTCTGTGTAGCTGTCTGTGTTGCTCATTCTTGTGTACCCCTTGCTTGGCACATGTTTGGGATTTGCTTGTTGAATGAATGAATGAATTTGAGACAGGACATTGTAAATTCTGGTCTTCACTGAAATGTCTGAACCTAGGCAGTCTCCTCCTTGCCCCAGTGTGCCTGTTGACAAGTTTCTGGAAGACACTGCCTCATTGTTGACACATCCTGTCATGGCTGACTCCTGGCAGTCTCTCACCATAGCCCTTGTTAGTATTCAGGCCTGTCCTAGTACTGGCCTGTCCTTGGGGTTCTGACAGGACACGCCCTCAGCTGCAGCCACTAAGAGCACACCTGTGCACATTCACTGTGTTCCCTTTAAAAAGGGCCCCGGCCACATCTCTCCCTCTCTCTCTCCCTCTCTCCTTCCCCGTGTCTGTCTTCCTCCCTCCCTCCCTCCCTCCCTCCCTCCCTCTCTTTCTCTGCTTCTCTCTTCCTTTCTGCAGCTCCTGTCACCAGATGTTGGTCTCCCCTCTCTCCATCCTCCTTTTCCCATTCACTTTCCCCAATTTAAAAAAAATAAATAACCCTGCACCCAAGCTCTGTGGAATGGCATCTTTCTCTGGTACATCACTTTTAAAACTACGACCGCCCTACTTTCTGCTCCTGTCTTTCCATCCACCATCCAGGTTCACGGAAATCCTACACAATACATTTCAGCGAGTACGGAGAAAATGACGTGAAATTTTCAGAACTCTGTGTGATCTCAGAAACACACAACCTCCCGTGGCCTCCATGGCCTCGGTGGCCTCTGTGGCCTCGGTGTCTTCAAGAACGAGCGTGCCCCCACTTTTGCAGACATCCCAGTGGGCTCCTGGGGAGTCAGAGGAGCAGATGGATGTGGCAGGGCCTGTGGTCTGTAAGTGCCACAATTCTCCTTCAAGACAGGAGTCTTGAATTCCAGCATTGAATTCCAGCCCGATGGCCCCCAGCAGGGCCCACTTTTCCCCAGGCTTCAGTTTGTTTCTTCACTCACAAACAGGAAGTAATAACGCTTGGCTCTCAGGGCTTTTAGGAGCTCAGTGGAATTATGTGAGCAAAAAGACTGACAAATATAGTGCACAGCCTCTTCCAGCTCCCAGTTTCCTGACACAGATGTTTGAGATGGTGTTCAGACATCGTTAAGATGCCCTTAGTCTTGGGGGGGGGGCGGAGTTAGGGGGTGGAGGGCCATACTAATCCGACTGTGTCAGAGTAAAGACTCTGGGGACCGAGGTCAGACCATCTGTCCTCCCGGGCCAGCTCTTCATTTGCTAGCCTTGATCCTGGACAGTTCCCTGTCTCCAGGCCTCCATTAACTTTTCCCTGTGGCTGTGTCTACCTGAAGTAGGCTGGGAATTAGCCTGGAAGGAGCTGTGTGTGGACTATTTGGCAGAGCACCTGCTCTCGGTTGGTTTTCAGAGGGTCTTAAACACCACTGTTTCTCCAGAAACCTTCCTTTAGCAGAAAGATCAGAGAGGGTAAGAACTACAGAGAGGTGGATGCAGAAGCCTCCTCAGTGCCCACAGCCAGGCTGTGGCCCTGCCCTAACCCTGCTGCTGGTGCAAAGCTGCAACCTCTGGGATTCGCAGGATCATCAGCACAGGGGAGCTACCTCCTCCACAGCCCTGCCTGAGATCATGGCTGCCTTTCTCATCCCTTTGAAGTTGGTGCCTGAGGGTAAGAGAGAGGCTGGGGACGCAAATAAACAACCAGCAGGCTGTCTGACGTGTCTTGTCAGGACTGAGCATGCTGTTTGGATGCCAGCCACTTGCTTTCCCTGTTCTGCGTCTGGACAGGTCCAGCAGGACTGCAGCGTGTACTTCTCACGCTGCTCAGTGAACAACATTCCGAGGCCTTGATGCGCAACTCTGCTTCTCCTTGGGAAAGGCGTCACACTGCCCCCGGGCTGGTCTTCTGACATCTGCCCCCAATACGTGGTGACCTTCTTTTACCTATGAAATGGGTATAGTAAAGGCAGAGCAACCTCAGGAGCGAGTTGTATAAAGTGAGGTGATCCTTGTAATGGGCATTTGTTAGTTATTGGCCTGAAATACGATCAACTTTCAGGAGTCATTTCCTGTGTATTTGTACATAAACAAACTTGACGGACAGGGGGACAGGCTGGGCGGCGCCTGTGTGATGTTCCTTTGGTATGTCTACATTTCCAAACGCCGAATCTTCTTTTCAGTTACATGCAGAATTTATCCTTCATTTTAACATTCCTCTGAAATTGGGATGTTAAAATTACATCAGTATTTTCCTAGGCCCCATGTTAGTTAAAATGGAGAGCATGTGTGATTCCCCTGTGTGGCTGGGTTTGTTTGCTCCTTATCACTAACCAATAAGAACTGAAACTCCTAGCTTTCAAACCCTGGTTCCAAAAAATGAATATCAACAATGAAGTTATATCTTGTATGTGTAATTGCTTACACAATCACCTGTCACTTCCCACACCCATACAATTCCCGATCTCTTATGTCAATGTGTCTGAAGCAGCTTCCATTGTGACCACGGGGAGACTGGGTCTTGAGTCCTTGGTTCGAGTTCCCTGCATTCCTGATCTTCTGGATTTGAACCCTGGGTATTTTCTGCAGTTTTTCTCACAAAGTGATTCTAATAAGAAACTAGCCCAGCAAGCCAGGAAAATGGAAGGTCATTGAGATTCCAGGTTTGGGCATTTATGTAGTATCTGAGTCTCACACACACACACACACACACACACACACACACACACACACACACACACAGAGGCTTATTACTACTTATGAATGCCCAGCCTTAGCTTGGCTTGTTTCTTGCCTATTTTTGTTAACGTTAATTTAATCCATCTACATTTTCCCTCCAGGCTTTCATCTTTTTTCTGTATATCTTCCTTTCCTTCTTGTTTGGTGGCTGGCTGTGTGTCCACGTGGCTGCGTGTCCGCGTGGCTGCGTGGCTGCGTGTCCGGCCTAACTTATTCCTCTCCTTGTTCTCTTGTTGCTTGCCTTTCTTCCTCTTTCTCCTCCTATTTATTCTCTCTGCCTGCTGGCCCTGCCCACCCTCGCCCCTGCCTCGCTATTGGCTGTTTAGCTCTTCATTAGACAAGCAAAGAATCACAGTTTCACTGAGTTAAACAGATGCAGCATACACAAAAGTCATACGTCTGAACATAATACTCTACCACAATCCTGTTGTGAACACGTGGAAAGAAGGTCCATTCTTTTCTACCCAGACCTTCTGGATTCTAGAATTTATAACTAAAACCCACAAGTTTGGAATACAAGTTTATGGAGAGTATTTGTGCGATGTGTCAGGGTCTCTTCCCCCAACACTCTTCTTCCCACACCCAAACACATATTTGCTTTATTCTAAGATTTTTCAGGAACAAATCACTGAGCTTTCTTGGGAAGTAAAATTGTTATTTTAATTATGGTATAATGAACTCTAATCACCTTACTGTTTGCCTTACTTTTTTTTTCTTGTTGGATATAGAAGCATTTCTCCACGGCATAATTACAGTTAAGAAAGAGATGGGAGTCTTGAACCGGTGGGAATGAACACATCCAACACAGACCACAAAAAGCAGGATTGGCAGCTTCCCAGGCCGAGGCGGAAAGCAGGAGCATGGATGCTAGGGAAGCCGAAAGTCTATCCCTACCCACTAAAGCAATGGCTTTTTTATTCTACCAGAATCCTGTGGTTTTGAAAACTTGACTGTCCCCCGATCTCAACCGGAAGTTCCCATTGGTCCTGTTGGTTACAGAATAAGGCACAGCCTCCATGTACCACCAGTGGTCCCATTCCTCGGGGCCACGGTGGCCAGTTCTATCTCCATCTTCATCACGGCACGGCTCCTTGCTGTTCACCAAGTGAGCCCTGCCTTTTCCCGAAAACACTGCAAACCTCTCCTCTCTTTCTACCCTTGCCATCACTCACCATTTCAGTAAGAAAAGGCATTTCCCCCCCTCAAAGTTTAATACTGTGTTTCTCTCAAAATGAGCGTGGGCTTCAGACTGAGACAGAGCCACTTAAAAACCCATGACCTTCAGCATGTGCCTTCATTTTTTATCGAAGTAAGGAAATGGATGAGAATAACACTCCCAGGGGTGCTGGTGGTAAGAATTGTATGAGATCACATGTGAATGCACTTGGATGATCAATATGTATTTATTTCCCTTCCCTTTACCACTGAAACAATGCTGCTTTATTTGTGGGTTTCTAGACCACATTTTCCTGACTCTCTGAAAGCCCAGAGTCCTGGAAAGCAAGTGCTTTTCTTAAGGTTATTTAAATATTCTCCAGGGCTAAGAGGGAGGACTTGCAAGAACACAGTGGTCCATAAGTATTTTTGATGGTTGAATAAACAATTCTCTAGTCTTCTCCTGGATGGAAGACAAAGACGTGGAGGATATAAGAGAGGGCAGAGCCAGTCTACACAATAGAACGCCTTTAGCAGGGCGCTGTCACTGTGAGCACAATTGACAGCTGTGGAAAGACTCAGTGTATGCCGTCATCCCCTAGCGCATTTGTGCTTCCTGAGTACGAACCTCAGGATTTATACTTTGAGGAGGATCACTGGGCTCACGTCCCCTACAACAGCAAGGAGGGACTCATGATCATATAAAGATTAATCCATTGACAGACGTCTGATGTCCTTGCACTTGATAGTGGAAAGCACACAATAGGCTCTTGTGGCTCCCTTTTGTAAAACTTCCCTTTAATAAACTACCCACTGCCGTGTAATCCAGATGGCTGTTGGTACATCAATGTAAAAGGATGTTTTAAATCCCATGGAAATGGGAGGGGGAGAGAGAACACACAAAAGCAGTGCTTTGTAGGCATCCAGGCAGAGATAGTACCTCTTTCACAACAGGAACAAAAAAGTCTGTATGCAGAAAGGTTGTTGCCTTGTTATGAGGACTCTTTGACAAAGAGATACAGCCAGAGAATATCTATTCCTTAGGAGGAGATATCCATGGCCTCTCTTGGGGAGAAGGAAGAAGGAACTAGATGCCAAGCTTTTGAATTTTGACTGGCAAGAGCAGCCACAGTGTGATATCAACATAAAGGAATGAGCCACGGTCATGATTAAAATTTCTCAAGCTCAGCAGGTAGACTGAGACTGTCCACGAATGACCTTGAAGGTACACCATGAAGTATGATAGTCCTTGCCCCCTAGAAACACATTTGTGACAGTTAAGAAATAGTGATCAGGTCTTGAAGCCATGTGTCTTTCCTCTTAAGGGAATTTGTTCTATAACATTTACAACAGACATCTTCATTTGGTTCTTCAAGAGCTTAATATGATACCAGGATTTCGTAGGTAGATAGTTTCTAATCGTTTCAGTTGGAAGGGCGAGGCCATAAGATGGCTCACTAAGGGCCCTTATTGCCAAGCCTGGTGGCTTAAGTTTGACCCCTGTAGCTCATGGGAAGGTGGAAGTGGACACCAGTTACACAAAGTTGTCTGACCACCACACACACTGTCACACACACACACACACACACACACACACACACCGCGAGCTCACACACAATAACAATAATAAATTTTAAAAATTTAAGGATAAATAAATATGTGATATGGAACTAAATTTAAAGACTGGTTTAATAAAAGCCTCACAGTTTCAGAGAACTTTTGTCATATATGATATTAATGGAAAATATAAATAACACAGAAACTGTGTGATGCATAGTAGCATCATGGTTATTTCTCCTGCTAATATGCTGTTGAGTAATAAGAACAATCTGCGTTAAACAATACTGCATTTTACTACCACCCTTAGGGCTTCCTAAATCAGTGTTATTTTTTGAAGTTTCATAAAGCAATTTCAAAAGACAATCATTTTTTGTTAATAATAGCCAATTACCAGCAGGCAATAATCAATACCATATGATTTCTTTCTAATGGATTAGATTCATTGCAAGAAAGAAATCTGAAGGCAAAAAAAAAAAATTGTAATTAGTTAATTAATTCTAGTCCCTATTCTCAAGATGCAAACCATTTAACAAGAACCAAGTGAAAGCAGCAATGTTTCTACAATCCTCCTCATCAAATATGAATATTAATGTAGACATAATTCCAGCTCCCTTCTTACCCAGGTCTGATGAGGAAACATAAATGAAGACAAACATCTTACAATTATTTTCCATCTCCTTGGCGGAAAGCTTGTGCTGGCGCTGTCCCCGAAGTGGGTACACTTGGTAGCGTGAGCTCTGAAACGTCACAGTGTGCGAATGCAACTCGTCCAACCCCACGGTCGACCGTACAAAGCGGGAATTCATGTTGCCATGAATGTTCTTTTCCATACTTTCCTTCCATCTTGTATTTGTCATTTCGACCCATATTGTTCCCCTAGTCAATAAAAGTGCAGGAGGAAATGTTTTCCAAGAGATCTTATAAGACATATAATCATCCTACAGCAACACCTTTGTCTAGAAATTACCTTTTTAACTACCCCCCCCAGGTACACTCTAATTGCTTATACATTCGAAAGGGTGAGAATATTGTCATGACGACTAAGAGGGAAACATCCCCATCACTGCCACCGAAGTTAATCAAGACACAGTGTAATGCTGACTGCAGGCTCCTCAGGGTTGGCTGAGTTTATGAAGAGGCTCCCTGTGCCTCCCACCTCAATCTAGATCAAAGCATTTTGGGCACATTTGCCTGCTCACCTTGGGAAGGAACGTGTTTGCCTTTAGTCATTGTGGGTTTAGTTGCCTACATTTGCTGTAGCAATGGTGCATCGAAAGAAGACTGCTCACAGCTGTCAAACCTGATTACTGTTGATGGATGACAGACAGTGCGCATTCGATGCAGTGAGCATTGACGCCATCTTTCAAGACAACCTCCTTCATGAACATATACTCAGAAGAGGAAGCTTCCAGAGCTAGACGGCCATCCAGGTTTGCTCTTGAGAATAATAAGGCTCTGAAGCAATGCAGGTCTGGGGCAACCACAGAGTAACGATCAGCAGTATTCCGTGAGAAGGGAGATCTGAGTTGACCTTAGGGGTATCTAAAGGAGTATTCATCTTGTAAAAATTGATTAGAAGATATGCACTTAACTTCCTTATGTGTTTTTTTTTTATATAGAGTATTCATTAAGCTATTAAAGCTAGGGCTTCAACCTATGCGCATAACTGTTGGCTACTACTTACAATCTGCAGGTTTCTGGACCTTGAGCCATGCTGTTCCCTTTGTGGGTCTCACTACTGTTTAGAGAGGGTTAGAGATCAAAGAGAAAGACGACAATGGCAATGTGCGCAAGGGCAGAGGGTGAGTGGATAAGAACAAAGTACAGTGGCGTGTGTGTGTGTGTGTGTGTGTGTGTGTGTGTGTGCGTGCGTGCGTGTGTGCGTGTGTGTGTGTGTGTGTGTGTGTGTGTGTGTGTGTGTGAAAGTGTCACACTGAACACTGTTTACATACCAAAAATATCATGAAGAAATGCCGTAAACGACAGGGGAACTCCACAGTTATGTGACGCTGAGATTTTAATTGCCTTGAACTACAATTACCATTAAGTTGGCTTGCATAACCATGAGGTGTTTTTTTTTTTCCTGAGGAAATAACACTGCTGTACTTATAAATGGAATGAGAGGGCATCTGATACCTTTTTCAAAAGGAATTCCCTGGGGATGGGATGGGAAAACTCGGAGGTGTAGTGGAACAAGGCTGTCGGCTCCTCGTTGAAGCTGGGTTCTCAGAGCATAGTCTTCACATGATACTTTCTGTCCTGTCACAGACATTTTAACATGTCCATTAAAAAAGTTTAAAGTAAAACAATTCCACAGCATTCAGTGATGGCATACATAAAACTGTCTGAGTAGATAGAGTCTACGTGGGTTTGTAGTATTTCAGCTCACTTTATAACCTACACTATGTATATTTTTTTTTAAATCCAAGAGAATTATGAAATTAGCACTGCTTTGGGGGTGGTTAGATTACAAATTGGTAACTTAGAATAGCTGGAGCCAGAGATCCCCGCAACTAAAACCAAAACAGAGCCAGTGTGGTGGCACCCATTCTAGCACTTGCCAAGCAAGACAGAGGCAGGAGGATGTCCATAAGTTCAAGACCAGAAAGGACTATACAGTGAAATTGAAACCCAGGGGCCTACAGAGATGGCTCGGACAACGAGACTCTTGCTGAACGGCATAAGGACCAAGTTCAGATATCTAACACCACATCAAATGCCAGGCACAGCACAGCTGACCAGTACTTGGGTGAGGACAGGCAGATCCCAGGAGCTCGGTGGTCAGAGAGTCCAGCAAAACTGGTGAGCCCCAGCAGGCTCAGTGAAAGACTCTGTCTCAACAACAAATAAATAAATGTGGAGAGGAAGATACTGAACATTGACATTTGGCCTCCACAGGCAAAACGCACACCTGCATATATCCATACACACATGTTAGGAGTAAGTTATTTTCCCACTGCCGGTCCCACCGCCACGCCAGCCCTAAATAACACACAGACTCTGTATTTGATATTATGCTGTTAGCCAGTTACTAGGTTCTTATTGGCTAGCTCTGTCTTAAGTATCAACCCATTTCTATTAATCTAAGTATTTCCACGTGGTCTCATCTTACCCGAGAGTGGGGCTAGCGTTCTGTTCTCTCCAGTCTCTCCATGCTGACTCCTCCCTAATACTTCCTCTTTCTTCCTTGTCTCCTAGTCCCTCCTATCTTCCTTTCCTATTGGCCAGCAGTGCTTTATTCATTAACCAATAAGAGGAACACATTTACAGAATGACATCTCCCATCACACACAGCCACACAAATACACATAGATAGCCACTCAGAAACACAACATGTGTGGGAGTGTATGCACATGCACATGTGCACACGCACGCACGCGTGCGCGCGTGCACACACACACACACACACACACACACACAAAGCCATAAAAACAAAAGCAAAAATGTTTAAACACACTAAAGCTAGCTGCTCAGCAGGCAGGGATGTTTGTGTTAATACTGTTTGAATCTCTCTGACCCACGTCGAGGGAAGAGAAAGTGAGAACCAACCAAGCTGTCTGCATGTTGAGCAGAATAGTAAATGGAATGAAGCACTTAGATAGCCAGAGTGAAATGAATACAAGAGGACAATCACGGTTGCCAGGAGCCTTTCGAGTTTTGCGTTCGCATCTTCTCAAGATGCTCCACCCGTAACGAAGTCATTTGCTGACTCACACATGTCATCACTTGTTTAATGTTAAACTTAAATATAAATGTGCCATAACCTACAATTCCATATTCTCCTCCCAAAAATGGTGTTCATTCTTGAGCTAACAAGAATGTCCCTTAGGCGGACACCTTTTTCTAGACCAACTTCTTGAGTTGCTTCCCTGATGAAGGGCCTTTTCCCCGATTGACAGTGTCCTCGGAAGGGAAGGACTTTGCACATGGAGAACCCCATTCCAAACAAGAACCTTTTCAGAAGACAACCCCTTTCTTAGAGAATCTTTGTGGGCATTGAAGAAACATACAAAGGTTCAAGAAAGGCCCCCCCCAAAGCAGTGAAGAAGAGAAACCCTATCTCTGTAGACCAGGCTGGCCTCGAACTCACAGAGATTTGCCTGCCTCTGTCTCCTGAGTGCTGGGATTAAAAGTGTGCACCACCACTGCCCAGTGGAGAAACTGTCTCAAACAAGATAGAAGCCGAGGCCTGACACTGAGATCGTCATCTGACCTTCACATGTGTGGGTGCGTGCGCGCGCGTACACACACACGCACACACAGACACAGATACACATACACATACAAATATGGTTACACATACAGGGAGAAGGTGTAAGAAAACACAACTAGTCAAAATTCCCAGCGCCATCAAGGGCTCTTGAAATGCTTCCTGGCATGGGGGTCAATGACCCTCCAACAGCTCGGGGATGTTCCTGATGCTTCTGTCACACAGGAAAGCCAGTGGTGACAGCTTTCACAAGAACACACTGGGAAACGGCTCTCACCCAGGCACCCATTCCCGCTCTGAGAAGTAACCCTGCCCCATGCAAGGGCTTACTTCCTGGTGTGTAAGTAAGGTGTCCAGTCAGAACTTTTACATTAACACTGTAGACGGATGGAAGGTCTTCACTGAGACAGGTGGCACACTCTCTGGCCAGCAGTGGATCGTATAAGTGTACCTGGTTCATCTTGTCCCCTTCATCAACACTCCGATCTGCAAGAGTCCTACAGAGACGTGTGCCACCACACACGCCCCCCCCCTCACACACACACACACACACACACACACACACACACACACACACACACACACTGAAATAAACATCTCAAGAACACTGACTTCAGGTACAGGATGTACTCCATGAAGTAGGCACTCAGTGTCCAGACTGTGAGGCGATTGTCTCAGGACAGTGGGGACGAGAAAGGCTAAGTCTGGGATGTTCTAAAGCTGAAAGTATGCACTCTGATAACGCCCTTCACTACTTCCGGAGTTCAGTTCTAATAAGTAAAACAGGCAACAGCAATGGCCAGTATCCCATTTTAGTTTTGTTTTGCTTTGTTTTGCTTTGCTTTGCTTTCGAGACAGCCTTTCTCTGTGTAGCCTTGGCTGTCCTGGAACTAGCACTATAGACCAGACTGGCCTTGAACTCACAGAGAATACAGTGTGTGTTCACTCTCTGCCCCTTTTGTAACATTCAACGCTGTGCTCAGTTATTTTGGCACTGGAGGTGTTCTAGATTTGGTCAATGTTAGCTCCTCCAAGTCCTTCTGGATTTTTTAACACATTTATTTCTGGCACATTAAAGCATCTTATGCCCGTCTTGCATATACCCCGTTCTAGTCTTGTGATCAACTGTTTCTCTAGGAAGCCAGACTATGCACGTTAAGTGGGCTTATTGCTACTGTGGTATCTTTGTAATCTCCTCATTGCTGAGATAAGACACCATGGCAAAGGCAACCGGTAAAGCAGAGCATTGAATTTGGGGGGATGGTTCCAGAAGGCCATCAATAATATGACCATCATACTAGGAGCATGACCACAGTCAGACATGGTGCCAGGGCAGTAGCTGAGGGCTTACATCTTGAGGCAGCAATCAGAAGACAGACAGACAGAAAGAGAGAAAGAGCTACTGGGAATGGTGTGGACTTTTGGAACCTCAAAGCTTCCCCCTGTGGCCACACCTCCTACTCCTTTCCAAACCGTTCCGCCAACTAGGGACCGACTCAAAGAGAGGAGAGCCCATGGGGCCCCTCACATTCACCTCAACACTTGTTGCCTTTAGGTGTTTTAAGTGGCCAAGACTAGAAAGTACGAGTATTCATGCATATATAAGCATGCCATGTACATATGCGTGTGTGTTATATACATGTTTACATATACTTATGCATAAACACACACATATTTTAGAATTCTTGTCTTTCTTAGCTCTGTATTTGCAGGTCTCTTTACTGCTTCTGTATTTGCAGGTCCTTTCTACCGTAGTGACCTTTGCTCTCAGTAATATCAACACATATATTCATTTGCTTAATTCTATAATGCTTAAATATAGCCTCTATATTGCTCTGCCCATGTCTCTATAGCACAAGTAAAACTAATAAAGCTTAGAATAATTTTTTTTGCAGTAATTCTTTGCTCTACCCTGCTACTAAGCTTCAGGGCGCACAGACAAATGCACCCTGTAAGCTGCTGGGCCCAGCTCTCCCTCCTTCACTGTAGAAATGGCATGCACTTGGAACAGGATACTGCTTGTTTGTCGTGACTTGTTTTCTTTTTAGTCCCCACCCCAATTTCTCACCCAGGTTGTTTTAACCTTAGTTTAAATTTTTAGAACATTAGCATGCTTCTGAATCCCTTAGCTGCAGAGTGGGGAGAGAGAGAGAGAGGAAGTCCCTCCCTGAACCCCATTATGTCTTATTCCCCAATTATTCCCTAATTCCACTGAGGTAACCAAATTCACAGTTTTCTATCTTGTCCTTTAAATTTAGTCCACCAGGATAGTCAGGACGAAACACCTCAGACTGTGTGCATTAAGTGACAAATGTTTATTTATTTATTTACAGCTCTTGGGACTGGTATTTTCGATCAATACACAGAAGCCTATTTTCCTTGGAGGCATCTTGGCTTGCAGGTAGTCTGCCTGTCACTGCCTTGTCACAGAGCTACCTGTTCATGCACACACACATACATACACTGCCCCGTGTCTCTTCTGTGACCTAATCTCTCAAGGGGGCTCTAGTCCAGTTAGAGCCCCAACTCCAAATATGGTCACATTCTGAGACACTAGAGGTTGGGGTTTCAATATGTGGATTTTGTAGAGGATCTAATCTCTCTCTTTGTCCATCTTATTCTCTCTCTCTCTCTCTCTCTCTCTCTCTCTCTCTCTCTATCTATCTCTCTCGTGTGTGTGTGTGTGTGTGTGTGTGTGTGTGTGTGTGTAGATAAGCTGGTGTGTGTGTGTTCTTATTCCCTTATTTCTTTCACAAATGAGACCATAGTATTTATACCTATTCACACTTGTCTGGCTCATTTTATCTTTTCGGAGGCATTTGGTTAAACATGGTTTTGGATTTTTACATATATTTTGTAACATCTGTTACATACGTCTAAGATCTGAGACTCTCACATTCTCGCTTACGTCTTAATCTCATAGAAAGTCTGTTTGGACTAGACGGTGAGGTGCCATTGGAGTCTGGGCCAAGAGTCCTGAAAACGAAATCTCTCGGTACAGTAGCACGAATCTCTAGCCCATTGGCGTGAGATGGCTGAGCAGCAACCCGAAGTTGCATCATTATTGCTTCAAGAGAGACTTTAAGCAAGGGCTGTGTGGCCACTTTTCCTCACAGAAACAATCTTTTTTAAAAGTGTAAATTGGTATTTTCTCTCAAAAGGCCCGCATACTCTTTTTCATCCTGGACAGAAGAAAGAGAAGCAAAGAAATATGGAAAATCTGCTTTAGCACCAATCCCCCAGACCTGCCTAAAGGCACTTAAATTTGCACCTGCACAATTGCAAATTGGCAAAAGAAGTAGCTGCTGTGGTAGACATACACATTCGAAAAGTACCTGTATTTAAATCCTGAGTGCTGATCGTTGAAGCAGAGGTCGGGTCATCTACCCAAGGAAGAGGAAACGAAGCAGGGAGTGTCTGTACATCGCTGGGAGCCTCCGCCACCCACCTGGGACGGTCGGCCATGCTTTATTTGTGTGCTCAGTTGTCTGTGAATAGTTTGAACATTCATTCTCCATGGTGGGCTCGGGAACTTTCCGTTGTTAAAACGAAGGCTCTCCTCGTCGCCTCCTTTCAGGAGGAGACACCAGGTACACTGAGGGTAGCAGACATCTGCTGGCCCTGTGTGTCACAGTGGGCGAGTGTTTCTCACCCCAGAGCCTGTCCTCGGCATGTGTGCCACACACACTTCTTCATCCAACTCATCACGGAATTTGCTTTGGCTTTTTTTCCCTTTCCCTTGTAAGGGTATGACTGCCGCAGCTCGCCCATCGAGAAGAATGTCTACATTTAGATGCTGATATTTTAGGTGGGTCATGAAGTGGAATTCTCCTTAGGAGTGAGCATATGTTGAAAGTGCACGGCTGAGCTGTATGTGTGCGAGCCTGGATAGGAAGCAGGGAGAGAGGCCTTCTGTCTTTTTGATGCATATTCATGTGGGGCTCCAAGAGTTCTTGCAAGAAAAGTTTCATTTAGATGTTTGATTCTTAATAGTCACAGCAAATCGAGTGAAAAGGAGCCATCGGCTTCCCAGTTTTACTGGTGGTTTAAGCCGCCAGCTAATGAGCTTAAGTGTGTTGTTTGGTATTTCATTTTTTTCTGGTTGTATCATTAGTCGTGAGATAGAATTTATTTTGACTGAACGTTATTTGTCTCACCATTTTGGACTGACTAATGATTTCCCATGGTTAAGCTTTCAGTTTTTTTTTTTTTTTCCTTGATCCACTTGATTTTTGCCACTAACTTGCATTTAAAACAGCTTTTATGAAGCATCTTTCAGTTTTAAACTGGTTTATATCACAGTGAAGCATATTCACTTCTAGAAACTCAAAAGATATGGAAGTGTGTAAACTGGAAAGTACAAATATACCTATCCATAGTGATACTTCTACAGCCCTCCCTGTTCATAGCCTCTTGCAGAAGTAATTATATATGTGCATTTTCTACCTTAAAAGTGTCTCAGATGATGTATATGGTGATATTACATAAGCATATTTCTGCAGCCAGTGGCTGTCTGGAGTATCTCTGCATATCTGTGATCATAGTCGTGTGTGTGTATACATGAGTATATGCATACAATCCATACCTTACTTACATATGTGATTCCCATAAAACATTTGCTTATGTGTTTTATTTTATCAGCTAATTTGTATCTTATTACCATTAATTATAGTTTTTAGTGTTTAGTTTAAGAACATTTAGGATAATTTGAGGATTACTTTTAATAAAAGGGACTGATACTAACAAAAATATCCATCTTGTTAGTCGGGTATACACCCAACTAGAAGAGAGACAGCTAGCTCATCGGTCTCTGACTTAGGCTACCAACCCAGCAAAGACTGTCTGCTTGTTGACCTATGTGCTGGGAACAGATACTCTCATTTTCCTGTGGAAGTGTGCTTAGACTTCAGAAGGTGGATTATTCTGGTGAACAATTATACAGTTTCTTTCCCACAGCAAGGAATATTATCAGGAATATTACAGATCATCGAGGCTTCAACTGGGCCTGTGTGTACCTCCGATTGCTCATGTGAGTCCCAGAGGAACTTGATGAGTTCAATATCCTCCCAAGTTTAAAAGAGGACTCAAGAGCATCCCTAGAGACTGGGCATAGGGACGCATGCTTGGAATCCCAACCCTTGGAAGATAGAGGCAGGAGGTTCAGAATGCTAGAAACACCTTTGGCTACAGAATGAATTTGAGGCCGCCATAGGCCTCAGGAAAAGAGAAACAAACAAAAGTTCTCCCACGCCATGTACAAAGTACATCCCACCATTTAGAAAAATCTAAAATACATTGTCATTGTATGCATAGATGAGTGCATAGCATATGTATGTGTTTGTATGTCTGCATGCAAGCATTGTTGCACATTCATGGAGGTCACGGGGCAGGCTTGGGGAGTCAGTTGTCACCTCCCACCATCATGTGCATTTTGGAGATGGCGCACAGGTCACCAGACTCGCACGGCAAGAACCTTTGCAGACTGAGCCACCTCACAGGACTCTTGCTTGTCTTCACGGTGTTTTCCTGTGGTTTAGGTGTTGTCTGGGTATTCAGTGAATGTTTTGTGGCATTTTTAACCTTTCTATCAATGAGTAGATTTTTCTTTTTTGACTGGCACTTCTGTCTCATGGTAACGATCACCACTGGACCCCGTAGTGAATACGAATGGTTTTATCTCTCTGTTTCCAAGGCTTTCCCTTTTCTTTCCTTACTTTAATGACCTCATTTCATAAATAGTTCCTTTTCATGTTTTATTGTCTCCTTTTGACACCGCTGTTACAGCTGTTCTAGCACAATTTGGATCTCACAATCCACCACATGGAACACCTTGATTTTATTTAAACAGTCTCATTCTTTAAAAAAAAAAAAAACTTACTATTAATTTTATGTGCATGGGTGTTTTGTCTGAATGTCGGTCTGTGTACAAAATGCATGAGTGGATGAGTGGAACCCATGGAAGCCAGAAGAGAATACAGAGTTCTGGAGCTGGAGTTATACATGGTTGTGCGTTGCATATAGGAATTGAACCCCAGTCTTCTGGCAGAGCAGCCAGTGCTCTTAAACACTGAGCCATCTCTCCAGCCCACTGTCAATGCAAAACCTACAGCTCTCTTGCTGAAGGGAATAAGAGATAGTTTATTCTGGAGACATTTTGCGTGACCATGACCCAGGAACACAGATGTAATTTACCCCAAATTTCCACGTGGAAGCAGTTTCATGACTTTTTATAGTTTTATAGAGCAAAGAAAGTCATAAGCCAAGGCAAGTTCAAAATGCATTGGTGGGTACATCAGAGAGGCAGGTACAGGAAGCTGGGGGAGGCTTTTCTATAGGCCCAAGATACTATCTGATGACATTATTAGCTTTGGATTGGTGGACCCTAGTGGTCTGTTAAGCTAATAGATTCCAAAAGGTTTCCATATATTGGTCACAAAATTTTAGTTCAAGGAATGGCTGTTTTAAGGGTTAGAACTAGCTCATGATAAGGCAACTAGCCTGTGGACCTGCCACATTCCAGTCTCTAGAATACTGAAATCCTAATACGTCAATCAGTCTCTATAGACACAGTGTGGTAGTTTGTAGGGGAACCTCCCCATAGACTCATGTGTTTGAATGCTTGGCTCATAGAGAATGGCACTATTAGGATGTGTGGCCTTGTTGGAGTAGGTCTGGCCTTGTTGGAGGAAGTGTGTCCCTGTGTGGGTGGGCTTTGACCTCTTACATGGTCAAGCTATATCCAGCCTCCTTTTGATGCCTGTAGATCAAGATAAAGAACTCTCAGCAACTTCTCCAGCACCATGTCTGTCTGTATGAGGCCACACATCACACCATGAAGATCATGGCCTAAATCGCTAACACTGTAAGCCAGCCCCCGTTCAATGTTTTCCTTTGTAAGAGTGGTGATGGCGCCTCTGTCTCTTCACAGTAAGAGAATCCTGACTAAAGCACTCAGCTTCCTGTCAGGAAGTTTTGTTTACAGCACTAAATGTCTTTATTCTTATTTTTTTTTTTTTTACCATTTCTGTAATATAAACGGACATTTGAACAGCTCTTACAAAGACCTTGTTTATAGTGTCTTGACTAGTGAGGCAGCCCAGTTTCGCCTCTATTTTATTATCAGCCCTAACGTCAACATTACCTACTTCCTAATTATTCTTGTGATCCAATATCAGCATGTAAAAAGTCCTCTGAAGCCATATACTTATATACATATATATGTGTGTGCATATGTATATTCATCCAAGAAGTGTATATTTATGTGTATATTCATTTATATATGTGTGTGTGTGTGTGTTCTTTCAAGATAACAAAAACTCCTGATACTTTATTTAGATTGTAACTTTTTGAAGAGATGTTCTTTTCTTTGTGTCTCTACTTCTTTAGTAGTGGCTCACTCACGGACTATTCGGACTATTCGCTTTTCAAATGGATCTGAGCCATCATTGAGTACAATGGCAAAGTTGTATGGGCATTATCAACCAAGAGCTGATTGGTTGAGTGACTGAGTATCAGGTAGGTTGCTAACACTTTTGTTCCTTGGTAGGTATGCTACTAACTTAACAACCAGAGGTTATGATGTCTGTGTATACCACCCACCAAATCCACCGTTGTCCTTTTACTATTGGCTGATCAACTGTTCACTTGTCTGAGCTCTAGCATTCTCTATCCAGTCAAACTGAGCCAGAAGGACAACCCAAATGAATTTTAAGGATAAAGATAAAACTAAAAGCCAACATCATTGGAGGCTCATCTATGGAAAGTACCCCATACTCCCTGTCAGACACAAAGCAACAGTGGCCACCTTGCCTGTGTGACTCTATTTTACTCTCCGGACACCCTATTATCCCTGTTTGAGAGGTGAGGAGAGCCAGACCCTGAAAGGTTAAAAACCTTTAGGAACTCACAGGCTCTGCCAGAAAGGCCCTTGCCTGTAACTGTAACCAATGGGGCTGGCAGACACACCCACTGCCCCAGAAGGGATTAAATGGCTGGCTGACTATTACTCTTTGTTTAAGGGTGGTAGCTACATCCTCCTTTGTTTACATGAGGTTCAGGCAAATCAGAATATAACTGAAGAACAAATAAGGCAGCCCAACGGGAACTATTTGTATAAAAGGCCAAGGTACACAGGCTGGGGAAATAGAAAAATAAGAACAGCAGCAGACACCGCATCCCCAGAGAGAGCGTGGGCTTCCGGTTTGATCTCAGCCTAATCACTCAAGGTCAGGACCACAGGAAGCTTGTTCCCGGGTCCAGGGCCAGTAGCGTGGCAAGCAGGAGCCAAAGGGAGGGCCCCTTCACACTGTCTCTGCAACTTTGGGCATCTTGCTTTCCAATATAAAAGACAAGGCGGGGGAGGGGAGCGGGGAAACGTGAGGATGTAGGGCGAAGGTCACGGGAAGAGTTTTGGTCCTTGGAAGTGAAAGCAACAAACCCAAATCGGTTAAGTCGGGGTGGGGTGAGGGTGGGGTAGGAGGTGGGGAGGGTGGGGCATAGAGGGGGTGGTGGTCCCCAAGAGACCCCGCTTTCCTGTCATTCCAGCACTACAAGACAAGGGTGACTTCTGCCCAAATGCAGCCTTATCTGTGGGGCACTTTATTGTTTTGTTATTAAGCAGCCTCTTCTGGGAGGTCCATGAATTCTTCAAGGGCAAAGACGGTATTATTTTCTGAATATGGGGTAGGGATTTGGTAGGATACTTGGGAGACAGCAAGTGGTGGGTAATTCCTCTGTGATCTGATTGACATTTGTTTGTTCCTTGCTGTTAGGAAAACCAAACCACGAGGTTTGGAGATAGCCCAAGCACAAACAAGATAACCCGCGTGCCCTCCCGCCCTGGCTAGGAAAGGCCTGGAACATTTTCTGCCTCTACCAGCCACTTCCCTGGGAAGCCAAGCCAAGCCTCCTGCTGATTAACAATGTTAATGTTCCGTAGGCGGACAGGCAGCTCTCGGGGCTTCCTCTCACCTCTTCTCTGCCTTAGAGAGAAAGCCTTTCCTCCTTTCGTCCACAGAGGCTGGGGCGGGGCGGGGCGGGGGTGGGGGTGGGGAGCGGAGGTGGGGTGGGACGCTGAGACTGTCCTCAGGGATCTCTAGTTGTCACATGCGTCCTATGGGGAAGTGGAAAGCAGGCAGCGAAGCAACTACAGCAGCACAGACAGACAGACAGACGGACGGACGGACAGACAGAGTTTATCCCCATGGTACCACAGCAGAACTGTTAAGGGCCTTCACCAGAACAGGAACTTGGTACTTTGGGCTGTTTGTTTGTTTGCTTGCTTGCTTGTTTTTTACATGCCAATTCCAGTTCTGCCTCTCCATTTAAGAAAGAAATAAAGAAATTAAGAACATCCGTGCTGAGGCCAGGCAAGTTTTACTTTCCGAAATAGCTGCAGCCTCTATGCCCAGTGGGAGCTGGAGGAAAGAAAGACATTAAATACATGCGTGGGAGGTTCTAGTATTCTGCTCTGCTCTTTCTATTTGATAGTGAACTTGCTAGACGAAGAGACCCCCAAGGCCCTCTTGAAACGTTCGAACTTACCTGGCACGTCACTAGGGTTTTCCTGCAAATGATGGGCTATTTGTTAAGTTCGTTTGCACTCTGACAAAATTTAAAAGGTGGAATATTTTGTGCCCCTTGATGAAGATGCTTATTTGAGGCATTTAATTATCTGAGAGCACTGTCTTAGGGGTCAGTATCCGCAGCTTGGTTCCTTCCTGCCCTTTGGTGAGAACTGCCTTTTGTGGGCCTCATTTCCTACCTGTAAATGGACACATTAAGACGAGATGACTTCAGGAATCTTTTCCTCTAGACCACTAATGTTCTGTGTTATTGCTTATGACATCGGGCATAGAAGAGAGATGTCCAGCAGAAATCAAGGACACTTGAAGTGAGGTCCCAGCCTCGCCATTTACCGGCTCATTAATCCTCTCTGAGCATTAGTTTCTTTTGTCTGTAAGATCCATTTCAGCTCTAAATTGTACAGTTTTATGGCACTACTTATTGAGTCTGAAAATATCACAAACATAAGGTCTTAGGAATTACCTTTAAGATTTTTGTGCCACACAGATTGTATGACAAAAACAACCCAACCCGATCATCAACCAGCAGCATTTATTGTGCAAGCGAATGGTTTATCTGCCCCAAAATTGTAGAGGTGACAAGCTGTATATTTTCCAGACACCATTCATCGATGGTAGTTTCACTTGCCCTATAGTAATTGAGATTTAAATCACAATTAATATTTAGCACTAATTACCACCATGCTCTCTTGTTTTCGTGAGGTTAAAGACTGTCAGGTTGATAAATCCTGTATTTTTAACACTCTAGATTGCCTGCTTCCTAGGATGGCACCACTGGCTAACAGCCAAACAAACACAGATTGGAGCTTCATACCCTTAGAAAACCACATGCCTGTCAAGCGCTTATGTAACCTACTTCCTGCCGTGGGTACCATTTCAGGGTTTAACTGATTCTTTTCCTTCCTCTCCCAGGAAATGAAGTCATTTTTAAAAATACTCCCTTGATTATGATGGGATCGCTCGGTGTGTGAGTGTGAGGGTCCAGTGGGAAAAAGATGTTTCTGACCTCAGCGGCATCTCGGAAGCCCACGGGGGCTCTGCTTTGGGGTAGGACAGCCGGTCTGTCCGCGTATCTCACTGGCTGGAGGTGGAGGAAACGCGATGGGTGGCCGGTGACATAGCTTGAACCCCTCTTGTGCTACCAGGTGCTGTTTCAGTCACCTTACGCCCATCAGGTTGCCCAAGATATGAACAGGACTGGGGCTCGAACTGCAGCACGAATAATAAAAACTCAGAGACAGACATTGGGGTTAAAGCTAAAGGTCAGGAAAGCAAAGCAGCCAACCACTAGAGAGCTCTCGCCTCTCACAAGGCTGGGGAGATCCTGTCCTCACCGAGGCTAGAGACTGATTGTCCAAAACTGACAGCCAGCTCTGAGACCCTGCTCCTGCCTTACACACCTCTCTTGTGCCAGGATTACAGGCATGAGCTCTGTTTCTCTTCTAGACTGATTCACTCTCATATAACCCTGCGTGGCTTTGAACTCACAGAGATGCATCTGCTTCTGTCTCCTGAGTCCTGGGATTAAAGGTGCCTGGCCTCTATGGCTGTGACTAGCTTTGCCTTCTGACCTCCAGGCAAGCTTTATGAAGTCATCCACAAGATGTTTTGCTTCCTCCCCTGTTTTTCTTTTCCATGCATGACTTTGCTTTCCACCCATTCTCCCTATCTGATGGGAGGGAGGCCACTAGCATAGCCCTGGCCTAAACTCCCTTACCTTAGTTAGTCAGCCCCGTGGGCAGGAGACTAAACTCCCCTACCTTAGTCAGCCCCGTGGGCAGGAGACTTCCTCTTCTGTCTGTGTAGTCTGTGTAGCAATCTCAATGACCTGGCTGTGCCACATGCTCATGACTGACCTGTGCCCTCTGCTCAGGGGTCCGGATGTGAGGTACAGGGGTAGGTCCACCAGCCTAGGTGTCAGGTAGGGGAGGTGGTTTTTTTTTTTTTTTTTTGTTTTGTTTTGTTTTTTGTTTTTTGTTTTTGAAGGAGCCAAAAGAAAATGGTGTCAGTGCTTCCCAGACAAAGACTACCACAGATGTCACAGTGAGCTGCTTGGGAGTAAACGTTGGTTTGAGCTGCCAGTTTGAATGTTTTTGTCTGGTAGGACAGAATAATCACCCCAAAAGACATGGCTAACGGTGGTTAGCTGAGTCTCTATGGACATACCTATCATCATGCATTTATCGACAAGCTACCCTGATCTGCCTCTGTTCCTCATCTGAAGGCTCTTGCAGGATAGAAGGAGCTACTTGGATACGTAGGCAGCCATCTAGAGTTAAAGGCATATGGTCTGGCTTGGATGGAGTACAATTTGCAAGAAGGCTTTGAAGCCAAGCTTGCTGCTTATTTCATGCCCTGCATATTTAATCGCTGCTTGATATGAATGAAGCATTTGATCCGAAGACGGAGCCGCAGAAGTCTTACCTGCACAAGGTCATGAAATCTCTCTCAACGAGTTACGGTGGTCTTCAAGGGGAAGACAACCTTCATGAAGTTACTCGAAGTAGCTTGCTGTGGGTCACAGATGTTTCCGTCAGTGTGATCACTATTGCAGAAGACAGCAAGCACAGATGAGCTTACTTGAATAATTTTCTGGAAAGTTCTGGGGCCCCAAAGAAAATTCTCCCATGGTTAGTGACTACTGAGAAATCTTTGACTCATCTCAGCTTCTCAGAGGCAGGGAGGGATTGCCCGAATCACTTGTTCTCTGTGGGGTGACACATAACTGATGTCTCAGAAGTTCTCATTTCTTTTTCTTTCTTTTATTTGGCTTCTCTAACCAAGACTTCCTTCATTTGAATTCTTCTGGCTGGTCACATTAGCTAATGCTAGCCAGGGGTAGGGGTAGCAGTCACTGGAGAACTGTTATTTTCTTTCTAAAAAGAGCTTTTTATAATTTATTGTGTCACAGTAACAATATTGGGGCTCTTTAAAACTAGGCAATCAAACAGAGGGTACGGAACTCATCATTTCTGGCGGATCCAGCAGATTCCAGTTGTGTGACTACGAATGTGAGGAAAGGTACAGGGTTGTGCTAGGGTTGAGTAACATGATGCTGATATATTACCTAGCCCGGGGCCTGCACCTGCTTTTATTCAGGGCAGCTGCTTGGTTGCCATCAGTCCAAGGGAACTGTCTGTTCACATGCTTCAAATGGGGGCGTGAGGGACACGGGGAATGGAAGTTATTAGCTATGTCTGGTTTCTGGAGCTCTGCTCAAATGACTCTTTGTCTTTTTCTTCCCCAGTGCACAGCAAAGAAGAAGAAAGAAAAAGAAATTTTACCTCCAATCTTAAGAGACACAGGGTAGGGAAAGCAATTTTACTGTCCCTTTTTAAAAATTTCCTCAAGCTTGATATGTTCTCTGGTCCTCCAGAGTCTTCAGAAGCCTGTTCCTTTGTCATGAACATTTTCCTTCTTGTATTTGTTTCTGTCTCCTTACAATAAAGACCCTCGCTCAGTTGTCTCCCTCCTCGGAAAGCTTTGCTTGGATGTGGCTCCAAAGCCAATGTCGATGTCCATCTTCTAGGCCTTCGGAGTCCCTTGCTCCCTGAGTCTGCCTCATCCAATCAAAGAGATGCTCTCTGGAGACTCTGGCTCTGGCAGCGTCTGAGAGCTACAGAGCAGATCATGTCTGCTCTACTGCTTCTTGTTGGTGACTGCTGACCACTCCTTGGTCAGAGAAGGTTCTCAGTGAATGCCCTTCCTTAGAAGTGCCAGTCAGGTCCTGCTCTGATGAGGCTTGCAGATAATTTTCTTGTAGTATATAATGAACGATACATAACTCTCATCTCTAAAGAAATAAAAGACCGTGTATTCTGAAGCCAAAAAGGAGTTGGCCATGACCTGCAAATACAGATTCGCTTGTTCAAAAACCGCAAAGCAATGTGGTCAACAATCTCATGAAGGGTTTTTTTGTTTGTTTTTTACATAGTAAGGAAACAAAGAAAGTTGCAAGTCAAGACATTAAAAAAAAAAAAATCCCAAAAAAACATGTTGTTGAAAACATCAACTAGACAGAGCCAAGGAGGAAGGTTCTACTTTAGGGCTCAAATGCCATCCGGTGACATTCCTAACTTTTGGGTGGCTGGGAATTAGGGGTCTGTTTGTACATTTCAAAAGGATCAGCTAATCATGAGAAAGACGCTGGCTCAAACAGAGCGGTGGGCGATGAGTGTCTATCTCAGGGGCTAACATCAGCCAAGGTAATTGGGCCTGCACCTGTATCATTTTAACTCCACCATCACTCAAGTTTTAATCAGTCAATGAGCCTTACGGAATCTTTAATGCTGTGTTTCCCATGGAAACGTCAGTGACAGCATTGATTTAATGTAGTTGTAATATTAACACATGGTTAGCACACATGACAAGTAGATTCATGGGAGAATGGGATTGCCACATAACTTAGAAGTTTTGCAGTAACACTCAGGGTTAGCTGATGTTTGCACCGAGTCCCCACAAATGTCACTTGTCAGGGTGCTGTCATCTGTTCTGGAGAGCCCAGTGCAGAGCCAAGAGGCCATGTCTGCTCAGACACCGTCTTACGTTTGACCTCCATGAGTCACCTGATATCTTCATGTCTCGATTTTCTCATCTGTAAAATTGAGCACATACTGGTGTGCATGTCAAATAATTCTGTTAAATGAGAGTAGGCGTGTGGGCGCTAAGGTGCTTGGCACTGTGTGTTATGATAAAGGTTGAGGGGGACCTTGGCGGATCCCATGGCAAGAGACGGTGAGCCAGGCGGGGACAAACATGCCAGGCAGACAGATCAGAATGAGAGTAAAAGTGGGCTGGGGTCTTTCCTTTAAAGGGGTCCTTTACACATGGGCTGACCAGGGTATTGCCTGAGTGCATTCTATCAGGTGACAGGGGCAGGCCAGCATAATGCCTGAATCCTTACACTATGCCCTCAAAAGTGTCCATCATTCTGATCCACTATTCCATTCTTCCCTGTTTCAGCATGGTGTGTGTGCAAACACACACACACACACACACACACACACACACACACATGAAAGTATTTGTCTAAACAGTGACAGAGCCTCTAAACTTGCTTCAAAAGTTTCAATGAGACAGGTTGAGCGGTGATGTGAATAGAAGGCCGGAAGCCAGCAGTTAAAGTGTTAATCTGGACCGTTACTAGGAAATAGCTACTCACTTCACCAAAGTGAATTACCTTAAAATGTCAACAGTGCTTGGAGTAGGAGCAGAATTCCTGCTTGCAGGAAGCCTTTGCTCCGATAGTTCTGCCTGTTCCCATTTCTGTTTGGTCCTTGTTTTGCCGATCTCCGTTTCCAAGCTGACCCTCTCAGTAGGGAAACTGTCTCAGGATGCAGCTTTCCTGGTCCATGCACTTTGGGGTCTAAGTGGCGAAAACAGAGTCAAAAATTCAACCTGAGTTCAGTGGTATTCAAGCTCCGCACAGTGCTCCTGCACTCTGTCTTGCTCCAAGCTCCGCCAAGAAAGTGAATGAGTGAGGGCAGGTACTGGGAGGCGGTTCCCCGAATCTGTGGCTGACTGGCACACCCAAGGAGCTTGCATGAAACGCAGCAATGAAAGTCAGTCACCAGCCCTGATATTTAGAGTGAGACTGAGGAAAGAAAAAAGAGAAGGCCATGAAATGTTACTAGAAAGTCAGAGAAATAGAGAGGTGCCTCGGTATAACTCACTAGAGAGTGTGTCTCACTATAACTCACTGCCTGGCTTTTAAAGTATACAATGTATCCATGGGGTTCACTTTGAGACAGTGAATGTAGGGTTTGTCCTCTCTCTGGCCAACCGCATATGGTGACTTGCTTTTTGATACGAGAAATTGAGGTGTACTAAATAGAAATGAGCACAGATGAGATCTAAAAGCAATACGAAGCCCCTCCCCCCCCCAAGAAACTGGAGACTCGCATTGATTTCCAAATAGACGGCCTGGCACCAAACTGTTGCATATTTCACAAGTCTGGTTGAATTTTTGAAAGCATTTTTACAAAACACCTTTTGGTCAGTAAGAAGACAGAAGGAAAAATGGACAATTCTCCTGTGATGTTGAAAAGATTCCTGGCCTGCAAAGGAGGAGAAACCCAATATTGTACAAACAGAAGGCAATCATTTTACTAATACAAACAAGTCAACAGTAATGATCGTGAGGTGCAGATGCCTGGAGAACACCCCAAAATGCCAACATGCCACAGAATCGAGGAGCTGTGCCGGTTAACCGTCACAGGCTTGGTCCAGTAATATTGGGACTCACTGATTACTTGTGTAACCTCGTGCGTTATTGGGTGCTTGGAATTCTAAGTGACCGGCCATGACTACTCCCTATACTATATAGTGTCGTAGAAGGAGAAGCACAAGCCTGGAGCAGGGGATATATTTAAAAATATTTAAATACCCGCCAAAGTAACTGCTGTACATATGTGCTTCCTTAGAATATATTTGGGGGTCTTTCAAAGGCACAATTCCTAGTGTCAGAATTCTGTGCATTAGAATTAGGACTTCTTAGGAGCCTTGAGAGAGCATTTGCCTTTGTGAGGTCCCTGGATTTCCATTGCAGCGTGTTCATCAAACAAGCAGCAGCCAGAGCACCTTAGTGACTGGAGAAACAGGAGTCTCAGGGACTGATGACCTGGCTCAGGTCACATACTAGTCAGAGAGAAGACATCCCAGAAGGGTCCTGCCTGGCCCCAGCCAGTGCCTCTCACCACAGCATCTTTGGCACCCAGCACTTACTCTGTGTCTCTTAACAGTACACCGTAGGAAATATCCCGCTGGCTGGCTCAGTGAAATAAGAGCTGTTACAATTTTAAGATGATTTAAAATGAACTGCAACACTAAAGAAGTCTGGTGTTTACAGGGGCCAGTCGGCTACGAATAGATCCATTACATGTAACAAGAGTCAAGGCACAGCTGATTTCTTCTGTGACTTAGATTAAGAAACCCCCATGGCACTAGTGAGCCAGAGGACAAAGTGAGGCCCTGATATCTCTCTCCCTCTCTCTGTCTCCATTTTTGTGTGTGTGTGTGTGTGTGTGTGCGCGCGCGCGCGCGTGTGTGCGTGCATGTGTACGTGTGTGCGCATGTGTGTGTATATGCGTGTGTGTGTGCATGCGTGTGTGTGTGTGTGTGTGTGTGTGTGTGTGTGTGTGCGCGCGCGCGTGTGGTGGCTGCTGCCTTCTTGGGCTAGGTCCAGGGCTGAACAAAGAGGGAAAATAGAATGAAAACTGAACATCTGCATTGATTTTCTTCTGCCTCAGGCCTGTGTATGTTGTGTGACTACCTGAGAGGCTGCTGTGTGCTGCCTTCTCTGCCATAATGTCCTATAACCCTCAGGTGATGACCCCAAAGGAAACCTGCCCTCCTTAATTTGCCTTCACCAAGGGCAGTTTGTCACAGTATTGGGGAGGGTCCAAAACACAAGGAACCCCCGACTATTATGAACCGGGGGTAGCAAAGGTCAGCACTGGCTTATGATCAATCTAACTTCTTAAACTGTGGGCTGTGTAACTGAACGTGGAGGCTGTGAAAGTTCTGACAAGGGTAAAAGGTTTCTAAACATGCAACAGTGAAAAATTAATTCAGTGTTGCATGCACAATGTACCCGAGGACTTGTGGCAGCGTTCATCTGTGTTGCATGGGACCACTCCACTGCAGCCTTGGATGTGAGCCCACCACATACATGTACTTCCTGCAGGCATGCTGCCATGCCTTACAGTGTTGACTGAAACATTGCATCTCAGATTCAAGATTATGGCATGTCATGAATTTGCAGTGCTTTTTACTGAACACACAAAATATTTTGCTCTTACAGAAACATAAAGGAAAACAAGGACTTGCAGTATTTCCATACCATTATTTCTCAGCATGCATGGGGCTAGTTTATTTTTGGATTGTGCTGTGTGAGAGTGTTTGATTGTAAGAACTGCTTTTAAGTTACTGAACTGAGTCACACACGCATGCGCGTGCACACACGTACACATGCACATACTCATGCACATACACATACACACACACGCGCACACACACACAAAATATTAATGAATTTTGGATTTTGTCTTGGGATTAAGGCAGGATTTCTATTACTTTCTGGAACAGTCCTAAACATCCTTCTGTGATTTTGTGCTTTGTATTTATGAGAAGTAGCATTCTCAGTACTATTACAGGATCAAAATAATGTTGAAAAATATTGAAGGTGCTCTCTGTTCTGCAGTATTAAACAGTCAGCCAAAGATTAAATTTTTATGTAGAAGAAATGAGCGTGCATATCTCATTAGTGTAAAAATTTGCTTTTGTCTTTAGTAAACGCAGCAAAGAATTGGTCCAATATACAGTTATTTATGATTTATTATATATGTTTGATTTGTATACCTATCATTTGCATCCAGATATCTAGGGTTTTATATAAACTTCTCTGTTGAGTCACATATGCAAAAAACCATGCTTTCCAGTAAAGATTTCAATTTACCTGTAAAGGAGAGGGTTTGACAAAACGAGCAAGAGCAAGTGTACCTGAAGGCCGAAAGCATCCTTGGCTGTAATGGGGAAAAGCCTGGCCTGAGATACACTGCTGTCAGCTGATGTACAAGCAGCAGTTAGGTATATGTTCAGAGCAAATCTTAGGGAGAATACACACTAGGAGAACCCCACTAAGAGCAAGGCTGTTGGGGAAACAATATCTCCTCTTTTGTACTGACTTAAGATGCAGCTATTCCGGGCACTTTTATTCAAAAGATGGAAATTGTGCTTAATTTCCATTTATCTCGTTCTCAGTCTACCAAACCTGCAAAGTGAGGATGATTGATCTTAAAATGTCAATCTCCCGCCCAAAGAGAGAGAGAGAGAAAGGATTTATTTAAAGCATAAAATGTCATAGGGGCTCTTAGGAGAAAAGCTCCTGGGTGTGGATTTTTCTCTTGACAGCCAGGGTTCCAGGTGAGTAATTTACCCTCTCTAGCACCCTCATAGTGTTCCGCAGATGGCTGGGAGTGGGGCCACCCAGACTGCCAAAGGCTTCCATGGTCAACAGCAGTCCCTTATGTCGGTGTATCTGCCCAGGCACAGAGTGCCAGTAGAGCAATCGGTGACAGAGGTAACAGGTCCTGGGGACTTTGATAAAGATGATAAACTTAAGTCCTGGAGGTTGCCATCTCAGTATAAATGGACTCACCATGCTGGGGTGCCTTAGGGTTAATGCTGGAAGATGTCGGAGGTTAGTGAAAGGCATGGTTTGGAGAATGTAGAGAATTAGGGGCTAGGGGAATGGTGGGTGGTGTGTCAGAGGGCCCCGGAAATTCTTGGCTTCTAGTTACAGCTTGTATACAGAAGGTTTAGTCTGTTTCTGATAATGTATTTCAAGTGCCTATGACAGGGTCTCCGTGGCACACGGGCAGCATTTGACAGTTATTTGTCCAAATAATTCAATGTGAAAATTAGAAAACCTTCCCCGGTGGCTTAGATATAAGCGTGAATGTGCATTGTTCGTGAGATGAATGTTTAGTTATTGTTTTAAAATCCTGTGAGTTAAACCAAACAACACAGAAATGAACTTATGACATCTTGAGTTGTCATCTAAACTGACCTTCTCTTTCAGCTAGACTGATACTCAAACTTCCCTAGATAAATGAATTCTTTTTCTAAATGCCTTTCAATGTAGAATGGCCATATGCCAAAATCTAGTGGCTGGTAGTCTGGTCTCCCGTGTGTCAGGGTAAACGATTCTCTGTCTGTGGGTTTCTGTGTCTCTATAATGGCTAGCTGGACAGGGGGACCTGATGCCTCTCCCATTTGGTGGACAGAACCAGCAGTCATCAAAATGGTTTATAAATTGCAACCCTGGTCTGGATTTTCATTCTTCCCAGACTGCAAAAGGCCAAGAGATTTCCTGTCATTGTGGAAAAAAACTGACTGGGGAAGAGCTAGGCTACAGATCAAAATCAGAATGAGCCACTCTCTCTGATGACTGACAGGTGACTAGAAGGGTGACTTCTCATTTGAACCTTGCAGATGGAAGGGACAGTGGTCATGGGCAAGAACACGGCTAGAGTTGCCTCATCGAAACCTCTGAGGATGATGGGCAGAGAGAGGAAGACAAGGAGAACAAGCAAGGATGCCAGATAATTATCTAAAGAGTGAGTCCCAGGAAAACCACCATTTCTGGTTTGCAAATTGTGCTAGATTCCTTCATTGACTTTCCCATTTAGCAAAAGGCTCATGCCAATATTATAGATTTCCTTGGTAAATAGGAGAATCACACATGTGACTTTGTGCTGTTGCCAATAGCTTCCATGTGTTCCATGCTGGGGGCCCAAGCATAAGGGTGACAAAGGGCACACTCTCAAAATAGCAGTACCCCTCAGTAACTATTGAGAAGGCGTGAAGGATTTTACACAGCACACATGCCTTCGCGTCGGTCACCATATGAATGGACCAGAAACAGAACTGCTTCATCTTAACAAACCCCCCAAGGCACAGAAATAATATTCAACAAACTGAAAATGCAGAGGCTTTTGGTTACCAACAACCTTGAGGAAAATATTTTCATTTAGTTGGAATCTTCCAAGAAAATAATTTACCTTTTCAGCTGTCTCACTTTATGATTTTCAATACATTTCTTTTCTTGTTGACTTATTTTTTTTCCCCAAGACACATTGAGGAAAGCAAATTGTTCTAGAATTTTCTCTCTAAACACTCTATAAAAGTTAATTATATCGCTTTTGGTTTGTATGTCTCTGGAATGCTACCTTTCCTCCTTGGTGTCTGGGAGTCACTTACTCTATCTACCCTTTCCTCTGTCTCAATATGGCTTGTAAGGAAAAACATTGCTTTTATCTACAGACTGCAGCCATCAGATTGCCGTGGAAGTAAGAATTAATTGCTGCAGAACCGCTTTAACACCGCACACTGGAGAGAATTAAAACCAGGATTCAAGGTGATACACACCAGCTAAAAGGCTGGTGTCTCTACCTGAGCTATTGTGGTATAGCAGGACTTGAGAAGGAAGGGAAGCTGCAGGGGCAGAGCGGCCTCCATCTAGCCTGTGGAAGCTTCTCTTTAGGAAAGCCTGGTGGCTCATTGTGCCTGTCAGGTAGGCTAATGTACCTATAAATTTCTTCTAACAGAAAACACATCACAGCAGCAGCAGCAGCAAAGCGTACAGCCACACGCACAGTGGAAGACTGAAAACTGTGTCTTTTAGGGGTGATCAGTGGGTACCAGAGGGAGAAGACACCAGGCGCTGAAAAGAAACAAAAGCCAGAAGTGCTGTGATGACGTCCTAAGAAAAAGGCATTCATCATTTATAGTCTGAAGAGATGTTTCTCCGGCAGCCATGGCTTCTGTATTATTTGGCAGTTGCAGTTCAAGGTCACAATATTAGAGGGCCAAAGGAATCTGATTCAAGAGTTAATATTTGTCGCGACTGGCTTTGTAATTGCATGAATATTAAATATGTAGAAATAACTGTAAGCACATTATCCCTGTGTCTCTACGAGTTGCTTTAATTTTTAATGTAATCTCTATATCCGTCTTTTCCTCAGCTGGCTGTGGCCTTGTGATTTGCATAGCCGGAATGATCTGGTGCCATCAATTTGGTAATGAAGTCACTCACTGAGCAGGAGGGGTTTCTGAAGCTGTAGGAAAGGAGAGAGCAGAAGTCAACTTTTACATTCCAGCTAAGTGGGAAGTTAATCTTAGACCGTGTATTTTTCCCATTGTAATTTGATATGCTTTATGAGAAGTCTCAAAAAACAGAGAAAGGGGAAAAGCAAAAATATTTTCACCACATCAGCTCATCAATGTCCTATGTTCTGGTCTCTTGTCTTTATGCATGTGCATTTTTAACAGATGTAATCTTAATTATGTGGGGTGTGTGTGTGTGTGTGTGTGTGTGTGTGTATGTGTGATTTTGTATCCTGTTTTTCTTAATTTTCTGGTTGTAAAGTAATGATACAAATAGGGCTCCATAATTTATTCGCCCAGTAGATGTCTTGGGGCTGGTGGAGCAGAACAATGTTGCCATTAGATACGATACACTGGTTTTGCCATGAAGCAGCATGGATGGATGCAGGAAGACTTGCAAAAGGTATGCCTCAGTTTCCCATCTGCTGATGGTGGCAACAATATAGTTCCCCTCTTTGAGTGTTCCTGTCAGAGTCAAAGGAAAGAAGCCACAGGAAGTACTTGGCCTGGCCCCCAAATTATCAGAGGCAAAATGTCAATTGCACTGAATTTCAAAAATTAGGCAAAAACATTTTATAAAATGGTGTTTCCTGGGAACTTGTTATCTCCTCAAAGCCCCCATGTCCCCTTGCCAAGTCACCCCCCCCCCCCCGCCATTGTTTTCTTACCTAGCAAAGTTGCTTTGCCTTATAATTTACATACTGGAACACTTCCTTAAAGTGCTATTGAACTTGATATAAATAGGAACACAGGCGCGCGCGCATGCGTGCGCGCGCACACACACACACACACACATATATGCATATGCACACACACCACCGCAACTTGTTTTCTAGACAGAATACAACATCAAGCTTGCTTTCATTTCGATGAAGGAAGCCTTTGACAGGAAACCTGAGAGCTTGGCTTCCTACCCACTCTTCCTGAAACCTTGGGAAAGTTGTCACACATCAGGGTTGGGTGTGCTGTCTTTGAAGCTTTAGATACTCAGTTACTAAGCCTTTCCTTGTTGAGTGTGGCCATAGGAGAAATCAGAGCCAGAGAGGATCCAGAGAAAACAGCTTAGGGATGCTGGAAGTCAGCCTGATCTTCACATCATGCCAATGACAGCCACAGCAAGCAGAGAGCTACTGGAAAGGAACATGACGAGCCTAGCACATCGCTCTCTTGTTTCTGATGTTGTTTATTTAGATATGTTGTTGGCCTTCATTATCACGCGAAGAGAGGACATTTTCCTTAGAGTCACAGTCATAAAGCTTCTGATGCCTGGAGTTTGGAATTTGAATAACTTATCACGCACTATATATTCCAGGTCTTTCTGGGCAGAGATAGATCTGTGACACTTAATCCATCCCCATCAGTGGGAAATGGCCTTTCCCATTGATACTGGCTATCACAAGTGCTGCAGGCTGGACCCTGCATTTGCCTTCACCTCCCTTGCCCATTGCCTTCACGCTGCAGAGACCAGTGGCGTCCATTCCCAGACATCTTTGTCCCTCGACTTGTAGACCTGAATCATGTCCGTCCATTGGCTATACTCGTGTTTGATACAGAAAGAAGTGATAGAAGCATCCTCCTGACCAGCCAGCCACACCCATTTCTGCACGGGTGTTCATTGCTCAGACCCCAAGAAACAATAAGCAGTGGTGGATGAGAGCAGCAGCCTTTGGGCACCCCTTGCTCTTGTGGAGTGATAATGCTGATGCCACAGAACTCTGACCTTGTTCTACAGCTAGCAGCCTTAGAACTGATGGGCCAGCTCTGAGTTGTTCTAGCGCTCGTCCCTAGAAATGCTTGTAGCCATTCACACTGAGCCAGAATAACAGTCCCAAGTGTAGCCACGCAAATCTACCCGCTCTACACAAGATTGTTGAACTCAGTTCTACTCTTTCTCTTTTTTGGATGTTTTGAGAAAGGTCTCTCCTGTGTAGCACTGGAGAGCACCCTGGAGCTCACTCTGTAGACCAGGCTAGCCTTGAACTCAGAGAATCACCTGCCTCTGGCTCCCTAGTGATGGGATAGTATATCCAATTCTACAGAATGCTGGAGGAAACAGGAGAGTTTTGAAAACAGAAGAACCAAGCTGTGCATTTAGTAGTTGTGTCCTCTAAGCCAAGTAATTTAGTCTTTCTGCATCTACGTTTCACCGTGGATGGAACAGTAATCAGCACACTGATGTGGCAGGATGAGAAAAGCCAAACATGGAAACATGCTACACACCCAGCATGGACTTATTTGCTATATTTCTTCCCATCAAAATATTAGCTTTCCTGTAATGACTGAGGTTGGCAAACTTCCTTTTCAGGATATCTCTTCAAAGGGCTTTGTAGAGAGTGCTTCAATAAAGCTAAGCTTATCTTTTAAAATTTTATTTTTATATTAGGCATGGGGAGTTTCTCCTGCACATATGTGTCTGTGTACCGCGTACATGCCTGGTGCCCACATAAGCCAGATGTGAGGATGCTGAATCGCCTAGAACTGAAGTTACAGGCGGTTGTTAGCTGCCATGTGGGAGACTTGTGGATGAGCAGCCAATGACTTAAATAATGAGCCATCTCTCTCCAGTCCCAAGAACAGTTTTAAGTGTAGTTTAGCAAACTGGCCTTTATATAAGCCAGGGCAACTAGTAAGCTAACCCTCACTGTGCCTCAGGGCCTAGACACCCATTAATTAATTCAGAAGGTGTTTATTAAGCCTCATTATTGACAGACACTATTCTGCCCATTGAGGCGCAGCGGCAAACCATAAAGCTTCCAGGAGCGAGTGGTCTGCTGGGAAAGACAGACGGGAACTAAGTCAGTCAGCAAGGGGAAGAATTTGGAAGACAAGGTGGTCATTCTCCAGCTTTGTCATCCTTCTGCTGCCTCTGAAATGGCATGTTATGCTCCTTGAATCATGCCTTCCAACTCTGCTATGGGGATAAAGTACAGGCAGAAAGAGAATACGCCAGAGCGTCAGCAGTGGCTTCGGTAGGCAGGTAGTGTGTCAGGGTTCAAGAAGGACCTGCGGTCACTTACCGCTTTGCTGGTGCTGATGGAAAGCATGACATAGAGACTCACGGACATGCCCAAGTTGTGTGACATTGGCCATGCTGGTTCCCACTGTCCAAGGAGAAGGATTCAGGTGGAAACCACATGTACATCAGGTTTGTGTCATAATCACAAGGAATAGTGAATTTGTGCATTTCCTATTTCTGTGGCATGTGGTAAGCTAATTGGATTTTGGGGAGGAGATATTTGGTTCTTAGGTTGTTTTTGACAAAGGCAGCTCTGAGCAATGGCCCTGCTTGAAAAGTGCTCAGGCTGCACATTCTCAGCATATCTAGCAAGAATCTGTAAGAATGCTTAGGCCCCTTGGCAGACAGACTTTCCCAACAGCGGGGAGTGGAGGCCTAAACCCTTTATGCCTTTCAGCTTTCTATAATCATAGCTAAAACATTTTCTCAAGCTCAGTGAGCATAAGAGAACATGTCTCTAATGAGGTATCACTTCCCTCATTAGGGTAGTTATTATCAACTCTGGGAGACACCAACTCACATATTAAAAATGTTATTTCCTTCATTACTAAGACATGAACTGAAGAGGTGTGAAGCACGGTCTAAGAAACTTTACCCTGCTTTGGTTGTGGACAACCTTGAGCATGAGTAGACACTTCCATCTTGTTTGGGACAGGGTCTGTGCAGCTCATGCTAGACTAGCCAGCCAATGAGTGCCAAAGGATTCTCCTGTCTCTACCTCCCATCCTTCTATAGGAGCACTGGAATTACAGATGCTCTCCATGCTATCTAGATTTGTTTGGATTCTGGGGATTCAGACCTTTGGGCTTCATGTTTGCTCAATTAGCAATTTACTAGTGAACACTTGTCCAGCCTGAGTAAAGCTGTGTCATTTTTGTTTGTTTGTTTATTTTTCTTATGTTACATATCAATCTCAGTTCCCTCTCCCTATACCCCCCCCCCCCACAGGGAGGGTGATGCCTTCCAGGAGGGATCAACAAAATCTGTCAAGTCATTTGGAGTAGGGACTAGGCCCCTCCTCCTGTCTCTAGGTTAAGGGAGTGTCCCTCCATGGGGGATGTGCTCCCAAAGTCCTATTGTCCACCAGGGACACATCCTGGTTCCACTGTCAGAGGTCCCTTAGACTGCCCAGGTCTTCTAACTGAGACCCATGTTCAGGGGGTTTGAGTTGGTCCAGTGCTGGATTTTCAGCTATCAGTCTGGGGGTCCATGAGCTCCTCCTTGCTCAGGTCAGCAGTCTCTGTGGGTTTCTGTAGCCTGTTCATGTCCTCCCTCTGCATCTGGATTCCAGTTTGGCTCAGTGTTTAGATGTGGGTGTCTGCTTTTGTTTCCATCGGCTACTAGATGAGGGCTCTATGAAGGTGGATAACTTAGTTATCAATCTCATTATCAGAGAAGGGCATTTATGGCAGCATTTCCACTGTTGCTCAAACTGTTAGTTGGGGTCAGTCTTGTAGGTCTCTGGACATTTCTAGAGTCAAATTGCGTCTTAATAGATATCATATTCTCAATAGCTAAGATACTACAGTAAAATATCTTAGTGGAGTAAATCACAATTGATGTGATATAAATTAATTTGCCAGAAAGACAAGCTGCTTGTAGACTGTAAATTGTATATACACACACACACCTACCCCCCCCCCCACACACACAGTAGTATTGCTGGGCGACGAGGGAGTTCTATTTTCACTTTTCAGGGAAGTCTGGGGAGAAGGAAAACAGAGAGGAGCTGCCAGAGAGACTCCATTTAGCCCTCAAGGAGTAACAGGTCCAGATATTCTCTGGTAAGCTAAGACTACATGGAGATACACAGATGAATAGAAATGGGTTATTAATTAAGAGAGAGAGAGAGCTAGCCAATAAGAAGCCATTGGCCAAACAGTTTATAATTAATATAAGCCTCTGTGTGTTTATTTGGGCCTAAATGGCTACGAGTCCAGGAGGGACAGAAAAATCCGTCTACAGCTACCGGCATTTATATTTCTATGGAAAAATGTTTATCAGGTCCCTATTCAATTTGTTCCCCCCCCCCCCGTTGTATGATTTCTTTATATACTATATACCAGGTGGGTGTCTGCTTTCTGGACCAGTGTGTACACCAAGGCTGTCACAATAAGACAGGGTGTGGCAAATAACAGAAGCTTATTTTCTCAGAGTCTTCAGGAAAGCAGTCCAAAACCAGTGTCAGCAGGGCTGGGTTGTCTTTCATGGCTTAGAGCTGGCTCTCCTTTTCATTGTTTCATTAGGTAGTCATGGGGTACATCTTGTATCTTACAGCGTGTTTCTCTCTTATAGGGAAGGACCTCATTTGGATTGGATTAGGGCTCCAATTTTATGGCTTCATTTGAAATTTGGTAATGCACAGTCCCTAAGCATACCTCCTCCTCCTGCACAGCGGCATGCCCTTTTGTTTGTGTATTGTGACTATAGTACAAGGTCTTTCCTACAAGGCCAACCAAATGACTCCAAGTCTGTGGGTTGATTTAGGTCTGAAAACCAAGTGAAAGGTTGTCTCTCTATTGTGGCAACTAAAGTCAGAGTTTGGCTAACTGGTCTAGAGCTTTATGTGTTAAAAACAGAAAGCTGTCCATGTTCTAAAGACATCTCTGAGCCTGGATAATCTGCTACTTACTGGTTAAGTGCTGCTCGGCTTCTGCTATTCTGGGATCCTGACATCTTCATGTAAATCAGTGAGGCCAGCTGAACTGTGCCATTGTCTACTGTCATACCTGGCCCACAGAGACATTTGGTGTCTTTCTCAACACAGCAGTGAAGGATGTGCCTCCTGTGTCTTGGCGTGGAGCCAGCTGGGGGAGGGGTTTGTTGATAAATCCAACACAATATTTGTTTTTCTCTAAATCTTTGTCTTAGCGTTTCCATGTCTTGTCATGAATCTCGGGCATCTCAGTCTCCTGATCTGCCCATTAGTCAAATCACCTCTAGCTGCAGGAGATAAATGCCGAAGAGTACAACTACATTAAAAACGATTTGTTTATTTTTATTTTCTGCATATTGGTGTTTTGCTTGCATGTATGTGTGTGTGCCATATGCGTGCAATGCTCAAAGAGGCCACAGGAGAGCATAGGATCCTCTGAACTTGAGTTAGACTGGGTTCCGAGTTGTCACATTATTGCTGGGAACACAACCCAAGTCCTGTGTAAGAGCAACAAATGCTCTAAGCCACTGAAGCATCTTTCCAGCCCAGAGTAGCAATATGTTTTGACCATATCTAGTGTTACATTTTATCTCTCATGGTCTGAAACTCTTAGGAACCATTTTTATATATGGTTCCCAGATTTCTACCAACATCTACTAGACACAATCTTAGTTGTTTTGGTATGTGACTTATTGCTCCATCCTATCCCACAAGAGCACACCCTAAAATGTGATCATTGTCTCAGGTTAGCAGCTCAGAAGCAGATTGGTTGGTATTTGAGAAAGGTACAAACTCCATGTCAAGGAATCTGCCCCTGATGAGGACAGCCACTTCCGGTGGATTTCATAGAAAGATGAGTATTTTAGAAAAACATACATATGCACAAATCTCCCAAACCTTAAATAGGACAAGATTTAAAAAAAAATGAACTGTTTTCATTATATGGTTGTTCTGCCTGTACATCTGTATGTACATGTATGCCTGGTGTCCCAAGAGATCAGAAGGTACCAAATTCCCTTGTGTTACCGGATTTACAGATGGTTGTAAGCTGCCATGTGGGTGCAGAACCCAGGTCCTCTAAAAGTATAGCCAGTGATCCAACCATTAAGCCATCTGGCCAGTCCAAAATGACAAGGTTTTTGAGCAAAGAAAACCTAACGTGCTAGCCTCAGAGCAGCAACCTGCTTGTACTGGGGAAGAGAAGCATAGAGTGGTGTCCAAGTAAGTGCTGGGGCAGGGCGGGGCAAACAGGGCAGGGCGGGGCAAACAGGGCAGGGCGGGGCAAACAGGGCAGGGCGGGGCAAACAGGGCAAGGCTGCTGGTTCATCTGGAGCTGGCTCATTCCAAATTCCAGGATTTTATCATTCACCAGTGAGGAAAAAAAAAAAAAAAAAAAAAAAAAAAAAAAAAAGAAAGAAAACAGAACAAAACAAAAAAACCTCCCCCCACAACTTGTCATGTCTGTGAATTCAACAGTTAACACGAGCCAGCCACTCCAAAACCAAAATAGAGCATCTGATCTTCAGTTACGCGATTCTCGTTTGCTGCAAGAGGGGTTCTCTTAGAATCCTAATGGACTCCCTTTGATCCTCATACCGTAGAGACGATGGACCTGGGCTTGCCGTTTCTCTATAACCATTCAGAAGTGTGCCAAAGCGTTTTCCCTCATTGTCCTGGTAGTCCCTTCTGTAGCCATGGAGTCAAGCCATCTCCTAGTGTATACCCCCAGGTATTTGCTTCATTGGCATTTCATCAGAGTCAACCACAGGTGATTGCTTAATTAACTGAGGTGCTCTTCATGACCCAAATTATCATTCTATTTTCTTTTGGCAAAGCACTCTAGGAAAAGGTCAGTCAATCTGACCTTTAAATCCTATCTTCGCAGGTCTATCTCTGGGGACTATTTCCTGGACACTGAAGGTTTAATAAAACAAATTGTTAACTCTAATGGAGAAGACTTAAATAACGAGGGATTCACTAGCAAGAAGAAAACCAGAGAGAATATAGACAGCAGCCTTGGAGTGCAGACCCTGTGATTATCTCTTGAGCTGATGAAGGGCCCCCAAAAGGCCCTGCACATCCAGGCAAGGGCTACATAGAGATTTCACGGCAGCTGCAGTAAGTCTGATTGAAGGACAGAGGTCACTGTGATGCTGTCTCCTGAACTTGCTATACATTGTTGCTAGATAGCGCCAGGAAAGCTGTCCATGCCTTTACACCATTACAAAACTCTGGGCCACGGAGGAGTTTGGACTTGAACAAGTCAGGTAGGTATATGCTAGGAGAAACTGCTTATCAGATATACCAGAACCAGGAAGCAAGTTCCTTGATTTCCTGTAATGTCTCTTCAGCACCCTCTACTGACAAAACGTCCCAGAAGGAGAAGACAAACCCACTCCAAGGGCCCAGATTCATTTTCACGGCGCAGTGGGAAAAGGTTCGTGAATTTGGAGCCGAGAGGCTATAATTCAATAGCCGGCCCAAGCTTTTCTCTAACCCCTCTCACTAGATTTGGTCGACAGATGTCTACATCTGCCTGCACGAGGCCTCGCCAGCCTCTTTTGCGCCCAGGCTTCACCGGGAGGACGCCGAAAGCAAGAGGAAGAGGAGATGAGTCCAGACAGGATCCTCAGATACCTTGACCACCTTTCCTTACAGCCCTTCGCCGGCCCTTCCAAGGCACGGCTGGTCTGGGTGTTCCAGGACGGAGGACCCGAGCAGAGGATGGAATTTGGGGAATGAGGCACAGGCGCTCTGGAACGCCGGCTGGCTGCTGGGGCCTTGGAAGCACCCTACTGCTGGCCTCAATTCCTGCAAAGCCACCTCCCCTGTCACTGAAGCCTCTGGAGGTCTTCCTACTGTCAGGGCCCAGTGAGGCAGGCGCTGGGCGGGCCTGGCGGGCGGCGCGCTGTGATTGGGCGCCAGGGGGCCCGCCCCCTCATCCCGGCGCGTCGGGAGGGGGCGGGGCCAGCCGGCCGCCCAGCTCCAGGGCTCCGGGCGCCTATTGACCCAACGGCCGCCGCTGCCGTCTCCTCCAGCTCGTGGCGGGCGCTACTGGAGCGCCGAGTGGCGCTGGGGGACCGGCTCTCGCTTGCGTGGCCGCCGCCGCCATCTCCGCGTTTTCGGGGCGGGAAGGAGGGGGTGCTCACGGCTGCAGCTGGAGCGGGCTCCTCTCCGGGGACCGTCCTCTCCTTGCTCTGCTTTGCCTCCTCCCGGCGCCGCCCGCCCCCTGCGCCCTCCGCGTGCAGCTCGGGCCCGGGAGGGGGAAGGTAGGGGCGGCCGGGGACCGGGAGAGGCCGGGGACCGGACACACACCCTGTGGAAAGTCCTGGATCGCAGCGCCCCGGAGCCCAGGGTGCACCCCGGCCGGGCCCCCGCAGTAGCGGCGGCGGGAAGGGGCTCCGGCAGGGGCGCGGGGGCGGTGTGGCGGGGGCGGGCCTGGGTGTCCCGGCGCTAAGTTGTGGGGCACGGCGCGTCCAGGTCCAGTTCCTCCTTCGGCGCGCTCCTCGCTCCCAGCGCTGCACGCTCGGCCCTGGAGCCGCGGAGCCCGCGCGTTCTCTGGGCGCGGGGGACACGCCTGCCCTTGTCGAGAAAACTTTTCCTGCCGACTCAGTCGTGGCGGCGGTGGCAGGAAGTCGGGGCAGCGACCTCTCCTCCGCCGGCTCCGCGCGCCCCGCCGGGTGTCGGTCTCCAGCGGGAGAGCAAGTTTGTGGAGATCCGTTCCTGGCTGCTCAGCAGTCCGCCTCGCGGGGGCCGCCAGCCCCGGGGAAGGCAGCGGGCCAGGGCGTAGGCCGAGGGCGCGTGGTGGCTCTGGAGACGAGGTGCGGAGCGCGGCCGGGACCCGCGCTACGGTAGAGCGCCAAGGGTGTGCAGCCCGGAGCAGAGAGCCCTCGGCGGCCGCCGGCCGGAGTCCCCCGTCCTCCGCCTCTGGCGTGTGTGGACCGCGTCCTGGCCCCGAGTCTATCGAGGAAAAATGAAGTTAAGCCGCCGGTTCACCGTGTTCGGCAGCGCGATCTTCTGCGTAGTGATTTTCTCACTGTACCTGATGCTGGACAGGGGTCACTTGGATTACCCTCGCGGCCCGCGCCAGGAGGGTTCCTTCCCGCAGGTAAGCACCTGGCAGCGGGCGCGGGGCTGGGGGGCTAGCCTGGGGGCTCTCACTTCTTCCCGCCGACTCCCGGGGCCGGGGCAAGGTGAGGCCACACCCGGCGACCCGGCTGACCCTCATCCGGTCCAGGCTGTGCCGCGCTCGGACCGCCGAGTTCGCAAAGTGCTGGCTGGGCGTCGTTCGGTGACAGCCTCGCGCTGGCCAGGAGTGGCCTTGTTCCGGCATTCGCACCCGGGCCTGTGGAAGTGGTCACCGGCACCTGCTGGCGGGGAACCGGCGCGGTACTAGTGTCGCTGTGGGTCGCCCCCTCGGCTAGCTCAGGGTTAAGCTGCCAGAGGCTGCTCAGACCCCACGGCGCACAGCCCAAGCGCAGGACCCCCAGCCCACCTAAAAAAACAGGTTTCTGTTCCCGCCCCCGTTCCCCTTCACTGTCTCTTAAGAGAGAAAAAAGTTTATTTCCTGTTGCAGCCCTTTTGGATGTGGATAGTAGCGTTGATTTTAGTGTCGTCATTCTTCAGCTGTTACATAGGACTGATTTGGAGCAGAGCCTGGAAGCGCGTGTTATACCCCTGCTGGAAGCTGTGCGGCGCTCAGTTCTTTGCGGGGTGGTCAAACTGGCAAAGGAGTTGAAACGACCCACCCAAGCCTTTCAGGAAAAGTTACTAAAAATAAACAAATCGACGCAATGGGAAGGTTGCCACGCAGCGATTGCCAGTGGCCTTTATAGCTCTTTGCTGTTGACGTGCACACATTTTGTTGAAAGCAGATGCAGTGCGGAGAGCTCCGAAGAATCCAAATATTGACAAGCTAACAACTCATCGACTAGAGAAATCCATGACCTATTCGAATAAGGCTGATGTTTAAATTTTTTTTTTTTTTTCTGTCACGGTTTAAGTGACTGACGTTCCTTCTGCTATGCTAGGGTGAACGGCTAGTCAACTGAAATTGAAGTACATGCTCTACTCGGAGTATTGTGAAATTGAAATGAAGACTTAGGGACCCTGTCTTTGGTCCAGAGGCTCCAGAGTGGTCCAGAGTGGAATTCAGAGCCTGGCTGCAGACAGATGTTTCCAAACTTCTGCTTTCCCTAGATAGTTCGATAGAGAAAACATGTAGCAAGCACTTTTGGCTGCCTTTAAATTTGGAACTTGGAGTTTGCACCAGGCCTGTTGATGAGGGCTGAAGTAAACAGAGTAACAGCAGGTAAATCCATGCTGCCAGAGCCCAGGAGTTCTGAGCTTTTTTCCACAGTCTCTGTAATTTCAGAGTTGAACTTAATGTGATCCTCTTAACCCCATTTCCAGAATTTCCTCCATGACAGGGGAAAAAAAAAAAAAAAAAAAGGAACCCTTTTACTTAGCGACATCATAATAATATCCTCTGGCTTTGGCTGGGTGATCACTTGAGCATGATTTATGCAAACATCTGCATGGGCTTCTCTGGTACCCTTGACATTCCCCTCTGTTTCTAAAGCAGTGAGTGACTCATTCAGTTACTGAGAAATCTTAAGCAGTTAATGCTCCTATTTCTATATGAGCCCCTGGCTCACTGAGAAGTTGAAGTCCTGCCTGGAGTGGTAGGACCCGTGGTGGTCGTGGTGGTGGTGGGCGTCGGAAGTGCCCGCGCTGTAGTGGTGGCTTCTGTACAGGGAGAGAGGCCTTGGAGTGGTACCTCTCTTTCTCATCTGGATTTCACTGTAGAAAGCATTGGTGGGCCGCTGAATCTCCCAGTGGATAGACTTCATAAATGTCCTCCCCTTCCCCCATGCAAGCCTGAGAATCATGTGTTTGGCATTAGCTGGAGTGCCATTCAGTTAGTGTGGAACTGAGCCATTATCATGCCCAAGGTCACACAGACAAAATCTAGGACTTGAACAGGCAGCTCTTAGAGTGTAGTCTCTGAGCCGCCAAGCTGTCTTGCCTGAATGAACTCTAGTCTGATTTTTGCCAGACCAGTGTTGAACAGAAACAAACTTGCTGGTGGCACCTTAGCTTGTGATCTTGTCCCGTACCCCCACCCAAAAGTGACTTTTATTCCCGAGGCATAATGGATGTGGTTCTTTGGCTGGAACATCCACCTCTTTGGATTTATGTTTTCCCAGAAGGTCTTTTAACTTACCACAGCCAAACAGTATTACAACGAAGCAGAGCATCCAACATGTAGGTTCTTTAATCCTTTTCTGTATCTAAACTATAGGTTAACTTTAGTTGCACAACAATACCAAACATAGCAAAACTCTGTTGCAGCTTGTTTCCTGAGCAGATTTTTGGTGGTGAACTCTTGAGTTTCAGCAGTGCCCATTTTGTCAGTGTATGTGTGTCTGGTATTGTGTAACAATATTCTAGTTTCTTTCACTTGATGTGTTACCTTCTTCAAGGTGTGTGGTCCATGCAAACTGTATTAAGACCATCCTAGGCTGAGAGCAATCTGTGCTGTTCTTTGGACTTTTACTCTTGCAACTTTGTTTACTGCCACCTGGTCAGCCCCGCCCCATGGCAGCTCCGCCCACATCCCACCCCCCAGAGCCCTGCCTGCCTCTGGGAAACTACCCAGGGCTTTCCCCAGAGTTCTCCCAAGGGGAGAACTACTTTAAAGCCAGAGGGTGTGGCTGCCAGTGGCCTGCTTTCTACATTCTTCTACATTCTCATGTTTATTAAGTGATCTCAGCTTAAAAAAAAAAAAAAAGTAAAGGAAAAAACAAAACAAAATCAAAAAACCCAAAATAAAACATCAAAACATCAAAAGCTAAACGAAACCCCAGTCTGAAGAGAGGTTGGCTGGGACCTAATGTGTGAGAATGATTTATGTAAGATCTGAGAGTGTGAGCAGATGGGATGGAGAAATCTTAGATCTCCCTGAAAGGGCTGGCCATTCCAACATAGATGCTACTGCGTACCCCAGGGAAAATGACAAGTTTCATGCATTAAAACAAGGAGTCAGGATTGGTATAACAGAGAATGTCTTTATTATGTCATATGACATACGGACTGATGTTAGCTTCTCTGTAGAAGTTCGGGAATGGTGAAAGGTGTGTAGGTGACGTCCAGATTTGATCTTTGGGCTCAGATAACATTTATCAAGCGAGAAAATGGAAATGTGTTGAAGTGCTGATTTGAAAGCCATATGATAGGGACTGTGATGCCTTAAATAAACCCTTGGAACTAGATGCATATGCAGAAGTCTGTTTAAAGATGGTACACCAGTACCATCTTTTAGCACTTGGGAAACTGAGGCAGGGGTACTGATACGTGTCCTGGGTCAGCCTATGCAATGTAAACCTTACCTACATATAAGCGAACACCCTCACGCAACCAAAACCACACTAGTAAGTTTTCAGCACGGCACGGAACATGTTGATAAAAATGGACCCACAGCGGTCGGTGTGAGGACCTTCATGTCCTAGCTGCTGTTTTCTAGTTTTTATAAATTATTTAGTCTAAAGTATGATATATGGGGTGTATGTTCTCTCCCACCCCACCAGGCACCTTATTGGCCACAATAACTGTGGTTGCAGGGGCTCGTTTAGGGATCACAACACAGCTGTCTGGTCTCCGGAGATGGGATGGTTAACACCTAGGAGCTTTTGGGAAAGGATGGTACTTTGATGGCAACCATGATTAGAAAGTTCAAGAACTTTCTAAATCTTGAAGTGGGTCACCGCCGGATATCCCCTCCCAGGGTCAGTGGTCTTCTGGGGCTCCTCGGTGGGGCACAGGTCTCACTTGGGCTTCTGAGAATAAGCTGGACCAGATGCCCTGGCTGTGTCTGATCTAAAGGCTTTATTTTTAAAACTGATTTGCATGTATTGTTCCTGGATCAAGACCAGAAGAAGTGATTTGATAACAGGTGTTAAGGTTCTATTTATTGGGAAGGGATTGTTCTGCTAGTCATTCATAAGCCTTAAGGAAATTCTGCAGTACGGACAGCACACTGATGAAATCAACCACTTCTGTGTGTTTTAACCACGTTTGCTATTGGTGTTTGTGATGTTAAAATGTTTACCTAGAAGACCAAGGGGCCATTCTTGCTGGTCCCTCCTGGTCTCCAGCTTTTTCCATTCAGGCACCTCAGTTTCCCTTGCTTGTTTCTCTATCTCCATAGAAATCTCTGTAAGAAAACCAAAGGCCAGTCACTGCTCAGGTGGGCTATGGCTTCTGACTTATAAAGGGTTTGCTGTATTTCTGGAACCTGTTTCTTAGTGGTCCAGTTTCTGATGTGGTAGCAGCTCGTTACTCTGTTTCTGTAGCACCATGGAGAGGAGTCTGTAAAGGAGAGAACTTTGCTTCTTTCTGTAGTTGTTGATAGATCGATCACGAGGGGGAAGCGTTTGAATTTAAATGGTTTCAATTCCCCTTCCTAAGCCATACTGCTAGTTTTATGGTTGAAACCTTGTTCATATTCAGACCTTGAGAATCGCCTGCCCTGTAATGGAGCTCATACCCCGTCCTTAGTGAGTGTTGATTACCTCCGGATACAGGTAAATTCCTTGATTTGAATACATTCTGTCTGTTGAGTAAGAGTAATGGACAGAGTGTTTCAGGTGCTGTCAGATAGTAAGTCCCATCAGGGTTTCCTGTTAGAGTTCCGACTCTAACATAGTGTTTCCTCAGGAAAAGGCCAATGCTGAGACATAGGAATCACATCTGCACAGCTGCCTTGCCACTTCTTCAACCTAGGTTTTTTTTTTTAACCCCTTTGCTGCTGATATGTTTTTAGGTCTGACAATTCCTTGTCTTTGAGCTAGCTCTGCATCATAGGCTGCCTGTCAGTACCCTGTTGTCTTCCTAGTATCTACCGGCAGCCACTTGTTTCCTTGTCTTCTTGTCCCCCATTTGTAGCAATCAAAAAATGTCCCCAGACATCTTCTAGCTATAAATAGCCTCTGGTGGGGGAAAACTGTCCCCACTGGAAATCTGTTTGGCTGCAGTCTGGACAAAGGCCTTTTTTTTTTTTTTTTTTTTTTTTTTTTTTTTTTTGTACACATTGCTTTCTGGGCATTTGTGGTTTAGGAAAGAGTGATTGAAAGGTCTAGGTCTAGTTCTCTGAAGGATAAGTAGCATGTCTAGATGCTAATATTCTGTTCTTTCTCTGTGTGCCTAAAATTCCATGACATACCTAAGAAAGTAAGTTGCAATATGTTACAGAAAGCATAAGGAACAGAAGGATAAACCACATTCATATGCAAATTAAAGGAAAAAGGGGAAGGTTATCAGATGGTATGTCTTCGTCTTTACCAATTGGGTGAGTGCATTCTAATAAAAGCGTTCCGCTCACATCATAGCGTGAGCGATTAGGTGGTATTCCAAGCTCACTGGAGATTGGCAGTAGTCCAGGTTTATTCTCCCTGCCATTTAGAATGGGAAGGCAAGCTGTATTGATTGGTGATAAGGTGGTGTAAAATTGTTTGCAGGTATTATTTGCAAGTCTGAAGTTTTCTCAGGTTAGATTTCGTTTTGTTCAATCTGACATTTCTGGGTCTTGCATTTTGTAAGTTTTCTTGGAACGGGAAAAAGCAGAGGAGGAATACAGTCTCTCCTACTGTGCATTCCAACTTGTCTTCTAAGTGGTGTTCATAAAGAAGGGCTAGGGAAGTTCTTAGTGAATTCCTGACTTTGTCCTCATCTCTAAGATAGCCCATTGTGAAACAGGTTGACCTAGTACCTCTTTTTGTAGGGCCACAGATAAAAACAGTTCTTCCATTTTTGAGTAGTTAATTTCATTTCATGGCATCTCCATGGCTACTTGTGTGTGAATCCCTTAGCAGCGTCCAGCGGCAAGCAGGGACCTTCTGGGCTATAAAACCTAAACTACTTCCTGCCTGATAGTTTTCAGAAAAGGATTTGATAATTTCGGGTTTAAACTGTTTTTCTCTGTTGTTGGAGGCAAAAGTAAATTCATTGAATGTAACATTCTTATAAGATTGTTAAATAAACAGTGGTAAAAATTTGTTTCTTAACATCTGTGTTTATGCCTCATAGGTTCCCAGGTATCCTTGGGGACCATCCATGCTATCGGGTAGACATGCGTGATACACATAATTACTGCCTGTGTGTCACCTGAAGTTTTAAATTAATTAACTATTTGCTTACTCACTTACTGGTGTGCTAGGGCTTGAACCTTGGGCCTTACACATGCTAGGAGTATTGTCCTGCTGGACCACACCCCATCACCACACCATCTTCCTGCACTTTGTCTTTCTATTTGGGACAAAGCATTAATGTGTTGGATAGCCTGGCTTAGAACTCACTGTGTACTTGTACTTGTGTTCTTCTGTCTTAGCCTCTAGAGTAGCTAGGATTACAACTTGTGCCACAAGACCCTAAAACTTGAAAGTTTCCCCCTGGAAGACTGCTTGCTCAGTGCGTGAGTGTTTTGGACCATGAACCAAGCAAAATGAGTCTAGACATGCTTCATGATGGAACCCATGACTTCGCTGCTGTAAGTGCCAGATGGCCAGAGTACAGAACCTAATCTGGGTTAGCTGGTGATACTGAAGCAGACCCCATGAGTGGATATCTTTCACAAACTATTTACACAGGACAGGACAATTCTCTCTGTGGTCTGGAGGATTGCCTAGGATCTGGACTGCTATTCTGCTAACTAAAGAGTAACTTGCCTTTCTGTTCATCACTCTTAAAGCGTATGTATACTTTCTTCTGAGTTGTGTCTTTATTGATTGGACCATCAGCTTTGAATCATAACACATCTCCTGGTCTGAACCAGATGGGCATGGTGCTTCTGTTAAGTCATTCCTATGGTTCTCTTCCCCCTTTCCATGTATGCTTTGTGTGTATTTCAAACGGCTTTGTTTTATGGTCTAAGAGCATCATCACTATCATTATCATTATTCTTTTTTCTGAAGAACAAACAGGTCCTGAGCTAGACTTATGCTGTGGTCTTTCTAGTGAACCACTTCAGCTTGGCTCAGAACTGGCAGCCTTGGCCCTGATCTGTTTTCATAACTTTTATGAAGGTGTAGGTACACATAGAAATAAAAGAAACAAAACCTCTCAAAACAGAGAGGTGTGCGTGGACAGAGAGATGTGCATGGACAGAGAGGTGTGCATGGACAGAGAGAGGTGTGCATGGACAGAGAGAGGTGTGCGTGGACAGAGAGAGGTGTGCATGAACAGAGAGAGGTGTGCATGGACAGAGAGGTGTGTGTGGACAGAGAGGTGTGCATGGACAGAGGGAGGTGTGCATGGACAGAGAGAGGTGTGCATGGACAGAGAGAGGTGTGCATGGACAGAGAGAGGTGTGCGTGGACAGAGAGGTGTGCATGGACAGAGAGAGGTGTGCATGGACAGAGAGGTGTGCATGGACAGAGAGGTGTGCATGGACAGAGAGAGGTGTGTGTGGACAGAGAGGTGTGCATGGACAGAGAGAGGTGTGCATGGACAGAGAGGTGTGCGTGGACAGAGAGAGGTGTGCATGGACAGAGAGAGGTGTGTGTGGACAGAGAGGTGTGCGTGGACAGAGAGAGGTGTGTGTGGACAGAGAGGTGTGTGTGGACAGAGAGAGGTGTGCATGGACAGAGAGGTGTGCGTGGACAGAGAGAGGTGTGTGTGGACAGAGAGGTGTGCATGGACAGAGAGAGGTGTGTGTGGACAGAGAGGTGTGAGTGGACAGAGAGAGGTGTGCATGGACAGAGAGGTGTGCATGGACAGAGAGGTGTGCATGGACAGAGAGGTGTGCGTGGACAGAGAGAGGTGTGCATGGACAGAGAGAGGTGTGCATGGACAGAGAGGTGTGCATGGACAGAGAGGGTGTGCATGGACAGAGAGGTGTGCATGGACAGAGAGGTGTGTGTGGACAGAGAGGTGTGCGTGGACAGAGAGAGGTGTGCGTGGACAGAGAGAGGTGTGCATGGACAGAGAGAGGTGTGCATGGACAGAGAGAGGTGTGCATGGACAGAGAGGGTGTGCGTGGACAGAGAGGTGTGTGTGGACAGAGAGAGGTGTGCATGGACAGAGAGAGGTGTGCATGGATAGTGAGAGGTGTGTGTGGACAGAGAGAGGTGTGCATGGACAGAGAGAGGTGTGTGTGGACAGAGAGAGGTGTGCATGGACAGAGAGAGGTGTGCGTGGACAGAGAGAGGTGTGCATGGACAGAGAGGTGTGCATGGACAGAGAGGTGTGTGTGGACAGAGAGAGGTGTGCATGGACAGAGAGGTGCCCATGGACAGAGAGAGGTGTGCATGGACATGGAAGAAGTGTGCATGGACAACTGAAATCTTCTCTGCCAGCCAACTGAGTGTTTCTCCGTCCTGCAGATGCATCCTCACTCCACTGGGGCTCTCTTTCTAACACAGGCACACTATGACAAGCACTGCTGTTTCATCTTGGGCTACTGTTTCCTTTCATAAAGACAGGGATTCTTCTCTCCTCCTCATAAAAGTTAGTTTGGTACTTAATCCTTCTGCTCGATACCTGTAATAATTTAGGAGGATATAATTCCATGTGCCTTCCTGGTCTATCACCGTTAGGTATGAGTTCTCTACTCCCCACCTATCTGAGGAAGAAGGTGGTGTGTTTTTCTTCTATTTGTTTCTTTCTTTCCTTTTTTTCATTCTCCATATCCCTTGAGTCATGAGATTTATTTTTTAATCACCTATAAACTTGAAGTCATTTGCATTTCATTCCAGGACTTCATGTCTTACATGCTCTGCCTATTGGCTACAAAGGTTGAAAACCAATAAACAAAGGATACAGAATTTCCAGTAGAGAAATAAGCCTCAGAGGTTTATTGTATAATATGGTAGCTATGCATAATAACAATGTACCGTAGTCTTCAAAACTGTTGAGAGTAGATTCCAAGGGCTCTGATCACAGAGGGGTTAATTTTGAGACGCGATACATACGTGAACTTGACTGAGTGTTCCAAAAGGGATAGGCATTTCAAAGCAACATGTTCTACCTGGTAAATGTGTATGATTTCTATTTACCAATCCCAATACATCAGAATATTTAGACACAATAAACACTGAGGTAGCATAGCGTGGTTCACTGTGTCAGGTAATTTGGCATCATAGGGAAAGAAGGGCCATAGCGCCTTCTTAAATACATTCCATTTGGCCTCTGGGCCTCTGGGTTCTCATTGCCTATATCCCAGCCATTAAAAGCCATGCACTTTGTAGCTCTTCCACATCTGGACTGTAGGTTTTGTTTCCTGTATGTAGTTCAAACTTATTTTCCCTTTATAGTACCGACTGTGGAAATGGAAATCATTGGATTCTGTCTCTTGCATCTGGTTTTGTTAGAAGTGGTTTTACGATTCAGCAAGTATCAATACTCTGGGCCCTTAAGGTCTGATGGGATGGAAAGAAAGACGCTTTGCCCTTTCAGGTTGTTGTTTACAGTTCCTGTGGCTCTGACTGCGACACTACCACCTTTCTCCAGACTAGCACTGCCCTTCTTCGTTCCCTTCAGGCCGGGCACTTAGGCTCTGCATCCTTGGCTGCATCCCCTCTAAGGTCTTCTATTATTATCTTTTGTGTGATTTAAAAGCGTTTTGTTTGCTTACAAAATATTTAAATGGGAGTTTACATTCTTTTCTTAAAACAACTTTTAAAATTAAAATATAATTACATTGTTTCCCCGGCTTCAATCATCCACATGCCTCCAACTTGCTCTCAAATTCATGGCCTCTTTTTCTTCAAATATTACTGGTGTGTGTGTGTGTGTGTGTGTGTGTGTGTGTGTGTGCGTGTGTGTGTAAATATATAAATGCAGTCTGCTGCATCTGTTTAGTGTCGTTTGTATGTATGTCTTACATTCACAGGTACCTGTAGTTCTCAATGTTCATCAAGGAAGCTTCTTTCTGAACTAGATGGAGACTGTTTAGAGAAAACCACAGCTGGTCAAGACGCAGAGAACAACTGGTCATAGGGTTGATACATTAGTAATGCCTATGCCCAAGACTCAGGGAACATTGTAGAAGAAGCTGTGAAAAAATTGTAAGAGAATGCAATCTTTTAGACACGACAGGAAAGCTCCACCTGTGAAATCCCAACAATATGACTGCTTAAGCAAGTCTTGAACTAATGACACCACCAGTTGACATGCTGGCATGTCAACTGGCTGCCCATGGGTGGCAGCCTTGTGGTAACATTTTGTCCTGATGACAGGAACCTGAACTGTGGGTCAATCACTCAAGGATGGATGCTCAAGACCGGATCATCTTCAGAGTCATTGTCTGTCTTAGGGGAAAAAAGTCTACAATTTGCTGTTTCGGAGTAAAACATTGTTTTTTTTAAAACAGCCATTGGCATCCCAAATAAGTCATGCATAAAAAAAAAAAAAAATGGATATAGAGCTTGAAAGTAGAAAGGGTCCTTAGGCTACTTAATTTAGTCTTTGATCTTTCAGATATGGGCACTGGGTGATTAAACCTCGGCACCATGCCCAGTCCTTGCCAATACACGACTGGATAGGCATGCATTCTAAGATGTTGTATATTGGCTTTTCTGATGGGCTGTCACAGGCATAGGTTTTTGAACTTAGCAGGATGATAGATCTCACAGAGATTTTGATGAACGTACTAGGTATGGTTCCCACTTAGAATGCTGAAGTTATTTTGGGAAATGTAACTATTGTATGTGAAACAGATAGCTAATTGCCACTCACTTCTTCCTTAGGAGTTAATGAGATAAGAATGATATTGGGCAGATGTTAAATATTCCAGAAATGCTAAACTTACCAGTGTATGGAAATATACAGTGCACAGGTTATGTACCCTACATAACTGTTGCTCCTTCTGAAGACACAGGAGTGAAGAATAAAACAACAGTCTAGGGGTTTTCATGACATCATGACATGATGTAGACATCTACAAATGTTGGGCTTCATTTCTTCTAGCTATGCTGGGATCTGTGTAGGTTGTTGGACTGTGGATTGGGCGTGGCTGAAGTTGTCTCGTCCATGTTCTTGTCTCTTAAGGCAGAGGCTTCAAAGGGAACTCAGAGACACAGCTGTGTTCTGATGATGGCCTAGTTTGTTGGACTTAACAGGAGGAAGAAGTTGAGTATTTGCAATTGGACTTGGCAGGGGGTAGGTTCTGTGCTAGTGTGAAGAACAGATTTTCAATACCTCTGCAGTCCCGAGCTTCGGGAGGGGCGGAGAGTGACTTGTCTAGATAAGTCCTTTGGTGCTTTAAAGGTAGTTTGGGGCTAGGCGTGGTGGCTCACACCTTTGATTCCCAGCACTCCAGAGTCAAAGGCAGACAGATTCTCCCAGTTCAAGGCCAGCCTGGTCTACACATGAGTTCCAGGACAGTCAGGGCTGCATAGAGACCCTGTCTCAAGAACAACAACAACAACAAAATGGAACAAAGCAAGCAAGCAAGCAAACAAGAGTAGTTTGTAATGAAACAGTGATTTGCCTGGAGTGAGGCTAGAGTTGGGAGTTAGGAGGTGGCAATCTTCTCAGAGTTACTCCGTGTACCAGGCAGCTGCTTGAGAGGAGCAGTATTAGAAGATCCATTTTGTGAACATTTTAGACCTGGAAGGGAGTGAAGAGAATATTCAATCTAGATTATTCTGGTAGCAGTGTGTAGGAAGACTCAGAAACAGGAAGGCAGCTGAGAATCAGCATGAGGTAATGTAACAGACATAAGGCAGTAAATCTTTGTTCCAGTATTGAATTGGCTACAATCAAAAAGGAGAAAAAATAAATATACAGATACTTTGTGAGGGGAGTTCCAAGACTTTCTAGCCCACAGGTAAAGGGCAGTGATGGATGGTTCTACAGAGTCACATGTTTTCCTTTGACTTTCCCTTCTTGGGGTTTGGAGACGAGTTACAGTGTTTGCAAAGACAAGCTAGTTTGCGAAGCCAAGTTCAGTTTTGTTTATGATGGAGTGGACATTAATGGAAATAGCCAAGTGGGCTGAGAGATCAAGGAAGGAGATTTTTGACTGAGGAGCCATCAGGGCTGAGGAAGAATGAGCTCACTCTGGGACCGTGCCCGGTCAGGGTAGCCTTGAGCCAAGCACGTTTCTCATAGCCAAGATCTGAACTTCTTACTTGAAGACTATCCTGCAGCAGACTTAGGAAAACAAAGCAGCTCATGCTCAGTTTGTTAGGAGCTGGCACAGGGATGAACAGACCCACGAAAAGGACATCGGGGGAGGCATTTCAGAGATGCTTCTCAGCGGCAGGCCGGCAAAGACACTGTTCATCTTTATCACTCTTGGTGGGACCAGGTTAATATTTCTTCTAGGTTGTAAGACAGAACACGGGCTGTTTTGTGTGTATGGCTGTGGGAGGTGAGGATGAAGAGAGAGAGAGTCACAGAGTCAAAAGGCAGTGGCTCCGGCAGGATGGCCCAGCTTGGTCTGGAGGCCAGTCGTCCTGCTGAAAACACCCTCCAAACGGCCTGTGCTTCACAGAGAGCTGTTCTTGTTTGGCTGAGCGACAAGTGGCAGAACGAAGAATTGCTCTTGGCCCACAGCCATCTTTTGAAAATTTGCAGGGCCAAAGAGTACAAGACTTGAAAAGCAAATTAGTACTTGGGACTCTTAGGGCAAGACAATCTAACCGGTAACCATTGAGAAAAATAAGATGTGAGACTCAAGAAGCTCACCTCCTGAATGTGACTTTGCAGCTGATGGTGCTCTTAGAAATTTGTTACTGTCCTTTTCCAAAAAGATTTCCTGTTTTTAATTAAATATGTGTGTTTGTTGAGTTTAGACGCTTACAGATTGGAGAAGAGAGCATTCGATGCCCTGGAGGAGCTGAAGTTTCATGGTGTGAACTGCTGGACACGGTGCTGGGAACTGAACTTAGGCCCTCTGAGTAAGCAGTACATGTCCTTAGCCATGAGCTTAGTCCAGCCCACTATGGTGTTCATGACTATGTCATGCCTGCTGTTGCTCACTGTCTCACTTTGCACATGGCCAGTTGGTTCAACTTATTGTGTATACAATAAGGAATATGGAGAAATGCTGTAACACTTTAGAGTCTTCGGTGCTCCTAGTAAATCCAGAGTTCATCTGACTAGAGATGGAGCTGTCTGAATACCCGAAGGGACCTATTCGGGCAATGATTCCCATAAGTAAGATTGTAGGGGAGGCTGATAATCCACTTAATGACCCCATTTCCCCAGGCTTTCCTACACCATTTCTGAATGAGCAATGGCCTCAGGCATGCCAGTTGCATTTATTTTAACCGGATAAGGCTTGATTGACTCCCCCATTCTATTTATTCTCTTCTTACATTGAAATTGTGTTTTCTCAAAATTTCTATGTTGACAGATTCTTTATTTATTTATTTATTTATTTATTTATTTTTGCCAGCAGATTCTAAGATACAGTATAGGCCCTTCATCTTTGGAGAGTGAGTTGAGTATAAATATACATCATAATATACATCTTGTGGATAAAGAGATAGGCAGAACAGACCAGCCACGCTTGACGGGGTGGTATCCACCAACAGAGCTGCGTTATTTGGGAACTGTTGCCACCCAAAATGTACCATGTGACCATGTGGGCATACGTGCAACTTCTCCGGTGACTAGTAGATAGGTCGATCCACTCTTCACAGATTATCTCAGAATGCTAAGTATGCGAATGTAAACACATCAGGGCCGTATCAGTGGGTAAAGATGCTTGTTGACTGACGCTACTCTTTCTCTCTTCAGCCTCAGCACTGTGTGTTCTCAAGGGTCAAGCTGGCATTTGAAGGGTTACTTGTCATGATAAGAAACCCTGGGGAGTGCCTGGGATCCCATTGGCTTGTAGTGTTTTTTGGGATAGGCAAAGTAGTGTTGACTACTGGCTTGATACTGCTCAGTAACCATGACACCAATCGTGCTGGGAAGACAGACCCTCCTGGACTAAGGTGCAGTTCCTATATTTAGCTTGAATGCAGTGGTTCTTAATTGAGGATGTGTGAGAACTGCCCGCTAAGCCATTTCCTGTTATAAAAAGTGGGCCTGTGCGTGATCTCCAGGCAATA